>NC_134354.1:172740657-173377324 GCF_048569485.1 Anomaloglossus baeobatrachus | reverse complement strand
TGGTTTCCTCAGGGTACTCTAGTTTGCTACCACACACTCAGACATGCTCAATAGAGAATTTGTATTGTTAGGTCCCAATGGAAACAGTGATGACACTGTCTATAAAGTGTAAAGTGGAATATGCTGTTCACTAAATAAGCAAGAATTGCCTGAAGTTTATTAGTTTGCTTCTACTCACTTGGCTTAGCTCCAGCCAGGTGTCTATCATATCTTCTGTTATTCCTTAGTTCCATGAAAAATCCAGGGTTATTTACAAGCACACCCCCTACCTAATTGCTGTTGTTTATTCTTAGCACTCTGCAAGCAAGTTACCAACTTCATAACTGTTTTCAGGGCTGTTTGCACCTAGCTTATGCAATCATGGTAACACATCTCTTCAAGCAAGTGTCCAGTTTGGCTATAAATTGCATGCATTTTAACTATTAATTGTTGATTTGCTGAAGGTAGTTGACAACATATACATTTCTGTAGTCCCATGATTAACTGCATCCCTGCTGGAAGACACCAATATTCTATACAATTACTGTTCCTGTGTATATATGCATACCTAGAACAGCTTCATGTGTTGCTATCTGTTCAGCTGGTTTGTCTGCCTTTCACCACAACCTACTGTCCTGGCCATGAGTCATCTGTAAAGCTCTGATTCACCTGCTCTCGCCTCTGGTCCGTACCTCTCTGCCAGATCTAAAGGGCACTTTACACGCTGCGATATCGCTATCACTAGCGAGCGTACATGCCTCGTCGGTTGTGCGTCATGGGCAAATCGCTGCCCGTGGCGCACAACATCGCTAACACCCATCACACGGACTTACCTTCCCTGCGACATTGCTGTGGCCGGCGAACCGCCTTCTTTCTAAGGAGGTGGTTCGTGCGGCGTCACAGCGACGTCACATGGCAGCCATCCAATAGAAGCAGAGGAGCGGAGATGAGCGACCAGAACATGCCACCCACCTCTTTCCTTCCTCATTGCAAGTGGACACAGGTAAGGAGATGTTCGTCGTTCCTGTGGTGTCACACAAAGTGATGTGTGATGCCGCAGGAACGACGAACAACCAGCGGCATGCACTACCAACGATATTATGAAAAGGAGCGACGTGTCAACGATCAACAATTTTTGACGTTTTTGCGATCGTTGATCATCGCTCCTAGGTGTCACACGCTGCAATGTCTCTAACGACGCCGGATGTGCATCACTAACGATGTTACCCCGACGATATATCGTTAGCGATGTCGCAGCGTGTAAAGCACCCTTAAGGCTTAGAGAATTAATCTCACCATTTGAGACCTTAAAAGTTAGGCTTTATATTTTTACATACTGGAATCATTGTATCTCTGAAAAGATTTCCTTATTGTCTATCCATATATTGTATAAAATACTAAATCACCATGAATAACTAGAAAAATGTTTATGTAGTTTGCATCAAACTAGATGATATTTGTATGATCAAATTACCAAAACATTGGATTTCACAGGATTCCATATACAGTATAATTACAATAAATATTTATTTTGACTAAATATTATTTACTGGCATAAGGTTGTTTGACAAATTAATGAAATCACCAAGTTACAATGTTTCAAAGATTCCAAGGTGTGGAACAAATTTGAAGGAATTGAACAACAAATTACTTGTTTAGGACATCAAGGTCTCAAAGTAATTGAGAACATTATCATCATAATCCACCATTTCAAATTTGATCCTTCTTCAGGCAAGGAACTGAATAATCCAAATGTTTTTCTCAAAGCATTTAAAGTCTTTAGAAATATCTGAAATATTGCACTAACATGGTCATGTTGTGAACTACTTTAAGACCCTAATCTCCTAAATAAATTTTAAATTGCATCTTGAATTCTACAGTGTGGTTCCTTCACATTTCATCTATATGATTTTTTTGTCTATTGGCAGAGAGTACCTTACATGCACACAGACGTATCTATATGTACAGTGAGTAAAGTGTAACCACTTATGAAATATAGTGATTCATAGAAATAACCATCATGTACAAAAGGGTTGATCTCCAGGTGTGAGGCAGGTCCACAGAAATGTTTTCCTACTCCGATAAACTGACTCTCTGTATGTGTATATAGAGAGGAATGAGGCAATAAAAAGTTGATAAGGAACTAATCTAGAGCTTAGTGACAACTCTGGGCTGTTATTAACGTCTTATATTACCCCGATTGCCACCACACCAGGGCAATAAGGAAGAGCCAGGCTAGTCGCATCTAATGGATGCGACAATTCTGGGGCAGCATTAGGCTGCTATTCTTAACATGGGACTCCCCAGATTGAGCATACCAGCCCCCAGCTATTGGGCTTCATCATGACTGGGTATCAAAATTGTGGGGGGACCGCACTCTGTTTTTTAAAAATTATTTATTTAAATAATTACAAAAAAAACAAAACGCATGAGGATCCGCTTATTATGATATACAGCCAAGATGACCATAGGGCTGGGGCTGCAGCCTGTAGCCATATGCTTTATCTGGGCTGGGTATCATAATATAGGGGACCCTATGCCATTTGTTTTTATTGATTTTGCACCACGATACTGACCAGCAGACAGCACCTGTGTCTGGTTGCAGTTAGACGCTGTCACACAGGCTGGGGGCGCATCTGACTACAACCAATCACAGACACCTGGACGGCCAGTAGGTGGGGAATGCAGTACATATGGATGAGCAATGGCCCAGGAAGTGAAGGAGAGCAGCGAGAGCAGCGTACAGCCGTGACAGCACCTTGTTAAGGATGAAGCACTTGCCTCATTCTTATTTTCTTTATTTTTACCTTTTTTTTTTTTAATTTCCCCAGTGCTGGATCCGGATCAATAGCTGGAATCCCAGGCCCAGGTCTGGCACTAGGACACCTTTGAAACCACGTGTATCCGGACATCTACAGTCCGGATCCGCCCATCACTAATCAGGATTAGTCTTCTGAGACACATGATCCTTAGGTTATGTGCGCACACAGCATTTTTTTGACGCTGCGTTTTTGGCAGCAAAAAAACGCACCCAGGGCAAAAACGCATGCGTTTTTTACTGCATTTCAGTACGTTTTTGGCTGCGTTTTGCTGCATTTTTTATCACTGCATTTTGCTGGTTGAAAAACGCAGTAAAATGCAGAAAAAAATTGACATGTCCATTTTTTTTTAAGCTAAAAAACGTAGCTAAAAAAAAGTTGTGTGAGGACAGCAAAAATGAAAAGTCATAGACTTTGCAAAGTCATGCAATTTTGAGCCCAAAAACGCACCCGAAAAATGTGCAAAAATGCCGCGAAAAACACTCAGTGCGCACATAGCCTTAGTTGGCTTTTCAAAGTGTGTTTTCAAATAAATAGCTCAGCATTTCGCAATAATACATGTACAGAAGTAGTAAAGTAGCCTGGCCCTGATTCATACTGCCTGTGTTTTGTGCATCATGAGTCTCATGACAGGTTGCCATTAAGCTTTTAATAAAGAACTGTCTACAGAATTAGATTGTTGTCCTATTACCATTGCCGCTACATACCCTATAAAGATATGGGTTTAGTATGGATATTCTGTCGTAAGTGTTATTCTGAACAAGGAGACCTCTATGAAACAACAAAATTACATAGCAATTCTTATGTAAACTGGATAAAATATAAACACTTCTCTATGGACTTCTTTCATTGCATTGGAAAGCACAGTCCGGAAAAAAATAACTATACAAATATACTAAAACTTGAAAATATTGTAACTTCTAAATAAAAAATAGTATATACTTATCCACATCAAGAAATGTTAAAAGTAATTGATTTAAGGAAGTCAATAGTCACTGATGTGACATTCAGGGCAAAAGAAAAAATAGACCTTGCTTATAATATCTGTTATTTACTAAGACATGTAGCACTACATATTGGCAAACATTTCCACACAGCTCATACAGTACCATCACTACTATAAGGCAGGGTAGGGTTGGTTATTTGCCAGCAGAAGGATAGTGATGAGAGTATGTCATCCGTCACAACAAAGAGAACCTCATTTATTTTGATATGGGCTGGTCCCATCTAAGTACCTCTAAACCAATTTTAATTTCCCTGAACCTTATTATACATGAAATATAATATTTTTCTGTTAGATTATGCATCAAATAAAATGTAATTTTTGCCTGAATAGTGCTGTTCCTTACTTGTTACGGAAACCCCATATGGTCTTTTAATTCACTTCCCAGAAAATCCACTTAATAACAGATTATTCTGGAGTAAAGTGCCTGAGTATCACCTATATATTTAAGCCTATAAGTAGCAAAATAGAGATACTGTGATTAGCCATTAAAGTGGTTGTTCCACAAAAAATGTGTTATGTTTTGGAATAATAATACGTTTCACAATTGGATGAGTTAAAAAACGTGCATGTACTCAGATCATCTTAGAAAATGTGACTGCGCTTTAGGCCTGTTTCACACGTCAGTGAAAAACAGTGACGTTTTTCACTGCCGTGTAAAACACGCACATGTCCCTGCGTGTGCCGTGAATCACGGCACACGTGGGTTGTCTAAGGGCAATCCGGGCTCCGTTATCCGTGGCCCGTGATTGCACTTAGAAATCAACCCACCTGCGCCCGCTCCCGCTCTCCGTGGTGCTGAATCCTCCCGCGGTGCAGCATCCGGCCGGCGGTGACCCCTGCAGCAGCTGCTTCCGGATCGGCTGTGTCGCGCATAATGAATATGCGCGACAGTAATCAGCCGGCTTAGAAGCAGCAGGGAGGATGGGCTGCAGAGGACATCGCTGGACGCCGGGTGAGTTAAAATGTTTATTATTTTAAGTGCACGTTTTTTTCTGGCACGTGTTTCACGGACCACACCACTGCGTGGTCCGTGGAACATCAGTGATGCCAGAAAAAAATTGACATGTCTCTGTGCAGCAATCACGCACACGCGGGTACGCTGCACGGAGTCACGTGCAGTGAAAAATCACTGACGTGTGAGCAGACCCATTCATTATAATGGGTTTGCGTATGTCAGTGATTCTGGTACGTTTAAAAAAAAGCACAAACATACTAGAATCACTGACGTGTGAAAGGGGCCTTATACTGTTATTTGCAGTGTCCGGTCATGTAGAGCGGCTCCAGTTAATGGTCAGTACTTTCCACCGCTCCTGGCTAGGGAAGGAAACATAAGTCACTTGTGATAAGTGAGTATACAGACAAAATAGCAGGTGCTCACAGCTGCTTGTTTGTATGAGGGAACACATTTTCTTTCGTAACCTATCACAGGAGTGACTGTCTTTGGAGTGTCACCAGTTCTGTGAACTCTTCAGAAAGCAAGTCAGTAGTATCAGCAGCTGCAGGAGCTCCTATATCACTGACCTACTTCATGAGGAACCCAGTCGGCTTGAGAAGCAGAAACTGTTCCTGTGATAAAACATGCAGGAAAATGTGTTACTGTATGCCCCTGCTGTTTCATTTGTATGCTTCACCCTCTGGCCAGGAGCTGTTTTATGTACTGAACATATGCCATATTGTTTTTTGCGGGACGAGTTGTACTGTTAAATAAAATCATACATTTTACCATATACTGTACTGAATTTTGTCCCAAATAAGTGGCCCACTTTTTGCGCCATTTTATGCGACCGGTAGCGTTCTTAATTTCCGGGATTTGGGGCTCAGTGATGACTTAATTTTTGTGTCTCAAGCTGACGTTTTTAATGGTGCCATTTTTGTGCAGATGATACATTTTGATCGCCTGTTATTGTATTTTGCACAAAATTTGTGACGACCAAAAACATCATTTTGGAATTTGGAATTTATTTGCTGCTACGCTGTTTACAGATCAGGTTAATTGATGTTATGTTTTGATACATTTCTGAATGCGGCGATACCAAACATGTATATATTTATTTTTTTAACCCTTTAATTTTCAATGGGGCAAAAGGGGGTGATTTGAACTTTTAGTTTTTTTAATTTTTTAAAACTTTTTTATTTTACTAGACCCCTAGGGGACTATAAGGATCAGCAGTCTGATATATGATTTATAATTTTTTAATTTTTTAAAACTTTTTTTCATTTTACTAGACCCCTAGGGGACTATAAGGATTAGCAGTCTGATATATGATACATATGATCAGAGTACCATCGCTCAGGAGAAATGCTGCATTCTTGTTATAGCTGCTGCTCTGCCGGCTGTTACAGGAACTACATCATGATAGCAACAGGAGTCATCACATGGCCCTGTGCTACCATAGCAACAATTGGCTCACCGTGATCACATAATGGGGTCTCCAATGGCAGAGGGGAAAGGCGCGTTCCCCGCTGCGGTGCTTTAAATCGTGTTGTCCCATTTTGACAGCGCGATTGAAGGGGTTAACTGGTGCGGGTGGATCCAGGTGCGCCTGTGAGGTAGACATGCCTCCTGTGCAAATCAGCAGACATGTGCGGGGCTCACCACTGGCTCACTGCAACAGCTGGTGGTGATCACCCTTTCATGATTTAGGAGGTACCATTACGTCCTAGGTCATAAATGGGTTTTGATATAAAAAGGTTTTGATTTTAGTCTTGTTAGAACATTGTCTTAGAGATTCTTATACAAACAATGTTGTATCTAAGAATTCAGAAGCATAGTTTCGCTATCACCTTTATATAGATACCGCCTACAGTTATGAAACTGTAATTTTCATGTGCGAAAATCTCTTTCACACTTACGAGACACAGCGACCACTGTGTCTACAGATTTCAGTGCTTGAGAATTCTGCCTTCTCAAAACAACAGCAGAAAATTTCACTATAATATCTTTTGATGGCTTCAAACATTGACTCAATTTAATGTTGGGGATTTTATGCAAATAAAATGTGCACATCTGCTTTTAAGGGGTCAGTGAAACAGATATATTCTCACTGCAAATAACATGCTCTGCCTTGCATGAAATTGTTGTTGAAATTTCAAAATGATGATTAATGCAGACTCCAAAGAACTCATTAATACTAAGATGCAAAACACAGTGAATGTGATATACTGAGCGCATTTCTAGTAGTTCATGTCTCTATGTAGACATTTCTGAATGAATTAGGTTAACATGGAATTCTCGCCTTTTTTCAGTTCTTGTGGTAGCTCACTTTATATGGTAGGTAACACCAACATCTAGTTCATCACTACTTCAACCCTTTCATCACAGTGCCCTTAATGTATGGCATTGTGATCAGGGATGGTCAAGGTTACTATCTGTACCCGTGCCATTTGCAGGAGTTGTGAGTTGTAACATACAGCTGACACTCTGCTGCAAAGCCCAGGACATAATTTATATCCTGGCCACTGTTTGTTATGGAAATCAGCTAAAAATGGCCATATACAGTTAGGTCCAGAAATATTTGGACAGTGACACAATTTTCGCGAGTTGGGCTCTGCATGCCACCACATTGGATTTGAAATGAAACCTCTACAACAGAATTCAAGTGCAGATTGTAACGTTTAATTTGAAGGTTTGAACAAAAATATCTGATAGAAATTGTAGGAATTGTACACATTTCTTTACAAACACTCCACATTTTAGGAGGTCAAAAGTAATTGGACAAATAAACCAAACCCCAAAAAAAATTTGTATTTTCAATATTTTGTTGCGAATCCTTTGGAGGCAATCACTGCCTTAAGTCGTGAACCCATGGACATCACCAAACGCTGGGTTTCCTCCTTCTTAATGCTTTGCCAGGCCTTTACAGCCGCAGCCTTCAGGTCTTGCTTGTTTGTGGGTCTTTCCGTCTTAAGTCTGGATTTGAGCAAGTGAAATGCATGCTCAATTGGGTTACGATCTGGTGATTGACTTGGCCATTGCAGAATGTTCCACTTTTTTGCACTCATGAACTCCTGGGTAGCTTTGGCTGTATGCTTGGGGTCATTGTCCATCTGTACTATGAAGCGCCGTCCGATCAACTTTGCGGCATTTGGCTGAATCTGGACTGAAAGTATATCCCGGTACACTTCAGAATTCATCCGGCTACTCTTGTCTGCTGTTATGTCATCAATAAACACAAGTGACCCAGTGCAATTGAAAGCCATGCATGCCCATGCAATCACGTTGCCTCCACCATGTTTTACAGAGGATGTGGTGTGCCTTGGATCATGTGCCGTTCCCTTTCTTCTCCAAACTATTTTCTTCCCATCATTCTGGTACAGGTTGATCTTGGTCTCATCTGTCCATAGAATACTTTTCCAGAACTGAGCTGGCTTCATGAGGTGTTTTTCAGCAAATTTAACTCTGGCCTGTCTATTTTTGGAATTGATGAATGGTTTGCATCTAGATGTGAACCCTTTGTGTTTACTTTCATGGAGTCTTCTCTTTACTGTTGACTTAGAGACAGATACACCTACTTCACTGAGAGTGTTCTGGACTTCAGTTGATGTTGTGAACGGGTTCTTCTTCACCAAAGAAAGTATGCGGCGATCATCCACCACTGTTGTCATCCGTGGACGCCCAGGCCTTTTTGAGTTCCCAAGCTCACCAGTCAATTCTTTTTTTCTCAGAATGTACCCGACTGTTGATTTTGCTACTCCAAGCATGTCTGCTTTCTCTCTGATGGTTTTTTTCTTTTTTTTCAGCCTCAGGATGTTCTGCTTCACCTCAATTGAGAGTTCCTTAGACCGCATGTTGTCTGATCACAGCAACAGCTTCCAAATGCAAAACCACACACCTGTAATCAACCCCAGACCTTTTAACTACTTCATTGATTACAGGTTAACGAGGGAGATGCCTTCAGAGTTAATTGCAGCCCTTAGAGTCCCTTGTCCAATTACTTTTGGTCCCTTGAAAAAGAGGAGGCTATGCATTACAGAGCTATGATTCCTAAACCCTTTCTCCGATTTGGATGTGAAAACTCTCATATTGCAGCTGGGAGTGTGCACTTTCAGCCCATATTATATATATAATTGTATTTCTGAACATGTTTTTGTAAACAGCTAAAATAACAAAACTTGTGTCACTGTCCAAATATTTCTGGACCTAACTGTACCAGAGCCTACTGGGACATGCTTCTGAAACTTGAAGCATATGGGCCCATATTCAATGCTATGTCATATTATCCTAGCTATAATGCAATTATAATAATGGTGTAAGCAGCTTGTCAGAAAAATCACTCACTCGAGACCCACACACCTCGGATGCCACTGTAAAAGGGGACTTTGCTTCCCACACTCCCTTGTCCACTCACCTATCGCAATAGGCTGACAATAAGCTAAGAGCACCCCATAGCCAAGTCTCACATTCAGCCTACAGTTTTCGATGCCACCACTTGCCGTTTTTATAGGCCAGTTAGATGCCTACAGACTAGTACATATGCCACCCAGCTTTCCTGACTACCTGATAGGCACTCTTCTTGCACTCCCGCATACCCATGGTAACACAACCAAGTTGTTCTCACCTTCAGGGTTTCTGAGCAGGGCTGCCGCTATGAATTTCAGGGCCCCATACTGGCAACATTTTTGGGCCCCCTTAAGACTCCGCCCAGGCTCCACCCCAGCTCCACCTCCACCGCTCAAACCTTCCCCACTCTCACCGCCATACTTGGAAAAACGTTGCAGAAAAAGAAGTATTTACCTACCTGACCCTTGTCAAAAATATACCCTCTACACTGCCCCTCTCCATAATATCTCGTCCACATTGCCCCATGTATAATATCCCCCCAAACACACTGCATCTCTGTATAACATACCTACACACAATGCCCTATGTATAATATTCTCACACGCACACTACTCCTCTGTATTATATTCTCCCACACACTGCTCCTCTGTAGCAGGAAAATTGATGACAAATCAAAAATACGGATAATACGAATGGTAACAAAAGAGCCCAGAAAAACTTCTACAGAGATTCAAGCTCAAGGAACATCAGTGTCAGATTGCACCAATCGTCGTTGTTTGAGCCAAAATGGACTTCATGGGAAACGACCAAGGAGGACAACATTGTTGAAAAAAATCATAAAAAAGCCAGACTGGAATTTGCCAAACTATATATTGACAAGCCACAAAGCATTTAGGAGAATGTCCTATGGACAGATGAGACACAAATGGAACTTTTTGGTAAGGCACATCAGCTCTTTGTTCACAGACGGAAAAATGGAGCATATCAAGAAAAGTACACTGTCCCTATTGTGAAACATGGAGTAGGCTCTGTTATATACTGGGTCTTCTTTGCTACATCTGGCACAGGGGGTCTTGAATCTGTGCAGGGTACAATTAAATCTTAACACTATCAAGGGATTCTAGAGAGGAATGTACTGCCCAGTGTCAGCAAGCTTGGGCTCAGTTGCAGATCATGGGTCTTGCAACAGGATAAGGACCCAAAACACACAGCTAAAAACACCCAAGAAAGGCTAAGAGGAAAACATTGGACTATTCTGAAGTGGTTTCTATGAGCCCTGACCTAAATCCTATTGAGCATCTTTGGAAAGAGCTGAAATATCTGAAAAAGGCAACCTCCACACACACCAGATAACTGGAGCAGTTTGCTCTTGAGGACCGGACAAAATACCTGTTGAAAAGGAGCAGACATCTCGTTAACAGTTACAGGAATCGTTTGATTGCAGTGATTGACTCACAAGGTTATGCAACAAGATATATAGTTAAGGAAGGAAGGTGCCATCATTTCTGTCCAGGCATATTTCATCAGTTTTATTTATTTTTTTTAAATTCTGTGGAAGCAGAAAAGCAATGCCTGACTTTAATTTGTTCATTTTCATAGATTTTTTTATTTATTATTACTTTTGTAAGATTCAAGTAATTTCTGTGACCATTGTGGGTTTTTCTTTCATTAAATGAGGGGTACCGACAAATTTGACCACGTGTGCAATATCCCCCTAAACAAACTGCCCATCTATATAATATCCCCCCACACACTGCCTCTCTGTACAATATCGCACACACACACTATCACGCTGTATAATATCTCCCCATACACTGCCCCTCTGTATAATATCCCTCAAGTACACTGCCCCTTTGTATACTATCTCACACACAAGCTGCCCCTCATATATATATATAAATATATATAAAATTTTTATATATATATATATACAATACAGACCAAAAGTTTGGACACACCTTCTCATCTCTACAACAACTGTTAAGAGGAGACTTTGTGCAGCAGGCCTTCATGGTAAAATAGCTGCTAGGAAACCACTGCTAAGGACAGGCAACAAGCAGAAGAGACTTGTTTGGGCTAAAGAACACAAGGAATGGAGATTAGACCAGTGGAAATCTACGCTTTGGTCTGATGAGTCCAAATTTGAGATCTTTGGATCCAACCACTGTGTCTTTGTAGAAAAGGTGAACAGATGGACTCTACATGCCTGGTTCCCACCGTGAAGCATGGGGGAGGAGGTGTGATGGTGTAGGGGGCTTTGCTGGTGACACTGTTGGGGATTTATTCAAAATTGAAGGCATACAGAACCAGCATGCCTACCACAGCATCTTGCAGCGGCATGCTATTCCATCTGGTTTACGTTTAGTTGGACCATTATTTATTTTTCAACAGGACAATGACCCCAAACACACCTCCAGGCTGTGTAAGGGCTATTTGACTAAGAAGGAGAGTGATGGGGTGCTACGCCGGATGACCTGGTCTCCACAGTCACCAGACCTGAACCCAATCAAGATGGTTTGGGGTGACCTGGACCAAAGAGCATAGGTAAAAGGGCCAACAAGTGCTAAGCATCTCTGGGAACTCCTTCAAGACTGTTGGAAAACCATTTCCGGTGACTACCTCTTGAAGCTCTTCAAGAGAATTCCAAGAGTGTGCAAAGTAGTTGGCTACTTTGAAGAACCTAGAATATAAGACATATTTTCAGTTGTTTTACACTTTTTTAAGTATTTCATTCCACATGTTTTAATTCATAGTTTTGATGCCTTCAATGTGAATCTACAATTTTCAGAGTCCTGAAAATAAAGAAAACTCTTTGAATGAGAAGGTGTGTCCAAACGTTTCGTCTGTACTGTATATATATATATATATATATATATATATATATATATATATAAATAAATAAAATATTCAGAGGTACATTTTATGCATTGGATCTGTGAGAGCTTCTTCCTCAAATACGAACAGATATGCAAGACTTGTTGGTTTTCCTGGGGTCCAGCCATGATATCTGGTGGAGGAGATATCATAAAGGTAATAACAGACCCCTCATTCCTCCCTCAGCTGGTGTTAGTGGAGAGTGGCTGGTTAGTTTTAATTCTAATTCAGTTTCAGGCCATATTTTGCTGTTGGACATATTTTCCCCTAAGAACCTCCTATAAAAGACATATGGCAGTCATCTTACCAAACACCCTTCAAGCATTTTACAAAAGTAACATGAATGTGATATATACATAATTCAGGGACATGTTACATTCTTATGGGCTGCCAGCTACTAACACTTTTGTGATTGGTACCCTCAGGTGCCAATATGTTCCCCGATTATAGATATAGCCATGGATTGTGTCAAAATCAGATTTTGTTAGATATGGCATGGAAAATATTGTACTTCCATTGCCATGTGAGGTGTCATATGGAGCTGTACCGTATGTCTTAGGGGCAGGTATCTTCACCTTGCATTGATTAGCAGCTCCTTGGTAATGAAGATGTGCACTGTCATAGTTTGCCCTTTTAACAACTGTCAGTTACTTGTTAATTACTCTGTATATACACTCAATGTCTGCTTTCCATCAGATAATCTACTTCAATTGCCTATTCATGACAAGGGGTACAAGCACTGATCCCAATGCCTCCAGTCTGTGATCTGTATAACTCATAACTCTATTTGTGACACAGCTCATGTAGGACCTCTCAGACACAGAGCCAGGATGTGACGGTTACCTCTTCCGCATCTGTAGCTACTCATCTAACAGGCAATGTAATGTATACTCACATATAGCCACAGCCACACCATGATTTATCAGATACATATATAAACGGTGAAAACCATATTATGTATAAGGGACTGGATGGGGACTGAGGATAAGTCGTAATAATTATGAAGTAAAGAGAAACACACGACCAAGTATCCAAATTGCAAAGTGATAATCTTTATTGACACAGGGGTAGGTGCGGGGCGGCACGAAACAAGTGAGGGCACGAAACATCAATCTCTGACCAAAATATATAGACAGTGTCAAGAAATGTTATAAACTGACATATAGTCTAATCATCTGCACATGTATGTACAATCAATCGTAGATGTAAACCACAGAAAGGTTGGAAAAAGTGGGTATATAGCCACAAAGAACATAGAATTCAACCAGGCAAAAATGTATCACTATAGGATGGAAGGAAAAATTCATTCACATCAATCTGCACATGTATGTACAATCAATCGTAGATGTAAACCACAGAAAGGTTGGAAAAAGTGGGTATATAGCCACAAAGAACATAGAATTCAACCAGGTAAAGATGTATCACTATAGGATGGAAGGAAAAATTCATTCACATCATATCCATATGGGTCCCTGGAACCAATTGTACATATATGATATCCATCATAAATATGAAGATAGCAAAAAATGGTAAATAAGTGGATATATAACCACACAAGTCAAACAGGCAAGAGTGTGACACTGTAGGATGGAAGAGAAAATTCATTCACATCCTATCTATGAAAGTCCCTGATCAAGGCTAAACTATAGCTGAAAAATTAAGGTTGGACACTGCCATACCAGAACTGCGTGTAAAATTACATCAAGAGTCAGGGAAACAATTCAAAGTTTTGTGTAGATGGAATAAACCAGTGGCACACTATTCCTGGGAGACTTGGGGAGGTCAGAGAGAGGCGTCCGTGTCCTTCCCGACGGCCGTTTCGGCGGTGAAGCCTTCGAAACGGCCGTCGGGAAGGACACGGACGCCTCTCTCTGACCTCCCCAAGTCTCCCAGGTATAGTGTGCCACTGGTTTATTCCATCTACACAAAACTTTGAATTGTTTCCCTGACTCTTGATGTAATTTTACACGCAGTTCTGGTATGGCAGTGTCCAACCTTAATTTTTCAGCTATAGTTTAGCCTTGATCAGGGATTTTCATAGATAGGATGTGAATGAATTTTATCTATGAAAATCCCTGATCAAGGCTAAACTATAGCTGAAAAATTAAGGTTGGACACTGCCATACCAGATCTGCGTGTAAAATTACATCAAGAGTCAGGGAAACAATTCAAAGTTTTGTGTAGATGGAATAAACCAGTGGCACACTATACCTGGGAGACTTGGGGAGGTCAGAGAGAGGCGTCCGTGTCCTTCCCGACGGCCGTTTCGGCGGTGAAGCCTTCGAAACGGCCGTCGGGAAGGACACGGACGCCTCTCTCTGACCTCCCCAAGTCTCCCAGGTATAGTGTGCCACTGGTTTATTCCATCTACACAAAACTTTGAATTGTTTCCCTGACTCTTGATGTAATTTTACACGCAGTTCTGGTATGGCAGTGTCCAACCTTAATTTTTCAGCTATAGTTTAGCCTTGATCAGGGACTTTCATAGATAGGATGTGAATGAATTTTCTCTTCCATCCTACAGTGTCACACTCTTGCCTGTTTGACTTGTGTGGTCATATATCCACTTACTTACCATGTTTTGCTATCTTCATATTTATGATGGATATCATATATGTACAATTGGTTCCAGGGACCCATATGGATATGATGTGAATGAATTTTTCCTTCCGTCCTATAGTGATACATCTTTGCCTGGTTGAATTCTATGTTCTTTGTGGCTATATACCCACTTTTTCCAACCTTTCTGTGGTTTACATCAACGATTGATTGTACATACATGTGCAGATTGAAGTAAATGAATTTTTCCTTCCATCCTATAGTGATACATCTTTGCCTGGTTGAATTCTATGTTCTTTGTGGCTATATACCCACTTTTTCCAACCTTTCTGTGGTTTACATCTACGATTGATTGTACATACATGTGAAGATTGATGTGAATGAATTTTTCCTTCCATCCTATAGTGATACATCTTTGCCTGGTTGAATTCTATGTTCTTTGTGGCTATATACCCACTTTTTCCAACCTTTCTGTGGTTTACATCTACGATTGATTGTACATACATGTGCAGATGATTAGACTATATGTCAGTTTATAATATTTCTTAACACTGTCTATATATTTTGGTCAGAGATTGATGTTTCGTGCCCTCACTTGTTTCGTGCCGCCCCGCACCTACCCCTGTGTCAATAAAGATTATCACTTTGCAATTTGGATACTTGGTCGTGTGTTTCTCTTTACTTCAGTGTAATGTATACTGCAGGACAGGAGTCCTGCAGTCTGTTATTGTTATTGAAGCATCAAGTGGTCAAGAGTTTCCCAGTGTAATTGAAAAAAAAATGCAAAAAAAGTTTGGAAAAAGCTTATAGAGAAGTAAAAAAATCCTTCGCAAAAAAAAAATCTTTCTTTGTCATAGACAAAATATTATAATGGAAAATAATAAAACCGTAAAAACTATATATAAAAGCCTAAAACAACAGCAGAATTGCTGTTTGTTTTATTTTATCTGGCAAGTGAATAAGTCAAATAAGAAGTAATCAAAACGATATATTTTTCCTTTATCATTGTCATTCCAGTGTTTCACGAGTAAGAAAATTAAATTGTCAAATATATACTTTTGTTCTGAGTATATCCAGTACATCCATCTACAAGCATGGTACTAAAAGGAGACATCCAGAACTTTTTTATTTTCTTTATGGGGTAAGCACTTATTGTCAGGTAATTGCTAACTACCTGTCTGTTTTACCTGGCAAGAGCAGTCAAGGGAAGCTAAGATTGGCGATTGTCCTAATTCCCGTGATATCACATTGACAGAGTAGTTCCTTCTCTTAAGTTCTGCACTTTCCACAGGGCATCATTGCCGATTTCATGTTTATTGACAGCCAGTTCCTTGCTGCATTAGGCTGAGCTGGTTGTCAATTAATATGGCATTGGCAGTGAAACCCCATTGAAAAATCAGAACAGGAGGGAAGGAACTGCTCCGTCAACATGACCTCACAGGAAGCAGGAGAATTGTCGGCAGGAGTGGTCCATGACCGCTTTGAACCAGGAGAGATAATCACGGGCAGCCCAAGCAAATAGTTTGCAACTACCTGCCAATAAATGCTTAGGCCCATAGGTATAATTAAAAAGCCCTGGATAATCCATTTAAATTTAGGGTTGGGAAGTTCAAGTGAAAGCTAATAGAATTATACAATGTAAAAAAAAATCTATGTAAACAAGTCATTCTATCATGTTAGAAAGTTACAATGAAGTTGAGTTAATACCAGGTTATAAAAAAGTTATCAGATTTCTTCAACAAAAAACGGATGATTTGCCATCTGTATTGTCATACATATGCAAACTGTATGTCTTTTTCCATCTGTGTGGCATTCATTTTTCTACATCAGCAGTGAATAAAATTTACAAGACCAAATACAGTGCCCTATGTTAATAATGGCAACGTATCTGTAAAAATCAGATTCTATACAGACCATCTGAAGACACTAGCAGCTGCTGAAATTTTTTCATTCAGTCTTTGTGAAAAATCTGTTATCTACAGTTGGGAGAAAAAGCATTTAGTCAGCCACCAATTGTGCAAATTCTCCCACTTAAAAAGATGAGAGAGGCCTGTAATTGACATTATAGGTAGACCACAACAATTAGAGACAAAATGAGAAAACAAATGCAGAAAATCACCTTGTCTGATTTGGCAAGATTTTTTTTGCATATTATGGTGGAAAATAAGTATTTAGTTATCTAAAAACATGCAAGATTTCTGGCTCTCACAGACTTGTAACTTCTTCTTTAAGAGGCTCCTCTGTCCTCCACTCATTACCTGTAGTAATGGCACCTGTTTGAACTTGTTATCAGTATAAAAGACACCTGTCCACAACCTCAAACAGTCACACACCAAACTCCACTATGGTGAAGACCAAAGAGCTGTTGAAGGACACTAGAAACAAAATTGTAGCTCTGTACCAGGCTAGAAAGACTGAATCTGCAATAGGCAAGCAGCTTGATGTGATGAAATCAAATGTGGGAGCAATAATAAGAAAATGGAAGACATACAAGACCACTGATAATCTCCCTCGATCTGGAGCTCCACGCAAGATATCACCCCGTGGGGTCAAAATGATCACAAGGACAGTGAGCCAAAAATCCCAGAACTATACGGGGGGACCTAGTGAATGACCTGCATAGAACTGGGACCACCATAACAAAGGCTACCATCAGTAACACACTAAGCCGCCAGGGACTCAGATCCGGCAGTGCCAGATGTGTCCCCCTGCTTAAGCCAGTACATGTCTGGGCCTGTCTGAAGTTTGCTAGAGAGTATTTGGATTATCTAGAAGAATATTGGGAGTATGTCATATGGTCTGATGAAACCAAAGTAGAACTGTTTGGTAAAAACACAACTCGTCATGTTTGGAGGAGACAGAATGCTGAGTTGCATCCAAAGAACACCATACCAACTGTGAAGCATGGAGGTGGCAACATCATGTTTTGGGGCTGTTTCTCTGCAAAGAGACCAGGACGACTGATCCGTGTACATGAAAGAATGAATGGGACCATGTATTGTGAGATTTTGAGTGCAAACCTCCTTCCATCAGCAAGGGCATTGAACATGAAACATGCCTAGGTGTTTCAGCATGATAATGATCCCAAGCCCACCACCAGGGCAACAAGGGTGTGGCTTTGTAAGAAGCATATGAAGGTCCTGGAGGGGCTTAGCCAGTCTCCAGATCTCAACCCCATGGAAAACCTTTAGAAGGAGTTAAAAGTCCATGTTGCCTAGCGACAGGCCCAAAATATCACTGCTCAAGAGGAGATATGCATGGAGGAATGGGCCAACATACCACCAACAGTGTGCGCCAACCTTACGAATATTTACAGAAAACTTTGACCTCTGTCATTGCCAACAAAGGATACATAACAAAATATTGAGATGAACTTTTGTTATTGACCAAATACTTATTTTCCACCATAATTTGCAAATAAAATCTTGAATAATCAGACAAGGTAATTTTCTGGATTTGTTTTCTCATTTTGTCTCTCATAGTTGTGGTCTGCCTATGATGTCAATTACAGGACTCTCATCTTTTTAAGTGGGAGAACTTGCACAATTGGTATGTAAGCCTGTGAGTGTGACACCCTGGACTAGCCAGGTAGTCACATACATAACACCACACACACCCCCTTCCCTAGA
Source organism: Anomaloglossus baeobatrachus (assembly GCF_048569485.1). Taxonomy (NCBI): domain Eukaryota; kingdom Metazoa; phylum Chordata; class Amphibia; order Anura; family Aromobatidae; genus Anomaloglossus; species Anomaloglossus baeobatrachus. The sequence goes on along the minus strand of NC_134354.1, from coordinate 173,359,177 downwards.
CAGTTACATAAGTCAACCAAAAACCATTGTTCCCTCCCTCCAGGGGCTGATGTCCACACCAGGTGGGGTGGAGCCAGGCGGTTGGCCCCACCCACCAAGGAGTTCACAGGCCTGGCAGCGGGAAAAGGAGTCAGATGAGTTCTGGAGGTGAAAGTGAGAGGAGTAAAATGTCTGCGTGTGCCTGGGTAGGAGCGCAGGCACTGACAGCAAGGTCGGCAGACGGTGGTGGCTGTCTGCAGTAGTTAGCGGATCTCTGCGGAACCGTAGGACCGGGGTTGGGTGGTGGCCCACCGGTGCCGAACCAGGGAGCGGAGTGAAGTTAAGCACACAGGCAGGGTCATCGGATCCCGACTAGGCTTGGAGACGCCGACGACGGTCAAATCCGAGAGTGACTGGAACCCCAGGGGTTTCCTAACACCCAAGTCCCGCTAGAAGGCAACAGTCCACACCGTGAGGATACACAGCCACCGCCACAGGCCAGAGATCCAAGTGCCATCGCCTGCGGGCAAAAGGGGTCCTATGGTACCAATACGCCGGGGAGCAGACTACCATTGGGAAACCATTGGAGTCGACACATTCTACACAGGTGCAGGGAAAGACAGCCACAATCACCTGTCCGGGGAGAGCAAAGACACTGCAACCGGCTGCGGGACCCGTCCATCCGGCCGTTTGGTTTACCAGAGACTTTGTGACTTTCTGTCTGAGTGAGTACAACAGTGCCATCCGGCATCGCGCCGTGCTGCCCCTGCAACCCTGCATCCCAGCTATCCAGCCTCCCCGTTACACCACCGGACCCCGGGATCACCAACCCCTACCCACAGAGGGGACAACATCCTAGCTGCTCCCTACCATCGCTCCCGGGATCCCCGTCACCAGCAGCGGTGGTGCCATCATCACCACATTCCGTGGGTGGCGTCACGAACTATCTCCCCAAACAAACCTTTTCACACGGGTGAGGAGCGCTGCTCGAGTCCCCGGATCCGGTTCACCGCTCGAGCCACCGAGCAGCAGCAGAAGCCCCGGACCCGAGCGTAGCGAGCATGGCCCCTCCGCCCATGACAACTTGGCGTCACGAACAGGATTAAAACCAATCTACCTACTGGTAGAAGTGCGCCTTGCAGTCCCCGCTGGCGGCGTCCGGCCAAAAAATTTGAAGTTCCGCCATCTTTGGCGCGAAGATTTCCCACTCGAGCGTCTTCCCCGAGCAGGGAAGGCGCGAAAGTGAAGCCTCGCCCCCCAAAGAGGAGGTGCTAGAAAGAACCAAGGGGGACGGGAAAAAGATGTCCATGCCTGGCGGAGGAGCGCTGGCCACAGGAGCGGTGGTGCTTAACGACCGCATGTAATTAGCGCTACAGAGTGCAGGGATGCCAGGACTCTGCCGGAACATGTTCCTGGATCCAGCAGCAAGATGTGCCAGTAGCTCCAGGCCAATGTCCACCCCATGATGGCAGACTGGACGTCGGAGAAGAAGGGCCTGGTCGCAACCGTGCGGGCATCTGGAGTGGAGGTGGTCTCAGAGGAGCGGGTAAGCGACCCACGCCCCTATGTCCCCGAGGGAACGGCCGCTGCGTCTGAGGGTGAAAGGCTGAAAGTGTATCCAGCTCACCTGTTATTAGAGTCCATACTCCCCTCCAAGGTGCACGAGGCCTGCCGGTCAGTCCATACCGGTGCGTGTAACAGGAGATTAGGAAAGAAAGGAATGGGCCCAGCACCAATTCAATAAAATATAAAAAAAATTTCTTTTATTGGTATCCAGTTAAAATAATGTCGGGGTACTCACTGTACAAAAATATATATAGCAGGTGAAACTTTACGCGTTTCGGACGAAAAAATCATCTAAAATGGTGGTGGCCGTCTGCAGGAGTTAGCGGATCTCTGCGGAACCGTAGGACCGGGGTTGGGCGGTGGCCCACCGGTACCAAACCGGGGAGCGGAGTGAAGTTAAGCACACAGGCAGGGTCATCGGATCCCGACTAGGCTTGGAGCCGCCGATAACGGTCAAATCCGAGAGTGACCGGAACCCCAGGGGTTTCCTAACACCCAAGTTCCGCTAGAAGGCAACAGTCCACACCGTGAGGATACACAGCCACCGCCACAGGCTAGAGATCCAAGTGCCAGCGCCTGCGGGCAAAAGAGCTCCTACGGTACCAATACGCCGGGGAGCGGACTACCGTTGGGAAACCATCGGAGTCGACACATTCTACACAGGTGCAGGGAAAGACAGCCACCATCACCTGTCCGGGGAGAGCAAAGACACTGCAGCCGGCTGCGGGACCCGTCCATCCGGCCGTTTGGTTTACCAGAGACTTTGTGACTTTCTGTCTGAGTGAGTACAACAGTGCCATCCGGCACCGCGCCGCGCTGCCCCTGCAACCCTGCATCCCAGCTATCCAGCCTCCCCGTTACACCACCGGGCCCCGGGATCACCAACCCCTACCCACGGAGGGGACAACATCCTAGCTGCTCCCTACCATCACTCCCGGAATCCCCGTCACCAGCAGCGGTGCCACGTCCCGTGGGTGGGGTCACGAACTATCTCCCCAAACAAACCGTCCCTTTTCACTTAGGGGTGAGGAGCGCTGCTCGAGTCCCCAGGTCTGGTCCACCGCTCGAGCCAAGGAGCAGCAGCAGAAGCCTCGGACCCGAGCGTAGTGAGCGCGGCCCCTCCGCCCGTGACATGAGCTTATCAGTATGTGTCAGCTATGTAACATAGTTGACACCCTGCTGTAAAGCCCACGATTGGTGGAAGCACTGGTTGTTGGTGTTTAACTTCTCTGATGCTGTTGTCAATAGTGTATCGATCTGCTTGTAGAGGGAGGAGTCTCCCTCTCTGCTCCGATCAGCCTCCTACCTGTGTGCCAATCACTGATCTGATGCTCTGAAATTTAAAATCATTTATCTAATTTTAAAAAATTGTAAAAATCTATAAAAAAATCATAAAATAATTAACAAAAAATGAATAATAATAATAATAAATCTTTATTTCTATAGCACTAAAATATTCTGCAGCGTTTTTCAATTCAGAGGTTCATATACAAACAAGTAACAGTTTTAGAAAATACAATAATTAGAGCAAAAAGGACAACAATGCTCATGAGAGCTTACAATCTATATAAGGTGGGGGGGACAAGGTACAAGTGATATTTACATTGACGGTCCAGCCATCTAAAAAAAATGGGGGATAAATAAAGGCTGCCTGAATCAGTCAGCCAAAGGTTGGAGATGCTTTCGGGTGCGGTAGAGTTTGACGAGGAGTTATTTAAGTTGTGGAGGGATTATGTGAATTTAATTCGGCTAGGGAATGTGATAGGCCGACCTAAAATGATGTTTTAATTTAACAATATACCAATATATACATATTTATATCAAATAAAAAATAAACAAAAAAGTACACGTATTTGGTATTGCTGCATTCAGAACAATTCACTCTATAAAACAGTCACAGTAGTAAATCCCTTCAGTGAGCAATATAAAAAAGTGGAAAAAAAATCAATGCTTTTTCATCATACCGCCAAAAATAAAGTGGAATAAAACGTTATCTAAATGTTGCATCCAAACAGAAATGCTATAGCTGAAAATGTCATCTTGTCCTAAAAATATAAGCTCCCAGTTAATTCAGTCCACAAAAAATAAAATCGCTATACCTTTCAGAATATAGAGATGCAAAAATAAGTCTTTTTTTCTATAATATTGTTTTTATTCTGAAAAAGTGGCAAAACAAAAATAACTATACAAATTTCGCAGTGCTGTAATTGTACTGAGCCGAAGAATAAAACTGGCTTATTCATGTTGCCACACCGTGAATGACATAAAAAAAATCCTGAATTGCTGTTTCATGTTAATTTTGCCTCCCAAAAAATGGAATAGAAAGCAATCAAAAGACATTATGTGCCTGAAATGATACCAATAAAAACGTCAACTCATCACACTAAATACATGCCCCCAACATGACTCTTCTGACAGAAATACAGAATAATTATAGATCTCAAAATACAAACTTTTTGTTGAAAAAAAAAAAATGTTTTTTAGTGTGTGATGGTAGCAGAACATAAAAACAGCATAAATCTAGTATCGCTGTAATCAAACAGACTCTAAAAGCTGCTTTACACGCAGCAACATCGCTAGCGATAGCACCCGCCCCCGTCGTTCGTGCGCCACGGACAAATCGCTGCTTGTGGCGAACAATATCGCAGGTACGTGTCACATGAACTTACCTTCCAAACGACGTCGCTGTGGCTGGCGAACAACCTCTTTTTTAAGGGGGCGGTTCATGCGGCGTCACAGCGACGTCACACAGCAGGCCACCAATAGAAGCGGAGAGGCGGAGAGCAGCCGCGTGAGCGTCACTCCCACCTCGTTGCCGGAGGACGCAGGAACGCTGTTGTTCGTCGTTCCCGTAGTGATGTGTGCTGCCTCAGGAACAACGAACAACCTGCGTCCCAAACGAGCAACAATATTTTCAAAATGAACGACGTGTTAACAATCAACAAGATGGTGACTATTTGGGATCGTTAGTGGTCGCTTATAAGTGTCACACACAACGAGGTCACTAACGAGACCGGATGTGCGTCACGAATTCCGTGACCCCAGCGATATCTCGTTAGTGATGTCGTTGCGTGTAACGGGGCCTTTAGAATAAAGCCTCACTTATACCACACGGTGAATGGCGTAAAAAATAAATAAAAGCAATTCTTTATCCGCTGTTGATTTATTCATTCTTCCACCCAAAGATCATAGTAAGCATGGCTCACATTTATCCTGGGCTCTGCACTCAGCGCTTACAAAGGGTTTCGATGTAAGTATCTGAAATACAGTTAGGTCCAGAAATATTTGGACAGTGACACAATTTTCGCGAGTTGGGCTCTGCATCCCATCACATTGGATTTGAAATGAAATCTCTACAACAGAATTCAAGTGCAGATTGTAACGTTTAATTTGAAGGTTTGAACAAAAATATCTGATAGAAATTGTAGGAATTGTCACATTTCTTTACAAACACTCCACATTTTAGGAGGTCAAAAGTAATTGGACAAATAAACCAAACCCAAACAAAATATTTTTATTTTCAATATTTTGTTGCGAATCCTTTGGAGGCAATCACTGCCTTAAGTCTGGAACCCATGGACATCACCAAACACTGGGTTTCCTCCTTCTTAATGCTTTGCCAGGCCTTTACAGCCGCAGCCTTCAGGTCTTGCTTGTTTGTGGGTCTTTCCGTCTTAAGTCTGGATTTGAGCAAGTGAAATGCATGCTCAATTGGGTTAAGATCTGGTGATTGACTTGGCCATTGCAGAATGTTCCAGTTTTTTGCACTCATGAACTCCTGGGTAGCTTTGGCTGTATGCTTGGGGTCATTGTCCATCTGTACTATGAAGCGCCGTCCGATCAACTTTGCGGCATTTGGCTGAATCTGGGCTGAAAGTATATCCCGGTACACTTCAGAATTCATCCGGCTACTCTTGTCTGCTGTTATGTCATCAATAAACACAAGTGACCCAGTGCCATTGAAAGCCATGCATGCCCATGCCATCACGTTGCCTCCACCATGTTTTACAGAGGATGTGGTGTGCCTTGGATCATGTGCCGTTCCCTTTCTTCTCCAAACTTTTTTCTTCCCATCATTCTGGTACAGGTTGATCTTTGTCTCATCTGTCCATAGAATACTTTTCCAGAACTGAGCTGACTTCATGAGGTGTTTTTCAGCAAATGTAACTCTGGCCTGTCTATTTTTGGAATTGATGAATGGTTTGCATCTAGATGTGAACCCTTTGTATTTACTTTCATGGAGTCTTCTCTTTACTGTTGACTTAGAGACAGATACACCTACTTCACTGAGAGTGTTCTGGACTTCAGTTGATGTTGTGAACGGGTTCTTCTTCACCAAAGAAAGTATGCGGCGATCATCCACCACTGTTGTCATCCGTGGACGCCCAGGCCTTTTTGAGTTCCCAAGCTCACCAGTCAATTCCTTTTTTCTCAGAATGTACCCGACTGTTGATTTTGCTACTCCAAGCATGTCTGCTATCTCTCTGATGGATTTTTTCTTTTTTTTCAGCCTCAGGATGTTCTGCTTCACCTCAATTGAGAGTTCCTTAGACCACATGTTGTCTGGTCACAGCAACAGCTTCCAAATGCAAAACCACACACCTGTAATCAACCCCAGACCTTTTAACTACTTCATTGATTACAGGTTAACGAGGGAGATGCCTTCAGAGTTAATTGCAGCCCTTAGAGTCCCTTGTCCAATTACTTTTGGTCCCTTGAAAAAGAGGAGGCTATGCATTACAGAGCTATGATTCCCAAACCCTTTCTCCGATTTGGATGTGAAAACTCTCATATTGCAGCTGGGAGTGTGCACTTTCAGCCCATATTATATATAGAATTGTATTTCTGAACATGTTTTTGTAAACAGCTAAAATAACAAAACTTGTGTCACTGTCCAAATATTTCTGGACCTAACTGTACGTGATTCAAATGGCATTTCTGATGGAAGATTCCCGATTATAAAGCAGATAGCTACCTTGCACTTAGTCTGTGCTATGATCCAGCATTTCCGTCTCTTTAGTGGTGCATAAAAGCAATCTTCCAGCGTTTTTGCACTTCTGAAAAGAACAATACTGAAGTGAGGTAAAACAGATTCTGCTGCCTCATTATAGTGAATGGATCTTTCAGGGGTGTTATTTGAATCCCATCATTTAGAAATTTAGATGGATACCTTGATGTAAGTGCTCAAGATAGGGTACGGGATAAATGTGATCCACAATTTTATGTATAATGTACCCAATAAAAGCTTTTACCCAACCCACAAAAAAACAAGTCCCCACTTTGGTCCGTCATCTGTAAACAGAAATATAGGGAGCTTCCACTATACTGATAGCTGAAAAGCTCTGGAAAAGTACTTGCTTTTCCCCCCCAAAAAAAGAAGCCAGCAAAATTTGTGCTCCCAAATCCCCCTTTACTTCTGAGCCCCAGAGTGTGCCCAAACTACATATAGTGTCCACTTATTTGGCATTTCTGTAGTCAGGATGAGAGCCTGCTTAATTTAAGGAGTGCGCGTCTCCAGAATCATGAGCTGGGCAAAACGTATTGGGCACAACAATGTACTGGGCACTACAATGGCAGATTTGTAATTTTCACTTAGTAAGATCCATGCTTGTTCCTGACAACACTCATGGAGTCAAAATCGTTTACACCTGTAGGTCAATTGCTGGAGGGGTGCAATATCCAAAATAGGGTCACTTGAGGGGAGGTTCTGCTCTTCTGGCACTTAGTGGTTTTTTATATGGAATATATGGAGTAAACAAAATGTTTTTTGAAAATGCATAGTCCCAAGAGTCAAATACGGCTGCTACCCTCCTGAATCTTACCGAGTGGCTAAGCAGTAGTGTATGGTGTATTGCCACACTCAGCAGAAATTGTGTGGCCAATTTTGATGCCATTTTTACCAATTTCCCTGTTTGCAAATGTAAAATCTGTGGCTACAAAAAAATGTTTGTGGTAAAAATGTAATTATTTTTTTTTTACTGCCCAATGGTATAAACTTCTGTATCAGTAACACACCTGTGGTGCCAATATGCTCATTGCTTCCTTAGGTGAAGTCATTGAGGGGTGTGGTTTCCAAGATGGGGTCACTTATGGGGCGATTCTGCTGTTCTGGTGCATCATGGGCTCTTACATGTGACATTTGACTTTCAAACCATTTGAGCAAAATCTGAAGTCCAATATGGTACTCCTTCCATTCTGAGCTTTGTACTGTACCTCAAAAGTAATTTTTGACCACATTTGAGGTATTGATGTACTTAGGAGAAATTGAACAGCGATCATTTGTTTTCTACCATTATCCCTTTTGAAAATTAAAAACTTGGGGCAAAAGCAATTATTATAGTGGAAAAACTGATAATTTTCATTTACACAGCCCAATTTTATACAAGTTTGTGAACTGCCTGAGGAATAAAAATGCTCAATAATGCCCTAGAGGAATTCCTTGAGAGATGTAATTTCTAAATTGGGGTCACTTTGTGGGTTTTCTGATGTTTTAACATTTCAGGGGCTCTTCAAATGTGACATAGCGTTTAAAATCTATTCCAGCCAAAATCGCGCCCCTTCCCTTTTGAACAGTGCCGTGCACCCAAACAGTAGTTTTCTACCACATATGGAATATAGTCAAGCTTAGGAGAAATTGAATAACAAATTGCATCATGCATTTTCTCCTGTTACCCTTGTGAAAATAAAAAAAATTGAGGCTAAACAACATTTTTGTAGGAAAAATATTTTTTTTATTTTCACAGGTTAACGTTATAAAATTCTATGAAGCACCTGGGGATTGAAGGTGCTCACCACACGTCTGGAAAAACTACATGAGGGGTCTAGTTTCCAAAATGGGGTCACTTGTTGGAGTTTTCTACTGTTTAGGCACATCATGGGCACTGCAAATGTGACAAAGTTTGCTATGAGTTTCAGATGATTTTGCATTCCAAAAGTCAAATGATGCTCCTTCCCTTCGGAGCCTTGTCATGCCCAAACAATAGTTTTTCACCACATATGGGATATTGTTGGACACAATAGAAATTGCACAACAAATTGTATGGTACAGTTGTTTCTGTTACCCTTGTGAAAATAGAAAGATTGGAGCTAAAGAAAACATTTTGTTGCAAAAGTATGATATTTTATTTTCAAGTCCAAACGTTATAAAACTCTGCAAAGCACCTGGGAGTTCAAGGAGCTCCCCAGACATCTAGATAAATCCCTTGAGGGATCTAGTTTGCAAAGAGGGGTCACTTGTGGGGGATTTCTGCTGTTGGGGCACATCAAAGATACTGCAAAGGAAACATGGCATCCGCTAATGTTTCCAGTTGATTGTCTGAATGGTGAAATTGAAAGTCAAATGGTGCTTTTTCCCTTCTAAGTCTTATCATGCGCTCAAACAGTAGTTTTCCACCACACATTGAGTATTGCCGAGAAATTGTACAGCAAATTTTATTGTGCATTTTGTCCTGTTTCTCTTATGAAAATAAAATATTTGGGCCTAAACTAACATTTCTATTGGAAAAATAAATTTGCTTTAATTCCTGTGAAGCATCTAAAGGGTTAATACATTTTTTGAATGTGGTTTTGAACAATTACTGTAGATGGGTGAAGTTTTTAAATGTTGGGTATTTGCTATAAAATAGGCCACTCAAAGTCACTTCAAATGTGATGCTGTCCATAAAAAAATATTTTGTAACTTTTGTTGAAAAAATGAGAATACGCTGATAAACTTTTAACCCTTCTAATTTCCTATCAAAAAAATTATGTTTCAAAAATTAAGATGTAAAGTAGATATGTCATATACATTATTTATTAACAAATTTGACTGACATAACTCTCTGGTTTAACGGCATAAAAATAAAAAATTGAAAATTGCAACATTTTCACCAAATCTCTGATATTTCACAAATTAATACAAAAAATATCATTATAAGTTTAAAAGTATCATGAAGTGCAATATGTCATGAAAAAAAAACATTTCAGAATCACTGGGATCTGTTGAAGCTTTCAAGAGTTATTACCTCATAAAGTGGCATTGGTCAGAATTGAAAAAAATTGGCCGGGTACAGAAGGTGAAAACAGGCTTTGGTAAATCAATGGTTCATTGGTTAGAAAATTATGTCATACAGAAATCTACTAATTTATAACCATTTGGTCCGGAAATTGTTGGAATCCACTGATTTTAACCCTTTTATGACCTTGGGCAGTAAAGTTACGTCCTACTTTTACGTGACTTAACGACCAGGGATGTAACTTTACTGCCTAAAATTCATTTAATTGCCTTGGCCATAGCAACGGCTGTCAAATGATGCCCCCTGCTGTTCCTTACACACACACACACACACACACACACACACACACACACACAAACACACACAAATTTAACTTTTTTTTGTTTTTTTTTCACAAGCCCCACACCCTAAACAATGTCCCACAGATAGGTTCCTTGGGAGGGGTCACATGTGAGGGGTTTCCACTGTTTAGGCACATCAGGGGCTCTTCAAATGCAACATGGCGTCTGATAACAATTCCAGATAATTATGCATTTGAAAATTCAAAAGGCGCTTTTTTCCTTCTAAGCACTGTCATGCGCCCAAATAGTGGTTTCCCTCTACATTATGGGTTTTTCAGCATACTCAGGAGAAATTGCCCAACATATTTTGAGGTCCATTTTATCCTTTTACCCCCATGAAAATGAAAAAAAATAAACTGAAAGAACATTTTTGTGGTAAAAATTTACACAACATTATAAAATTCACTGAAGCACCTGGGGTGTTACATAGGTTCCTTGGGGGGTCTAGTTTCCAAATTGGGGTCACTTTTGGGAGATTTCCACTGTTTAGGCACCTCAGGGGGTCTCCAAAGGCGACATTGCGTCCGCTAATTATTCCAGCTAATTTTGTTTTCAAAAGTTCAAATGGCACCCCTTCCTTCCCGATTCCTGCTATGCGCCAAAACAGTTGATTTCCACCACATATGAGGTATCTGCGTACTCAAGAGAAATTGCACAATAAATGTTATGGTGCATTTTTCTCCTGATACTTTTGGAAAAAAGCTACCTGTTTGAAGCAATAATTTTGTGGTAAAAAAAAAAAAAAAATATTTTCATGGCCCAATGTTTTCAGCTTCTGTGAAGCCCCTGGGGGTTGAAGGGGCTCACCAAACATCTAGATAAATTCATTGAGGGGTCTCGTTTCCAAAATTGGGCCACTAGTGGGGAAACTCCATTGTTTAGGTACATAAGGAGGTCTCCAAACCCGACATGGCATTCGTTAATCAGTCCAGCTAATTTTGCTTTCAAAAACTTGAATGACGCTCCTTCCCTTCCGAGCTTTGCTGTGCAGCCAAACAATTGATTTCCACAACATATGAGGTATCTGCATTCTCAGGAGAAATTGCACAATAAATTGCATGGTGCTTGTTTCCTGATACCCTTGTAAAAATACCAAATTTTATGGCTAAAGTAACATTTTTGTGTAAAAAAGTAAAATTTTCATTTTTTTCCTTCCACATTGCTTTGGTTCCTGTGAAGCACCTAAAGGGTTAATAAACTTCTTGGATATGGTTTTGAGCACTTTTAGGGGTGCAGTTTATATAAAGGTGTCCCTTTTGGGTTTTTTCTGTTACCTAGGCCCCTCAAAGTCACTTCAAATGGGATGTAGTCCCTAAAAAAATGGTTTTCTAAATTTTGTTCGAAAAATTAGAAATTGCTTATGAACTTTGAACCCTTTTAACTTCCGAACAAAATAAAATTTTGTTTTGAAAACTGCACTGACATAAAGTAGGCATGGAAAATGTTATATAGTAACTATTTTGTGTGACATATCTCTCCGATTTAAGGGAATAACATTTCAAAGTTTGAAAATTGCAAATTTTGAAAAATTTTCACCAAATTTCCAAAATTTTCACAAAAAATGCAAAAAATATCAGCCTGAATTTACCACTTTACTGAAGTATAATATGTCATGAAAAAATAATCTCAGAATCACCAGGATCCGTTGAAGCGTTCCAGAGTTTTAACCTGTCAAAATGACACTGCTCAGAATTGCAAAAAATGGCCCGGTCATTAGGGTGTTTTAGTGGCCGGGGGGAAGGGGTTATCCGTTTATTAGCCACAGCCCAAGTAGTTAGCAACTACCTGCCTGCAAATTCTTAGTAGTACAGGAAAAAGATCAAATAGTCCCAGATCACCCTTTTTAATAGACAGAATAAAATAAGGATAAATACAATAAACTAATACTGCTTTTAATATGAAGAAAATTTGTTTTTGATTTGCAACTACATAACTAAATTCATTAATATTGTTTAATCTTTGTTTATCAAATCATAGATAATAATAATAGTAATAATAGTAATAATAGTAATAATAATAATAATAATAATAATAATTATTATTATTATTATTATTATTATTATTATTATTATTATTAATATTATTATTATTATTATTATTATTATCCTCTGTCAATGGCCATAGTGCAAAAGATCCAGCCTTTGGTATTATATTTGCAAAGAGGCACTAATACATTAGTCAGGAGTCCGATTTAAACTAAAGATTAATATTTAACTTTCATTTCTTTGCCTTTTCTTTAGTGAGTTAATAGAATAACTTGCTTATTTTCTGCCTCTTGTCTCCTTCACCAAGAGTAATGTAGTGTAGCAATTCTATTAATAAGCCTCTACAGCATATCCCTAAGGCAAAGAGTATGAAAAAAAACCTCTTGTGATGTTTCTTGCCTATACTGTTTGTACTCAGCTCATTTTTCCCGTGGGGTAACTGACATAGACTGTTCTCTACTTGCACATTTGCTGGTCATGTTTTATGTGTTTATGTGCTGTTTGTTAGCAAATAAGAAGCCACTATTCTTTTATCACAGCCACGTGTCATCTAGCACTCTGCAGAGAAAGATGGTAATAGAACGTATTCAATGATATGATGTATTAAATATTTCCAGTAACTTTTTTCTTCTTACAAGGACTCTTGCACATGAGTGTATAAATCGGAAGCTTGGAATTTGATAACAAAAATTGTATTCCACTAGGAGCAAAGTTATTCCATGGGGCAGTTCTGATCTGCAATTTTTTTCTCAGGTTGAACTGGACTGAGGAAAATATCCCAGCATGCTTCAATTGTCAGTGAGTCTCGCATCACTCGCACCCATACAGGTCTCTGGGTATGTATAAAATATCGGGCTGCACTTGGATGACATCCGAGTGCAGTGCAATATACGCAGAGACAGGTAATGGAGCAGATGGAGAAATTATTCTCTTTTTCTGTCCACATAGCCATATGAAAGCTTGCTTTTTGCGGGAAGAGATTTAATTTTGAATCACACTATTGATTTTACCACATAGTGTAGTGTAAAACGGGTAAAAAAAATTCCTAATGAGGAGAATTTTTTGGGAATTGTTTTTACAGTGTACATTTTGTAGTAAAAATGACCTTACAATATGATTTTCCCCATTAGTATGATTACAGCAAAAACGATCTTACCCATTTTTTAAATTATTTTAGTGGTGAAAAAAAATCAGGAGTTTGAAAAAAAAAATTTTGTTTTGGTTGTGTTGTCATATTCCAGCACTCGGAACATTTTCAGTTATTGGTTAATGGAGCTATGTAATAGTTTTCATTTTTTCATGAGACATTTTTATTGCTATAATTTTGGGATACATATGATGTTTTGTTATATGCCATAGTATTGCTGTATTCAGTAAAAATCACAGTCTCCTTTGAAGCCCGGCCACAGGCAGGGTATCAAAGCAGCGCTGCTATGACAAGCACGGAAGTCTTCAGCAGACCCCCTGCTGTAATAGTAACCCATCGGAGACCTGCAATCAAATCACAGGCATGCCGATGGGTACTTTAAATTGCCGAAACATACTAAATTCCACTGTCAGAGTCTGACAGCGGGATTTAACAGGTTATCAATCACGGGCTCTGCTCCGCTCCATCCACGATTGTTAGAGGTAGGATCTGGCTGTAACACTCAGCCATAACCTGCTGACTATTGGGCATGCTCAATCCATGAGTCCACCCTTTACACCCGCTTTGGACTTGCACCAGCTAAAAGGTTTTTTTTATAGAAATAAATCAGGGTTGCCTATTAAGCAACAAATCAACTTTAATTTTTTTTTAACTATTTAGGTATAATGAAAGCTGTTCTGCGATTGGTTCCTTAACACAGAACAGACAGTTTTTCACTAACCTGCTCCATTTTAGTCTTTTTTTCATTCACAATGCTTCTTTTAACCTAATGCTGGCCATATACATAGTTGCTATTATAGACCTTCCTATCCATCATCTTCCTCAGCTTCTCCAAATATATTGCAGGAGGGGGGGTCACAGCATACTACTTGAATGAAGTGGATGTGTCTAGAATTTGCTTTGGTTTTCCTACACCCATGAGAACCCCCCATTACATCTGGAGGCTCTTTGCAAAACAAACAGCACTCAACTTTAAGTTGCAAAGACTAATTTATCTGCTCTGACTTAGCCATAGCCTAGATCATTTCCAGCCATCATATACCAGCCCCCAAACACCCCCAACTGCATCTTGGAGATCCTCAGAAGTGGTCTCCTTCCATCTTTCTGCAGTTTTAAAATAGTGAGCTAGTCCACGACTGAAACCACAGTCTACATTTATGGCCCATGATGGGAACAGCTCCAGCTGCGCTTCTAGGACTGTAACTTGATGCTATATACCAATATATATTCCTGCTCGTATCACCCTAGCATGTTAATTTCAATATAGAAAGACCAAAAAGAACAACTGTTGCACAATTAAGTAATTATTTCTAAACAATATATGAGCATTGTAATATCGTTACTGGTGTACCCACATTATCCTGCCTCCCTCCCTTGGCATGGACGCTGGCTCACTCACCCTCCTGGCTGCTCTGATGTAGCTTCTCCAACCCCGGTCCCTGCTGCCAGCTCCCATGACCTACACATGCTGCACAGGCTTCCTGGGAGTGCACTTAGCCTGTGTGCGCATCTATTCTTAAAGTGCCAGAGCGCTCTAACCTGAAAGTGCCTTTCAGCCTTTGGCTGACAGGCACTAGGTATTTATGGCACAATCACCGTTATGACAGGTGCCTGGATAACATGGTCTATCCATTAGAGACGCATTGCTAGTTGTCAGGTCCCTTGTACTTTTAATTTTTGTGTGCTGTCCTGCTAATATACTAATACCCATCTGTGTTCCAGACAAAATGTGATCAAGGACGCTGTGACGTCCGAAACGCGTCTTCTGTGTGGTTTGCACCATGCCATATTTATGGCCTTTGTATTGATGTTTCAATAAAGACTCAAAAAATATTTTTATTCTACAATCGGACTGGATTCTGGATTATTTTCTTTACCTGTTGTCTGGACTAAGGAGTGGCCATCCTTCCGTGCACCGTCTCAGATTGTCTCTACATAGTGAGCTGGAAACTTTTGTTACGCATCTGTGTTCCAGTATCTGATGTATCCACTGCTGCACATATCCATACCAGCTGTACCTGCCATACCCACTGCTTCGCCTATCAGTATCAGCTGTACTTTCCATACCCACTGATCTACTCATCTGCACTAGATTTGCCTACTGCATCTGCCATCTTGGCTGCATCTGTCATATCAGAGACTGTCAGTCCATCCTCCCCATCAGAGGCTCTGGTGAATACCTGGTGTGTGCCTAAAGCCTGCTTTACATGTTACGATCGTAACCGCCCCCATCGTATGTGCGGCACGTTCAATTTGTTGAATGTGCCGCACAAACGATTAACCCCCGTCACACGTACTTACTCGTCCATACGACCTCGATGTGGGCAGCGAACGTCCACTTTCTGGAGTAGGAAGGACGTTGGGCGGCACATCGACGTCATGCGGTAGCTGGCCAATAGAAGCGGAGGGGCGGAGATGAGCGGGGCGTAAACATCCCGCCCACCTCCTTCCTTCCGCATTGCTGGCCGGGAGCCGCAGGACGCAGGTAAGATCTGTTCATCATTCCCGGGGTGGTACATACAGCAATGTGTGCTACCCCGAGTACGATGAACAATCTGATGTTCAATTTTTAGGAATTGAACGACGTGCATGCGATGAACGTTTTAACGTTCAATCGCAATCGCATGTACCTGTCACTCACTGCAATGTACCTTACGATGCCGGATGTGTGTCACTTACGACGTGACCCCGCCGACACATCGTAAGATATATTGTAGCGTGTAAAGCGGGCTTTAGTCATGCCCTTCAGGTGTACTGTGTACTGCGGCCCAGTGGGTCCACTCTCACTTGCAGTTGCGAGCATTACAAGCGTACATTCTTATATATGCCATTAATACAAAAACAACATTCATAAAGGTTCATGTAATTATAAATGCATGTGCTATATATATATATATATATATATATATATATATCTATCTATCTATATATATATATATATATATATATATTTCCTTTTGGAAAACAGGATAAAGTTATAGGGGATAAACCTTTTTAAATTATATCTTGTTCTATCGGTTTTATTTGACAGCTTTAGTGAAAAGCAAAAAAATAGGGATATGCAGAATGTTAGACTGAGGATTTACGTTTATCCTCACCAGGAGAACCGAATGTCATTTTCTTTCTAATTTTGTATTTTCTGTTTCAATCCCACTACTAAGATAAAATGATTATTCTTTCAATCAAACTGCAATCCGCAAGAACAAAGTCATAAATATGCATAATATACAGTATACTAGGGCCACAAAACCATGAATACGTTCTATCCAACTCTGAACTGGTATACAGATAAATATATAGTCTGAGTAGACAGAGCCATTTGAAACATAAATGAAACTAGGCTACTTGTGATGCATATATCCTGTAGAGATTGGGCATTAGGGCTGAAGATGGAATATTAGTTATGCTTTTCATGGCTTCAATAGAAACTATATTTGAGAAAACTGCAAAAATCATTAAAACAAGTGAATTCATAAAACTTTGAAATACATCTTATCAGTGAATTTTTCCTATTTCTTCACTCATTCCTCCATTTATTTCCCCTACTCCTCTTCTTTCCCCTTCCCCTTCTCAACTTTTTATCTATTCTGAAAACAAACAACTCAACTCTGGCTTGCTTGAGACAAGACATAATGCCACCACAGTGAGGTATCAGGTGGTTACACCAGCTATTTAACACTAGAAGTCCCAAAGAGGGATCATTTCACATTTCTACCTTTGGAACCCAGAGACGGGTCGAATGACCTGAAGGATTTTATCTAACATTCTATAATCACCGTCTTTTGTTTTGTAATTAAGGCCATTACTGTCGCACCATAGGAGGTTGTTGTTTTCCATTGAGTTTAGCCATTTAGTTTCTAGTTAGTTCTTTTCAGTTTTTTGTATGTCATTTGACCCTCTTTTGGGACTTCAGGGGGAACTTGACATTTCTGGGACTGCTAGTGTTAAGTCTATGCAGAGGAGGAAGGGGATGACGAGTGAGGAATCAAGTGGGAAAATAGGCAAAGGGAAACACAAATATATCATGCTGAACTTTCCAAAAGCATTTTACCTCTATCCCAAAGCTGGATTTACAACTACATTACTCATTAATGCTGTATAATTTCCTCTATGTTGCTCATGTTATGTGTCTATGTCCTCACTAAGGAATTAGTGCTGTGCTGTGTATTGTGTATGGGAGATATTACAGCAGCTAGTCTCCTTCCACCAGCTTAGAGTCAAATACTAGTTAATAGATGAAGGCTGCCAAGGGAAAGTCTGGTGAAAATGCAGAATAGGTAAAATTATGGCTAGATATACTGTCATGCTTCATGTACACACACATGACAGATTATTCTGAGAAGCCATCTGAAAGTGCGGTTACCCTTTTAATACTGGGCTAGATTCTTTTAAGTTCTTGAATGCAGAAATGATCAAACCGTGTCAAAGTCCATGTAAATATCAATCAAGATAAATATGTAGCTTGCAAGCTGACAGCTTTGTGATCTTTTATCCATCATTGGATTTACAGATGTATAAATCTTTAAACAAACACTTGCTGTGCCATGAACATTCATTAAGCATGATGAATGTTCATACATAATTTGCGGAATGCAGCTGCTTGAATACAGTCAATGCGCATCCTCGCCACATTAATTGCATAGACTATGTAAATGCTGTAGCAGCGATTTTAAGATTGCTACATCAGTATTTGAAATCAAACCTGTAGGTCGATAGTTTTTATCTAAGGGAACTCTAAACTTAGAACATGCGAAAAAAAAACATTTCACGTCTATTTTGTTATCTATAACAACAAAAATAATAAAACCATTTGCTTTCAACTGTATAGGTCCCCTAATATTGCCAAAACAGCTCTTACCCATCAATACATTGACTTAGCAAGTCCTCTTAGGCCGACTTGTGGTGCCTGGTACCAAAATGTTAGCAGCAAATACCTTGTAGGAAAGCTATCATCCTAATTTAACTAGTGTTTAAAGGGAACCTGTCAGGTCCGATATGCACCCAGAACCACGAGCAGTTTTGGGTGCATAGTGCTAATCCCTGCCTAACCGTCCCTGTATCTATCAGCATAGATAAAGAGATCTTTATAAAAAATATTTCTAAAGATCCTTTATGATATGCTAATGAGCGCAGGGACTAGTTGCAAGGGTGCTAGTTACTGTGCTCATTCCACCCAACGTCACTGTGTGCGTGCTACCATGCTAAGAGGACAGAATAAGCGCAGGAACTAACACCCTTGCAACTTGTTCCTGCACTCATTCGCCTATCATAAAGGATCTTTAGAAATACTTTTCTAAAGACCTTTTTATCCATGCTACTAAATGCAGGGATTAGAAATATGCAGGGCCAAAATAAAGAGAAAGTAACAGCTCACCAGACAGCAGGCATATGGGTGCGTTGCTCAGAAACCTGAGCCAGCATTTAGGTGTTCACATGAAGAAAAATAGTGGAAAAATCTAACATCCGTCAAATATAATAAAATTTGAATTGTAATGAAAAAAATTAAAAACATGAAACCGTTTCATGGAAGCATGTGTAGACACGCAGGTCTACACGTTTCAAGCAGATGGACTGTTCTTAATTAGGACAATACAATATTATGTTACACAATTTTTTAACATGGATGGCGATAAATAAAAAAAAATGTTCATGTAAAAAAAGGATTTAGTACAAAAGAATTATTTAAATAATAAGATTTTTTCTGATTTTTAGCTTTCCTTTAAGAGCTGGTTCACACTAAGCGACAGCGACAACGAGGTCGCTGTTACGTCACCATTTTCTGTGACGTAACAGCGACCTTGTAAGTCGCTGTTATGATCGCTGCTTAGCTGTCAAACACAGCAGCCGAAGCAGCGATCATAACCGCGAGAGCAGGGAGCCGCGCGCACTGCTTAGCGCTGGCTCCTTGCTCTCCAAGCTACAGTACACATCGGGTTAATTAACCCGATGTGTACTGCAGCTACATGTGCAGAGAGCAGGGAGCCGCGCACACTGCTTAGTGCTGGCTCCTTGCTCTCCTAGCTACAGTACACATCGGGTTAATTAACCCGATGTGTACTGCAGCTACATGTGCAGAGAGCCGGAGCCGGCAGCACAGGCAGCGTGAGAGCTGCGGAGGCTGGTAACTAAGGTAAATATCAGGTAACC
This sequence comes from Anomaloglossus baeobatrachus, assembly GCF_048569485.1. Taxonomy (NCBI): domain Eukaryota; kingdom Metazoa; phylum Chordata; class Amphibia; order Anura; family Aromobatidae; genus Anomaloglossus; species Anomaloglossus baeobatrachus. The sequence continues at coordinate 173,340,018 of NC_134354.1, read as the reverse complement.
ACCTTGGTTACCCGATATTTACCCTGGTTACAGCTTACCACAGCTGCCAGATGCCGGCTCCTGCTCCCTGCTCGCTTCATTTCGTCGCTCTCTCGCTGTCACACACAGCGATCTGTGTGTCACAGCGGGAGAGCGCCTTTGAAGAAAACAAACCACTGCTCAGTGTCACACACAGCGAGATCGCTAATGAAGTCACTGTTGCGTCACCAAAACCATGCCGTAGCAGCGATTTTGGTAGCGATCTCGCTATGTGTGACGCACCCCTAAGTCTTGGGACCTCCATTGATCAGAGATGTTTTTCTAGCGTATCTCACAAATACTCTGTCATTTAGATCAAAATCTAGGGAATTTGGAGGCCAGGAGTTTAAACTGTTTGTCATTTTCCTTAAACCATTCCTGAACAATGTAGTGTGGCAGGGTGCATTGCTCTGCTGAAAAGGGGCACGGCCTTCAGGAAATACCATTGTCATGAAAAAGTCAAGGCAACATCCACATGAATGCCAGGGCACACAAAATAATATCATTTCAAAAGATTAAATAAATCAAGGAATAATGAAAAATACTTAAAACCACATACAAGCCAGGGAACAATTACAATGAAATGCCAATATAAAAAAAGAGATGGACTACGAGTAAAACTAAATGAATGTATAATACTAATAGAACAAATAACCCAATATCAATAATGGGATATCCACAAAATAATTCAAATTAAGAAATACCCAGGATAAGTAAAAATGTAAAGAATAGCTCTTTAAATATACATGAATATTATGACTCATCAACTATCATGCCATTTACCAAGATGACACAATCCATGCTGGCAGCTACAGTTATTTTTTTGCTGATTGACTCTAATTTTTAAGATCTAGAGGAGGTTGCAATTACTTATCACACCATTCAAGCATGCTTGTAGAAAAATTGTGTTTTTATTATTTCATTATCCTTATTGCATTGTTAGTAGATAGTCTATTACATCCTCTGTTTAGTCTATTGAGCCTTCAGTATTCTATTATCTTAGGGTGACCAATCAAAAAACACCAACTCAGCTCTGATAGCGTAATCCTAGTTACAGTGGCACCACCTACTTTTACAAATACTCTCTGTGAAAGGTCTACAGCTTTAGAATTTCTTAGCTTAGTTTCTTAGGATATTGACATGTTTCTATATGGTTTTTTTTCAGATATGCCTCATCCTTGCATTAACAAAGTGGATAGTTTTTGCTGCATATATGGAAAAGTCACTTTTGTATCACAAAGGTGAAACCTGACTGCCATGATAAGGAAAGCCTACAACCTGTATTTTGACTGTTGAATAAGAGATCAGGACAAGAGTTGGGCTCCACACATCTTACTCAGTGGTTGCAGTGGTTGCATGGGAAGAGGCAGTCTATGCCTTTTGCAGTCCCAATGACCTGGAGAGAGCCAACCAATTATACTTCCAAATGCTATTTCTACATGATGTCCCCCATTAGTAAAGGAGTTTCAAGGAAGTAGTGGACTTTACAATAACAAAATATATTCCCTGCAATACACCCAGTACCAAATAGAGAACTGCTGGTTCCAAGAGAACAATAAACATTTTCAGCCTAGTCATGTGAGAAAAAAAGAAGGTGCTTGGTATCATGAACCATTTTTCTCTTATCGCCCAGACTTTCTCTCAGCAATCTCACGTGAACCAGACTTTATAACACAAAGTGAACTGAATGATCTGGTTAGATTTAGATCTATCCAAGAGTAAGGGGCACTTTGCACACTGCGACATCGCAGGTGCGATGTCGGTGGGGTCAAATTGAAAATGACGCACTTCCGGCATCGCATGCGACATCGCAGTGTGTAAAGGCTGGATGATACGATTAACGAGCGCAAAAGCGTCGTAATCGTATCATCGGTGCAGCGTCGGCGTAATCCATGATTACGCTGACGCGACGGTCCGATGTTGTTCCTCGCTCCTGCGGCATCACACATCGCTGTGTGTGAAGTCGCAGGAGCGAGGAACGTCTCCTACCGGCCTCACTGCGGCTTCCGTAGGATATGCGGAAGGAAGGAGGTGGGCAGGATGTTTACATCCTGCTCATCTCCGCCCCTCCGCTCTGATTGGCTGCCTGCCGTGTGACGTCGCAGTGACGCCGCACGACCCGTCCCCTTAACAAGGAGGCGGGTCGCCGGCCACAGGGACGTCGCACGCCAGGTGAGTGTGTGTGTGAAGCTGGCGTAGCGATAACTTTCGCTACGCCAGCTATCACCACATATCGCTGCTGCGACGGGGGCGGGCACTATCGCACTCGGCATCGCAGCATCGGGCTGCGATGTCGTAGTGTGCAAAGCCCGCCTAAGACTGAGCTCTTAGGTTCCAGGCTACAGCAGTGAAATCTCCTAGCAATCGTTGTTTGGATTTCTTTATTCTGCAACCATGATAAAGATCTTGTCCAATGCTTCTTGATGGAGGGCAATCTTGTGGTATGCAAGAACATCAACAGTTTAATGGAATCTCTGAAGATGTCATAACCCAGAGGAATGGAGGCTCTTCATTGATTCATTCACAACAAGCCTAAAAGCCATCTTGCTGAGTAGTAGCAATGTGCCACCTTCAGCTCTAGTTGGTTTTGCTATCCACATGAAAGAAACTAATGACAACAAGAAGCAGTGTTTGAAGTACCTCAACTATGACCAACATTTGTGGTCTCTGTGTGGTGACTTAATGGTTGTTGCCCTCTTACTTGGTCTCCAGGGTAGATACACAAAGTACGTCTGCTTTCTGTGTGACTTGGATTGTCATGCAAGAGAATATCGCTACAACAAAAGAGACTGGCCTCTCTGACATTCTCTTCAGCCAGGGAGTAGAAATGTCCTGCATCCAGCACTTGTTGACCCACATAAGATTTTGTTACCACCATGGCATATAAAGATGGCCTAATGAAGAACTTTGTAAAGGCATTGGATAAAAATGCAAATGTTTTCAAGTATCTCATTGATAAATTTCCAATGTTTAGTGAAGGAACAATAATGGAAGGAGTCTTCAAGATGAGGAGTTTCTCCATTTATTAGTGGTAACTATTTTTGGGAAACTTAAGAGCAAATAACTTTAAAGCGTTGGTGGAAAATCTCCTCCAAACATATAAGGATCTTGGCTTTAACATGTCTTTAAAGATTAATTTCTTATATTTGCATCTAGACCTTTTTCCACCAAACTGCTTAACAGTGAGCGACGAACAAAGTGAGAGATTTCATCAAGATATTGCGTCCATGGAGAAAAGATATCAAGGAAAATGGAATCCATCAAAGCTTGTAGATTGCCATTGCACAATTGTGAGAGATGATCCGATACAGGAGTAAAAGAGGGAAGCAAAAAAGAGTTTTGTAGAGCCATTTCTGTAACTATAGTTCGAAATATTGTTTAGACATGATTTAGTTATTTGAATTGTTGCTTGGCTTCACTAAATAAATATCAGAAGATTGGCATAACAAAATATTCAGCATTTTTATATTTTAAAAATAATATTTAAAGTATTAAAACTGTTATGCTTTAATTATATGTAGCAGTAATATCATAAAAACAAGAGCCAGCTAAAAATATTCATTGTCAACTTTGAATTCAGGAGGTCAAAATCACAAAGAAATGTCTAATTTCATAAATTTGTAAAACAATGTTATTTTTCACAGTTTTTTTATGACACACACATTGCAGAAAACACGGGGCTGGCATGGATGCGTCCTCTCTGAATAGTAGCTATATTTTCGGGTTTTGCACAGAATTTTATGTTGAAATAAAAGTGTAATGAAGAGAAGAAGAAGCATAACATGAAAGAAGGATGCCACAGTTATAACCAACAGTACAAGGCTTTAGTTGGTTTTAGCCTGCCATAGTAGAGCCATATAAGTCTTAAGCACCCGCTTTTCATGCATCTTCTAAACTCAACTTGTTCTCTAGGATTCAGTAATAATCAGGGATGAGGGAATTTGTTTTAGTCAAATTGAAATAAATTCACATTGGACAACATTGATGCAAATCAAATTTCAGAACAATGAAAAATTAGAATTTCAGCAAAATCATTCATTACTAAGGCCACGTTCACAAGTTGAGTATTTGGTGAGTGTTTTTTTTACCATGACCAGGAGCGGGTGATAAATACAGAAATGGTGCCGTGTTTCTATTATACTTTTCCTCTGATTGGTCCATCCTGGTTTTGGCTTTCAAATACTGAGATAAAAAACTCACCAAAAACTCAACATTGGCACGTGGCCTCTAATCTACCCATATTATGGGGGATCTGGATCATTAAGTGACACTATAATGAGGCTGTTTTTTATTCTGTGAAACCTGCCTGTATTTTGTGGCTCCCACGTTTTTCTCTGTCTCTTGTAACACCACAAATGTTGACAACGAGTTTAATGTAATACATATTACAAATGCATTTAGGCTTTGCATTATTATTCTGAAATTACCCATAATAGGATTTTCCACCTGTTTGCTTGGCACAATTTACACAACAGTTTTTGGAAATTGGAAACTGAAGCAGGGGATTCAATACAGATGAGTTTATAACATATCACATTTCCAGCCAAGATTAAATCTGTGTTGATATCTTTGTCAGCAGACGTGAAAGGAAATAATGGTGAGATCCATAGCTACTGACCTAGCCTATTATATCAAAAAGGAAGAAAAGAAAAAGGCAGCTGGACTGTGCTGTCATTTTATTCCTTGATCAATTCCTCTAAGGCAGAATAAAAAAGAATAAAGATTCACAATCCCAATAAAAAATATGAAAAGAGGATGTTTAAAAATAATATATTTCATTAAAGGTAATAGGAAATGTCAGCATATGTCACCGCCATTGTTATTCATTTAGCATGCTGGTATAGAACTGGCTAAATACGAGGGGCTGCTAAGTCTTTGGCTTTACCAAGAAAAAAACGAGATAGGATGATGAAACTTTACATTTATGCCACATACTCTCCACTGATGTCAACCCACTTCTTACATCGGTATTTCAAGTTCTGTAAGCCTAGCAAAAAGAAGGATTCAGTTGTGCCTCAAACCAGGCATCTGTAGAAGCCATGGCATCAAAAATAGTGTGAAATTTGGTACCTTTGAAGAGTTTATTCAAGTTTAGAAACAGATGATAGTTGGAGGGAGCTAGATCTGGTGAATAAGGTGGGTGGTCAACCAGCTGGAAACCCAGCTCTGCCAGTTTTGCAGTGGTTGCTTGTGCAGTGTGAGCGGAGGCGTTGTCTTGCAGGAATAAGATACCTTTGGACAGCTTGTTCTGCCTTTTAGCCTTTAGAGCTGCTTTTAATTGGTCCAAACGTTCAATGAAATAACTTACATTGATGTTGGAACCCTTTTGAAAGTAGTCCCCTAGCAGCATGCCCTCATTATCACAGAGCACAGATCCATCACCTTAGTGGCTGATTTTTGCACCCTCAACTTCTTAGGGCGAGGAGAACTACTGTGCCTTCACTGTTTTGACTGCTCCTTGTTTTCAGGGTCATACAAATAAATCCAGGTCTCATCCATAGTGACTAGTCGATCCAGGAAGTTCTTATGAGTCTGGACAAACTGACAAATGGACCGAGTTTTCACTTGCATGCTTCTCTGATCTGATGTCAAACATTTGGAGATCCACTTTGCAGATAGCGTCCTCATGTCCAAATGTTCATGGATAATTACACAAACATGTTCACAGGAAATATCCATGATATCTGATATTGCTATAGCTTATATTCGTCGATTCTTCAGTATGAGGTTGTGCACAGCATTCACGATCTCCGGAACAACAATCACTCTCGATTGTCCAGAACGTTCCCCATCATTGGTGCTGAAGTGGCCCGTTTTAAATTTGGCAACCCAGTTTTTGACTGTGGAATATGAAGGACATTGATCCCCCAATGTCTAAGACGTATCACCATAAATATGCTTCTGCAACTTTCCTTGCATAAACAAGAATATAATCACTCCTCTGCTCACAGTTGTTGTGAATATTGCATTAGACTCCGCTATTTTGCTTTCCGGCGTGCGTAGAACACTGTTGCCATAAGCAAAAAACACAAAATTTTGAAAACATATATTAGACACATAAGGCTTTCATGTGATGTAACATTAGTTACCATAGAAACAAAAAAGATCACAAAGCCAAAGACTTCAGCAGCCCCTCGTATACCATCTTCCATAAATAAAGTCTGACGGTAAGGTAATGTTGCCACTTAAGAATTTGTCACTTGCTTATAGGTTAAATGCTTTTGATATTAACTAGTGATGAGTTGTGATGAGCGAGTATTCTCTCCACTGTTCGGTTACTACTCAATCATAGGGGTGCTTGGGTAGTCATGGTGCTCAACCAAGTATCACAGGTGCTCGGATGTATCATTCGTGAAATGACCACAAAGCACAGACTTGCTTTACTGCATGATGTGTGCAGGCACCCCAGGGAGAGCCAGTCACAGTCTCTGAATTGCTCTGTCTGTGGTTGAAGCATCATTTTTGAATATAGTGTATAATAAAAAAAAGAAAACTCATGCCCCCCTCCCCTCTTAAATGCTCTGCTTACGACTGTCTATATGTGGGCGAAAAACCGAACTGCCCAATCATTGATTTTAATTATACTTATTACTTGAGCTGAGCACTTTTAGAGTGTCTAACCTGTTTGACTCGAGGACCAAGATCAAGAGCATTTTAATGCTTGTCCATCTCTAGTAATGAGTTAGCACTACCATGTTCGGGTGCTTCGTACTCATATCGAGCATTTGGAAGCTCAGGTGGGTGCGACACAAGCACCCGAGTATCAATGGGGGAATCAAGCATTTTTCTGGGAAATCTTCTGGAAAAATTTTCAAGTGACCTATTGACTTCCATTTATACTCAGATACTCAAGTGATGCCCATCAGGGCATACAAGTGCTCGATACGAGTACCAAGCACTTGAGTATGGTTGTGCTCGCTCATCACTAATGTTAACACTTTCATTTGCCTGCCCGGTGATCGGATGTGATTCGTAAGGGAAGTGTCTTGAATAAAGATAAGCAAAAGGATTAAAACTACCCTTGTCCTATGTCCTTTTTGTCCTCCCTGTTAGCTGATCCAGGGCAGTGTTCACTTCTGTGTCCTACAATCCTCTATCTGTCATCCTGAGCGTTTTTACTACTTACTAGGTAAGTTGACATTAAGTGAAGCCTAATAAGCTGATATGTATCGTCTGGGATTGCTGGTGCAGAAGTCAATACTTCCATGGTACGACTGCCATGAATTACAGGACTGGACCTAGGACCACGCTAGTTTGAATATTTTTGCTCATCTCTAGTGCTAAGACTTGGATTTCTCCTATTGAGCCTTCTGTACACAAATGTAATGTTACATGACAAAACCAAATAAAACTTTCTTTTTTGACCCATGGAGGGAGGTAACCCTCTTATTGGCATCTATGAGCCCTCTTAGAATATACAGGGACCTTACCATATCGTAGGAACCCAAATACACTAGTTGACTGTTAACCATTCATTATATTTACCTCCATATTCAGACAAACTGCATTGGTTCCTGTGTGATTTTTACATATTAAACCAAAAAGAGGAACATATTCTTGCAGAACTTTATTTTATTTATGCGTTTTTACCTGCGTTTCAGCTGCGTTTTGAACTGCAGCGTTTTCATGCCAAAATGCATGCGTTTTGATTTTCAAGCAAAGTCTATGGGAAATTGGGATTTCTTGTGCGCACTTTGCTGTTCAAAAACTGTGCGTTCAAAGAAGCAGCATGTCAATTGTTTTTGCCATTTGGGCAGCGTTTTGCTAACATTGAAGTCAATGAGAAGTTGTAAAAAGCAAGCAACATCCAAATTCCAGCGTTTTATCTGCTTTTTAGCTGCAGAAAATATGCGTTTTGGACTACATAAACGCATGCGTTTCTGACATCAAAATAATGGAATGATATGTCCCTTTACACACACACATAGTCTGACAATTAAATTAATGAAAAATATTAATTTATTGTTATTTTAGCCATAAATAGTATAAAACCGCTATTATTATATTAAATATAACTATTTTCCTTATGATTTAAATAATTATATATGTGTTCCTTTTTTTCCTTTTTTCATAGTGTTTGACTGTTTAAACTTTATTTAGCAGTGTCTTTATGTTCAAAAGACATCTGTCTTTACACAATGGAAAAGCATGGAAAAAGCTCTAAAAATGCGGCTAAAATGCGGTAAATACGCACGTGTATTTATCGCGTTTCTGTGGTCAAAAGCAACTTTGGCAAAAAACATTTCTGCCAGAGGATGCATTTAGAACTGCAACTATCCCGACGCAAAGTGCGCACATAGCCTTAAACCTGTTCTTTTTTTTGGTAAAACAATAAAAAAAACTACCGTAATTCTTTTCTTTTCGAGATACTAGCACATTCTGCTGCAAAACCCATTGCTTCCTTGCTGTGCTTAGTCAAGTAGTGGCATATAATAATGAAACACATGGCAGATGTATGAATACTTTGAAATCCGATGACAGTAAGAGATAGCCTGAATATAAGTTTTAGAAAATACCAGATTCATTTAGAAGCACAGACATATCCATATATTCATCCATATGCATTAAAATGTTACACTATATCTGGCTCGCAAAGATGTATCTGACTGAGAGGACAATAGCTCCTGCCGTCTTTACAATAGGAGAAGGATTTTCAGCATTTCTTCTCTTTAGAACGCCAGAACCTTTATAGGTTGAATTCACACAGGGCCAAATACATATATTTTTTACCTTACTTTGACACTTTCTTGCGAATATTGGTTAGGTTTTTTACGATATGTGCTATTTGTCAGTACTGAGTCTATAGTTCTGTTCTTCATCTATAAGTAAATTATTAAATGTAAGGAGTAAAGATGAGTGGACCTGTGGAAGTTCAGTTCGGTGGGTTCAGCCAGACTTTAGATAAAGTTCAGTTTTGGACCCAGACTTGACCTGAACCCCAAGTCACTAATTGAGCAGTTCGGGTCTCCGGCCACATGCAGTCAGCTATAAACTGGGTTCTTCCAGGGGTGGGTGGGCAAGGTTTTTCGGTTTTATTTGTTTGGTGCACACTGCATTGGATCACGCCGTTGTTATCCCTAGTGGCTTGCTCTGCGGTGAGCACCGAGTGTACCCGAGCACAGCAGTTCTCGCACAAGTGGATTGCATAAGTAAAGCACCAGAACTCCGACCCCGATCTCTGATTTTTACGTAAAGTCTCTGTTTGGTACGAACACAGAACATTGAACCTCGGGTGTGCTCATCTCTAGTAAGGAGGGGACACAATATAGATTACAGATGGTGAACACTGTATATACTACTAACTGGAAGAAATAAGGAGCTGAAAATGAGTTTACCTTTAAAGGGTTTTTCTGCTTTTATGTAACTAAAGTACATTGTAAAACAACATGTTATGCAACATAATTGACTTTGTGATTCAATTTATTTTCACTTTCAAGATTGTTATTTTGATGTCTACTGTATGTATGGAAATATTCTTGTTTAAATCCAGAGCAATATCTCCCCTGGACTGTGGTTTCTGGGAAGAAAACATGTAAAGCAATAAATTAATTAGGATCAACAGTCCCAATGACAATTCTACCTATCTGCAGGGTTTGGCAGTTTTAACTCAATCATTTTCAGGGGCAAAAACGTAGAGGGGGCATCGATATAGAGGTTGAAAAATGTACAGATTCTGTTTTCTACAATTGAAATCATTGAGGACAACCCCCTTTAAGATAAATATAAAGCCAATTGTCTGCTACAAATATTTTGGGCAAAATGGACCAGCCTGGGGTCCAAGTTGAATAGCTCCGAAATGCTTTTACGGCAAACATTTTAGCAAAGCCTATATTAACCACTCCAGCATTTTGTTATTACTTTACCGCTGGACTGGTGCCACTAATCTAAGGTCCCTGCACTTTGTCTCATACTTACCAACTGCCATCTTCCTCTTCAAAGGCTCAAAGCATGCAGAGCATCAAGGGGAAAGAAGCTCCTTCATCTATAGTGCTGGCACATTGCTGAAGAAGAACCACCCATTCAGAATGAATGACTGGCGAGATGCAGAGCATGACAGTTCCAAAACATATTAGGCTGGTATGTGTATCAAAAGTAGCAAGCGTATGCTTTTAACCCTATTTAGGATGAAATTATATTAACACTTTAGCTTTTCATCACGCAAGGTTCATGTTTAATTGATACAAGACTAGATAACTTATGTAAAATCCTGTTTTTTGATGTTTTTGCACCTAGCTCCATTTACAATCACTTATGAGTGAATCCGTTCCAGTCTGTTGTCCTGTGAAATAATTGTACATAGGAGATATCCCAGCAGTGCGCAAATATTCAACTCACTTTTCCTTTTATCAGTGTGTTCTGATCAGACCATTAAACTTTATACTGACATTAATTCTGATTATATGTCCAGTGATATACGTTCACGGGCACTGTCATTTTTCCATGTGGACCGAGGTCTAGTAGGAAAAGAAAATTGAAGCTTGCGCTGTTCATGTCCATTTTATAGCCCATGATAGTATGTTCAGCTTCAGCACCCTCCACAATACAGACAAGCACATGGAAGTCCGCTTTTATATTCATTTGTCTGAAACTGGCTTAAAGGACGATAAATATAGAAAAATGTGTTCCCAAAGGAAAACAATATGAGCATACTACCAAATAAAATATTCCTTTTTATTCAGACATGGTTAAAAACCATCATCTCAGCTTCTGAAAGCCGTTTCTCTGACGCCCTTAATCATAGACAGTAAATATAGTAGATCAATTTTTGTACCTAACATGGAGATATACATACAATTTGTTATATTCAGTCACTAATTTTAAATTCCTAGCTTTTCAGCAAATGAAGAAAATGGATAAAAGAATGAACTGCCACACTAGAAACAGCAAGGACAAACAAGTAGCCATTTCCGGAAAAAATGTAGATTTTTTTTGTCCGATACCATAAATGATGTGCCTTAGGATGATCCTTGGAAATGTATCTAAAAAAAAAATAATGAATAAATCTAATAAAATTAATTTTAGAATAAAAATCAGATGCTTATATTCTTCGTCCCAGGTGCCAAAATAATAAGTGGGCTGTATTGTACCAGTCATCATTCACCTTTGACTGTGTGTAATAACAATACGAGCGTTAAGTAAAAAGATTCACACTGCCCTTGTCAGCCATACAGGGTGGTCCTCCATGGCAGATGGACCTGGGATGTCTTCAATTTTACAGCCCGATATACTGTATGCTTCATAATGCCATGACTTCATGTGTGGTCTAGTAAATTCACCAGGGTGCCGGGCTGGAGATGCCGGTCACAGAAAGACCAAAGTGGACACTCAACTAAGGCAATCTTTTTGCTTAACTATATATAAACTATATATATATTACCTATGTCTTATAAATTATTAGATCTTTTTATATAACAGCATAGTTTTATAGGATGTTTGCAATACTATGACTTGTTAACCATCAACGTTGATGTGTACTTCATTGGGCCCCTGAGGAGTAAGGTCCACTGTCTCAAACCTCAAACAAAGTTACATAATTGGCACATTCCCATATAAAAGCTATCCTTCAAGACATATCTAATTCCTTTCTTTTTTCTTTGCGTAATAGAACAGTCTTAAATAATTTTGAAAATCCCAGATTGGAATTTCAATAAGTAATAAAGCTAATGATAACTCCCATGTTATTTACATAGGACTTGATACCTATCGTGGATGCCAGATTACTTTCCAATATTTAGTATCCAGATTTTCCTGGCTTTGTAATATGAAATAAAATAATGAAAGAACGGAAGGTCAGAATCAAAATATTAATGGGTATAAACGGAATTAAAGAATGAAATGCACATGTCGAATGTTTGACTTTCTACTTTCCAAGGATTTCTGAGTCATTTTCAGAGTTTCCAAACATCACAGCCCAAATTTGATTTTAATGTAGAAATGTCATAAACTCAGGATCCAACTGCAGATCTAGCCTACATTACTGCTAAAAAGGCAGAAGTTACCGGGTTGGCAGCTGCTGAAGTACCCTATATAAAGGCAATGCAGAGCAATTAGTTTTTTTGCAGGGAGCTTATTCATACGGCATTTTTCCTTTACTTAATACCAAAATAAAATTTTAAAAAAAGTATACAATCTATATAGCTCTTCAGGGGGCTTTACACGCTACGACATCGCTAATGCGAAGTTGTTGGGGTCACGGAATTGGTGACGCACATCCGGCCGCATTAGCGATGCCGTTGCGTGTGACACCTATGAGCAATTTTGCATCGTCGCAAAAACGTGCAAAATCGCTCATCGGTGACATGGGGGTCCATTCTCAAATATCGTTACTGCAGCAGTAACGAAGTTGTTCCTGCGGCAGCACACATTGGTACGTGTGACACCGCAGGAACGAGGAAGCTCTCCTTACCTGCCTCCCAGCCGCTATGCGAAAGGAAGGAGGTGGGCGGGATGTTACGTCCCGCTCATCTCTGCCCCTCCGCTTCTATTGGGTGGCGGTTCAGTGACGCAGCTGTGACGTCGCTGTGACGCTGAATGAACCGCCCCCTACGTGAATGAACCGCCCCGTACGTGTGACGGGTCTGGGCGATGTTGTGAGGCACGGGCTGCGATTTGCCCGTGTCGCACAACAGATGGGGGCGGGTACCCACGCTAGCGATATCGGTACTGATATCGCAGCGTGTAAAGTGGCCTTTAGTTTGTACTCTGGTTTGTATGTTGCATATTGGTGAATGTAGGAAACTATATCTAAAATGAAAAACTTTTCATATATGGTTGTCCCAAAATCAATATTTATCACCAAGCCATAGGATAGATGATTAATGTTGATTGCTGAGGTCCAGCTGCTAAGACCCCCACTGATCCTGAGAACAGGAAGCCAAAGTCCCTGGTGGGAATGGAGAGATAATGAGCACGTGACTATCATTTCTTTACACAGTGAATCGAGCAGAAGCTGCACATGCTCACAACCACATCAGTCACACAGAGGTCTGATGACTGGTGGAGTCACAAGCATTCGCACCACTAGGGATATTACATTTATTACTTATCCTGTGCGTAGGTCATACATGTTGCTAAGTTAAAACTTCACTATAGTTTTATGTCAACAGTTCCTATGCATGTCTATATGTTTCTATGGTAACAGAAAAAAACCCCTGTAGTCTGAGCCTACGGTGACATTAATTTGCATCTGTCTCTTGCTAACCTATAGATTGTATGTAAGTATATAGTAAGGGGCAAATAATGGCCAAACAATTCATTACCATTATTCCTACTAAGTGTCAATAAAGTTGATCTTTGATATCTATGACTCTCAGGACGGAGGTCATTTTTACTGAACTTCCCCTTAAATAAAAAAATTAAGCCATAAATACAATTAAACAATGCAGTACATAAAAACAGATAATGTTATACATGGCGTCTCTTTTATACCACAACACATAAATCCTGGTTGTCAGAATACCGTCTGTATAAAGGGCACCTGTCAGCAGGTCCTTTATGGCATTTGATGGGCTTTGTGCATAGAGTATTATACCCCGAATGTAAAGCAAAATGAGATAAAAATAATACTAATCACTTTTTTCTCTGTAATCACTGCCTTTTATGTCTGTAGAATCCTAGACAGACACTTTCTTGCAAAACATTTTAGAATATAATTGTTCTTTGAACAAAACGTGTAACGTTGTGTGTAACTATTAAACAAATGCAATGGAATGATCGCTTGGATATGAATGACCGATCACTGGATGTATAAAGAACAGGTTTGTTTTCTTTTTTGCTTTTTATATAGTACAATATGTCCCATTGCTATATGGGATGCAGAGGCATAAAGGTCCCTGAACAGATGAAACCCCATCATTTCAGTAGACCGGATGGCCCTCTAATGGTAGGACGGTCTCCCGAATTTTCTCTGTCAAATGATGTTGGGGGAGATGAAAGATCATCCAAATTAAACACAAAGCGCCCAATCAATTTGTTCTCCGCTACCAGAAGAGTCCAACAATGGCTTCCTGTCCACACACAGAATAAATCAACGCTCAGAAGAAAAGTGGTGATAAGTTTGGGGTTCAGGAGACATAGCTGGGTATTAATATGCATTTTCAGTTTATGAATGATCCTAAAATGGCTATATGGCATAACTTGAGGAAATCAGAATACACAGTATATTCCCCATTTGTATCCATTTTAAGCAAATATATGGTTACAGAACACATAAAAAAGCAGTGACCCGAGGATCTGTAGAAGATACAAATGCCCATGAGTAGATCAACAGCCAACATGGGAAACTGTGGAGGATTGAAGGGTGCTTTACACGCTGCAACATCGCTTGCGATTGCTAGCGATGTTGCAAGCGTTTTCACCCGCCCCCGTCGTTGGTGCGATCGATATGTGGTGATCGCTACCGTAGTGAACATTATCGCTACGGCAGCGTCACCTGCACATACCTGTTCTGCGACGTCGCTGTGCCCGCCGAACAATCCCTCCTTCAAGAGGGAGGTGTGTTCGGTGTCACAGCGGCATCACAAAACGGCCGTCCAATAGCAGAGGAGGGGCGGAGATGAGCGGCCGGAACATGCCGCCCACCTCCTTCCTTCCTCATTGCCGGTGGACAGAGGTAAGGAGATGATCGTCGCTCCTGCGGTATCACACATAGTGATGTGTGATGCCGCAGGAACGAGGAACAACCTCGCTATGTACGAGACAACAATTTTTGGTAAATGAACGACCTCTCATATACCAACGATTTTTGTCTCTTTTGCGATTGTTTAAGGTCGCTTCTGCCTGTCACACTCTGCGATGTCGCTAACGACGCCGGATGTGCATCACAAACACCATGACCCCGCCAATATATCATTAGTGATGTTGCAGCATGTAAATGGCCCTTAAGGCAATCACAAAATGAATTCATCTGTGATTTCAGGACACTTGCTGGTCTATCATGGTACTGATCATTTGATATTTACTTCTGATCATGTGTTTGTCACATTTACATTGTACTCCTTGAGAACGATTTCTTACAGTTGTATGATGGGGTCTTTTGTTATGAATCTATACTTAACAGGTTTTCTTGATGGCTCAGCTGTAGAGATGAGTGGACCCATAAAAGTTTGAAATTGATCTCGGAGCCCAAACCCCATTGGAAGTCACTGATTGGACAGTTCGGCTGTTCGTCCACAGACAGAAAGCCATGAACAGAGCTTTCAGGTGGAGGGAGGGCAGTGGATTTTTCTTTTTGTTTTACTTCCCATGAGCCATTCAGAGACTGCAAGCAGCTCTCACTGGGCTGAGCACCAAGTGTACCGGAGCACAACGATGCTTGAACAAGTGATTAGCATAAGGACATCACCCAAACTCTGAACTCAGGCACTGATTTTTTTTAAAAGTTCGTGTTTGGTATGAACCCTGAACTTTACATTTCGAGTTTGCTCATCTCTATTCACCTGTCAATGCAATATTGTCATTGAAGTATTGGAATTTTACATATTTTTTTCACTTGTATTAAATAAAAGGAATACAGTATATATATATTTGTCTTTATTTTGCGATTACCTTAAAAGGAATCTGTCAGCAAGTTTTTGCTATGTAATCTGGGCAGTATAATATGGGGGTTGAGACCCTGATTTCAGCGTTATGTCACTTACTGGGCTGTGTGCTGTTGTTTCAATGAAATCAGTGTGTTACCAACAGGACATTATCACTACAGGACTAGGTGTCTCATGCCTCCTAATCAGCTTCTCTGTATAACCCTACCCCCACCACTAATTAGTAGCTTACTGTCCATGCATGATGTACACAGAAAGCTGCCAATCAGTGGTGTGGTAAACAAGGTTCAACTTTGTGATTTAATCACAACTGCTGCACCCAGTAGACTAGCTGACACATCGCTAGAATCAGGATTTCTGTCATTACATCAGGCTGCTCTCAAATGAGTTAGCAAACACCTGATTACAGATCCCATTTTACACTGCACATTTCCTTATGATGGTTGCAGATCTATGGCTAGGAGAACCCTCCGGTATACAGTAAACCACAAGAAAATAAAATCCATTGTGGTGGTATTTAAAGGGGTATTTAAAGGGGTTGTGTGGTATTTAAAGGGGTTTCCAGTTTTGGGAAACCCTTTTCTCCTTCTGCAGTTTTTTTAAAAATAAAAAAAGTGTGCTGTACCTACTTTCCCCCATTCTAGTGCTGCTTGACAATAGCGCTGCAGATAACGGCAAACACAGTGGCGATCCCTGTGTTTGCCGTTATGTGCAGCGCTATTGTCACGCTGACAGTGCTACAGCCAAATAAAAACTAAAAATCTGCAGCCAACCTGCAAAAAGGGGTATTCAGAAAGCAGAAAAACCATTTAATGATATTACCAGATGAAACATACTTATCATTGTTTGGCTGAATTGTATTTGTAAAGCGCTGTACTTACTCTGAGGATGCAGGATGCCAATCCACGTTTTCTTCTATTTTCTGGACCCTTTACCACAGCCAGCTTTCACAGGTGGCACCTACAAAAGTAACATATGAAGTCCTATTGAGAGAAGGCAGGATCTTATATACATGTCAAACTTATTTGTTTCTAAATTGGATGAATATACAAAGTCACTAAACATTCTAAATTCAAATAGGGTTATGTTCACACAGAATTTTTTCAAGGTGTTAAAAAAAATATATTTTTTTCTACAGAAACTGCTTCAAGAATCCCTCTTTTCATTTGGCAATTTCTAGACACTATTTGCCTTAGGCCCCCTTCACACATCCTTGAAAATCACGCACGTGTTTCACGGACGTGTCAAGGGTGCGTGTTCCCCTCCGTGTGCTGTATTTATGGCCCTACGTGTGTTCTCCATGTGTTATACATAATAACACATGAGAACGGAAAGCCCCGCTTTACCTTTTTCTTCCGGAGCTGTCTGTGGTGCTGAATGACAGCGTCCGGCACAAGCCACATCCCGCTGACGCTGTGAGAGGCGCTATTGCAGACCGCTGTTCCAGTGACATCATGTCAAGTGCCGCACACATCACATCTGTGCAGCCGGCTGCATTCTTTCAGACTAACTGAGCTGTGAGCGGTGTTTCCCCACCTGTAACAGCCCATCTGCTCCCTCCTCCCCCCTCCCTCCTCCCTCACAGCACAGCCCGTCTGCTCCCTCCTCCCCCCTCCCTCCTCCCTCACAGCACAGCGCATCACATCTCTTGCTTGCAGCGTTCTGCTGTGAGGGAGGAGGGAGGGGGGAGCAGGGAGCAGACGGGCTGTGCTGTGAGGGAGGAGAGAGGAGGGAGGGGGTAGCAGGGAGCAGACGGGCTGTTACAGACAGTGAAATGCCGCTCACAGCTCAGTGAGACTGGAAGAATGCAGCCGGCTGCACGGATGTGACGTGTGTGGCACTTGACGTGATGTCACTGGACGGGGAACAGCGGTCTGCAATATGGCCTCTCACAGGCACTATTGCCAACACAAGGTATTTGAGAGAAACATATTGTTTCTCAATACAATATCGATCTAGAAAATAAAAAATATGGGTGAACCACCCCTTTAAAATGTAGAATAAATAGAGCAACAATTTTCTAGCTGGGTTAAAATTACCTCATAGAGATAAAAACAGTGTTTGTTGTTGATCGGTTCAGGTCTCAACAGTCGGACCCCATCTGTCAGTTAGTTATCACCTATTACATGGATATGTGATAATTTGTTTCACCAACAACCCCTTTCAGTTGTTTTCAATGGAATCAAACTTTTGGCAGCCATGTTGCTATTGACTTATGGTAAAGAGTAAAAACAAAAATAATCTTGGCTTTTGTTTCTGAAAACCGTATCGCTCTTGTCCACAAGTTGTGGGTTGTATTGAAGCTCAACCCTTCGCTTTAGCTGCAATAAATTAACAACCCGTGGTCAGATATGGTGGTGTTTTAGGGAAAAAGCAGCCATGTTGTTCTAATTTGTTACAATTTTATGAAAAACAAAGTTCAAACAAATTTTAGGTTTTTGAATTAAAAATGTTCCAAGCTTGGATTTAAGTAATATCTATTGAAATATGCAAATTAATTAATTTCTTCTTAACCATTTTCTATGTAAACTGTCTTTTTTATGTTTCATATCAAAGTAATTCTCTTTATTTCTTTTTAAGTCTATAAACAACCTGAATAGCGAAGCATTTAATAAATGTATCCTACAAGTTTTCCAAGCCCTCTGACATGTTCCCTTTCACTGGAGCTTATCCTTACAATAGGCACTCTTTAACACCTACATCATGCTGACCTCGGATTACATAGCAAAAACCTGCTGACAGATTCCCTTGAAATTTGATTTCACAAAATTAAAGGGGTTTTGTGGCCACACAGTTTATTATACCATTGTAAAGCTTGTGAAAATGAATACTCTTCAAATTTACTTGCTGTCAAACTACTAAGCTATGACGTGTTCGTGTGACCTCCAACTCCTATCTTCCAGTTATAGTTCATTAAATGTAGAGATTTCTTGTCTGTGTTTTAAACTGAGCTGAGCATAGCATATCATTCAAGCACACCCATGTACAGTATGCCGAAGCCAGGACTCAGCCAGCAGCTCTGCAGTGTGCTCTGAATGGTCATGTCATGGGGGCATGGCTAGTCATCTTGGCAAGCTGGCAAGTTTTGATTGACCAGTGAGTATGTTTACAGGGAGGGAGAGCAGATGACACAGAAGCAGCACACAGGATCCATAGAGAATGAGTATTCTTATGAACCAGTAACGTGTTCCAGAAGACAGGGTGCTGAGCTTTCCCGAGTACTAGATTACTTTATAATAATTGAATTTATTATGGCTGGCATGGCTCCCCTTAAGTACACTGGTGGCAATGTCAACAGCACTTGGAATTACTGGAGTGGAGAGTCAGGACAACGCATACTAGATAAAGTGGGGAGAGTTGTAGGAGGGAAAAAATGTGGGCAGCAGTATATCCATCTTGAGACTAGGAGTCTCATGTTGGTGCTTTGAAGGTGAAGTACATGGGCTCTGAAGGTGATAGTGAGTTGTGGGAAAGATACAGCTCTGACAGAGAATTAGAGCTTACTGCATCTTGGAAATAGTAGTCTAAAGTCTCAGAGGAGCAGCTGTGAAGGAGTACAGAATATTAATAATAATATACCATAAAGATTGCTGCAGGGAACAGAAGGAAAGAAGAAAGGGATAAAAAAGGAAAAGGTATTGGAAAATTTGAAGACTCATTAAAGTTACAGTTAGATAGTTTTCCCAGAACCATCTAAGGCCCTGTGCACTCATTTCAGATTTTGATACATTCCTCATCATCATTGGTGCAGTTTGTTGTCCTAAACTGCATGTCTTTCCTTCCCCAGCAAAGCGTATGAAAATTCAGTAAGACTGTGCACACATTGCTTTTTTTTTCATTGCGGTCTTGGTTGCAGAAAAAGAAGCAGCATGTCAATTTTTTCTGCATTTTTGATATGCGATTTTCCATTGAATATAGTGAAAAACGCATGGGCACAAAAACATCCAAAAAACATACCAAAAACTCACCAAAATGCGCCAAAATCATATAAAAAATGCAAGCTTTTTTTACAGGTAAAATATATCTTTGTACCGTGTTAGCCAGTAGAGATAAAAAATTGTTTAAAAGAACTGAAGTCCTCAGTGGTTGATACCTTTTAATGGCTAACTGAAAAGATGGTAATAATTGCAAGCTTTCGAGACTACTCAGGTCTCTTCATCAGGCTCAGTATAACACAAAATCTGAAGAGTCACATATTTATACACAACAGGACATAGAATGGAGCAGTAAAGAAGACAAGTTATGTGAAGCAGAACTATCACTATGGCAAGAGGACAAACTGTTGTGGCAGTAAATATTGCAGAAGTTCATATAAACATGCAAGATAAGGAGTGTGAAAGTTTTATTGTCCTCTGATTGGGGTCTGGTGCAGAGCTAGGAAGCCCCCAGATGCTCTGAGGAGCACATTTCTTAATTGATGTAAAAATACATAAATCCATGTGACACATTCATTCCTGCTCTGAATGTGTCAAAGGTCATCATAAGTTTGTATTCCCATAGTCTCCTGTCTCTCTGGGACTTGAAATATCCTTTTAATACCAGCAATTTCATGTCCATTATACTGAAGTCTAGGTTACAAAAATGTTTGGCCACAGGTAGATTTATTTTAAGCTTTTTTTATGCATTTTTACTGCCAAAGGTCCGTTATTCCGCCAAAGGGTGCGTTTTCGCAGAAAAAAAACAAAACTGCAATGTGCAAACATAGCCTGAAGCATAGGTAAAACCTTTATGTATGACATAAAATAAATAAATACTGCATCCCCATGTAATCTCTGAACAGAAAACTCTTGATGCCCTTTAGTGGGCATTCCCTCGGTGCCCATAGCTGCTGCATTGACTTTTTTTCACACTGACCATGATAAAGTGTAGGAACATCCTGAATTGATACTTAGCCAGGTGAACTTGCCTAAAAAGAAAGAACATTTTCCCCTTTTGTTTTTTTCCATTGTTTTCAGAAATGTCTAATTTTTATGTTACTTCCTGGAAGGTTAAACTTTTCTAAGCTGACAACTTTAGTGTAATCTATTTTTTACATGAATAAGTACCCTGTGTGTAGTTTGGTTTTGGCAACATCTTACATCTGTTATCATCAGCTAGATTACGGACCTTAGTGGCTTTTGCAACAGAGGATGTGAGATAAGGTAGGTCGTGTAAATTTAGTGATAAAATATGCTCTGCTAAATTGCATTTAATTAACTGTAGTTTCTTACATGTGCAAACATAGATGGGAAGAAGATAATGAGAACAGAAAACATCACGCAATGTCTTCTTTTCCTCCATACATGTCCTAATGTAACCTTCATTTACATATTTCAGGCTTCTGTTGATTCATTGCGGTTCTTAACTCAGCTCTTTAGCAAATACCGCACATTTTGTATACTTCATTCTTAAAGTTCACTTCTGTTTTTCTGTAAAGCTTAGAGTACATTTTTTTTTATAAATTATTAAGTCCATCTTTTGTTACTCATACACCAAATCAGTGGTGGTCCAGGTTCTGATACCCTCATGTATTATTAATAACTCATTCTGTAGCATGCTACTGAGCAGAACAAGAGGCTGAACTGCTGCTTGAGTGCATGTAATGTATAAAGTTTATGGGGCCGATTCTTCAACACTGCTGTAGCGCCCCTGAAGCCATCAGGGTGCTACAAGGTTCTGCATCTCAGCAAGGATGTAGGGCCTACCCCCTAGGGCGCCGGGAGACCAGTTCCGGTTACACCACAAACTCAGGTAATCCCAGTTTTTCCCCAACATTCCCCCATACAATGGTATTTAGCTAGGGTCGGACCAAAGGATGGCCGACTAGAGGTGGAGCCAGACCAGTCGACTAGTTGACCAGGTGGGAGGGGCAGACTGTGGAGAGTAGTCAGGGAGAGTGTCAGACAGGCAAGGTGTGAAGGTGGAAGCAAAGTGACGTCCTGACGTGAGTTGACAATGACCTGGTACCCAGGAGAATAGTTGCCAGTGGAGTATGGTGGAGTACTCCCGGAACTATGCATCGACGAGGTACAGGACCCTAGGACAGGAAAGAGCTTCAAGCCGATCTTTTAACACCTGCACAGCAAGAGGATTATGAAGGACCTCGCTGACCCAAAGAATCTAAAGACTCAGTAGCAAAGGGAGAACCGGGGACAGGACCAGAGACTCCAACCCCACAGGGTTCCGTCAGGCGGACAAAAGTGGACAAACCACCGAACTGGGACCCCCAGTTGCTCTACGCCATGGGGACCCATTTACCAGAGACAGGTGCAGGGGAAGAAGGTACCAGATTACTACACTGGCACTGGGATGAAGGGGACGCAAAGGTGAAACCAGCCGGCCTCGGGTAACCTATTACCATCAACCAGCAGTGAGTAAAAAACAGTTACACTATACCTCTGAGTGGACTACCTTCTTCCAACGCCCGTCACATCACCCAACCTCTGGGGCCCGGCCCTGCTTGCAGAGGGCCTACCATCCAGGCTGCAATTACCACCAGCCCCAGTAGTTACATTCTGCAGCGGCGGCTCCACATATATAGCCGCAACACCGCAAGTGGCGTCACGTATGAACACTAACCTAAATCCCCTGTAAATACACCCCATTACAAAAAGGGCCCAGGGCACAGGACTGGGCAAAGGCCACCACCGTGACATTCCCAATAGAGACATTGCCCGGGACCGAGTACCCCATATCCCTGGGCGCGACACTGGTGTAACCCAAGTTTGCTTGTATATGGCACCAAATCCCCGACAAAGTAAAAAATGTGGGACTCAAACATGATCTTCAAAGAGTCTTAGAAATAATTATTGAACAGCCATATGTTGGTTTGTTTGTTAGTTTGTATTTATTTGACTTTATTTGGTTCATTTGAACGTTGTATTTGACATTTAGGTGTGAATAATTGTTATATTATTATCAGGACTTTATCCATAGTAATTTAGTGGTGTATGGCTACAATTATTTGATTACTTTCAATAAAAAAATTACTATAAAATATTACTGTGTAAGGTTGAGGATTTTAATGTCGTCGAGAACATATATCCTCATACATCTTAGAGATCCAATAAGACAAATTGCCACATATATTTAAGTTTTAAAGACTTTGCATCTCCTCATGGAGCAAGAGCTGACCGCCATTGCATGAAAACGTCTATTCAATAGATAGACCAGGTTCAAACAAGCGTATTTCAAGGTACATGTATGGACCGCAAGGTTTGGAAGGACCGTGGGCACTTTCGACTCAAAGCTACAGCCTGTTATGTGCTCGTATGCTTTATTTTCCTAAAATAAATGTTATTTATTTTTAAATTAAATTATCAAAAAAAAGGAAACCATACATTGATCCTTTGACTATATTTCACTTGCAAGCCTATGAAGCCCTAATGAGTGGCTCGTGGAAAAGGTTAGTAGTCTCATTTTAGAAGCTACTCTACATTTATGACACGTTTCTTTGGCAGCGTTGATTATTTCATGTATATGTAGAATAATTTGAGACAAAAGAAACAAAGCTGAGGGATTACACAAACCTTTTTTCCACCTGCTACCGAAACCCAAAAATAATGAATTCTTCCATCTTTTCCTTGACTAGTTAAACCAACATAAACTTTGTTCATAGTGGATAATACTTATGGCTGTTCTTCCAAGTATAACAAGATGAGATAATGGTATAGTCCAATATAAATAAACAACTATTTCCTTATTTTTAGATATTTGCCTGTTGTATTTTTATGGTTTCTCTTCTGGTTTAAGTTTAGCACATCTCTACTGCCAGACATGTTATTTAGCAAATGAGCTTTAATATGGTTAGCCAGGATTTTACAATGATGACTTATCCATGTCTATAGAAAGTGACTACATTCACAGAACCCTGGTCCAATGTCCATGGCAATATTCCTTGTTAGCCCCGTGGGACACCTGCTACTTACAGTCATCCCCGACTCCTCTTTTTTGATTAGATGCCTAGTTGAGTATGTTTTTTTTATTTACCAGGGGCCTGTTAGCATTCAGGAAGGGACTGTTTAACAGTGGACAATCCCTTAAAAACAGTACTAGACATAATGATGTCCATGTAGATGCATTAGTCACTATATCTCAGCTCAATTTACTTGGTAGCCCATCAATGTAAAACCCTGGAAAACCACTTTAAGTGTATAACATTAATGTGAGATCCCACAATGCATTGATCTCTGAAAACAGAAAGTCTACGAACTGTAGCTTTAGACATAATTGCAATATAATATAACTCAAACCTACCACAAAACAAGTAAAAAGGCATATATGTGAAATCACCTAATAAGTTATGTGGACATAATGAAAATATTAACTGTGAAATAGTATAAAAAATGTCGAGAGCTTTATTTTAATATAGATACATTAATGAGAAAGTATGATTATGGAGAACTTCTAGCACATTACGATTCAGAGCCTTCCTTCCTGTTTGACAAGTGTGAAATAATGCAGTTTATGTTGCAAATACAATTTTATATTTATATATTATGAATAGATACAAATTTACTTTTTATAGTCTAAAAATTACAACAGATTATTCCGTTTGTTTTTTTTTTAACGTATTATTGTACAACTTATATACTGATACTAGAAGGTGGCCCGATTCTACGCATCGGGTATTCTAGAATTTACGTATTGTGTAGTTCATGTATGATTTTTGTTATATATATATATATATATAGATGTTGTTGTGTGTAGTTACCAAGTGTTTGTGTAGGGTGCTGTACATGTTCTGGGTGTTGTCTGGGTGTGACGGGGGGTGAGAGCGGTGTTGTATGTGTGTTGCGTGTGTTGCGTTGTTTGTGGAGCGCTGTGTGTCTGTAGCGTTGTGTGTGTGTTGCGCGGTTTGTGTGTGTGTGGTGTGTTTTGGGGGGAGGTATGTTTTGTGCAATGTGTGTGTTGTGCGGTATGTGCGTATATTTGTGTGTGCCGCGGTGTTTGTGTGCTGGGTGTTGTGTGTGTGCAGCGTTGTCTGTGTGTGTGGGTGTCTGTGTAGGGCAGTTGTTTGTGGTTCCCAGTGTGTGTGTGTGTGTGTGGTGTGTTGTGCAGTGCGCGCGCGCGTGTGTGTGTGTGTGTGTGTGTGTGCATCTGCCTCTCTTCTCTCAGCCTACCTCTCCCAGCCTCCCTCCTCCCAGCCTCCCTCAGCATCAGCTTCCCTCTCCCAGCCTCCCTAAGCATCAGCCTCCACCAGCATCAGCCTCTCTCCTTCCAGCCTCCCCCAGCATCAGCCTCCGCCAGCATCAGCCTCTCTCCTTCTAGCCTCCTCCAGCATCAGCCTCCCTCTCCCAGCCTTCCCCAGGATCAGCGTCTCTCCTCCCAGCCTCCATCCTCCCAGCCTTCCCCAGCATCAGCTTTCCCCTCCCAGCCTCCCTCAGCATCAGCCTTCCCCAGCATCAGCCTCTCTCCTCCCAGCCTCAGCCTCTCTCCTTCCAGCCTCTCCCAGCATCAGCCTCTCTCCTTCCAGCCTCCCTCAGCATCAGCCTCCTCTTCCCAGCCTTCCTCAGGATCAGCCTCTCTCCTCCCAGCCTCCTTCTTCCCAGCCTCATCCTCCCAGCCTCCCTCAGCATCAGCCTTCCGCTCCCAGTCTCCCCCAGCATCAGCCTCCCCAAGCACCAGCCTCCACCAGCATCAGCCTCTCTCCTTCCAGCCTCCCCCAGCATCAGCCTCTCTCCTTCCAGCCTCCCTCAGCATCAGCCTCCCGTTCCCAGCCTTCCCCAGGATCAACCTCTCTCCTCCCAGCCTCCTTCCTCCCAGCCTCCCTCAGCATCAGCCTTCCCCTCCCAGTCTCCCCCAGCATCAGCCTCCCCAAGCATCAGCCTCCACCAGCATTAGCCTCTCTCCTTCCAGCCTCCTTCTTCCCAGCCTCATCCTCCCAGCCTCCCTCAGCATCAGCCTTCCGCTCCCAGTCTCCCCCAGCATCAGCCTCCCCAAGCATCAGCCTCCACCAGCATCAGCCTCTCTCCTTCCAGCCTCCCCCAGCATCAGCCTCTCTCCTTCCAGCCTCCCTCAGCATCAGCCTCCCGTTCCCAGCCTTCCCCAGGATCAGCCTCTCTCCTCCCAGCCTCCTTCCTCCCAGCCTCCCTCAGCATCAGCCTTCCCCTCCCAGTCTCCCCCAGCATCAGCCTCCCCAAGCATCAGCATCCACCAGCATTAGCCTCTCTCCTTCCAGCCTCCCCCAGCATCAGCCTCCCCAAGCATCAGCCTCCACCAGCATCAGCCTCCCTCGTTCCAGCCTCCCCCTCCCCCTCCCAGCCTCCCCCAGCATCAGCCTCTCTCCTCCCAGCCTTCCCCATGATCAGCCTCTCTGCTCCCAGCCTCCTCCAGCACGCCGTGCTCCTCTGCCGACACTCACACACCCGATCGCATCCACTCACACACACCCGATCGCATCCACTCACACACACCCGATCGCATCCACTCACACAGACCCGATCGCATACACTCACACACAAAGACACACACACTGACGATATTGCACATACGCGCTGATACTCACAACATCCGGGGATATCACATGCTTCTGGCCATGTGATCCCCCGGCAGGTCCTGGAAGCTCACAACAGCACAGTATCGCCGCCGAGAAGCAAGCGATATCCCAGGATGCTGTGAGTATGTGGATGCGATGTGATGTGTGAGGTGTGTGTGAGTGTGATCTGATTTGTGTGTGTGTGTATGTGTGTGTGTGTGTGCTGTTATGTGTGTGTATGTTCCGCAGCTGCAGGACCTTGATGTGTGGATGCGATGTGATGTGTGTGTGAGGTGTGTGTGAGAGTGAGTGTGAGCCGGTGTACACTGGTAACTATGATACACATCGGGTAACTAAGGGACCTTAGTTACCCGATGTGTATAATGGTTACCAGCTTTCACGGCCTCCGTCAAGATCCCAGCATCGCAAGGTTATGTCTGGCGCTGCCGGGATCCTGACGGAGCCGGTGTAGAAGCAAGCGATATCCCAGCATGTTGTGATGTGTGAGGTGTGTGTGAGAGTGAGTGTGAGAGTGAGTGTGATCTGATGTGTGTGTGTACTCACCTGGGAATCGGAGCTCCGTGTCAGTTGGGCCAGAGCGAGCGTGCATTGCGTGAGGGGGGCGGGGCCTGCAGAGAGCCGGGGCGAGAGGCCAATCCGTGTGGGGGGGCGGGGCCATGGCGAGCCCAGCGGCCAATCAGCTTTGTGTCACCGTAAGGACATGTCACGGTGACACAATTTTGGAGCATGACAGACAGACAGACAGAATAAGGCAATTATATATATAGATGTGATCCATAGAATAGGTAATCAATATAAGATTTGATTGGGTTTGACATCTGACACCCCAACCAACCAGATGTTTTCATCTCCGGAGGTAAAGAACACAGGATCTGAATAAGATTTTTCACACAATGTGATGGTTAATAGAGATGAGCGAACCTGAGGTTCGGTGTTCAGTTTTTGGCCAAACACTGTCTTTAGAAAAAACAACACAACTCATGCGAGCATCACTGTGCTTGGGTACGCTCGATACTCAGCCCAGTATGAGCCACTTTCAGTGTTTGATTGGTTCATACTGAGGGTAACAACAGCGTGATCAGATGTAGTGTGCAACCCCCCCAAAAAATGCAAAAATCCCACCTACTCTCCCCCTGAAGTATTCTGCTTATGGCTAGTTGTATGTGGGCAGAGACTTGAATTGCCAATCAATGACTTCCATTGGGGTTCGGGCCAAGTCCAAACCCATGGAGGTACAGTTCTGCTCATTTCTATTTGTTAACAAAAGGGCCTAACAGAGCAGGGAAAAGGGAACAGATTGCCAAAAAAATATTTAAGTGGATTGGCTGCAGCTGTGATGAGTACTGCAGTCGCAATCCCAGAAAAGCAAGGTTGGACCTGGGTAGTGGTGAGTAGAAGTACTCTTTATTTTTTTTTATCTATGATTTTTAAATGGAAGCTACCATCAGAAAATGACCTTATGTTTAAACCTAATGTTTGTGTTGCATGTATTTATAGAAATAAAAATCAATATTTTTTTTTATCTAAACAATATAACAGGAGGGAAAAATACAAAACTGAAAATATTGAAAATCCCCATGTTGGAATGTTAAGTTAACATTGAAAACATAACATACACAAAAATATCCATCAATAGGAGGTGCCAGCGGTGGCGCTTGATGGTTTGTGTGCCCAAGTGCATTCGGTGTAACACATTATTATAACCTCATTAATAGCATGTCAATGAGTGTAAATGCGTGTATTTCTACATGTGACGCTCATACTCAGTACTGACGAAATCAAGATGTTTTGTAAATTGTGCTTCCATTTTTTAATCATTCACATATCATTTACATGTCTATTGATCCTGTGATTTCCATAATTCAACATTTCCGTCTTGATGTTGTAATTTCAATGTTAAGGAATATATTTAATTATACATTAATTATATATTTATCTTTCATCAGGATAAAAGACAATATAGGAAACATTTATCATGTCTCCAAAACTAACATGAAGTGTTTCATATTACTTTTAAAATGTTATGAATATAAGGAAAAAAAACCACAGAAAACATGATCCATTATAAAAGTGTTTTCACTTGCCCTAATAATAGATATGGACACTAAATAACATTTTCAATGCAACCGCCTTTTCCCTTTAAACATTTATTTGACTTTATTTTCTTCCTCCTTGGCACCCATCTACGATGAGATGATTGCCCACAGTAGTTGCAGGAAAACTAGACAAAGAATTATACAAAGGTTGGAAATACAAATCAGAGAACTATAGAGTGTTTGTCTTTTGCAAATGGACACAGCACGACATGAACAGAAGAGCACATAAGGTCAAGTTTCGCAATGATTTTGCAGATAGAAAAAGGAAATGGAATACAATCAGGCTATGGTTGGGTGTGGGGGAGGATCAGCGGAAATTGTACAGTGTGAGTTTAGATATCTCACTAAAGTTTAACTAGACTTCAAAGAAATACTGAAATGCAAAATAAAAAGGTTTTAATAAAATAATTAACTTATACAAAAAGTGTTTAATAGCATACTATAAAATCTTAGATCATTTCATAGATCTTTGTGCCTGAAGATGTTCAAGAGCCCCTTTGTTAAATAGGAAAACAGTGTTATTAATAATTGCATGTGTGGGATAGGTAGGGTATCCTGTTAACTCCTACACTGAAGTGATGTTCTAAAATGTCAATGCAGTTACATGCAATCGTGCAAAAGCAGGGATCTGACTGTTAAAGACACCCGGAGATCCTATAGAGCAGTCACATATGTTAATAACCATTTGTGCCTTCTCCATCGCTGTATATATACTGAAGAATCGCTGAGTACACTGTAATAAGATGTGGTCACAGCTGGAGATAAGAAGACCCGTTGAAGTTTGGCTCGGCGGCTTCATCCGGACTTTAGAAAAAGTTTGGTTTGTGACCGTACTTGACCTGATTCCCAATTGAAGTCACTAATTGGGCAGTTTGGGTCTCTGCTCACATGAAGCCAGCCATAAACAGAACATTTCTGGGGGCGTGTTTTTTCCAATTTTTTTTTGTGCTACACATTATATCCGACCATGCTGTTGTTACCCGCAGTGTGAGTCATTCAAACACTGCAGGTGGCTCATACTGGGCTGAGCACCGAGAGTAACCGAACACAGAGATACTCATGTGAGTGGTGTTCATGTGTAAAGCACCCGAATTCCGAATCTGAACTCTGTTTTTGGTTGGTAAGAACACTGAACACCAAAAATTAGGTTCACTCATCTCTTCTTCCAGCACATCCTCATCCATACATAGCAGTAATGTGATAGCTGTTTTTACTGAGGGAGCAGGAGCTTTGGTAGATCGCAACAGTTCTGCTATGCAGACATGAGGCTGCATTTTCCCTGTAACTGAGGCTAATATATCAGTGCCAGTTACAAGGGAAATAAAATGAAAATAAAAATATTTAATTGTTTACATTCCCCCAAAAGGTCTTTTATGACCTTATGGGGGGCAAAATCCGAAAAATAAATGTAAAATGAATAAATAAAAAAATAATAGGTAAAAATAAATACATAAAAAAATAAATAAATAAAATGTTTTTGGTAATAAAATTTGCTTTTAATAATCCTGCCCTTGTAAAAAAAATGAAAAAAACCAAACAAAACATAGATCTGTCCAATAAATTAAAATATTTGTTACAGAATGGGAAACAATTTTTTTAGTTGATTTTAGAAACCTAACATTCATAATAAAAAGAGAGAGAATATGATAGTGACATGAAAATGAAGCCCCATATATCACAAAAAAGACACAAAAATTACTTTACTAATGACTATCCAAATGAGAACAATTTTCAATGCTCTTTATTCTGCATGTACCAGAAGGTCTAATAATACTAAAGGATAACTGAAGATAGCACCAATATGTATATATATATACAGAGTGCAAGCCAAAAAATACATAATCAATAAAGATGAAGGCTGCAGATCCAATAATATGATAATGGTATAATGCTACAAGCATGCTGACAATTATAATGAAAAGTGCAATTTGCTAACTGGAAAGTGAACATGTGAATCATGAAATGCATACCTGCCAAGAGTATTAGAAAAAAGAGATATTTAGCAATCGCATTGATCAATGTAACCGAGCCCCAATACCTCGCCAAGGTACCATACCTTGGCGAAGTATTGTGGCTCGGTTACATATTATTGGATGTGCAGCCTTCATCTTTATTTATTAGAAGGTCCAATAAGGTGTTACATAGTATAACAATAAGATATAACAAACTAGACTCTGAATACTAATTTAATTGCATAGGGTGATTCAGGAGAGCTGGCATTGTGCTCAAGATGCTTAATGAAGAGCTCCCTATAGTATGATGTGCCTAATTCACTAAGAAGCGAAATGCAACTTAATGAATTTGGTGCATCTTCACAGTGGCATAGCAGAAAACTGGAGTAAAAACCTTTGAAAACCTTTTGTGTTTATACGACATTTTGAGTCCAGCTCTGACATAGTGGGTAGAGCTGGGGTGGGATGGGGGCATGGGCATAGTGACCCCTGCTCAACAAATTCATGACAAGTGATGGTGTACATTACACCAAAGATCTTACTCAAGTTTATAACTGGAGTAATACCGGAGTCCCACGGTACGATATATCGGGTGATATGTCATCGGGGTCATGTCGTTAGTGACGCACATCCGGCAACGTTAGACATATCGTACCATGTGACACCTCGGAATGACTGTGAAAGAGCAAAAATACACACGTTATCGTTGCTCGTTGACATGTCGTTCATTTTCAAAAAGTCGGTCCTCCTTCTGTGCTCCGGTTGTTCATCGTTCCCGGGGCAGCACACGTCGCTCTGTGTGACACCCCGGGAACAACGAACACAGCTTACCTGCGTCCCGCTGGCAATGAGGAAGGAAGGATGTGGGCGGGATGTTTACATCTTGCTCCTCTCTGCCCCTCCGCTTCTATTGGCCGGTCGCAGTGTGACGTTGCTGTGACGCCAAATGTCCCTCCCCCTTCAGGAGGAGGATGTTCGCCGCCCAAAGCGAGGTCATCCAGGAGGTAAGTGCGTGTGACCGGGGTTCACGACTTTGTGCGCCACAGGCAATCATTTGCCCGTACCGTACAAACGACGGGGGCGGGTACGATCGCTGTGACGCCGGCATAAGATATATGGTGAGGCACACACTGGGACACACAATTTTACATCATCTGATTAATTTAGAAGTGTGTGCGTCTTAATGATTTCAGATGCCTTGCACTTCACCTCGCCCCCTCATCGAGAATGGTGTGAAAAATGCTGGTTCTGATGTATCACTGCCAATGTTTTCCTTTTTTCCTTCTATCCCTGCTTTTACTGAAGCTGGCTCCAAACTTTCCATATCACACGTCTTTAAGGGTAAAATTGTTTGATTTCTATGTACTTTCAATCACTAAACTCAGTAAAAATATTGAAAGAAATTCTATCATATATTTTGTTCACAAACTCTTAATCCATAAGCTTCCAAAAGAATAGAATGCCATACGATTCCAAAAGGAATTCCTTCCATACTTTTCTCAAGACGGTACTCTAATAAATTGAAGTGATATTCCTGAGCTGATTGAATAAAATTAACATTGAGCACAATGGAAGTGAGTGTAGACTCTTTTATTAATTCATCCAAAAAAATTCTGAAAGCTAAGCTACTGCACAATGACAGCAAGTATTCTTCAGTGTCAGTAGGGCATTCTGTGCACTTAAGGAAAGCTATGATAAATTAGACTATCTTCTCAAGAAATATATATTCTTGAGGATCAAGGATTGTCATTATGTGGTGATCTGAAAGTTCTCTATCTGGGCATCAAAGAGGATACACAAAGTGTCTGTAATTTTTGTGTGATTGGGACAGCCGGGATAGGAGTCATCACTGGAGCCAAAAAAGTTGGCCAAAGAAAACTTCTCTGCAACTTGGACTCAAGAACATCGTTGAAGAAAGTTTAGTCAATCCCACTAAAGTTCTCCTGCCATCACTTCACATTAAGTTTAGAATGATAAAGCAGTGTGTGAAAACTTTACCGAAAGAAGGTGAGACTTAAGCCTCCGTCACATTTAGCGACTTACCAGTGATCCTGAAAACGATGCGACCTCATAAGGGTAAGTCGCTGGGAGGTCGCTGGTGAGATGTAACACAGTCAGACCTTACCAACGACTCAGCAACGATACAGGTCGCAGTAGCGACCTGTATAAGAATCTCTGCTGTCATTGGGACCCTGTCACACAGTGTCAAACATAGCGATGCATCCTGCCCAGCAGGACATCACCTTTGAAGAAAATGGTCCAGGACATTCAGCAATGACCGGCAACATCAGAGCAGGGGCCAGGTCATTGCTGGATGTCACACACAGCGACATCGCTAGCAAGATTGCTGTTGCGTCACAAAAAACGTGACTCATCAGCGATGTCACTATCGATGTCGCTTAGTGAGACGTGGCCTTTTAGCTGTGTACCAAGTTTCAGGGACTGTTAGAAGCACTTCATTGCATACAAAGAGTCCCTTCCAATTTCAAGGCTACACTCACTGCTGCAAAACAAACCTCCTTCTCCTCTCTCATATCCTCACTGTCTCACAACCCTAAACAGCTATTCAACACTTTCAACTCTCTCCTCCATCCCCCAGCACCACCACCCTCGCCTCTCATCTCAGCTGAAGACTTTGCCTTTTTCTTTAAGGAGAAGATTGACAACATCAATCATAGTAAGCTTTTGCCCACAGACCCCACAGTCCCTTCTCATAACTACTCAGTCCTCTACCTCCAAAACCAGCTTCTTCACCATGACAGAAGATAATCTTTTCACTCTACTCTCAAGATCACATCTCAGTGCCTGTGGGCATCACAGACTTGGCCCTATCTTGGATCTCTTCATACCAAACAGAACGGACATTCAGCGTCTCCCACTCTCACACCATTTTCTCATCTCACCCCCTATCTGTTGGTATCTTCCAAGTTTTGTTCTTTGACCCCTCCTCTTTTCCATCTACACCATTGGCCTGGGACAGCTCATAGAGTCCCACAGCTTTTAGTATCACCTCTTTGCTGATGATATGCAGAGCTACCTCTCTGGAACTGATATCACCTCCTTACTAACCAGAATCCCACAATGTCTGTCTGTCATTTCATCCTTTTTATCTGCTTGATTTCCAAAACCTAACATGGACAAAATGGAATTCATTATTATTTCTCCTCTTCACTCAACCCTCCCAACAAGCCTATCCATTAAAATCAATGGCTGTTCACTATACACAGTCTCGCAAGCTAGTTACCTCAGGGTAACCCTCCACTCTGCTCTTTCCTTCAAGCCACACATTCAAGTCCTCATCACCTCCTGCCGACTACAACTCAAAAATATATCCTGGTTTCATGTATTCCTTACCCAAGAATCAGCAAAAAAAACTAGTGCATGCGCTCATCATCTCCCACCTCGACTACTGCAACCTACTCTGTGGCCTCCCTTCTAACGCTCTTGCACCTCTCCAATCTATCCTATCTCTGCCGCCTGAATAATCCATCGCTCCCCTCGCAATTCCCTGGCCTCGCCACTCTGGCAGTCCCTTTAATGTCTTTCCATTGTCTAAAGACTCCAGTTCAAAAGATTAACTATGACATGCAAAGTCATCCACAACCTGTCTCCTCCATACATCTGTGACCTAGTCTCCCAGTACCTACCTGCACGCAACCACCGATCTCCTTCTCTACTTCCCCCTTATCTTCTCTTCCCACAATCATATACAAGATTTCTCCCGTGCCTCCCCCTTACTCTGGAACTCTCTATTACAACATATCAGACTCTCACCTACCGTGGAAACCTTCAAAAGAAAGCCAACAAGCCTACAACCTGCAATAACCCTCCGTCCACTATCCCACTGCGCAACCAGCTCTACCCCCACCTACTGTACCCTCACCCATCCTCTGTAGACTATGAGCCCTCATGGGCAGGGTCCTCTCTCCTCCTGTACCATTCTGTTTTGTATTGTTCATGATTATTGTACTTGTTTTTTAAGTATACACATTTCACTAGTAAAGTGCCATGGAATAAATGTCGCTGGAATAATAAATAATAATAATGGGGCCCCTCAAGAATGTTGGTCCCTAAGTACTCCAATCTGATACTATATGTAATATATTAATTTTTAATTTCCAATTGTACTAGAGGTATTTCTAAAATATTAGAAGACAATATTTATAACCAAGGCTCCAAAATTATATTGTATGCAACCTAGAAATCTATTCTTCTCACATTACCTCCTCCATCTCTGACAGTACAAGGAACTTTACTTCAGACCATACAGATCTAATTTAGGAAACACACTTCTTCCTCCAGTGCTTTGACAGGAAACAGGAATGACAGAATTGTGCAGTGAACGCAACAAAATCTCTGTGCTGCAGAACTTATTTTACCAATGGTTGTGGTTCTCATTGGTATAAAATCCAAAAAGAAACTTACTGACAAATTTGTTCTGGATAGATTTATTGCAGATTTTAATATTGAACAGAATATCAGTAGATCATTAATCAGTACAATCAAATGAAAACTTAAGAAAGAATTAACCTCACAGTTTCCAAGGCCTGAAACACACTTCCATTAAAAACACGCACGTGCCGCAAGACACGTATTTACCCTGCGTGTTGCGTGTGGTAAGTACGTGTCTCAGGTATGTGCAGTCCACGTGTGTTCTACGTGTGCTATCCGCGATAGCACACGTAGAACCGGTAATTTGCATACTCACGTGGTCCTCGCTGCTGTCTGTGGTGCTGATCTTCGGTCTCCAGCCCTGCCATCTACCCGCTGCTGCTGCTGCCGGCCGCAGTGAAGTAAATATTAAATGAGCATAATGAACGGCGGTCGGCAGCAAGTGGCAGCAGCGGCAGAGACAGGAGGGCTGGAGAAGGTGAGTAAATGTTTTGGTTTTTTTTCACTGACACGTGTGTTTTCTCTGGCGCGTGTCACACGGAACCGCATCCACACTACATCCGTGTGGTACGGGTGTGGGCCGTGTGACACCCGTGCTGCCGGAGAAAATGTGGACATGTCAGCGTGTAGAAAAATGCACATGCATACAAACGCACACGGACACACGTTCCGTGTGGTTTTACGTGTGTGTGCCTACTACAATAGGGTAGCATTGCTGAACGTGTCTCTGTGCCACCGGTACATGCAAAAAATGGCAAACACGTACCGGCGGCACGGATGTGTGTCGGAGGCCTAAATAAAAGTGGATCTAAGGGTATGTGCACACACTGAAAATTAGGTGCAGAATGTTGTGCACCCAGAAAGGCTGCTTGTGGTACAAAAACACACAAAAAAACATGCGTTTTTTGGTGCACTTTTTTGCCATGATTTTTGGGTGAAATCGATGCCTGGAAGGACTAAAAATGCAGTTAAAAACCACACAACATTTGAGTACAGAAAAAAAAAATCTGCAGCATGTCAAAACTGCAAGGAAAAAAGAAGCAACATGCGCACAGCACTTCAGAAGTTTCATTGACTTTGCTGAGATAAGGATTGAGACACAGATTTCAACAACAAACTGCACGATAAACTGCACCAAATCTGCAACAAAAAAACTCAGTGTGCGCACACAGCCTAAGAGGTAACATTTCTCCTTGTGGACAGTACAAAAATGGTGAAAGGAGACTTATAAGCCACGTAATGCTCCTCTGGGAATTTTAATATGCAAATAGCCTCTTCACAGAGGAAGAGGACTGGAAGTCTATCACCACCTATTGACTGTAGCAATCCTAAAAAACAATATTAATTGGAATGTCTGGTTTAGCTTCTTATCCTAAGTGAAGTGCAAATGTTTGGTAAAAGGTTGATATTGCAGTTTAGGATTGCTACATCAAATAGTTAGTGCTAGACTTCCAGTCCTCTTCTTCTTTGAAGGGGCCATTTGCATAAATATAAGCAAGTGTTGTGTCCCCAGGGATAGATAGAAAGTGAGTTTATGGAGCTTTTGCTATATTATCATTTATACATTTTTTTAAAAAAAAAAGATGAAGAGAAAAGCAATTTTACTTCCGATGATGCCCAGTTCAGCACATTGTAATGAGGAACACCTCAATATTATATGCCAATAACTTGTATACAAAAATTATACTATACAATAGTAATAAATGCCATACATTATACTGTATAAAAAACAGTGCCATTGTTTGGCAATATATATTTGTATATACTTATTTACATTCATATGTAAATACATATATTTAAATTACAATAATCCATATAGTGCTCAAATGATACCAACATTATTGCTCCACAGAGTTATCTGAGACACAGTAATTAATAATACTATAGATACACCCTGTATTGTCACAGATAACAGACAGAATTTTCTCTTATGAGCGGACAACACCAATGACCTGTTATATACAGCATTCTAGAATACTGTCTATAATTGTCCAGGCTGTTCTGTAAAATAACCCTTTAATTATACTCACCTATGAGGCGGTATGGTCCAATGGGTGTTGCACTTGGGTCCGGCACCTCCTTTCTTGTGCAGACGCTGTCCTCCTTCCATGACCCATCTGACAGGCCCTATGTCATCCACATAGAGGCTGCCATTGCACTCCTGCACATGTGCACTTTGATCTGCCCTGCTGAGGGCAGAGCAAAGTACAGTAATGCACAGGCACAAGGAAAGGTCAAAGACCACCCTCGCATGAGCACTACAATGCTTTGATTTGCGTTCGGCCAAGCAGATCAAAGTACACATGCGCAGGAGCCCAATGGAGAATTCTGTGTGGATGATGCTGGACACGTCATGCACATGGGGCTTGGAAGGAGGATGAGATGGAGGAGGCGCTGGACCAAGAGCTGCGATGCCCATCGGACCGGACCACCCCCAGGTGAGTATAATAAAGATGTTTTTTTTACGTTCTACAGAGCGGCCTGCTCTCTTATATACAGTATTCTGGAATGCTGTATATAACAGCTTACTGGTGCTTGCTGCAGCTCATAAGGGAAAAACCTGGTAACAGGATCCCTTTAAGTCCTGTTTTTTTCTTTTAGTACAAGCATTCCTGGAGTGATACAACAGGCATATTACATGTAATTATGAAATATTATTGGGCAGATTTGGCAAAACTGTCTTAAAGAAAAACTTCAGTTAACAACTAATCATTGTGCATCGTTCAGCTTACTAGATTTGTTTTAAAATAGGAAAGCTGAGGTCTGATTGGTTGCAATGCAGATTCAGCTGAACCTAATTCTGAATCTGCATTTCATACCAAGTTTCTTTTTGCAGCTTCTTTTATCAGTTGTATATCACTCAGAAATGAGGAATTGGCTATGAATCACGAAGCCACTTGTAGGTTTTTAAACTATTAGAAAAATGTCTCCGTTTTCTGCCAAAACATTGTCACACATGGGCAACCACAGTTTTTTACAGGCTTTCCATCAAGTTTCAGGCGGAGTTGGAGCAAAATGATTTGCAGGACATGGCCCATCACCCACGTCAGTAATCTGTGACCACTGGACAGGAGCCATTAGAACCACCCCTTACCTGATGGTCAAAAGCTTCTCTTTTGACTATTTGGTTTAGGATGACATTATTGTTGTGATTTGACACACATGTGATGTCGCACCAGGCTTAATCAAAAGAAGAGTTGCGGATGGTCAAGTGACCACAGATCACTGATGCGGCCACTGAACTGGTTCCGGAAAATCAATTCACGCCAACTCTAGCATCTAGCCACATATCGGACATTGGTAGATTGAACAATCAATAACATTTTCTATGCTGCCCAATGTAGACAGGTCTATTAACAGGTTTGTTTGGATTTAGCACCATGCTGTGAACTGATTGCATCTACTGTGTATATTATTATATCCAAGAGAAAAATACCCATCAAATGCAATGTTTGCCCCAACTAACCACGTATTAGCTTTAATATTAGTAAATTGAGACAAATGAATACATAGCTATTTTTCTTACAAACCAGCCAGCGATGCTTCCATATAAAATGGTCGGAAGCAAATAATAATGTATCCGGCCACAATGTTTATTTTCTTCATGGAATAGAAGAAAAGATCAAGACTAAATGCATTCATTATGTTTTGTACACTCCTGCAAAAACTGTGCTTTCAAACTTCTCTGAATAGTTATATAATGTGCCAAGACTGTGCGCAATTCTTATTATACTTTGTATTTCCTGACTCTTATATAACTTTCTATACAATGCTTGGAGCTCCAGTCCTTTGTGGCTTTAGATATAGATTTGTTATCATCATGGACGAGTATAAAAGTACATGGGGTTTATGCAATGATTATATAATTTAGAGGGATTGTGCAGTATTAAAGGGAATCTGTCAGCGGGTTTTTGCTATGTAAGCTGAGGACAGCATGCTGTAGTTCTTAAAAAAACAAAAAGCAAGTATACTGTACTTCTCTTATTTTTGTGTGTGCTATTGTCTACTTAAACTAATGGCTTTATTACCCTGTGATTAACATTGCAGGACTAGAAAAACACTTGCAGAAAAGTCCAACATGCCCCCTGCTGTGATTGTCACCTCACAGTCAATGTACAATCTCTATTGAGAGCCTAGTGTGGGCTGGACAGCTCTCCCAGCTCAGCTACAGGCTTAAAACTCATTTCTTTGATTATGTGAGAATGGCTGCAGCCAGTAATCTATGTAATACACCATTGAATTCAGAATCTCATTGCCTACATTATGTTGCTGTCAGATGAGTTAGCAAAAACCTGCTGACAGATTCCCTTTAAGGGTACAGTAATAAACAAGTGTCTGCTATGGTCAAAAAAAGGCTGAATATGGTTTTGCAGCTCAGCCACATCCCCTTCAAAAGTGGTGAACTGAAATACCAGGCACTTAGCGTAGTTAGGTGGAGGGCTTTATCTGGATGAAGATAGCCATGTTTTACTAATGCAGTACAACCACTTTACCAACTTCCCACTGCATGATGTACTACTATGTTATGTAGTGGGTGCAAGGGTATAGAGAGGGCTCAGGAGCTGGGCCCGCTCCATGCAGGGCTGTGTTATACAGCCAGCACCTGCCTATAACAGTAGTGATTGCAACTAGCTCTAATCACTACTTTTTAACCACTTAAATTCCCCTATGAATCTTTTACAGAGACATTTAATTTGGGAAATCTTGGTAGCTCATCCATATCAAGCTCCCATTGGCCCCCCAATGCGAAATAATGAAAAGTTGCCATAGCAGCTTGGGATCTGCTGAAGACACAAATCACCAGCATCTTCGCACTCCTTTAAAGTCTAGGTTAGACTTCATGGGTGACAGTAATTTTTTAATATTTATTGCAATACGGAATTCTTACAGTACAAGTGATGAAATGATCACAGGTTTAAGTCCCCTAGGAGGACTAAAAAATAAAGTATAAAGTAAAAAAAGATCGTAAAAGTAAAAACAGACTTAAATGGGAATCACAACCATTTTTTAAGAAAGTATATTCAGAATTGCAGCATCCATAAAAGTCTGATCTATGAAAAAGTAAAATCAAATAATATAAAATGAACTATGTAAAGAAAAAATAGCGAGGTAAAAAGAATGAGGAAGAAAGAAGAGAGCTGTATGGTCACCTCGCCGTTCACTAAAAGAGCAATAGAAATTGATGAATGGTAAAAAATAAAATAAAAATAACAGCTTGACAAGCAAAAAACAACCTCTCATTCAGCTCTTTGTGAATCATGTTGCCACATTGAACACAAAATTACAGAATTGTGGTTTTCTTTCACCATTTCATCTCACGTGGATTTTTTTTCACATTTTCCTTACATAATGTGGTAAGGTGAATGTTATCATTCCAAACTGCAACTCATCCTGTAAAATTTCAGGGGAAGTAAAGGGAAAAAATAAAAAAAGAAAATGGAGTAAAGGTGTTGATATCCCAAAGAAAAGGTAACATTATGGTTCAAAAAGGACTTCCATTTCTTACAAAAGGCAGAGCTTCAGATGTAAGTGGGAAAAGACTGATTAGGATAATGTGTACCCAAAATACGGTGTATAAAAATATTCAAATATAATATGTTACAACTACAATAGGTTTATTCATTTTTGCTAAAGACTAGTGACTTATGCTTAAAGTCCACCAAACGTATACTGAAATCAGACACTAAACATGATGGTCAGGTTAGAATACAAATAAATGTAAACATCAAAATAAAAGTAAGAACTGTAAGACAGAAAATCCTAAAAACAAACTAGGGATATTCTCAACCTATTAAATTCATTTCATTAGACAACATGAAAATAAGCAAGCTTGCAATTAACTTGTGTTTTCTGTTCATTTTCATTCTCCTACTATAAGGGTACGCTCACACGAGCGTGAAAAATGGACAAGTACAATGCGAGAAAATCTCGCATTGCACTCTGACCAATGTTATTCAATGAGGGAGAGCAGGTGATCATCTTTTCTCGCATCCAGATTCTGGATGAAAGAAAAGT
The DNA here is from genome assembly GCF_048569485.1 of Anomaloglossus baeobatrachus. NCBI lineage: Eukaryota > Metazoa > Chordata > Amphibia > Anura > Aromobatidae > Anomaloglossus > Anomaloglossus baeobatrachus. The sequence continues at coordinate 173,299,529 of NC_134354.1, read as the reverse complement.
CGCAGCATGCTGCGATTGTCAGCGAGAGCCGTATCACTCACACCCATTCAGATGAATGGGTGCGAGAGAAACATCGGACTGCACTCGGATGTTATCCCAGTGCAGTGCGATATACGCACAGGCTGACAATGGAGGAGATGGGGGGATTAACTCCTCACTCTCCTCCACAGCTCCCACCCTCAGCTTCACATATGTGACCCAATCGCAAGATCCGATCACATTTGCATGACACGCGGCCCACGCTATCAGCAGAGCCTGAGCCGAGGGTCATTAGCATATCGCATCCATTGCTCTCGCATCAGATGCCATACGCTAAGGTGTCTCCCGCCTAAAGACCTCGTCACACACAATGAGGTCGCTAACGAGATCGTTGCTGAGTCATAGTTTCTGTGACGCAGCAGCGATCTCGCCAGCGATCTCGTTATGTGTGACACCTACCAGCGATCAGGCCCCTGCTGTGAGATCTCTAGTCGTTGCCGAATGGTCCGGACCATTTTTTCCAAAGGCAATGTCCTGCTGGGCAGGACGTATCTCTGTGTTTGACGCTGTGTGACAGGGTCCCAATGACCGCCGAGATCGTTATACAGGTCGCTACTGCGACCTGTTTTGTTACTGCGTCGTTGGTAAGTTATGACTGTGTGACATCTCACCAGTGACCTCCCAGCGACTTACCAGCGATCCTTATCAGGTCATATCGTTGTCGGGATCGCTGGTAAGTCATTGTGTGTGACTGGGCCTTTAGACATAGTGTACAACTTGTTTCGAAGGAGCTCTATTACCAGAGCTTGAGCAGTAGCTACATTCCAGGAAAGAAGTTAACTCCTAAAATCCTAGCCCCCTCTTCAGCTCATTAATTTCTATGCAAAAGATATTTGCTCAATTCATTCCCTCCCTCTTTCAGTTCCTGACAATCTGCTCTTATCAGTCCTTTGAAATCACAATTCAAATACAGAGTTATCTGTACATGCAAATTCAATGATAATAATGAACACTTCAGGACAAACCATTAATAGCTGTATGTGTTGTTATTATTATTTATTATTAGAGACCCATTTATTCCATGGTTCTTTACATGTGAAAAAAGGTATACATATAAAACAAGTACAATTATCATGAACAATACAAGACACAGCCTGGTACAAGAGGACACATGCCCCTGTCCATGAGGGCTCACAATCTACAGCGTGACGGCAGTTATGATGAGATTTATAGTTCTACTAATACTAAAGTTCTACTCACTTGGAACTGTCACTAAAGAAGGAAAATAAGTATACCGGGGAGTTATATTATGCTCAAGAAGCAGCTTGAAAATTCCCCTTTAATGCACATGATACTAAGACAAATAGTTACAAACTATACAAAACCCTACAGAGGTAAGAAAATTTAAAATTGAAATATAATCACTCAGAACCTAAAATGAGCCACCACCTTAAATACAAATTATCAAGCTGACAAATTATCAGCGACCTCATTAGTTTTAGTTCTTAGAAAGAAAAGTTGTCACATACATGTCAACAGGAGAAAAGTCAGAATGGAATAGTGATTAAGGAATATCACAAAACCTAAGCGCATACCCACTGGTCCCCAATGAACATTGTGGAACCGAGCGTCATTGACAACTGATGGCATTAAACCTAGACTACAAACCTTGAGTTAAGGTAGAAAGAAATCTTCCGGGGAATGGAAATCACTGCCACAATATAGAACTATACTATTTTACTAATATAATCTTAATACATACAAGAAAGTAAAATTATATTAAATGAAAAATTACTCCAGGAAAAGTAATTAAATTCAATAACAAAATAAGATCATGTCTTAATTTCTAAAAAATGTCTATTTTCCGGTGCCCTATTACTGACCTTCAGGGAAAAGCTGAATTTATTGCTTGTAAAGCTCCCGTTTGGGCAGATAAATAGTAAGTGCAACAAACAATATTTTAAAATGCAGCAGATTGCCAATGAAATCGAGAAGAGTGTTCATGTCTACAGAACACAAGGTCATTTTCTTGTAAACTAATAATACTGCCTTAGCAAAGTGTTATTTTTCCGGTGTGTGACTAATTAATGAAATCAGCATATTAAGTATAATTTTATATGAACCTGCCAGTGGATATCACAGTGCATAATGGAAAGAAACTGTAGCTGGTAGAACATAATGTCCAGCACGCTGGATAATTAACGAGTGTATTGCATTATAAAGGCTCCTATTCACTTGAGATATCAAAGACGTTTAAACAAAGGAGTTATGCAGTTCATGTGACTTCTAGGAAACGTCTCTGAAAGAACTTATTAGTACGGATGTGTCAAGGTGACATTATGAGTACATTACAGCTCTTCTATAATGCTTCAGGCGGCATAGTACATAAAGATATGTGTATGGCTATGCCATATTTTGAATACGCATCTGATTCATATATAGTGTCAAATTCCAAGCCTTTGTGTGTCTCTAAATTTTTACGTTAGTATCCATGAAAAAAAAATAGTGTCTCCACTCCAACCTGTGGCTCGGGAGCTACATGTGGCTCGCAGGCCCTTGATTTGAGGCTCGCAACACTTTTTTTCCTCCCTTTTTTCCGAGCTATAACTTCTTCATTTAATTATTGACATAACTATCTTTTTGGTTTGGTATTATTGTTTTTACAGTTGTAGTTTTTAATACCCTCATTCATTTTACCATTCAATGTTCTCAAAAATGGGGAAAAAATACAAATTCGGTGAAATTATGCAGTAATTTTTTAAGTTTTGCTTTTTATGGTACTCATTATTTGGTAAAAATTATTTGTTATCATGATTCTACAGGTGACTATTCTTACAGTAATATCAAGCTTGCAAAAAACTTTTAAGCGATGGATAAAAATTGGAAACTGATAGAAATGAATCCTGCGTCTTTCCAAGAACTGTAATTTCCTTTTTCAGTTTATCAACTGTTTGAGGGCTTGTTTTTTGCTCGACAAACTGATGCTTTTATTGATTCCATTTTTAAGTACAACACTTTGATCACTTATTTTTTAGTATTTCTATTAATTTTAAAAACATTTTATTCTCTTGTTTCATTGATTTGTTAAATTATTTAGGGAATTTTAATCTGTAGTGGAGGGAAAAAGTCTGCAAACGCATGATATATTGCCAGGTTTTTGTGATGTAAAAAGCTCATACCATGAATAATTATTTCAGAACTTCTTCTACCTTTATTGTCACACATCATCTGTACAAATCCATTGAGAAATAAGCTGAAATCTTTTCAGATGGAAAAATGAAAAAATAACTACAAAAATGTAGTTCCACAGGAGATGAGCGAACCAAAACTGAATTATGCGGGGTTCGTACCGAACCCGGCATTTTAAAAAACTCCGTGTCCGAGTTTGTATTTCAGGTGCTCTATGTATGTTAACCACTCGATCGAGCATTGGGGTGCTCGGGTACACTCGGTGCTCGGTCCAGTGCTAGCCGCTTGCAGTCTCTTAATGGCTCTCACTGTGGATGAAAACAACGTTTTTGCATGCTGTGTGTATAAACCTGTCCCCCGCCCTCACTTCCCTGGAAATGCCCTGTTTATGGCTGGCTGAATGTGGGCAGAGAGCCGAACTGCCCAATTATTGACTTCCAAAGGGGTTTGGGCTTCAGGATCAAGTTCAGGTCAAGTTCGGGTCCCGAACTGAACTTTAACAAAAGTCCAGGTGGAACTCAGCAAACCTAAACATCCACGGGTCTGCTCATCTCTAATGCACATCTTTAAACTAGTACTTTGTTGAAGTACCCTTGAATTTATGACAGTATTCAGTCTATTTGGGTTGGAGTGTATTAAAGTGGCAGACCTAGAACTAGCAGTCTTTGCCCTCTCTTCCTTACAGTATTGTTCCAAATGTCACTAAACGTGTCCAGCCCTCTTCAGGTCACCCACAGATCAAATGGTTTCAAGAATGGATTCTGGCAAGGCAATTCCAAAACATCAAACTGCTTCTAGAAAAACCATTACTTTGCTAATTTGGACATATTCATATGGTCGTTGTGATGCTGAAAGGTTAAATGTGATTGGCTAATGGTGAACTCAATCATATCCCCATTTATAACAGGGTGTTCACAGTTCTGCAATTCATTTTTTTTTGTTATATTTATTTTTAATCTCATAATTATTTATTTTTGCCTCAATAGATTTGTTCAGATTTTAGGTGATGAAAAAGATGGGCAAGATTTAAAAATTATTCAACTTGTTATAATTCTTTTTACATCCCAAAATCCTGGCATTTTAACCCCTTCAGCCCCGGGGCACTTTCCATTTTTGCGTTTTTGTTTTTTGCTCCCCTTCTTCCGAGAGCTGTAACTTTTTTATTTTTCTGTCAGTCTTGCCATATGAGGGCTTGTTTTTTGTGGGACAAGTTGTACTTTTAAATGAAACCATAAGTTTTACCATATGGTGTACTGGAAAACAGCAAAAAATTCCAAGTGTGGAAAAACTGCAAAAAAAGTGTGATGGCACAATAGTTTTTGGGATGTTTTATTCACAGTCTTCACTATATGGTAAAACTGATGTGTGGGTCTGATGCCTGAGGTCGGTGCAAGTTTGTAGACACCAAACATGTATAGGTTTACTTGTATCTAAGGGGTTAAAAAAATTCACAAGCTTGTCCAATAAAAGTGGCGCACGTTTTCTGCCATTTTTCGAAAACCATAGAGTTCTCATTTTTTGGGATCTATGGCTCAGTGATGGCTTATTTTTTGTGTCTTGAACTGTCATTTCTAATGGTACCATTTTTGCGCAGATGCTACGTTTTGATCGCCTGTTATTGCATTTTGCGTAAAACTTGCGGTGACCAAAAAACGTAATTTTGGCATTTGGAATTTATTTGCCACTGCGCCGTTTACCAATCAGATTAATTGATTTTATATTTTGATAGATCGGGCATTTCTGAACTCGGCGATACCAAATATGTGTATATTTATTCATTTTTTAACCCTTTAATTTTCAATGGGGGGAAAGGTGGGTGATTAGAACTTTTAGGTTTTTTTTTTATTTTTTAAAACTTTTTTTTTTCTTTTTATTTTACTAGTCCCCCTAGGGGGCTATAGCGATCAGCAATCCGATCGCTCTTATCTGTCTGCTGATCACAGCTATACAGCTGTAAACAGCAGATTCAGTCACTTCCTGTTTCTCTCTGCTCCCGGCCGAGGGAAAACGAAAGTGAAACTTCATAGCTGCAGGCATTATCACATGACCCTGTGCTATGATAGCAACCACCGAAATTCACGTGATCACGCACGTGACTTCCGGGGGGGCGTCAGTAAGTAAAAATCATGGCCGCACGCATATAGATCTCGCTGCCAGACTTTGGCAGCGAGATTTAAGGGGTTAAATGTTGCGAGGGGAAGTGATTCCACTCGCAACATGCAGGCACACATGTCAGCTGTTGAAAACAGTTGATATGTTTGCTGACCGCCGCCACCTGCCCGCGGCAGGGGGCGGGGCTTAACAGGACACACTCCATGACGGATATATCCGTCCATGGTCGTGAAGGGGTTAACAGGGTTGCGCATACTTCTTATATCCACTGCGCTGTGTATAATATATATATATATGTGTGTGTGTTTATGCATATAAATACTGGCAAGCCATCATCGACCCTCAATCACATGTTTTTAATGACACTCAAAAATTGGTTACCAATAACATTGCTGAGCTCGGCTCTACCCACTGATGCTAGTGACAGATGATAATTTCTGAATTGGCATTAAAGATGGGGACCTGACATATGATGTAATGCAGACTTCAGAGCTAGATTTTCTCCTAGCAATCCTGGGGACCAAAATATCTGCATAGGGGCTTCTTAAAAGATAGAGCTTTACCTGGTTGAAAACAAGCTGTCTCTCTATTGTTAGACTGCTTTCACACTGCATTCCAATCTAATCCCCATTCAGTGGTTCCGTTGGGGCTTCAGTTCGAACTCCCAACGAAACTGATTTCGGACGTATGCGCCAGCAGGGCCATTGACTATAATGGTGCAGATGGAGTCACCGTGTGCTCTGTTGTGCACCATTTTCATGAGTTTACGCCTATTAGAGGTGCATACCCAGATGTAGTAGACTGCGTCTGGGTGTCCACAACCGAAAATTGTGCACGACAGAGCACAATGTGACTCTCTTTGCACCATTATAGTCAATGGGCCCATCTGAACACTGTTTTATAGGAAGTTCGGACGCAAGCCTTGATGTGACCATTGAACGGGAAGAGCAACGCAGTTTGAAAGCGGCCTTACCAGCAAAAACTGGTGTTAGTTACAAAAAAGGGGCATTTACATGGCAAAATAATTGTTTCACCATTATCTTGATGTGTAAACAGGCCAATGATAATCCGATAAATGAGGTAAACACTCGTTCATCTGACAAAATGATATTTTTTGCACCAATAAAGATCACTGTTCTCAGTGGTGAATTATCCAGTGTAAACGGGAAAGACAGCACACCCACTGATGAAGGCAATACTGAGACATGAGTCAAGGTGGGCTCCTCTCAAGTGACCTCCTGCTACATTGTATATATCTACATGGTTTTATTTAGCTTTTGTTCAATGTCTGTTATTTTTATCTGCCAGGCAACTTATGTTTATATACTGTATGTGTGGACCATTTATATACCTGATAGCCTTGACTTACACTGCATGACCCTCATATGTGGCTCTATATGATATAGCTGACTGCAACACACCATTCAACATGCTCGTTTCGAGTACTGAGCATCCAAGCATTGTAGTGCTCGCTCATCACTAATTATTCATACGTGTGCATATATAAATCAATTTTTACTTTGAACTTTTCAAAGGCTAAAAAAATTGCAGATCCATTGTAAATCTACCATTTTTAGTTGTTTTTTTAAAAGAAATTTTAAAAGGGTGTTGAGAATTAGAATAAAGTTTTATTTTTTTCCTGAAACAGTGCTAATCTGTATGTGGTTTACTATAATAAAACAAATCACCTTTCTGGGAAAATTTCAGTTTGTATCTACAAAAAGTGTGATATAGGCAGGGAACTTGACTGCTAATCAATACAGTATGTGTTTGAAACAGAATAATATCCTGAAAATAAATGAATGTGGTGTAAACTGTACATGTATTAACAAGAAATACAATTCTATAAAATGAAATGTCATCTGCTGCATAATCTAAGGACGTACTGCCCAGGAGCACGCATAAGTCATGTGCACAAATCTTGGTTTCCCTCTCATATATCTCAGCTACATGACCCCATTATCCCATCTGGATACACATTCCACAGATTTGCTCATAAAACAATAAATGAACTTGACCTTTTGGCTACAATCTGAGAGTGTAACAAACAGTCAGACGTCCACCATATTCTTCTCCTGAATTTTTTAAGCTAAAACCTCTATTTTGTATACTAGATACAGATGTAGCGAATACCATCTGTGCCACTGACACGCTCCTTTGTGTAAATATCTCACCTCTACACTATTTTTACAACATAAATGATTAACCACCTAACCTAGACACGCAATGCTATTGGCATAGCTTGCCTTAATTGTCATGTTATGCAGAATATATCACCAGATTCTTATTACATCATTTGTATAACTCCGCCCACTCACTGATTGGCAGCTTTCTATGTATACTGTGCATATACAGTAGTATGGGTGTGAATGGACTTCCTGGCTGCAGGTTTACTTGTTTCATAGTGATCATTTCCTGCTGATAATACAATGATTTTAAAAATCTACTCTAAGCAGCTTAATAAGTGATACATTTCTGGAATCAGGGACCATGCCCCTACATTATGCTGCTCTCAGATTAGGTAGCAAAAACTGATGACATATTCCCTTTAAGAATTGCTTTGTTTTTAGCAACTCTACATACAATATATTTTATCATTTGTGTAATCATTTCTGAAATTTAGAAAATTGGTGTAGTAATTAGGGACTGAAGTATGGGCAGATTTACCACCTACAGTGGGTTCTAGTGAACTACAAAATAGACTGGTTATCATTTCATTAGGGCAGCCTGGTAGCTCAGTGGTTAACACTGTTGCCTTGCAGTGCTGGAGGTCTCAGTTCAAACCCCACCAAAGGCAACATTTGCAAGGAGTTAATAAATGTCTCTGGGTTATGATATTGCTAAGTAAATCAATAAATCCCATATGTGACACAACTAAAGATGTCATACAGTGGTAGATTGCTACTCACAGTGATGTTTTTAGGGAAATATTGGAGAATTCTGCACAAGAACATATTGACGAAATGAATAACTTGAGCTCAGGCTCAGAAATATTCAGCGTGAACTAAATCCATAGAATAGCATAGACCACTAGGGTAAGCTAAGTTCAATCAATGGTTATGGTTTAGGTTACTTTAAAATTCTCTGATTTAGAAAGTACATTTCCAAGGCCATATTAGAGCATAATGGGTTGATAAAGGACTGAGAATACCTATGAATGAGAATGGTTGTTACTGATATTGGACTTTTTTTTAGTGTTCTGTGGGTTCCTCTTAGTTTGGTGGAGCTCAACAGAGTCAAAGAAAGAACATAAATACATTGATATGTATTAAGATTCAATAAATAGGTAGCTACCTGGGCAGGCGCTAATTTGCGGGAACAAAGAAACAAAATAATGTGCAGACACAACCAAAAGCATTATGGAATTATGGTTTTAAGGCCGGGCCACATGGGGTTATGTGCTGGCAGCAAAGCGGGAGCCGAGTGTCATGCAAGGGTCATTGCGACTGTGGTCCGATCGTGGGATCAGACCACAACTGCAGGCGGCGGGCCAGTGCTGCGAATGGGAGGGCTGGTGCTGCAAAGGGGAGGGATTTATCTCCCTCTCTCTTCAGTAGCCGGCAATTGCGATTTTTGCACTGCTCTCACGCTACACTGGTGTAACGCGAGTGCAGTGCAAGGTTTCTCTCGCCCCATAGACTTGTATGGCTGCGAGTGAAACAGGCTCACATTACACTTGCAGCATACTGCAACTGTTTTCTCGGTCCGATTAGGGCTGAGAAAATAATCACTCATGGGAGCGGGCACATAGAGTAACATTGGTCCGAGTGGAATGCAATTTTTTATTGCATTCCACTTGCTTCGTTTTTCTCATTCTTCTAGAATGTTCTCCATGAGCTAAAGCTTTATCTTACAACTGACACAATATTTTGAATTGATTGCAAATGACTTTTATGTATTTTTTATTGGGACTTCTTATTAAGGCCACTTGGTGTGATGGGAACATATCTTTAGCTGAGATTGTTCAAACAGATAACTCCTCTTATCTGTTACCTGCATAATTAATGAATTATTTGAAATGATGACTAAATATATATTATTAGCTGAGAGACACATCATCGCCTTTTACAGACATTCCGAAAGACCATTTCAGTAAAAGGCAAACTGTAAGTGGCGGCCACAGCTAAGTGATTCCTAATATCCATCTCAATTACTACCAGCAGGCTTGAGAAATCCTCCCAATAGTACAGACAGAATGTATTTCATACATTAATATTTGTAATGCCTCACTGCAGATCAGCATATTTTAACTTTACTCAATGTCATTTACTTAAAGTGTAAACTGTTGGCAGTAAAATAAAATAGCGGAAGCCATTTTGCAATTTTACTGCCAAACACAGTTTTACTCTGCAATCATTACAAGGTCGCAGAACATAATTTATTATTACTCTTTATAATGCAGCAGATTTGTAATCTGACAATTTTCCATCTTTTATAATGCTTTCGAAAGAACGCTTACAAAAAAGTGAAAACTAGTAATTTTTTTGCCATGTATAAAATTATCCTGTATAAAGCCCCCTTCACACATGCGCATAATAAAAGCACACGTATTACACATTACTTTTTAACCATCCATGTGTCATCCATGTGTCGCCCGTGTGTTGTCAGTGTGACACATACCACAATAAAAAGCATTCAAGAAAATACTGATTTTTATGTGTTAAAATGTGCAAATATAATGATAGATAGAATAGATAGATGGATCGATGATTCATAGAAAGCTACATACATACATAGATAGATAGTACAGTTTTCTATTAATCAAATAAATAAATAATTAAATTAAGAAATCGATGTGGGGTCCCCATCATTTTTTACAACCAGCAAAGGTAAAGCAGACAGCTGGGGGCTGATTTTATCAGGCTGGGAAGGTCCATGGTTATTGAGCACTTCCCAGCTTAAGGACACCAGCCCACAGCCAACCCAAAAGTGGAGCATCACGCGATTCTCCAAATCTGGTGCTTTGCCTCGTTTATTCTGATTGCCCTGGTGCTTTTTTTAGTTCTCTTAATAGAAAGCTCTACTATCTATCTATCTATCTATATATCTATCTATCATCTTTACATATCATTAACACATAAAAATCAGTAATTTCTTGAACGCATTTAATTATGGTACTTGTCAGACGGATGTCACATGGAAGTCAACTGTGTTCTGTATGTGTTTTTGACTGACCCATAGAGTCCTATTGGCCATTTTTATCCACGCTTAAAAATAGACATGTGTCTCTATGGTGTCATGGACACGTGTGAAAATATGGACATGTAATCAGCACCATAGACTGTAATGAGTGTGTGTGTGTGTGTGTGTGTGTGTGTGTGTGTGTGTGTGTGTGTACATGTCTCCAGTACATGTGAAAATGGACACCACACATACTGGCAACAGACATACATGAAGGGGGCCTAAAGGTATGAAATAAGGGATGCAGAGGTTTTCCAAAAAAGGACAAAGGATAAGTGAGAAATGTATTATTGCAGGGAGCCAAAATAGATGTCAAGACGAAATAGCCTACTTGAAATGGGCCTAATATATTACAAATTAAGGGGAAAAATAATCCATATAGTTACACAGTTACATAGGTTGAAAAAAGACATAGGTCTATCTTGTTCAACCTTTCTCCACCAAATATTCATTTTTGTCACTAAATTATCTATAACACATAATGTTATTTCTATGGGGGTCTCTTAACATTTCCGTCACTGGAAATTTTGAGTAAAACAAGATAGATGTAGAGTTATGGTTGCATTCTAACTCTACATTGACTGCAACTATTAAAGGAAAAAATGGTCAGACATATTCATCCTCCTCACTGGTGACAAGCCACCACCAGAGTTTTAGTCTGCATTTTAAGAATTATTGTACAGATTTTGACTTTACGGTACCTCTGTATTTCTTATTTGTCATAATTTTTTTTTTTGCTGAATGCTACATTGTCTTTCATATTTTATTGGGGGATATCATACACAAAATACACAACTAATGGACCACCATGTGGAGTCCTACCATGATTCTCCTACACATGCCTTGTACATGGGAGTTAATACATTCAGATTTGAAACAATAAGTTTTGAATATTGTCTCTTATTCTTTATGATATAAAATATACAGCAAAACATCTTACATGTCATGGTATTTGGTATATAAAATAAAAATATTACCCCCCCCCCCAAATAAAAAAAATGCATAATGTACTATGAACATTTGAATAATACATTTAGCATTTTTTGCAGTTTCAAACATATTTTTTAATAAAATATATGCTTTGGTTTCCTTACAGTTACATGACCACTAATTTCACAGTTTCAGAACTGACCTACATTTATATAGGTCAGTTTAAACTGCAGTATCTAGTTTCCATTTATTCGTAGAAAGTGTTATTTTACACAAGATATTCCTCATTTTGAATAATATAAATACAGCTATGTTTAGAATAATCCTATATATTTTTTAATTGAAATATCAAGTTTGATTTTTTTAAATAATAGAAAAGCACAAACATATGATATACATAAATATTTTTATGCATTATATTTATCCTTAAGTCAGTAGTTTTCAATTGTAAATGTGATCTATATAGGGTAACTACATTAAGAGTAGAGATGAGCCACCCCCTAGAGTTCGAGTTTGGTTCGGTTCGTCGAACTGAAGACAAGTTCGTCGAATGTTCGACAACCGTTCGACGAACCAATTCGAACCCCATTGAAAATAATGGCAGGCAAATACAAACACATAAAAACACATTATACATGTACACATACAGTTAATAAACATTGCCATTACACTTACAGGTCCCCGCGACGCATCCTGCACTCTGTCTCCTGCCGCTTTTCCTTCCGATAATCGCTGCGTTCTCCCGGTAACCAGCACTGATGATAGGACCTTCCGTGACATCAAAATAGCATGTGACCAGTCACGTGTCTATTATCTCATTAGCTACAGACTGGTCACATGGCTAGACGTCATGCTAGGTCCTGTCAGTGCATCTCTCCGGTACGCGGTGCTCGTTCCAGCATCTCCGTGTACCTGCGAGATGCTCTGGCACATGATCGGCTTCTCCGTTCCTGCATGTGGGTGCTCTTTACAGAGTCAGCCACATGCAGGGACTGGCTGCCACAGCCGGTAAATAGCGACACCGTAGGAGATTGCCGTTGCTATAGTAACAGTGGCAGCAGTGACGTCACCGTTTACAGCCCGCAGCCTCTGCTCAATCACTGAGTGATTAGACTTCACGGGGAGCAGCAGCGTCCTCCTCCCATGCAGTGCTGTCTGATGTAGCAGAGCTGCATGGGTTGAAGGAGAAAGAAGACAGAAGACCAGGATCGTGGAGGGATGAGATGGAGTAATAAACTTGGAGTCTCTAAGTGTGTCTGTGTATTTATTTCTATTAAAGTATTTTTTCTCTGTGTGGTGTCTTTTTTTTAACCCTTTATTGGAGATTCTTAATGGCCAGGTCAAACTTGCCTGACATTAAGAATCTCTGGCTTAATACTAGCCAGTAAAATAAAGCTAGTATTAACCCATTATTACCCAGCAAGCCACCCGGCTTCAGGGCTGCTGGAAGAGTTGGATACAGCGCCAGATGATGGCGCTTCTATGAAAGCGCCATTTTCTGGGGTGGCTGCGGACTGCAATTCGCAGCAGAGGGGCCCAGAAAGCTGGGGCCAACCTGTGCTGCGGATTCCAATCCCCAGCTGCCTAGCTGTACCTGGCTGGACACAAAAATGGGGCGAAGCTCATGTCGATTTTTTTTTTAATTATTTCATGAAATTCATGAAATAATTAAAAAAAGGGCTTCTCTATTTTTTTAGTTCCCAGCTGGGTACAATTAGGCAACTGGGGGTTGGGGGCAGCCATACCTGCCTGCTGTACCTGGCTAGCATACAAAAATATGGCAAAGCCTACGTCATTTTTTGGGGGGGCAAAAACTCCTGCATACAGTTCTGGATGGAGTATACTGAGCCTTGTAGTTCTGCAGCTGCTGTCTGCTCTCCTCCATAGAGACAGACAGCAGACAGCAGCTGCAGAACTACAAGGCTCAGCATACTCCATCCAGGACTGTATGCAGGAGTTTTTTGACCCCCCAAAAGATTATGTGGGCTTCGCCATGTTTTTGTATGCTAGCCAGGTACAGCAGGCAGCAATGGGCTGCCCCCAACCCCCAGCTGCCTATTTGTACCCAGCTGGGAACCAAAAATATAGGGAAGCCCTTTTTTTTAAATTATTTCCTGAATTTCATGAAATAATTAAAAAAAAATCGACATGAGCTTCGCCCCATTTTTGTGTCCAGCCAGGTACAACTAGGCAGCTGGGGATTGGAATCCGCAGCACAGGTTGGCCCCAGCTTTCTGGAAGGTGTCTCGGGGAGATGCTTGTCATGATTAACCCCGTTATTACCCCGATTGCCACCGCACTAAGGCAATTCGGGATGAGCTGTGCTGTCCTGGGACTGCCGGATCTAATGTTTTACTCGAGATGAGTAGTTCGATTCTTGTCAAGTTTGATTAAAATTTATAGAAATTTTTAATGTAACATGAATTTAAACGTTTTGAGATGCGATTTGCAAAAAATATAAAAAAGTGGTTGGCACCATTTCCCACATTGCTGAAGCATTGGAGAGCAGGTAAAACAAATTTTCCATTGTCGTATGGGTTTGCCCATAGTGACCTGCAGCCATGACATTATATGGATTATCATACCTTTCACAATAATGGTCAGTACCAGGGCCATCAGAAATCAATGCTTCCCAGTGGGACAATTTGTCCAGCAAAGTATTTTTCCATATTCAAAGTCACTGGCTAAGTCTCTCTCTCCTGTATAATATAAGCTCTTATTATCATTGGGGTCCTATCTCATTCCTTTCCTTTTGTTGAGTATTAGCTCTTATGTTTACTCCTTCTGTTTCTTGCCAAGTGAGAGCTCTTATGGCCAGCAGGGTCCTCTAGCTCTCTTCTGTAGAGTATAAACTCTTATGGCCATCAGGGTCCTCTATGTCTTTCCTGTAAAGTATAAACGCTATGGCCATCAGGGTCCTCTCTCTCTCTTTCTCTCCTGTAGAGCATAAACTCTGATGGCCATCAGGATCCTCTATCTCTTTCCTGTAGAGTATAAACTCTTATGGCCATCAGGGTCCTCTCTCTTTCTCTCTCCTGTAGAGTATAAGCTCTTATAGCCAGCAGGATCCTCAATCTCTCTCCTGTAGAGTATAAACTCTTATGGCCAGCAGGGTCCTCAATCTCTCTCCTGTAGAGTATACACTCTTATGGCCAGCAGGGTCCTCAATCTCTCTCCTGTAGAGTATACACACTTATGGCCAGCAGGGTCCTCTTTCTCTCTCCTGTAGAGTATAAACCCTTATGGTCCGCATGGTCTTCTCTTTCTTGCCTGTCAGTGGGGTACTCTCTCTCACCTGTGAAGTGCAGGGTTCTGTCTCTCTGCTCTCCCCATGTGTATTTTATGAGCAATTACAAGCTTTCTAATATTGAAATGTAAGCAAATTTATTTGTTGCAAGTAAAAATTTTGGGGAGAATTTTGCAAAGTTGTGAATTTGAAATTCAAAATATTTGAATCGCTATTTAATACCTTTAATCCATATGGTCCACCAGATAGGTATAGTCTGCAATGAGTCATAACATTAAAATCATCTGTATAATGTACATTGTACATTTCCCTTATGCCACCAAAACATTTTTGACTCCCAGAGACACAGATGCCTATGGGAATATTCTCTGGTATTTAGCACTAATATATTAACAGTAGTTGCAGGTTGAGGCCTTCATGGACCCAATGTTCACATCGATGCTAAATGAGATTGAGAGCTCATAATTTTAGCAAACAATTGAAATTATTGTCACTTTTAAGCCATGACTAAACAATTTTTGCAGTGTTGCAAGTGCATTATCCTCTAGAAAGAGAGCCCTACTATTAGCTCTGGTGACTACAACTATATTTGGTTCTACATGAATTCCAGACCCAACAGGTTTCTAAGCAGAATATTGATCAAAGTATGATACTGCCTTCACCAAACTGCCTTCCCAAAGTAAGACACAGACATACTATAAATATGGCCATCCACTTGCTCTCAAATGAACCTCTAAACTTGGCTACATGGTTAGTTCTGTTTATTAGATGCCTACTGTAGGTCCTTTAGCAATGGACAGGTATCAGCATAGATGCAGCAAGCTACCATGCACCCATTTCTTCTGATACCTTTCAATTATAGCTAGCATTAACTTTTTTAGCTGACAGACCTGCTCAATGGGGCTAGGCTTCATTGACCACACTTTTTATAAAGCCTTGAGCACCTATGACCCAGTCTTCATTTGTCCTTTCTTGGCTAAAACACTGGAAATCTGGAAATCCCTATAAGATATGGTATTTTTAAGATGTTCTGATCACGTTGTTTTTTCCATCACAATTTGGCAATTTTGCCTTTTTTTCCTGCAATCAGCTTGTCAACAGAAACGCACTCTTACCTTATATATCTCACCACTTGGCAGTTGTCATATTCACACAAGAATTAATGGAATTTACTTCACCTTTCAGTAGTTTAATGTTAATGGTATGTAAGTAGGCCATCACATAAAGACTTCAACCATTGCAACACTGAAATTTTCTTCACCAATAAATTTCACCTTCTTCAATGACACCAAAGGGGACTGTTTACTGCGCCCATTCTTTTTCACAGTCCTACTCTATGCCTATGAGTATCAACAATGCTAAAGTAAAGAGTTAGATTAACACAGTAATAAAATAGGCATTTTTATCATTTAGAAACATATTTCTAAGGAAATGTTCAGTTTCCAAAAAACGTTCATGTAAAGTTGGCTCATATTAATATGGTGGTATGTCGTGTTTAGAAAGAAGGTTTCTTTTTACACGCAATAAGTAGTCTTCTAGTAGAATAATATGTTTTTCAACTTTATACATTTTTATAAACCCTCAAATGCAAATTAGTATTATTCAAATAACTTACAACCTGGTGAATTCTAAAGTCCACCATAAATGTATTCATTTAATAGCCAAGAGTAACATTCTTTGCCTGCCAAGAAGGAATTAAATCGACATATGAATTTTCCAGGCAATGTTGATGTATTTAAATCTGAAGGAAGTTTTTGGTAGCCAGTCATGCAGCTTAAATTGAAAGTTCTCTGTAGCACATCCAAGAAATTGAAATTCACGCCTCTTACTATTGAAATATATAACATTTTTGAAGCGCTAAACCACTCCCGCACTTAAACAGCCTAGACACACCTGTATTGGCAAGTGTGGGATTTTAGCAGAATTCTAACACTTGTGATTAGGTTATTTCTGTCTCAAAATATTTGTTGCATATTAAAATATTTTCATTAGTATAGGCATAGCAACTGATATGGCACTAAAATAATAAGTGGACCTGTCCTCACACAAAGGTAAATCCAGTTCATAATGACTATGGAAGATAAAAATAAGGAAACATTAGCTCCATTCCCAATGTCATCATGGGCCACATGGATACTTTTTGTGCCTCTATAGTGTTCACTATCCCTGTTAGACCAAGTGCTGTATGGCTCTGCCGTTCCTGAGCCGGTGCATGTATCCTGACTCCGGGAGGGGCCTGTTTGTTCCGGATCTGCTGTGTTGTCAGTTCCTGTGAGATGTTCTCTGTTTTATGTCCTGCTACCTGGTACTGTTTGTCCTTACTTCTGCTCCCCTTGCCCGACCAGACTTCCATCCCTCTTGCCTGACCTGACCTCCGTTGCCCCGACGTGACCTGACCTCCATTTCCCCAGCCTGTCCATATCTCCGTTCCTCCTACCCATCCGTACCACCGTCCCTCCTAACTGTCCTTTTGTCCATACCTCCCTGTTCTCCAGTCTCCTGTCCTGTCCTGTGTTCCCCACGTCATCCCCTGTGCTTACTTGCTCTCCCAGTATCCGACCTTGCCTTTGTTCTTTGACTTTGGATTGTTTTCTCTTCGGTACCGACGTGACTTCCCGGCTTGGACCCTGATTGATTGACTATCCCTGTTCTTGTTAGCAACCTCTAGTGGGCTTCTGTCTAACTATACTCAGCAGATCTTTTCCTACCTAAGTCCCTGTGAGCCCTAGTGGTAGCTTGACACACACTTTGAGTATTTGGTTAGTTTTTTTAACCAAAACCAGGAGTGGTATAAAATGCAGAAGTGAAGCATGGTCACTATTATACATTTCTTCTAATTGTTCCACTCCTGGTTTTGTCTTATAAATACCAAGATAAAAAAAACTCACCAAATACTAAATGTGAGAAGGTGGCCTAATGTATCTTTACTTGCATTAAGCTTGTACTGTCACATCCCTATGCAATACATTCCCTCTTTGACAGCGTTATGTATGTTCTACATTTGCAGTTAGGATTACATTAAGAAAGCAGATGAAACAGAGAAACATGTTATGTATCTATTACTGGACAACCCCTGCTTAATCACTTCAGGGTTCCAACTAAAATAAAAATAATGTGTAATCAACTCCCACAGTGGTCGTGTTCCAGCAATGTTTGCACCTCTATTCCTAGCGCTGATAGGTTTCAGCTCATGGATATTCTGTTAGAGTGAATGTCCACTCTCCGGAAATAGTAAAGGCTGAAGTCAATCAGCGGCTGCTGAGGGGCTGGAACATTCAATGTTTTAATCTTAAATGGGGCTCTAAAGTGATTAAGTAGGGGGTGTCCAGCAGTAGATAACTTCTTTAAGTCACCATACTATAAAAGTAAAGAAATCAGCCTTTGGGCTATGTGCATATTGATAGGCCATAGGCCATGACCAAGATCTGGAATACACTGATACGTTTATGGTCTTCACTTTGATTATATGCTGTTTCATCAATATAGACTCAAACTTTAACTACTTGTCAATTTGAGTGTAATGATTCTTCTACTAATATCTTGAAAGTCAACTCTTACCACAGGGCACCACCACAAAAAGCTACGGATGCCAACCAGTTTTTCATTTATGGTAGAGTTAAGGACACAATCCAAAACCAGAGATGAAAGGCTGCAGGTACTTTCCTTTTCCCATATAGAACACATGTATTCTTTGTCGAGTGTGATGGGGTTTTGGCAAAATATTTCTCATTCGACAGTATAACTCATTACAAACATTACTGCAGTGCCCTAGAATAAATAGCTTTAGTAATAAATAAAGAAATGAGAACAATAGGATTACAAACATGAAGTAGGAATAATCATTTGACCCCTACAGGTTAGGGCTACATGGCAACAGGTCTTGTGCAGCAGTAATATTCAGAAAAATCATGCCAAAAAAAACATCTGTAAAAAACTTGGATGAGACTTTCTGATGCACTACTATTTTAGAGCTTTGATTTTGCTGCAAAAAAATATCCAAATCACAGAGATTTCCCATTCTGGTCACACTCATGATAAAAGAGCTTATGACCAGCAACAGATAATCCAACTCCTTTGGAAACATTTGCAGCTCTGTGTCAAGTCACAGGATATCGCAAGTTGCAATGTGACACTGTAGGAAGTAATTAGATACAATGTCGCAATGCGTCAGTGTGATTTCAGTCACTTGGTGATCATTACTATCGAGCTTACTACTAAGTGAGGATGTACATGTATGCCATTTTGTAAGAAAGGGTCCATTGACTCCTCAAAGTATACTTTTATAAGAATATTTTAAGAATTTGCAATCAGTATGTAGTATATACAGTATGTTTTTATTATATATGTGCAAATATACTGTATATATGTTGTTGTTTATATAAACACTGTATATAATGATTGTAATTTCTACAATAAAAATAAATTATTTTGCTTTTGTTGTTCTTATTTTTTATTTCAATACATGTGTAGGGGAAAGATTATTACAATTAGCTAATTCTGGATTTCAAAAAGATTTAAAAAATAGTGTAATTATTCTACCATCTAATTAAATAAAAATATCTTTCTCCAGAGGAAAAAGGCAAAAAAATAAATAAATATACAATTAAGAACATAATAGTGTACAATTATTGAAGATACAAATTAGTATGTTTGTAGAAAGGGATTTAGAAAGCATAACACATGGGTATAGAGTGTTATATCTGTAAATGTAATAGATATCCATAAAATATATCTTTCAGATGTATAATATCAACATAAAGCCTAAATATATAATTTCTATATTGCACTAGATTTATTTATGTTTATAGGATATTACATCATTCTGGCATCTACCATGTCCATGAAAAATGAATATATGAAGACGGGAATAGATTAATATTATTAGTAATATTATTATTATAATTATTTATTTCCCAATAAAAATATTATTTATTAAAAAGGCTAAAATCACATCACAAGCCCGTGATAAAGTGCATGTGACTAAACAAAAATAGGGGTAAGGCAGGGATAGAAATGCATATTAATATTGCGTATATTGGGAACATCAGTCTCCACAACTGGTCTGAACCCTAAAGTCCTCCACTAAGTATAGTAGTGCACCGTCCCTGTGCAGATGGGTATAAATAGTACTGGTATATTAGTGAAATGAGCATCATGTGGAATCATCTCCCTAATATGCGCACTCTTATCTAATGCGCACTTCACTATTATATCTGTACCATATATGTCCGACTCTGCAGGGCCGGTGGGCTACTATACCTAATAGAGGACTTAAGGGTTCATGCCAGCTATGGGGCCTGATGATCCCTATATGCACATTATTAATGTGCATTTCTACCACTATACCGGCACTCTCTTTGCCTTAAAAATCTAGCGCCTCCTGATGAACCATTCTACGGGGAAACACTTTGAGCTGAAGCGTTAATGACACCCGTTTATCCTTTTGGACCATCACAAGCAGATCCTGGACTTATTCATTGACCTAAAGCAAGAACATATTGTCTAGATGCTAAGTAACTTACTTGTTGTGATTGACCGTTTCTAGGAAGATTTCTTTATCATATGCCAAGCAATATTATACATCATTGAAAAAAGAGATATTGAATATATAGACTTACTGTAAATTCTATAAAAAGGAGATCAAAATTTAGAATGTTTTTAGTGATCCTTTGTAGTCATAAGAAAATAAAATTTAAAAAATAAACAAGTATTTCATATTTTCCTTATCATTAAAGACTGGATAACACTCACAGGTAACACCAGTATAGACAGCTGATACCACGGAATCCACAAATCTCAATATCTACGTGTACTCGCGAGATGCTCTGGCACACGGACGACTCCCCGTTCCTGCATGGGGCGCTTTTTACAGAGTCAGCCCACATGCAAGGACTGGCTGTCACAGCCGGTGAATAGTGGCACCGAGAATCACGTGATCGGAGCACCAATGCTATGGCAACCCGGCTGTGAAGTTACTGCTAACAGCCGGCAGCCTGTGGTCACTCTCACTGAGGGATTTCTGCACGGGGCAGCAGTGTCTTCCTCACATGCAGTTCTGTCTGATGTAACAGAGCATGGGATGAAGGAGAAAGAAGACAGAAGACCATGGATCATGGAGGGGTGAGAGGGAGTAATAAACATGGAGTCTCTAATGTGTCTGTGTATTTATTTCTATTAAAGTATTTTTTCTCTGTGTGGTGTCTTTTTTTTAACCCTTTATTGGAGATTCTTAATGGCCGGGTCAAACGTGCCTGACATTAAGAATCTCTGGCTTAATACTAGCTAGTAAAACAAAGCTAGTATTAACCCATTATTACCCAGCAAGCCACCCGGCTTCAGGGCAGCTGGAAGAGTTGGATACAGCGCCAGATGATGGCGCTTCTATGAGAGCACCATTTTCTGGGGCGGCTGCGGACTGCAATTCGCAGCAGAGGCACCTAGAAACCTCGGGCTAACCTGTGCTGCGGATTCCAATCCCCAGCTGCCTAGTTGTACCTGGCTGGACACAAAAATGGGGCGAAGCTCACGTCGGTTTTTTTTTTAATTATTTGATGAAATTCATGAAATAATTAAAAAAAGGACTTCCTAAATTTGTAGTTCCCATCTGGGTACAAATAGGCAGCTGGGGATTGGAGGCAGCCCGTGGCTGCCTGCTGTACCTGGCTAGCATACAAAAACATGGCGAAGCCCACGTCATTTTTTTTTTTTTTAGTTTTTTGGGAAAAAAAAATAAAAAATGCTTCCCTGGATTTTCCATTGCCAGTGAAGGTAACACCAAGCAGTGGGGGTTAGCAGCCAGTAGCTGCTTGGATTACCCTTATCTAGCAATACAAAAAATGCAGCAGGAGCCCATATATATATATATTTTTTATTTATTTAAATAACTAAAAAAATATGGGCTTCCCAGAATTTTGATTGCCTGACACGACAGTGCTGTAAAAATAAATTATTTAAAAAAATGACGTAGCGCTCCGCGGTATTTTTGATTCTCAGCGCAGTTAAAGCAGATAGCTACGGATTGCCACCCCCCATCTCCCCCATCTGCCTGGCATTACCTTGGCTGGCAATCAAAATACAGGGAAGCCAATAAATTTATTTTATTTAAAAAAATAGTTAAAAAAAATGACGTGGGGTCCCTCCATTTTTGATAGCCAGCTAGAGAAAAGCAGACTGCTGTAGCCTGAAAACCACAGCTGGCAGCTTTACCGTGGTTGGGAATCCAATGTGGAGGTCACCCCAGGCTCTTTTTTATAATTATTTTAGAAATAATAATAATTACAAAAATAGTAGGGTCCCCCCCAAATTGGATCACCAGCCAAGGTAAAGCGGACAGCTGTGGTCTGGTATTCTCAGGGTGGGAAGGTCCATAGTTATTGGCACTTCACAGCCTAAAAATAGCAGGCCGCAGGCGCCCCAGAAGTGGCGCATCCACTAGATGCGCCAATCCTGGTGCTTCACCCCAGGTCATCCCGTGCCCTGGTGCGGTGGCAAACGGGGTAATAAATGGGGTTGATACAAGCTGTAAGGTCACCTGACATAAAGCCCAGCAGTTTGGGATGTCATGGCATCTATCAGATACCCGACATCACAAACTGTCAGTACTAACAAAAAGAATAGACAAAAAAAATGTATTTGAAAAAAAGTCCCCAAAACATTCCCTCTTTCACCAATTTATTGTAAGGAAAACAAATAAGGGGGTCCCACGATGACTCTGGACCATCTAGAATATGGGGGGACACGCTCAGGGAACGTATCCCCCATTTTCTAGGCGTGCAGTCCTTCCATGTGTGCAATGAATCTGCACCCACTCTCCCCGGGTCCACAGCAGCAGAGTCCATGTCGTAAGTGTTGCTACCAAAGCTGCAATGCCCTGCTCATGAGGTAAGGGCATGCCTAATCAGGAGAACTATTCTACATTTCCAAATATTGGTATTTGCTGATATTATTGCTATTCCACCTACTATATATTGGGGATAGGATCTTGGAGATGGAATACCCCTTTAAGCCCAGTTATTCAGCTGAATGAATACTAAACAACAGCGCTCGCTATTTAGATGTGTTTACTTGTGGCATATAATGGACTCTCATGTTTGGTAGTCGTTCAGCAGGGCAACTATAAAATCAAATACCTCCATTTGGAAATGTAGTATAGCTCTCCTGATTAACTATGTTCCTTACCTCATGAGCAGGGCATTGCAGGAGCTTACAGATGCATGGTTACCGCCACTCACTGTGTCTGAAGACAGGAAGCTGAGCTGACAGCCGCTCTGTGCATGCGGCAGCGCCTATTGTGAAGGAGGGGGCCACGGGGGAATCAACGCTGCACAGGTACCGTGGGACACCGGGGAACACCGGTGGGGTTATAGGGGGTGACCTGGCACATGCGACAGAAATCAGAGGAGTAGGGTGAATGCGGCCGGCGTGCTGCTGTACGCGTGGTCATCTTGGATTTCCGGGAGGGGGTCGGGGGGAGGCACTTTGGCGACACCGGGGGACCGGAGGGGACCGAGAAGGAGATTTATCTCCCATCTGACATGTTTGTTCATGCCAGATGGGAGATAAATAATTTTTTACTGACACTGTCATTTACTGTAACGTGATCATCGGTATATGGTGTATACTTGTGATCACATGAGCTGGGACCGGAAAAACCGGCCTGAATCATGATCTCCAGGGTCTCAGCTACCCCCTGAAACCCCGGAGATTTTCTGACGCTGGGGGCGCTATTCACTTATTTCTGCCTGCTGTTTATAAACGGCAGATCAGAATAAGGCTACATTCACATGACCGATCTGTTTTTGCGGTCCGCAAAAAACTGTCCTTTTTTTCACGGGTGCATCCGTGTGGCATCCGTTTCCGTTCCGTATACGGTCCATATGTCATCCGTTTGTCATCCATGCGCCTTCTGTTTTTTTTGCATACTGCAAAAAAACTGGAGGGAAAATACATAAATTTACCCAGGATCCATAGCTTTAATCTACATGAGGCGGTCACATGTTCACTCCAGTGCCATTTTCTACTGCTTTTCACAGCGTAGAGCGCTCTGGTGATTTTCTTGTGCTTGTACACTTCATATCAGTCTTTTCTGTCATTATAATGGCAGAAAGACACATAATGTCTCTCCTGCATTTTGTAATTTTGCACCCTTTGGTGCCTTTCATGTGGCACTATGGGGTGCTTAGCCTTGTATTTACCAAAAAAAACCAAATACATTTAAAAAAAAAATGATGTGGGCTTCCCCCTATTTTTGTAGCCAGCTAGGGTAAAGCAGACGGCTGCAGCCTGCAGACCACAGCTGGCAGCTTCACCTTGGCTGGTAATCCAAAATGCGGGCACCCCACGCTGATATTTTAAATTAAATAAATAATTAAAAAAAACAAAACACATGGGGGTCGCTCCAAAATTGGATTACCAGCCAAGGTAAAGCGGACAGCTGGGGTCTGATATTCTCAGACTAGGGAGGTCCATGGTTATTGGACTCTCCCCAGCCTAAAAATAGCAGGCCGCAGCCGCCCCAGAAGTGGCGCATCCATTAGATGTGCCAATCCTGGTGCTTCGCCCCAGCTCATCCCGTGCCCTGGTGCAGTGGCAAACGGGGTAATATATTGGGTTAATACCAGATGTGTAATGTCACCTGGCATCAAGCCCTGGGGTTGGTGAGGTCAGGCGTCTATCAGATACCCGACATCACCAACCCAGTCAGTAATAAAAAAAAAATAGACGACAAACACATTTTTATTTGAAAAAACACTCCCCAACGCATTCCCTCTTTCACCAATTTATTAGAAATAAAAACAAATCCAGGTCTGCTGTAATCCAAGGGGTTCCCATGACGATCCATACCATAGTCAATGTCCCAGTCAATGAAGAACAGAATGTTCCCCATTGGCTGGGAGAGCAATGGAGTGACCTGAGCTAACATCAATAGGTCGGCCCAGGTCACTGCAGGGCATCACAAGTGCTGCTGTCAGGAGCGAAGTACATTACCTGTGGTGACGATCTCCTGCACTGCTGACAGCAGAGCTGTCACTGACTTCAATGACTGCCACCTTCACAGCCAAGTATCGTGGGAGCCTGTGACGTCACCGCTAGTCACAGTCTCGGGTCGGGAGCGAGAGGAGATGTGACAAGCGGCGGCCATGGAGGACAATGACAGCCCTGAGGTTGAGAGGGCGGGAGATATTCACCGCAGGTAAGCCAAGCGGGGCCATGTGTGCGGACTGTGAGGTGGGTGGAGCTAAGCGGGGTAATGTGTGCAGAGTGCCAGGTGGGTGGAGCCAAGCGGGGTGATGTGTGCGGAGTGCCAGGTGGGTGGATCCAAGCAGGGTAATGTGTGCAGAGTGCCAGGGGAGTGGAGCCAAGTGGGGTAAGGTGTGCGGAGTGCCAGGTGGGTGGAGCCAAGCGGGGTAATGTGTGTAGACTGCCAGGTGGGTGGAGCCAAACGGGGTAATGTATGCAGAGTGCCAAGTGGGTGGAGCCAAGTTGGCTAATGTGTGTGGAGTGCCAGGTGGGTGGAGCTAAGCAGGGTGATGTGTGCAGCGTGCCACGTGGGTGGAGCTAAGCAGGGTGATGTGTGCGGAGTGCCAGGTGGGTGGATCCAAGCAGGGTAATGTGTGCAGAGTGCCAGGTGGGTGGAGACAAGTGGGGTAATGTGTGCTGAATGGCAGGAGAGTGGAGCCAAGTGGGGTAAGGTGTACGGAGTGCCAGGTGGGTGGAGCCAAGTGGGGTAATGTGTGTAGACTGCCAGGTGGGTGGAGCCAAACGGGGTAATGTGTGCAGAGTGCCAAGTGGGTGGAGCCAAGTGGGCTAATGTATGCGGAGTGCCAGGTGGGTGGAGCCAAGCGGGGTAATGTGTGCGGAGTGCCAGGTGGGTGGAGCCAAGCGGGGTAATGTGTGCAGACTGCCAGGTGGGTAGAGCCAAATGGGGTAATGTGTTCCGAGTGCCAGGTGGGTGGAGCCAAGCAGGCTAATGTGTGCGGAGTGCCAGGTGGGTGGAGCCAAGCGGGGTAATGTGTGCGGAGTGCCAGGTGGGTGAAGCCAAGCGGGGTAATGCGTGCAGAGTGCCAGGTGGGTGGAGCTAAGCGAGGTAATGTGTGTGGAGTGCCAGGTGGGTGGAGCCAAGCGGGGTAATGTGTGCAGAGTGCCAGGTGGGTAGAGCCAAGCGGGGTAATGTGTGCAGAGTGCTAGGTGGGTGGAGCAAAGCGGGATAATGTGTGTGGAGTGCCAGGTGGGTGGAGCCAAGTGGGGTAATGTGTGCGGATTGCCAGGTGGGTGGAGCCAAGCGGGGTAATGTGTGCAGAGTGCCAGGTGGGTGGCGCTAAGTGGGGTAATGTGTGCAGAGTGCCAGGTGAGTGGAGCCAAGCAGGGGTAATGTGTGCAGAGTGCCAGGTGGGTGGAGCCAAGCGGGGTAATGTGTGCGGGTGCGAGGTGGGCTGAGCTGAGCTAGGCCATGTGTGCGAGTGCGAGGTGGGCAGAGCTGAGCTAGGCCATGTGTGCGGGTGCGAGGTGGGCGGAGCCTAACGGGGTAATGTGTGCGGGTGCAAGGTGGGCGGAGCCTAGTAGGGCTATGTGTGCGGGTGCGAGGTGGGCGGAGCTGAGCGCGGCCATGTGTGCAGCTGCGAGGTGGGCGGAGCCTAGCGGGGTAATGTGTGCGGGAGCGAGGTGGGCGGAGCTGAGCGGGGCCATGTGTACGGGTGTGAGGTGGGCGGAGCATAGCAAGGACATGTGTGCGGGCAGCGGAGTACAAAGTGGGTGGAGCCTAGCGGGGCCATGTGGCGCTGAGGACGTCAGTGTCGGGGACTGCATGGCTGGGGACAGGTGAGTGTGAGTGTGTGTGTGTGTGTACATGCTGAGTGCAGGAGAGGGCGGAGCCGAGCCAGGAAGTGTCGGCTCCCTGCACACGTAATCAGGGTAAATATCGGGTTACTAACCAAAGCACTTTGCTTGGATATCCGATGTTTATCTTGGTTACCAGCTTACCGCAGGCTTCCAGCGATGGCTCCCTGCACACTGTAGCTGAAAAAGCCACGCTTTTGCTGATCGAACCGTTCTCGAACGTAACTTGAACTGCCGAACTTTTAGCAGAAAGCTCGAGTTCTAGTTCGATCTAGAACAACCCCAAAATCACTCGAACCTCGAACTGGAGAACCGCGAACCAGGCTCAACTCCAGTCAGGAAGCAGTTGAGACAAAGGAGCAACCTAGGAGGTGATGGTGACAAATAAAGGGAGTGTAATGTCACTCCCACACAGGAGTGAGGAACTGGTCACTGAGTTGTGCAGTAATAGGTAGTAAGCTAGATGGCGCTGAGGACACCAGAGATGGAAGGAAGTCAGGCAGGCCGGGTTCAGTACTGAGAGGACGCCACGAAACTCAGAGAGTAGACAAGAGCGAGGTCGTAAAACAAGGTGGGGTTCAGGTAACCAGGAAAGAATGTACAAATACAAGGGACAGGCAAAGGCATAGTCAGGAGGGGAGCGGAAGTCGGGAGCCAGACGGGAACAGAAAAGTCAGGGGGAAGAAGGCAGAGACAAGTCAGAGTTCAGTCCGAGGTCAAGTTCCAAGATCAAATCGCTGAACAACCAGGAGCCAGGTGCTTACTTCAACTAACCAGAGAATATGACTGGCGCTGCTCTGGTCGTGAACACTCCCAGATAAAACATAGCAATTACCCGGAAGTGGTACATGAGAGTAAAGCGGGCTTTACACGCTACGATATCATTAATGAATTATCGTTGGGGTCACAGTGTTTATGACGCACATCCGGCATCATTAACGATATCGTAGTGTGTGACACCTATGAGCGACCTTAAACAATCACAAAAGCCGCGGAGAGGTCGTCCTAAAACAAAAAATCATTTTCTGCTTATTAGCAATGTTGTTCGTCGTTCCTGCGGCAGCACACATTGCTCTGTGTGACACCAAGGAGCGAAGAACATCTCCTTTCCTGCCTCCACTGGCAATGCAGAACGAAGGAGGTGGGCGGGATGTTACGTCCCGCTCATCTCCGCCCCTCTGCTTCTATTGGACGCCTGCCGTGTGACGACGCTGTTACGCCGCACGAACCGCCCCCTTAGAAAGGAGGCGGTTCGCCGGCGAGAGCGATGTCGCAGGACAGGTAAGTCCGTGTGACGGGGTTAAGCGAGGTTGTGCGGCACGGGCAGCAATTTGCCCGTGTCACACAACCGACGGGGCGGGTACGATCACTTGCGATCTCGCTAGCGAGATCGCAGCGTGTAAAGCCCGCTTAAGTCCCTCCCACAGCTGGCGAACGACCAAGTGCAGGGAATGGCCCATCACAGGGCAAAGAATAACATAAATACAGCACACAAGATGCTTCATAAATGCGAATATCGGCTCTGCAGGAGGACACAACAGAAGGCCCCGGCACAGGAGCCACACCAAAAGTCAGGGCCATGACAGGGAGGATGGAAAGTCCCTTTGGGACCTGTCAGTGGTACAAAAATCACTGTACTTCACGCTTAAAGTGTAAATGTCATTTTGTTGAAAAAAAAAATAAATAAAAAACCCAAACCCCCAAAACTGTGCTGGTTGTCCGTGATGGGTCACATGGCAGCTAAGATTATCCTTTTTTGTGTCATATGACATATTTTCTCTATTTTTTTGTGCTTTTTTAAAAACTTCCTTTGAGGACTATGTGGGCGTGGCCAACACTCCTTAGTTACATAGCTTCTCTCACCTTCCATGATTCATAGATAGATAGATCACAGATAAATATGAGAGATAGGACACATATCTATAGATAGATATGTATAGAGAGATCTATCTAAATCATAACTGTCTCTAATGTTAGCAGAGTGTGGACTGCTGGACAGAGTTATAGTGCGTAGTGTATAATACATTTATTAAGTGCTGAGGCATTGGCTGAAATTATATCGCAGTTACAGTCAGACAACAAAGGAGGCAGCAGCTGAGATGTGCCATGTTACTGAGCAGGAGCTAGATGACATCAGAGAGGAGCTTGTGCACAAGGTAGAGGGGGAGTGGGCTGTGTGCACAGTGCAAGGGGGCTGTGTGCCAAGCCAGTAGCTGATCACTGAGCAAATCACTGCTGAGCAGAGCAGGAAAACAAATCAGAAATGTTTGTGTGAGGAAGGGCAAAGGAGCTTGTGTTGACACCCTAACACTGTTCAGCACTGGGTTACAGCCTGAGGTAGACTGACCCTGCATCAGCTGCTGGGAGCTTGCACACTGTGTAGGCTCTGCCACCACTCTTAGAAGGCCATATTCATCGTGTGTGGAGCTAAAGACGGATTTTCCCTGGCAATGAGCTTATGTTTTGTTCAGAAACAGCCTAGACAAACATATTCCAGGAGGTTTTATGAAAGGTTTACTTCCTGATCTGAGTATATTTGAAAGTTTGTTAAAATCACTTATTCTACATTATTATTATATGAAACTTAACATGACAGTTACGCTTTAAGCAAGTGACATAAGAAACACAGATAAATTTCATTTACATGTCTGTATAATTGGTGAGTTTTACAATGAGAATGTCTCGATTATACAAATTGTCTCTCCCAGTATTATTTACTCATTCATCAATGCAAACCGTCCATTGAAATGCAATACTCATTCCATTAACAGCATCCCTATAGCATATTATAAAAATAATTTCTAATTTTAGTTTTTATAGTGACATACTTGTATATTACATCTTATCTAACGTAATAATGACTACATATGTCTTTTTCTGTTGCAAGAAGAAAAAAAATCACCAGGGAGTCAGCTGAACTGAACCGTTCATAGATCCTCTAAAACTATTGCAATGAACAAAACTTGTGCAATCCATCAAGTTAAGTGTCCTGTCACTAGAGCCTCAGTAAGCACTAGGTTCTTAAGAGCTGTATACCCTCTCTAGAAAATGCAAGCCATTTGTTTATCACTTCTTTTAGATAGCTGTAAGTGTTCATCATTTGTTCCATTTCCTTTAAGAAAATAGCCATTTTCTTCTAAAATTAGATAAATTAATATTTTAAAAACTAAATTAGAGAGCAAACTTCAATCAAATATCAGATGATAAAATTGGTGCATTACAATACGATTTACCCTCTGTAGAGTCGCCAGACTCAGGGTTTGGTTGATCACGCCAAGCGGGTTCACCCTCTTAGCGTATTCCTGCGCATTGCATTATCTTTCCCATCAGTACGCTGAGAAATCAGAAACAATGATCATTCTTTATTTCTTAACAGTAGTTCATGAGGGTTATCTTTATTTTCCTTTCCTTTAAAGAAGCATGTAATTGGAAAGTACCTACTGGTATGAGCTCAGCCAAGAAAGAAAAAGGCCAGATAACTGCTTTAATTTTACAAAAATACTAAAACAAGAACACAAAAATGTTTTTTTAATATTATAAATTAACAGAGGTATATTACCTTTAAACAACATTTCTGAGAAAATGCGCATTTACATGATCTGTTTTTTGCCCATAATAAGAGTCAATAGATGATATAAGAAGTCAATGTTTAGAGGCTACTATATACAGGTCAGTTCAAATTGTATGTGAACAAATGATTGTTAATAAAATTGTTCTTCCCCATACCGTTTCCTTATTATCAGTAGTCCATTCCCTGTATGGGGTGATGTACTGTTGCTCATAAATGATAATTTTAAGGCCACATAGATAGAGATGAGCTAGCCCATGAAAGTTTGGTTCAGCGGGTTCAGTCAGACTTTAGATAAAGTTCAGTTCGGGAGCCGTACTTGACCTGAACCCCATTGAGCAGTTCGGCTCTGCTTCACATATAGCCAGCCACAAACAGAACACTTCTGGGTTAGGGAGGGTGGGATTCTTTTTTTTTTTTTTGTAAAAACTAC
This sequence comes from Anomaloglossus baeobatrachus, assembly GCF_048569485.1. NCBI lineage: Eukaryota > Metazoa > Chordata > Amphibia > Anura > Aromobatidae > Anomaloglossus > Anomaloglossus baeobatrachus. Next base: position 173,269,055 of record NC_134354.1, on the reverse strand, counting down.
ATCCACTAAAGATTTTATCCCCAGTACAAGCCATTCAAACACTGCAAGCGGCTCGCACTGGGCCAAGCACCGAGCGTACCGGAGCACAGTGATACTCATGTAAGTGGTCAGCATACGTAAAGCACCCAAACTTCGAATTTGAACACTAATTTTTTTGAAAAGTCTGTACTCGGTACAACAACTGAACTTTAAAGATCGGGTCCTATGTAAAATGTACTGAAAAACAAAACTAATCAGAACCACTGTTAATAAAGCACATTCCTCTGGTAAAGATATACCCAAGTGATGATCTTGTTTCTATGGATTGGATGTATACTTTATTACAAATAGAAGTATCTTTCATTCACAAAAGAAAACAAACATCCCCCATTGATCAAGACTAAATTCTAGGAGAAAATGTATTACAAGGATTTTATTTTTCAAAATTATAGAATCCCTTTAAGCTTTGAATACAATATTTCCTATATATTCTTATTCATAAAAAGCTTGATAAATCTTTTTCTTTGATGAAGAACAACACTGTGGCTAAAGTTTCTTTTAACTTTAACGTCTAATTAATAGTAACATCTCTTCTATTAGAGAGGCCTCCTGGGGATATAGACGTAAAACTGCTGTAAAGTCAAGGTACATAAACAAAACCCATTAAAGTGTTCGTAGTCAATTACAACTAATTGCAATAAAAAGAACTGTGAACTAGAAAATGCACTTCGTTATTCGAAAGAAAAAATGCTCCCACTGTGATGGGTGAACTCTTTTATGAAGTTAATGATTAAAATAAAACTTAATGACTGCCTATGTTGGAAGAATTGTGCTGAGCTAGACACTTTAGGGAAAAGTATTAGTGTCCTAACCAAAGTCATAAAATAAGTAGCAAGTTTAATCTTAAAATAACATTTAAACCCCTAGAATATTGTTGACAAAACATAAAACAAGGTTGAAAGTTGGATAAATATCAACCCTGGCCTAAAATAAATAAGTCCTTGAGTTGTCGTCTTCCATCATGTTTTCTTGATTTCTGAACGGCAGGGGATGCTTTGATTTGCTATGCTGGAGTCTAAGAATTGTGAACTCATGTGAAGGCTGCGATGGTGGCCAAACTAATTGTTTTACAATTTTCTCAGAAACAGACGTGCTGTTAGGGGATGGTCTAATCACAACAATGCATAGAGTATATACTGATCTTGACTAATGTGCATATAAAATAAAGTGAAGCTCAACTGGACTTTTTTCTTGTAGAAATGTGATGCATACCAATGTTGAGTTTGCATTGGAAGTAATGATTACTACTGGCACTATGACCAATGCACAATCTCTAATTCTTCAATCATAGCAGAAGGAGTAGCGTGACATCACATAGGCTCCATTGTAGAGCTTAGGTATTAAGCAGATTTGGTATGCTGAATGTGTCTTATGTTAGGCAGAGAATTCATGATTCCAACTGTAGCAGCATGGAAGTGTAGATAGTGGTTGGGTCTACCAGCACTCAATGTTGAACATATCCCAGTGAATCCAGTCTATGTGGTTGCATACTACTTCCAGACCCATTTTGTATGTTTGCTCTCTACTGGTCATTGTGACCATGTCAAGCTTACTCAAGTGTATCTTAACATCTTAACTGAAGACAAAACTAGTGAAAAAGCGAGCTTACTACTTTCCAAGTGCTGCAGATCATTGTTTCCATCTAGCAGTGCTCTGGTGTGGTCCGCCACAAGGACAGGGACTTCTGTATCTTAACTGAGGAGATACGAATTATTCCAGCCCATGTTTACTGTTGGCAGGAAAGAGTCTTATCCACAACAGTAAGGTTATATGCGCACCTTTGAGACATCAAAACTGCACCAAAAACTGCACCTTGTCCCAAAGAGCCTGCAAATGTAAAAAAACCACTTGCAGTAATGGTACGTTTTTGATGTGTTGTTGGTGTGCTTAAGATGCATTTTTGGCAATTCTTATATGATGCATTTTTTGTGAAAAATAGTGATGAGCGGACCGGACTGTAAAGTCCAACCCCACAGGTTTAAGGGCACCCGAGTTTCGAGCCTGGGCTGGAATTCTAAGGGAATTCCAGGTATTCATCCAGATTGGGCACACGGAAATAAAAAAAAGTAGAAATAAAGAAAAAAATAAAGCTAGCGCACTATACTTACCAAGCCTCCGGTGCAGCTGTAACTGCTCCAGTGGCCACTCATTCTTCTTCCGGGGCAGCTCATTAAGCTCATTCATATTCACTGCTTTCCCTGCCCACCGACGTCTGTGATTGGTTGCAGTCAGACAGCGCCCCCAGCCTGTGTGACAGCCTGTCTGATGCTTCCAATCATAGACCTGCTCTGCGAGTCTATAGCATACAGTAAAAATAAATGAATAAAAACATTGGCATAGGGTACTCCCATATTACGATACCAAGCACAGATAAAGCATACGACTACAGGATGCAGCCCCAAGCCATGCACTTACCTATGCTGTGTATCTGAATAGGAGGAACTGCATGCAGCTGTAAATATTTAAATACAGTAGGGAAAAAAAGTATTTAGTCAGCTATCAATTGTGCAAGTTATCCTACTTAAAAAGATGAGAGAGGCCTGTAATTGACATCATAGGTAGACCACAAGTATGAGAGACAAAATGAGAAAACAAATCCAGAAAATCACCTTGTCTGATTTGGCAAGATTTTTTTTGCAAATTATGGTGGTAAATAAGTATTTAGTCACCTAAAAACATGCAAGATTTCTGGCTCTCACAGACTTGTAACTTCTTCTTTAAGAGGCTCCTCTGTCCTCCACTCATTACCTGTAGTGATGGCACTTGTTTGAACTTGTTATCAGTATAAAATACACCTGTCCTCAATCTCAAACAGTCACACTCCAAATGCCACTATGGTGAAGACCAAAGAGCTGTCGAAGGACACCAGAAACAAAATTGTAGCCTTGCACCAGGCTAGGAAGACTGAATCTGCAATAGACAAGCAGCTTGGTGTGATGAAATCAACTGTGGGAGCAATAATTAACAAATGGAAGACATACAACACCCCTGATAATCTCTCTCAATCTGGGGCTGCACGCAAGATCTCACTCTGTGGGGTCAAAATGATCACAAGAACAGTGAGCAGAAATCCCAGAACCACATGCGGGGACCTAGTAAATGACCTGCATAGTGCTGGGACCACCGTAACAAAGGCTATCATCAGTAACACAATACATCGCTAGGGACTCAGATCCTGCAGTGCCAGATGTGTTCCCCTGCTTAAGCCAGTACATTCCCGGGCTCGTCTGAAGTTTGCTAGACAGCATTTGCATTATCCAGAAGAGTATTGGGAGAATGTCATATGGTTTGATGAAACCAAAGTAGAACTGTTTGGTAGAAACACAACTCATCATGTTTGGAGGAGACAGAATGCTGAGTTGCATCTAAACAACAGCATACCTACTGTGAAGCATGGGGGTGGCAACATCATGCTTTAGGGCTATTTCTCTGTAAAGGGACCAGGATGACTGATTCGTGTACATGAAAGAATTAATGGGGCCATGTATCGTGGGATTTTGAGTGCAAACCTCCTTCAATTGGAAAGGGCATTGAAGATGAAACGTGGCTGGGTCTTTCAGCATGATAATGATCCCAAGCACACCACCAAGGCAACGAAGGAGTGGATTCATAAGATGCATATGAAGGTCCTGAAGTGGCCTAGCCACTCTCCAAATCTCAACCCCATAGAAAACCTTTGGAGGGAGTTGAAAGTTCGTGATGCCCAGCGACAGGCTCAAACTATCACTGTTTTGGAGGCGCTCTGCATGGAGGAATGGGCCAACATACCACCAGCAGTGTGTGCCAACCTTGTGAAGACTTACAGAAAATAGTTTAACCTCTGTCATTGCCAACAAAGGATATATAACAAAATGTTGAGATGAACTTTTATTATTGACCAAATAATTATTTTCCACCATAATTTAAAAAAAAAATCTTGTCAAATCAGACAAGGTGATTTTCTGGATTTCTTTTCTCATGTTGTCTCTCATAGTTGTGACCTACCTATAATGTCAATTACAGGGTTCTCTCATCTTTTTAGGGGGGAGAACTTGCACCATTGATGACTGACCCATGCTTATTGGGCCTTCCAGCCTAAATAATTTAATAAAAAAAACCGCATAAGTTTCCTCCTATCTTGATACACAGCCAAGATAAGCACACAGCTGGAGGCTGCAGCCTGTAGCCTTGGGCTTTATTTGTGCTGGGTATCATACTATGGGAGACCCTATGACAATTTATTGTTTTATTTATTTTTACTGTATGATGTAGACCTGCCCACTGACGACTGTGATTGGTAGCATTAGACATGCTGTCAGTCAACGTGGGGGCACGTCTGACTGCAACCAATCACAGATGCCGGTGGGCGGGTGAAGCAGTAAATTCATTTTTTGCCCAGCTAGTCTGATTGGTTCTCTTGTCTATATATATTTATATATAGAGATGTGGAGAAAAGTGTTGGTAACCTCCTGTTAACCCTTTCATGACATATGTGTCACAGGGTGTGATGGGATAACCGGGGACTGGGGCTCCTAAACTGGCCCTTAGCCTAGGGGGGCTTTGCTGTCTCTGACCACAGAGATATGTCTAATGTTGAAGATGTTTGGGCCTCCTTCCTAGCCTTGCTCTTGTACAGCCATGATCTAATACCCCCTTTTCCTCAATCCAGGGGAGGACCAGGACAGGAGTGGCAGAACCCACAGATATGGACAAACAGCTGAAACCAAAACTCATTCACTCAGCACGCTCACACAGATGTATTAGACAACAAGTGAAAAAGAGTAAAGTAAGAACAGGGAGATAATAAGACAATCGCCAGCAGGACTGGGATACAACAGCACATGGACTGATGTAGCAAATGCTATTGTTGGCATGGGAAGACAAATTCCTCTATCTTAAAAAGGTGTGGAATAGCGGAATAGCTGTGACAGGTCTTCCACAACATGTGATTCCAGAGGTAAGCAGCAGGCAAATAGAAAATAACTACTAGAAGCTCAGTCACTAATGAGAACATATCACACCTAGTGAATTATTAACCAAACTCCATGTGACAATATGATGTACAGTTATGTCATATATCATGTCCCTGCCTTTAATTCAGGCCCGCATCTTTCCCAGCTGATGATGGCAAATTCAGCCATCATGTACTTTTAACAGCTGAAGATGGTGTGGAGCTCCGCCCGGGGCTATTACCCTGTTAAATCCTGCTGTCAATCTTTGACAGCAACATTCAATACACGCCAGCAGGGTGTCGCATCATTCTAGGGGATCGCACGTGTGACGTGATCACAAGATGCCAATTGGTGCCATGACAAGGTCTGGTGAAGACCCCAATGCCTGTCATTATTACACTCCTGCAAAAGTCAGCATTTAGCTGGCGTTTGTAGGAGATTGTAATTTTAACTATACATAGCAGTACTGATGAACTGCTATGTATGGCATAGGTGATCAGACAAATGCAGTTTGATGTCCCCTAAGGGAACTATTAAATACAGTCATTCCCTTTTTTCCACATTAAAAATAAAACAAAAAGAATAAAAAAATGCATATATTTGGTATCACTGGGTTTGTAAAAGTCCGAACTATCAAACTATAAAATAAATAAATCTCATTGGTAAATGGCATATCAAGAAAAAAAATAAAAATGCAAGAATTATTTTTTTTTTGCCCACCACAACATTGCAATCAAATGCAATACCGGGCGATCAAAACATCGCATCTACCCCAATGTTGTATCAGTAAAAACATCAGCTCAGGGTACAAAAATATCCCTTAGACAACCCTATATCCCAGAAACTGTTAAAGAGCTAGAAACATAGTGACACAAGCAAAAATATGTTTTTATAAATGTTTGAATTTTTTTTCACCACTTAAATAAAAAAAAAATGTATGTGAGCTTGGTATTTGCATAATTGTACTGACCTGGAGTATCCTATTTCCAGGTCAGTTTTACAGTATAGTGAACATGGTATATTACACACTCCAAAAACGTTTATTTGCAATTTCAATGCACTTGGATTTTTTTCCTGCTGTTATCACATGATATCATTCAAAAGTACAACTCATACCATCAAAAACAAATCATCACATAGCTGTGCGGATGGAGAAATAAAAAAGTTATGGCTCTTGGGAGGAAAAAAAAGAAAATGAAGAAATGGAAATTGCTTGCAGTTTGAAGGAGTTAGGGGTACTTTGCACGCTGCGACATCGCAAGCCGATGCTGCGATTCCGAGCGCGATAGTCCCCGCCCCCATCGCAGCTGCGATATCCTTGTGATAGCTGCCGTAGCGAACATTATCGCTACGGCAGCTTCACATGGACTCGCCTGTCCTGGGACGTCGCTCTGGCCGGCGACCCACCTCCTTATTAAGGGGGCGGGTCGTGCGGCGTCACAGCGACGTCACACGGCAGGTGGCCAATAGGAGCGGAGGGGCCCACCTCCTTCCTTCCGCATATCCTACGGAAGCCGCGGTGACGCCGGTAGGAGATGTTCCTCGCTCCTGCGACTTCACACACAGCGATGTGTGCTGCTGCAGTAGCGAGGAACAATATCGGAACAATATCGGACCGTCGTGTCAGCGTAATTATGGATTACGCCGACGCTGCACCGATGATACGATTACGACGCTTTTGCGCTCGTTAATCAAATCATCGAACCTTTACACACTACGATGTCGCATGTGATGCCGGAAGTACGTCATTTTCAATTTGACCCCACCGACATCGCACCTACGATGTCGTAGTGTGCAAAGCCCGCCCAAAGGTAACAAAAACCAACAATGGTCATTGACTTATGACTGTAGGTTATTCTATCATTCTCTAAATAATTTGCAATAAATATGCTACCATTTTGGAGGCATACAACATCTATCATTGCATATGTGATGCCCCAGGGCAGTGGGATACTCAGTCCTGGGCGTGTGGTGAACAGGGGAGTCATGGTCATGGCCGATACCTGGTTCGGTGACCCCAGGGGTCGATCCGAAAAAGGGTGAAAAAGTGGAAAATTAAAAGTAAAATAAATAAAAGAGTTTTTGACAATGCCACTTGCGGGTTGTGGCTATTTTGTAGGAGCCGCCGCTGTGTGATCTTCCTGGGGCGGGTAGTATAATGCAGCTTAGGTGTTCTGGCCCTCCGCAAGTAGGGCTAGGCCCCGGAAGAGGATGATGGTGGTTGTAGTGTGCGTTATGAGCTGATGATGCACCAGTGTAAAAAGGATTCAAGCCACACAGGAGCTGCAGTTTAAACTGTTTTTTACTCACTGTTCTGGTACCAGTGCCCTAGTGGTGCTGGTTTTCAGGTGTTCCCTCATCCTTTGTTCTCAGTGCCAGTTGGTGACCTGGTGAGCTGTCCTCCATGCACCCTTTAGTTTTTGATGGGTCCCCGTGGCCTAAAGCGTCTTGGAATCCCCTCAGTTTCACAGTCTTGACCCGTATAGTAGGCAGCCTGGACAATTTTAATGGGTTGGACTCCTGTCCCTGTGCCCAGGTCCCCTCTTTGCTGCTTTGCTCCAGACACTCAGGTGGTAAGGGACCTGATGATCCCTCACCTGGCAGATTTAAAAGGTAGCTTGAAGCGTACTCCCGTTCAAGGGTTCTGCTCCCCGCCTGTACTGGATTCTGTGAGTCCTGGTCCCGCACTCCTCTGGCAACCCCAGGTTCCTTGAGCACTGGTTCTTTATGCCACAGCAAACCTTCTCCTTTTAAGCTCCAGTTCTTTCTTCAGGTTTTAACACCTAGGATTACTGTCCTAAAACACTTCAGTTTCTCCTTTTTCTCACTTCTGACTCTCTCAGAGTCTCTCTCTAACAACAACTGACTTTTCTCCTCCCGCCAACTTCCCATCTAGCAACTAGCCCCGCCCCTTTTTTTGGGTCTCTCCCTAGCAGATTGGATGCTTACCAACCAATAGTTGGCCATCCTTTAAATCTGTCTCTAGGCAGTTTTCACAGGTTGGACATGGAGTTTAGTGTATGTGTGATGGTGTTGGTGTGTTTACCAGGACTGGTATTCCAGGGTTTGGGTTGCCCACAGTTTGTTACATATTTTGTGACACCTGATACCTCAGGGGTGCTACATTTGTGTCTCATATCATGTCGCTAGATTTCATAATAGAAACTGCATTAATTATTACATAGATCTCTTAGGGGTACTTTGCACGTTGCGACATCGCTACTGCGATATCGTCAGGATCAAATCGAAAGTGACGCACATCCGGCGCCGGTAACAACATCGTGTAAAGCCTAGGAAAGAAGATGAACAAGCGTGAAACAGTCAAAAATCGGTGATCTGTGTCACGTTGTTCATTTTAATAATGTCAGTGCGTCCACAGGTACGATGTTGTTTGTCTTTCCTGCAGCTCCACACATCGCTGTGTGTGAAGCCGCAGGAGCAAAGAACATCTCCTTACCTGCCGTCCACCGGCAGTGCGGAAGGAAGGAGGTGGGCGGGATGTTTACATCCCGCTCATCTCCACCCCTCCGCTTCTATTGGCCGCCTGCCGTGTGACATCGCTGTGACGCCGCAAGACCCGCCCCCTTAGGAAGGAGGCGGGTCGCCGGCCAGAGCGACGTCGCAGGGCGGGTAAGTGCATGTGAACATTATCGCTACGGCAGCTATCACAAGATATCGCATGTGCGACGGTGGTGGGTACTATCGCGCTCGGCATCGCTACCATTAGCTAGCGATGGCGCAGCGTGCAAACTACCCCTTAGACCTGATGAGGATAGTATACTTATTTTCAAAATCCATGAATACATTTTGACATCAAGCCCCCATGTGCCTAATACTTTATTAGAATGGATGTGTTTGGGCTGCATTAGCATTTCCTGCTAGTAAAATAATTACTTGCATATGCAATGTCTATGTAATATAATTTCCTGCATATCATTCAAAGTGTGCGCTGAAACTCAATTCAGAAAACAATTAAAATGATGGTAAAAGCTTGTGCTTACGTCCAAGACTTCCAGTTAAAGCCCAAGTGTTTCCTGAGCTCAGTCAAGTATGGAATAGACAATGTACACAAGTAGCTCCTTTGATAATATTGCAGAGAAGTCTTAACCACTATTTTCTGTGGACTTATTTTCTGCATGGCAGGCTCTTTACTGAAATCCCTAGGAAAGCAAATGCCTCACAGGAAATATGGAAAGTCTTTCTGTATAAAAGCAAGAATATTCCTTCTCTCTCTAATTCAACATCTGCTACTCAATAGACCAAATGTAAAGTGCATTAAATAAAGGTCAGTGTTTACCAATAAGCCTTGGGAGAATCTGCCTATGATATCATTTCTAAGAGAGGATTTGCAGTTCTTTTGTTCTTCTTTTTATTCCTACTGTAAAATTAGTGTCATTATGTTGTTCTTCAGTTTGCTCACCATGCGGTGCTGTTGCAGATTTCAGCTTTCAGTAGAAATATTAAGTCAGACATTGTGGGTGAATAACCTGTTTTATTTGAGATATTTATAAAACATTATTTTCTGTGAACAACATGGAAGATTACAGGAAGAAGATAATGAGTGCTGTATGTCTCAAGTAAGACATTTAATTCTGCTACAATGTCTGAGTGCTATTGATTATGCTGAAAGCTGAAATCCCCAACATACAAAAAAATGTAATTTAAGATCAGTAAATTTAGTGCAAAAAATGGGGGTGGGGCAGGAGGCCTGGACAATACACTAATAAATTGTCAATTGATTTTTCAACTGAAAATGGAAACAGTTAACCCCTCCATTAAAAAGTTTGGCTAGACTAAACTATAATGAATCACAATGGAGATAGGAAGAAAGACTATCTACCATACAACTGGATAAATGCAGATGACCATAGGCTTGAGATTTCAGATGACTATTTTCTGAATAACTGTAATTCACACTCGCTCTATCAATATTATTCCTCTAAAGCAACTAATTGTTACACAATCTGTCAACAAATTAATAAATCCAAAATCTTCCTCTTACTGTCGGATTTCCTAAGGGTTCAGTTCTAGGCTCCCTCCTCTTCTCCCTATATAGTGCCCCTATTGGACAAACGATGAGTAGATTTGGTTTCCAGTACCATCTCTATGCTGATGACACCCAATTATACACCTTTTCTCCTGACATCACCTCTGCATTATTACAAAATGCCAGCGATTGTCTGTCCGCTGTCTCCAACATCATGTCCTCCCTTTATCTAAAACTGAATCTGTTCAAAACTGAACTTCTCATGTTTCCTCCCTCACCTAACCTTCCCAAACCCAATATTACCATTTCTACGTATGTTCTACCATTACACCCCAGCAGCACGCCCGTTCTCTTGGGGTTACATTTGACTCTGATCTCTCTTTCACTCTCCACATCCGTTCACTCACTCGCCCATTTCATCTCCACTTCAAAAACATCTCTAAAATTTGGCCTTTTCTGACTCTGCAAAAACTCTTACTGTTGCTCTTATTCATTCTTGTCTGGATTACTATAATTCTCTACTAAGTGGTCTCCCTGTTAATAAACTCTCCAGGTCACGTCAGGTTCATTTTCATCTCCAACCTCTTCACTGTTTTGTGCCAGTCATTGCACTGGTTGCCCATCCGCTACAGAGTCCAATATAAACTTATCACTCTGACCCACAAAGCGCTCCACAGTTCTGCACCACCCTACATCTCCTCCCTCATCTCTGTTTATCACTCCACCTGTGCCCTCCATTCTGCTAATGACCTAAGACTGACATCCTCAATAATTTGAACCTCCCTCTCCCGTCTCCAAGATTTCTCACGAGCTGTTCCAATGCTCTGGAACACACTACCAAGAACAATTTGATTAATTCCCAACATCCACACTTTGAAGCAGGCCCTTAAAATGCATTTCTTTAGACTAGCCTATCACCTCATCTCCCTCATCTAATCTAGTCCCATTCTGTCCTTTACTAACTTTTCTTCCAATTCTTGTTCCTTGTATCTTCTGGTTGTATTCCTCTCCATGTACTTTTTTACACTCTGTATGTATAAATTCTGGCTGGTGACCGATCCACGCAGCCGGTTTTGAATTCCCCTATTTATTGATGACCGGACCATATATGACAAGCTTTTAATCCCCAGCCCCTCCTCCCCACCCGATTTTTACCTTTTGTGCCTTTTGTGCCTCTCCTATTTCCTCATAGACTGGAAGCTTACAAGCAGAGCCCTCACTCATCTTGGTATCTGAATTGTGTTATTCTGTAATGTCTCATATTGTCTGTATATGTCCCCTTTGAATTGTAAAGTGCAGCGGAATATGTTGGGGCTATAGAAATAAAAATTATTATTATTATAAAATAGTTAACAAACAAGTGGCAAAGTCCAGAGTAGAAAAACTGAGTAAAGCTTTAGAAAAAGTATTCAAGCTAGGCTTCGAATTCATAAAAGGAAACTGAGACTTAAGAAAGGGTAAAGAGGCTGTTTCCAGCTGTATAAAAGTCATCATAGCTAAATGTTGAGTTATCATGGCAAATGGGTGATGGGGCCAAAAACATCATAGACTCTCCTGTCTTTCCATGGTAAATGCAATGGACTTGATGTGGAGCCACATCGGGTCTTGGAGAGGTCATTTGTAACATTCAGGTCAGTAATCATTTACAGTACATTGGTAGTGTGGGCTGACACCAGCTCATGGACAGATTTTCATCATTCATATTAGTGACTATTTCCAGTCAGGATATTTACTTGAGTTAATATCTTAAAGACTAACTCTAAGTTTAGTTTCATTGGAAACTAATAAACCTAGAGATATATTTCTGTAGGTACCAAAAGCAGCCCTAATCAAGCAAGAGGAGAGCATACTAATTATTTTTGACTAATACTCGTACTAAATTTTAAGATTCACAGCTAGAACCTTTGTGATGCAAGCCAGAGAGTGATGCAAGCTACTGTGTTTCCCTATTTAATTCTGATTAGCATCTAGTAACCCTAGACTACAGAAAGATGGAATAGCCAGCTTTATCAACTCTAAGTAGGATAAATCATGGTATCCAGAATCCACAAAATCTGGAATTCTCCCTCTTCATCATACTTTCAGTATCAATGTATTAATCCACTGATGTCCCAATAGGACCAATCATTCCACAGGCTATCACATCCAAATTGCTGTCACAAGTTTCCCTTAAATTGAACCTGTTAACAGATTTATATCCTATATGCAAATGGCCATTTTCTGAACAAGTGTAATTCACACTTGGTGTATCAGTATTATTCCTCTAAAGCAACTAATTGTTGCATAATTTCTGTCAACAACTGATCTAATCCAAAATCTAATATATAAAGCTGAATGTGTGTATGTATGTGTGTATGTCCGGGATTGGCATCTGCACCGTCGCAGCTACAGCCACAAAAGTTTGCACTCTCACACGTCTGGACCCCAAGAGCATCATAGGCTATGTTGTGAGGCAAAATTTTAACCCCGCGTGTTCCAATTTACCAATCAATTTTGCCCCTATCTACATAATAGGGAAAAAGTGAAACGAAAAGTGTATCCGCACCGTCGCATTTACAATCACAAAATTTTGCACACTCACACGTCTGGAGGAACACCCCGCGTGTTCCAATTTACCAATCAATTTTGCCCCTATCTACATAATAGGGAAAAAGTGAAACGAAAAGTGTATCCGCACCTTCGCATTTACAATCACAAAATTTTGCACAGACACAACATGTGACCCAGGGAACGTCGTAGACTATGTTTTGACAGGAAAATGTAACCCCGCGCTTTACAGTTACTCTCCAAAAAACATGCCTTCATTAAAGTAAATGGAGCCTGGAACTACAGGTTTTTAGTAGGAGCTGTGAGTGGTTGCTATAGGAACAAAAGACATTCATAGTATAAGAAGCTTATATGTGAGGTAATAAGATGTCGGTGGGGAGACGAATAGAGAGAGGCAGAGAGAGACAGAGAGACAGACAGACAGAGATAGACAGGGAATGAGACAGAGAGATAGAGACAGACAGGGAAAGAGACAGACAGAGACAAACGGAAAGAGACAGAGACAGATGGGGAAAGAGACAGACAGACATGCAGACAGGGACAGAGACAGGCAGACAGGGAAGGAGGAGACAGCCAGAGAGACAGACAAAGATAGATGGGGAAAGATACATACCTTGATAGAGACAGACGGGGAAAGAGACAGAGAAATAGAGACAGACAAAGACAGGCAGACAGGGAAAGAGACAGACAGGAAAAGACACAGACAAAGAGACGGGGAGACAGACGGGGAAAGAGACAGACCTGGGAAAGAGAAGACCTGGAAAGAGACAGATGGGGAAAGAAACAGAGAGCTAGAGACAGACAAAAAAAGAGACAGAGACAGGCAGACGAGGAAAGAGGAAGATCTGGAAAGAGGCAGATCTGAAAAGAGACAGACCTGGAAAGAGACAGACCTGGAAAGAGACAGACAGAGACAGATGGGAAGAAGACAGACGGGGAAAGAGACAGATCTGGAAAGAGACAGACGGAGCACATTACTTGGCCCATTTAGTTAAATCTGTGTGGAATATCTGTGGTGTTGAAATATATATTGTGAAATGCTTCTATTAGCTTAGTTTTTGCTTTTTAATAATTACATTTATATCTATTTGTTTTGTGGTGTTTGTGTGCAGAATACATTTTTGTTAATACATTCTATTTTGTTAACAGCAGTTATTAACCCGGGCGAAGCCGGGTAGTACAGCTAGTAGTTGATAAATATAAATATCTACCTCAGGTCAGCATGAAAAAATATATGATCTAAATTGGCCTCCGATGTGTGTCTGACCGTTTAACCTGTTATCAGTGTAATGGGCACGCAGGAAAATAGTGTAAAATGACAGGCATTATTAGTGTCCCTATATGGGCATATTTCTTAAATAGCAACAAAAAGAGGAGATAAAAACTCCCCCAAAAATGTAATATACTCACAGCAGAAAAGAGGGCAACCAGTCCAGTTAGCCCAGGCCAACACATCTAATGCACAAACAGGATGCAGACAAAACCTCTCAACATGATGGACACTTCACAGGTGCAAGGTAAATTGCACACTAGTGGCGCGCATAGGGCGCTGTTCACACTTGTATGTGCATGGTGTCCTGCCAGCAACCTATTACCACGCCCTTACTATTAGATTAGGCGGGTTACCTGGACACTACTCACTGTAGCACACTAGGGACAGAGACTCCACTATGCACGGCCTGTATTCAGAGGCCTGGCTGTACCCTGTATAGAAAAGTGCAAAAAATTTATCAAATATATATGAGGTATTAGTTAGTAAATTGGCCAATGTACATAAGCCTGCAATCCTCATCATGGATCCTCATGCTTGCAGGTCCCTACACTGATAAATGTCAAAAATAGCAACAAAAAGAGGAGATAAAAACTCCCCCAAAAATGTAATATGTTCACAGCAGAAAAGAGGGCAACCAGTCTGGTTAGCCCAGGCCAACACATCTAATGCACCAACAGGATGCAGACAAACCTCTCAACATGATGGACACTTCACAGGTGCAAGGTAAATTGCACACTAGTGGTGTGCATAGGGCGCTGTTCACACTTGTATGCGCATGGTGTCCAGCCAGCAACCTATTACCACGCCCTTACTATTAGGTTAGGCGGGTTACCCGGACACTACTCACTGCAACACACAAGGGACAGAGACTCCCCTATACACGGCCTGTATTAGCATATTTCTTAGGCAAATGTACATCGTTAATTTTATGGTGCTAATTAGAGATAAGTGAACCTGAAAAGTAAAGTTCGGTGTTTGTACCAAACACGGACTTTACAAAAAAAAATCAGTGTTCCCTTACTGCAGCCACCACCAGTAAGCGCTATACAACATTTTAGAATATTGTATATAAGAGCCCAGGCCACTCTGTATAACATAAAAAAGACATTTTATTATACTCACCTTCTGGGCGATTTGGTCCGATGAGTGTCGCTGGTCTTGATCCAGTTCCTCCCATTTTCTTGCGATTGCCATCCTCCTTGTTTTATGTGGATGACGTGTCCTACATCATCCACGCAGAGCCCGCCTTTGCGCTCCTGCACACGTGCACTTCTCTCTGCCCTGCTGAGGGCAAATCAAAGTATTGTAGAGCAAATGCACTTGCATTCTTTGACCTTTACCTGCACCTGTGCATAACAATACTGTACTCTGATCGCAAAAAGGCAGAGAGAAGTGCTCGTGCGCAGGAGCTCAATAACGGACTCTGTGTGGATGACATAGTATGCGTCATCCACATGAAGCAAGAAGGAGGATGGTGATCACAAGAAAATAGGAGGTGCTGGACCGAGACCAGCAACATCTATTAGACCCAACCACCCAGAAGATGATAATATTAAAAGCTATTTTTTACGTTGTGTAGATTGACCTAGGGACTTATAAACAGCATTCTAAAATGCTGTATATAAAGGCTTACTGGTGATGGCCTCAGTTTATAGGGGACAATTCTGGTGAAAGGTTCCCTTTACAGAAAAGCAGCTTGCCCTGGAAGAAGCCAATAGGTGAAACTCAGGGTCAGGAAGCAGCTAGTGTGATATATGTTTACTAATTTGTTTACTTTTGTGAGCATAGTAAAAAAATGGAGGCAAATTGTCCTCCTACTCTGCTACATGTCTGGTTGTTCTTAAATGGAAACTCGTGTCAGTATTATTGGTGGTGTTCTTTTGTGGAACTACTGGTATCACTAGGACTGATAGGAATATCAGATTAACACACCAACACTGGGGTTGTGACAAAGAGGGAGAATTCCAGATTATGGGAATTCTGCCCTAAAGATTGTTGATGCTGTAAAGTTCAATATTATCTGCATCACACATGACCACAGTCAGATTTTCATTTGCAAAGCTGTACTTTTCAGTATAACTGTTTTTCATTGAAAACACCTTAAACTGGGTTAATACACCCACATAATACAGATTCTAAAATAGGTTTGTATATATGGCTATTCACACCCACACATACTTTGTTGAATAAGTTCTTAAGAAAGGAAGAAGGAATGATTATAAAGTAACAGAATTGGAAATAAGTGAAGACAGTTATTTCACACAAAAAGGGATTAGATTGTCTAGATTTTATTGCCCAGGTTTGCATAATGCACTCCATGAGTATAATGAGGAAAATTGTGTCAAATCGCACATATAATATTACCCACCCCCCAAAAAAGGCAAATGACGGGAAATTATATGACCTGGGGAAACTTTCCTCTATGTGGGTGGGATGAGATGAGAGAAACAAGATGTTGATCTCCCGTAATATTCAATGAACTGAATTAATGATGTTGAAAGTACAGAAGCTTTTATAGGAGACTGATAATTCATCGGTGAGTAATGATAAAATGATTGATGAAATAGGAATACAATGGAAGGACTGTAACGGCATAGGGATGTTGCGTTTTTCAGGCACAGTGCGACCATTGCGTGTCACTGGCAACAGGTGCGATATCTATATTGCCATCATTTTGGGGCACGCCACTGCCTTATTCTCACTCCTACTGATGTTAACCAATAACTGGTACGTTGTGTAGCAGTTGAATCTCTATAAGTGACTATAACTTTTATGTCTTTTTGAAGTTTTTCTTTAAAGCAGATTTTACAAAAGTGGACGAATTAAATATGACTGTGACTTGCCCTGTAAGTCAATTATATCCACATTAGGTAAGGATACTTGACTGCAATGTCTATGACTGTCTGGTTTTCACCAACGCATTTATGATTTTCTTCCAGCAACATTTAAATTAAAATAATAGTTTTTAGTGTCCAGTAGTATTATTTGGCATGTTCGTTTTCTGGGCTCTGACTCCACTGAAACATAATATAAGCAGCAGCTTCTTTTCTATTTTCCTAGCTTTATTATATTATGTAATGCTGTTTTTTCATACAGCACAGTGGAAAGATTGTGAAATACAAGAAATAAAAATTCAATTTTCAGGTATTGTTTAGGTGTACTCTATAAATAAAAAAATGAAATATTTCACCTTTAGTTTCATACTTTTGTACTGTATGCTCATATTCATTGCTCTATGGTAGATACCTTAGTCATAGACCATTGACTCATTTTAAAAAAGCTCTAAACAACAGTAGCATTGTGGCACATTTTTGAGAACTCCAAAATAAATTACCTAATTTTAAAGGGGTTATACCAAGTTACTAAATTAACCCCTATTAGTAGGACAGGGGAAAACTTATTGATCACTTAGGGTCTGACCGCTAAGGTCCTCACCAATCCCGAGAAAGGATCATTGAAGATTTCTGAATAAAGTGGTGGTCATCATGCACACCTCTTGCACTATTCACAATGTCACACCGCTCCTACTATTCACAATGTCTCACCACTCCCACTATTCACAATGTCACACTTCTCCCACTATTTTCAAATACACACCGCTCCCACTATTCACAATGGCACACCTCTCCCACTATTCACAATGGCACACTTCTCCCACTATTCACAATGGCACACTGCTCCCACTATTCACAATGGCACACCTCTCCCACTATTCACAATGGCACACTTCTCCCACTATTCACAATGGCACACCTCTCCCACTATTCACAATGGCACACCTCTCCCACTATTCACAATGGCCCACCTCTCCCACTATTCACAATGGCACACCTCTCCCACTATTCAATGGAACAGTCAAATACAGTGCACAGAGTGCTCAGCAATCAGCTGAGCATTGGAGAATTGTATGCACCATGCCACCCAGCACTCAGTGACCTTGGTGTGTAATTTTACGTTGTCTGTTACTCCATGGATGAGATGCCACGGTTCCTTTATGCTTGCACTTTCCTATAATGCCACTCACAGTTGATCATGGAATATTACTACTGCTCAAAGCTCAGGGGCTGTATTTTACAGTATATGCCCTCGATAATAGGACAAAATTAAAAATCTGAATTTAAAGGCATGGTCCTAAAGGGTCAGGTAATTTTCATTGTAAATTCCTATCTATTTAGTGCCATAATCTAATCTATTTTCTAATATACTTGGATTAAAAATTCCCTATCCTTCCTTATCTATTCTAACTGGTACTTAATTTTTTTTAGTCCTACTTCTCTTTTGATGACACTTATATATTTCTGAAATTAATGGTGCTATACAATTAAGTAAAATAAAGAAATGTTTATGGGAAATTTGCCAGATGAAAATAAATGAGGAAATTAAATCATTAATTTTGACTTATGCCAGTGTCCCAATGCGTCCAAACGCCAATGTCCCTGAACTCTCCTCCCCCCTACTCAGCTGGGATACTGTTGCTGTTTCCTTTTTGTTACTTGCGCAGTTCCCTGCTGTGCTGCACTGCCACTCCCGTGTTGTTTGGTCCTCTGCTGTCCCATACAGCCATCCACGTATGTTCGGTCCCTGGGTCCCAGGCCCTGAGCTTTTCCTGCTGGGTTCCTGGTTGAAGCCTAGGGTGCGCACGCTCACATTCCCCGATTATATTGGGCCTGTGTGAGCACCTCAAATTGGTGTCCCCAGCCTATGGCAGGGAGACATCTGATATAAAAGTTCCTCTTCCTAAATGGGTGGGTCCGAGCATCAGCCTTAGGTTCCATAACCTAGTCTTGGGTTGGTTCTGCCACATTGCTTTGGTCTCCCTGTATCCAGCACTAGTGCTGTCAGTAATTAGTTCTGGCCTGCTTATGTCTGCTCTGGACCTGTCCTGTCCATGTGTTCCCTTGGTACCAGTTTGTGTCCTGTTCCTGAATTCCTGCTGTTTTCTGTACCTCAAACCCTGCAGGGTCCTGTTTCTGTGAATAAAGTCCTGTTTTGTTTTAAACCTGAAGTCCAGAGTTCCTGCTGTGCTTGCACCACCTTTTGGCAGTCCAAGCCTGCTGTGCCTGATCCACCCTGTTGTGGTCTAAGCCCGCTGTGCATGTACAACCCTATTGCAGTCCAAGCCCACTGTGCCAGCACCACCCAGCTGCGGTCAACACCTGACTTGCCTGTACGACCCTGCGGCGGTCCACACCTTATAACCCCGTACCATTCTGCTGTGGTCCATGCCTGATGTGCCTGTACCATCCTGCTGCAGTTCACGCCTGATATGTCTGCACCACCCTGCTGTAGTCCACGCATGATGTGCCAGATGCCTGGAGCCATGCCCAATTTTCTGTGTCTGACGACCTCTGCCCGATGTCTAGAGACATGCCCGGGGTCTGATGTCTGACAACCTCTGCCCGATATCTAGATACTTGACCGTATTGGAGCCTGATGACATCCTGTGTCTTTTGTCCTGTGTTCCTGTGTCCTGGGACCAGCCTATATCCCTGATCTGTCCTGCCTGAGTTCTTAGTCTGTTCTTAAGTCCTGGGACCCACCTGATCCTGATCTGTTCCTGAACTGTACTGTATTCCCATGCCAGTCCTGTCTGACCTTAGCCTGTACCCTGTTCTGCTCTCACCTAGCTCTGGATCAACTGCCACAGTCCCTAGATGCCACCCTTCCCTTCCCTGGGTGGATCCGGGTCCCCCCTGTGGTTTAGTGGTTCCACTTCACCCTTGGGATGTGCTATCCCTGCGCTCGCTGCTTCATCCGCCGGTGGTGAGTGTGACATCTGGGCAGTCAGAAGTTATGGGCATAAGATGGCTCTGCAGGACAGGAGCGACACCGAAAAATGATGAAGCCAACAGAAGGTGAGTATAAGACCGGAGGTAGGGGACTAACATTTAAAGCACCACTCCAGTGCTGAAAAAAGAATTGCTGGAGTGGTGCTTTAAGGTCTAACTGTGTTTTCAAGTGAACTTGTTTGTTTCTACCTCTGTCATCTTCTAGCTCCCCTTGCTCTCTTATTCATAGACATTTATAAGCAGCATCTTTCATCTTCTAGCTCCTCTTGCTCTCTTCTTCATAGCTCCATAGACTTCTATAAGCAGCATCTGTCATTTCAGCTGTCAGTGAATTAAGAATGAATAAACATTCCAAAGCATCTCATAGGTTCACGTCACAGAGATAAATACTTTAGAGGGTTTTTATTTTGTTTCCATGGTGGGAAAATAGAATATGTTCACTGGAATTGACTGTTTTGATTGCTATGGATAAAAGTGTATATTTGTACTGATTACTGAAATGCTGAGTCCATTTTTGCAATATCTATTTGTAATGTTCCAATTTATCTAATAAGGAAAATGAAGCAAATTTGCAAATAGTGTTAATTAAATATGTCCTACTGCTTTGTGTGTACAACTCTATGCAGGCCACTGTGTCTCTTTGTTAACAGTCTACAAAACGCTTGCAGTGTAATGTGGTCCCACAATACATTTCATATCCAGCTGCCCTTCTATTAACGCACATCTGGTAGGTTTGCAAGAATTACAGGACAGATAGGTGTTAATTGACTGCAGGATAAAACGACTCGAGGTTTGTTTTCAGCCTGTTACCATGTAGACAGATCAGACCCTGCAGGAGCTCTAAATGCACAAGGAAAGCATACATTATATTAAGACTAGTTGCTATTTTCATTTAGATGAACTGGAATTATAAAAAGATGCATTAAATGAAAATCTTTATGCTTGTCGTACATATTAAAGTTTTTTAGCCAAATTTGCCACTAACATAGGGATCTAACAATATTACATAATAGACAGGGACTAGGCTTTGATGCCAGAGTTGTTCCTGTTCATTCCTATAAATTCACCTTATTCATTATTTACAATAAATTATCTTTCTATGACCCATTAAAATAAAATATTTATTGAGCCATATTAAAATTTAGCTTAACCCCTTCAGCGCCGGGGCACTTTCCGTTTTTCGTTTTTGTTTTTTTGCTCCCCTTCTTCCGAGAGCCGTAACTTTTTTATTTTTCCGTCAATCTTGCCATATGAGGGCTTGTTTTTTGCGAGACAAGTTGTACTTTTAAACGAAATCATAAGTTTTACCATATGGTGTACTGGAAAACAGCAAAAAAATTCCAAGTGTGGAAAAACTGCAAAAAAATGTGATGGCACAATCGTTTTTGAGATGTTTTATTCACGGTGTTCACTATATGGTAAAACTGATGTGTGGGTATGATGCCTGAGGTCGGTGCAAGTTTGTAGACACCTAACATGTATAGGTTTACTTGTATCTAAGGGGTTAAAAAAATTCACAAGCTTGTCCAATAAAAGTGGCGTACGTTTTGCGACATTTTCCGAAACCCGTAGAGTTCTCAATTTTTGGGATCTATGGCTCAGTGATGGCTTATTTTTTGTGTCTCGAGCTGACGTTTCTAATGGTACCATTTTTGCGCAGATGCTACGTTTTGATCGCCTGTTATTGCATTTTGCGTAAAACTTGCGGCGACCAAAAAACTTAATTTTGGCGTTTGTAATTTTTTTGCCACTACGCCGTTTACCAATCAGATTAATTGATTTTATATTTTGATAGATCGAGCATTTCTGAATGCGGCGATACCAAATATGTGTATATTTATTTATTTTTTAATCCTTTAATTTTCAATGGGGGGAAAGGGGGTGATTTGAACTTTTAGGGTTTTTTTTATTTTTTAAAACTTTTTTATTACTTTTTTTTTATTTTACTAGTCCCCCTAGGGGCTATAGCGATCAGCAATCCGATCTCTCTTATCTATCTGCTGATCACAGCTATACAGCTGTAAACAGCAGATACAGTCTCTTCCTGTTTCCCTCTGCTCCGGGCCGAGGGAACACGAAAGTGAAACATCATAGCTGCAGACGTCATCACATGACCCTGTGTTACGATGGCAGCCACCGAAAGTCACGTGATCACTCACTTGACTTCCGGTGGGGGCGGCGGTAAGTGAAAATCTTCACCGCGCGTATATACATCTCGCTGCCAGACTTTGGAAGCGAGATGGAAGGGGTTAATGTTACCGGTGGAATGCGATTCCACTCGTAACATGCAGGCACACATGTCAGCTGTTGAAAACAGCTGATATGTGTGCCGATCAATGCCGCCTGTCCACGGCAGGTTGTGGGGCTTAACGGGACATGCTCCATGATGGATACAGTTAGGTCCAGAAATATTTGGACAGTGACACAATTTTCGCGAGTTGGGCTCTGCATGCCACCACATTGGATTTGAAATGAAACCTCTACAACAGAATTCAAGTGCAGATTGTAACGTTTAATTTGAAGGTTTGAACAAAAATATCTGATAGAAATTGTAGGAATTGTACACATTTCTTTACAAACACTCCATATTTTAGGAGGTCAAAAGTTATTGGACAAATAAACCAAACCCAAACAAAATATTTTTATTTTCAATATTTTGTTGCGAATCCTTTGGAGGCAATCACTGCCTTAAGTCTGGAACCCATGGACATCACCAAACGCTGGGTTTCCTCCTTCTTAATGCTTTGCCAGGCCTTTACAGCCGCAGCCTTCAGGTCTTGCTTGTTTGTGGGTCTTTCCGTCTTAAGCCTGGATTTGAGCAAGTGAAATGCATGCTCAATTGGGTTAAGATCTGGTGATTGACTTGGCCATTGCAGAATGTTCCACTTTTTTGCACTCATGAACTCCTGGGTAGCTTTGGCTGTATGCTTGGGGTCATTGTCCATCTGTACTATGAAGCGCCGTCCGATCAACTTTGCGGCATTTGGCTGAATCTGGGCTGAAAGTATATCCCGGTACACTTCAGAATTCATCCGGCTCCTCTTGTCTGCTGTTATGTCATCAATAAACACAAGTGACCCAGTGCCATTGAAAGCCATGCATGCCCATGCCATCACGTTGCCTCCACCATGTTTTACAGAGGATGTGGTGTGCCTTGGATCATGTGCCGTTCCCTTTCTTCTCCAAACTTTTTTCTTCCCATCATTCTGGTACAGGTTGATCTTTGTCTCATCTGTCCATAGAATACTTTTCCAGAACTGAGCTGGCTTCATGAGGTGTTTTTCAGCAAATTTAACTCTGGCCTGTCTATTTTTGGAATTGATGAATGGTTTGCATCTAGATGTGAACCCTTTGTATTTACTTTCGTGGAGTCTTTTCTTTACTGTTGACTTAGAGACAGATACACCTACTTCACTGAGAGTGTTCTGGACTTCAGTTGATGTTGTGAACGGGTTCTTCTTCACCAAAGAAAGTATGCGGCGATCATCCACCACTGTTGTCATCCGTGGACGCCCAGGCCTTTTTGAGTTCCCAAGCTCACCAGTCAATTCCTTTTTTCTCAGAATGTACCCAACTGTTGATTTTGCCACTCCAAGCATGTCTGCTATCTCTCTGATGGATTTTTTCTTTTTTTTCAGCCTCAGGATGTTCTGCTTCACCTCAATTGAGAGTTCCTTAGACCGCATGTTGTCTGGTCACAGCAACAGCTTCCAAATGCAAAACCACACACCTGTAATCAACCCCAGACCTTTTAACTACTTCATTGATTACAGGTTAACGAGGGAGACGCCTTCAGAGTTAATTGCAGCCCTTAGAGTCCCGTGTCCAATTACTTTTGGTCCCTTGAAAAAGAGGAGGCTATGCATTACAGAGCTATGATTCCTAAACCCTTTCTCCGATTTGGATGTGAAAACTCTCATATTGCAGCTGGGAGTGTGCACTTTCAGCCCATATTTTATATATAATTATTTTTCTGAACATGTTTTTGTAAACAGCTAAAATAACAAAACTTGTGTCACTGTCCAAATATTTCTGGACCTAACTGTATATCCGTCTATGGTCGTGAAGGGGTTAAAGGGGTATTCCCATCTCCAAAATCCTATCCCAATATGTAGTAATAATAATAATAATAATAATATTAGCACATACTTCAATTAGAAGTGTAGTATAGTTATAGTCTCTTAAGTCACGTGCAGGGAATTTTAGTTTAGTTATCCATTGTTACGACCACGAGCAAGTAACTGACTAACTGTCACTATATGAGTGGTCATAACCATGGATACCTAAGCTTCAATGCCCTGCACATGAGGTAAGAGACATGGCTATGTCAGGAGAACTATACTACAATTCTAATTGGAAATATCTGCTAGTATTATTATTATATCTACTACATTATCACGGGGTCCTTCTCTGATATCACACAATCAACAGAGCGAGAGATGGATGAACAATCCAAAGAACATTTATTTCAAGTAAAATCAGACGGTCCGTAAAATAATCCACCATACAGAGGGTAAAATAGTCCAGAAACACAGATATAGTTCAGTAAGGGATAAATGTCCGAGTCTCTCTGGGTAGCTGGTCTTTTTCAGCTTCAACCACAGAGGATAAACCTTCCTGCTTCTCTCTTGAAGTTCTCAGACAGACTGAATAATTCCCCATGTAAGCAGAGAGTTTGGGTGGATTCCAGACCCCCCTGCCCCAGACCTAGGGACAGAAGCACTGTAGGGGGTGATTCCCAGTATTTGGAGAGCTGGGGAGTAAAGAATGGACATTCAGGAAATGTCCTTTGGGGTTTAACAAAAGGAAAGCAAACGGTAACTAAGCTAAGTTAATTAACCTGCAGGTAAGACAAGGAATGCACAGAGTGAATGGAGTAATGCTCCTAAAATTTGAAATACCCAAAATGATACATAACCTCCATATCACACCATCACATACATATTGGGATAGGATCTTGGAGATGGGAATACTCCTTTGAAAGGAATAATTTCAGCTGATTAATCCCGCCAAACTGTGGACCCCATGAATCAGAGACCAGCAACATCATTGCTGCCATGTGTCATACTCTGAAACATCATGGTGTTTTAAAGAAGATATACTTAGAATAAACGGATGGAAATTATGCGCTTAGGATGATTAGTCCAAGAGGCGGGTAACCGGAGTCTTCTCGTCACCTCACTCCCCTTGAGTCACAGGTCTCTCTCTATATACAATCAAAGTGAAAGATCTGTCAGTCCATAGGAGCGGGTTGGGGAGATGCCAGTAAGGACCTGCCTCTTGGACTAGTCATCCTAGTTGCATAATCTATGGTGACACGGTGGCTCAATGGTTAGCACTGCAGTCTTGCAGCACTGGAATCCTGGGTTCAAATCCTACTAAGGACAACATTTACAAGGAATTGGCATGTTCTTCCCGTGTTTGCTTGGGTTTCCTCGCACACTCCAAAGACATACTGATGGGGAATTTAGCTTGTAAGCCCCAATGGGGACAGTGCTGCTGATGTATGTAAAGTGATGTGGAATTAATAGTGCTATATAAATTAAAAAATATTATTATTATCCTCTGACACTGAATCACAATGTTTTCCGATTGATATATGCATGGCTGTAACAATGGAGTCAGTGTCTGATTCAGGATCGGGTCTCATGAATCAACTGAACAATTCCCTTCAAGTTATATCATGATGTTCTTCTACCTCCTAGTTATGTTATTTTGCCTCACAGAACAGTCCTTATTCTCTTATCCCAGGTAGAGGACGCGATGGGAAGTGTATGGTCCAGTAGAAATGTGGGTAAATTAGGCCACTGTTTAGGTACAACTCATCTCACTTTTAAAGATACAAATGTTAAAACATATACCATACATCTGATCGAGATCAGAAACGTTGCAAAACCATACCATCCTCATAAAACTAGATTTTATTAAATAAAAATATATTTTTTTTAGAATAAAAATCAACAGGGGTTCAACAAAGGTTCCACCTCACCAAACCACTATATTATCAATAATTGCTGGTTCACTACAATATTAATACTGTATAACATTGCCATAGTACAAGCATATTGTCATCATATCATTAAGAATAATAAACAATTGTTGTAGATTATTAAGATTATAAACATATATCCCAATATTAGTATATAACAATATTAATGTTAATCATGTGGATAAGTTGCCTAATAAGAATATACAGCAGTATTAAAGTTTAACTATATGAAAAAATTACAAAGTGTCTATGTTGTTTAAGCAGGTAATATAAGTACATTCCGTTGTTAGAACATAGCATTAAGAGTATATAGTGCCAGAAAGCATATCAGCAAATAACAACATTTGTAATACTAACCATATTATGAAGGGGTAGAAAGTGGCTTGGGGGTGAGAACTGAGTGCCTTGACGCACGTTTCACTCGCGTTTCCTCACCCCCAAGCCACTTTCATGGTATGGTTTTGCATCGTTTCTGATCTCGATCAGATGTATGGTATATATTGAATTGATTTTATATATATATATATATATATATATATATATATATATATATATATAATTTTGGTGCCAATTTGGAGAACACTTGTAGCACAAATGTAAAAACAGCAGTTAATCACAAACTTTGTAAAAAAAATATAAAAAATAAAGGTATTTTCTAATTCTCTTTTCACCTAGAATAATTACTATTACTGAAAGTACTTGCTAATGATGCTCCCAAATGAATACATATTAAATTGGCTCTTAATATGCAGGAAGCAAGGATATTATACAGTAGTTAATATTACATTTAATTACGAGAAACATTCACACACTCATTATGTCTACTTATTAATTGAGAAAATATTACTAGCTCTTTGCAAAATAAATGTTCCATGTTCTTTTAAGTGAAATCAGAAAATGATCTATTGTTTAAATCAAAATATTGACATAAGTCAAAGTTGTGTCAAATTAAGAAAATGACATGACCAGTTAATGAAACATTAGAGAGCCCTACGATAAGTAATATATGCCCCCCTAGAGAGGCACAGATAGCATCAAGGAAAGTTCAAAAAATAATTTGCAGTTATCAAGTTTTAATAAACATTGCCAGAACTTAAAAAAATATATATGTATGTGTGTATATATTCACTGGCGTGCAAAAGGGTAACAATGTTTTGAACTTTTGAATTTCAGACTCCATATCTCACAATTCACTACAGCTTTGAATGTGAGACTACCTTCCTTTGCTATGTCCACTTACCGTGTCCTTACTTTTGGCCTTTTACATTTCAATATATATTGAGTACCCAGTCACAAATTTGATTACTTGGGGGCATTGAAACTGATTTCCAGACTCACAGAAGCTGCTCGGATAATTAAATCCAGGTCAGAAAAGAACAAACAAGGACAAAGTTCCCTGAAGAGAATAATGGGGGGTGGGTGGGGAGGTAGTCCAGAACTCAAATATAGAAAAAGTGATTATAACATAGCTTTACTTAATTCATTGATAGTTAAAAATATCCATACAATTTAAAAATAGGATATCCTGGCAAAATGATTGTGGCCTACATGATTCAAACTGTTATTCCATGATTAGAAATTGTGCAGACATATTGATTCAAAACGCATAGGCCTTAATATTTTTCCAGGATGTTCTTTTATAACTGTGTATTTGTCAAACTCATTTTTGATTATCTTAATGAAATGTACGTTTTTTTACAAGTACAATGGAAATAATCCATTGTGTGCAGATGTCTCAAAATTAGACAATTATTGTAGTTGTGATGCAATGTGTGGATTATGGAAGATTTGCAGGATGTTCTGCTCATTTTCAACATTCTGGCCAAAAGAAAAAACATCTTACAGGAAGAACGTTGGAAGACGTTAATATGATTTCAGTATTCCCAAACTACTGGCTAAAATCATTCCAATAATGACATTCAGTCATTTAAACCTCAAATAACATGTTTTCATTCTTTCTTCTTAAGGACTGGCTTACATGCATTTTTTTTAAATCTCAGAGCAAGCAGAACTATAGATTTCATTCACACAGTATTTGCATTTTATGAAGGATATCTATCTATCCCTCTATCTATCTATATCACATTATCTATCTATTAGTGATGAGCGAGTATGCTTGTCACTACTCGGTACTCGCACGAGTATCACTGTACTCGGGCTACTTGGCGGGTACCGAGTAATTTCGCGATACTCGTGCTGTACTCGTGGTCTTCATCCCTGCATGTTGGCGCTATTTTGAGATCCAGCCCTCATGCAGGGATTGGCTGGCAGACCACTGCAATACCACAGCCCTGTTAGTTGTGGAATTGCAGTGATTGGCCGGCCTGCACAGCGTGACCGAGCCTTTATACCGGCGGGCGCGCTGTGCTCTGCACACATCCATCTCATATTCCCTGCTTTCCACGCCCACAGGCGCCTATGATTGGTTGCAGTGAGACATGCCCCCACGCTGAGTGACAGGTGTCTCACTGCACCCAATCACAGCAGCCGGTGGGCGTGTCTATACTGTGCAGTAAAATAAATAAATAAATAATTTAAAAAAACGGCATGCGGTCCCCCCAATTTTAATACCAGCCAGATAAAGCCATACAGCTGAAGGCTGGTATTCTCAGGATGGGGAGCCCCACGTTATGGGGAGCCCCCCAGCCTAACAATATCAGTCAGCAGCTGCCCAGAATGGCCGCATACATTAGATGCGACAGTTCTGGGACTGTACCCGGCTCTTCCCGATTTACCCTGGTGCGTTGGCAAATCGGAGTAATAAGGAGTTAATGGCAGCCCATAGCTGCCACTAAATCCTAGATTAATCATGTCAGGCATCTCCCCGAGATACCTTCCATGATTAATCTGTAAATTACAGTTAAAAAACACACACACACGAAAAATCCTTTATTAGAAATAAAAAACAATAACAAAGTCCCTCATCACCAATTTGTTAACCCCGACAAAGCCCTCCATGTCCGGCGTAATCCACGGACCTCCAGCGTCACGTCCAGCTCTGCTGCATGCAGGTGACAGGAGCTGCAGAATACACCGCTGCTCCTGTCAGCTTCACACAGCAACTGAGGTGAGTAGCGCGATCAGCTGCTGTCAGTCAGGTAACTCACAGCCACCGCTGGATCCAGCGGTGGCCGCGATTAACCTCAGTGACAGCTCAGCTGATCGCGATACTCACCTCAGTTGCTGCGTCGAGCTGACCGGTGCGGCGGTGAGTAGCGCGATCAGCTGAGCTGTCACTGCGGCCACCGCTGCATCCACCGGTGGATCCAGGTAACCTCAGTGACAGCTCAGCTGATCGCGCGGCTGTCTTCAGTTGCTGTGTGAAGCTGACAGGAGCGGCTGTGTATTCTGCAGCTCCTGTCACCTTCATGCTGCACAGCTGGATGCGACGCTGGAGGACTGTGGATTACGCCGGACATGGAGGGTTTGTCGGGGTTAATAAATTGGTGATGAGGGACTTTGTTAGTGTTTTTTATTTCTAATAAAGGATTTTTCAGGTGTGTGTGTTTTTTAACTGTAATTTTTCAGATTAATCATGGAAGGAATCTCGGGGAGACGCCTGACATGATTAATCTAGGATTTAGTGGCAGCTATGGGCTGCCATTAACTCCTTATTACCCCGATTTGCCAACGCACTAGGGTAAATCGGGAAGAGCCGGGTACAGTCCCAGAACTGTCACATATAATGTATGCGGCAATTCTGGGCGGCTGCTGACTGATATTGTTAGGGTGGGGGGCTCCCCATAATGTGGAGCTCCCCATCCTGAGAATACCAGCCTTCAGCCATATGGCTTTATCTGGCTGGTATTAAAATTGGGGGGACCGCACGCTGGTTTTTTTAATTATTTAATTATTTATTTCACTGCACAGTATACACACACCCACTGGCTGCTTTGTTTGGGTGCAGTGAGACACCTGTCACTCAGCATGGGGGCGTGTCTCACTGCAACCAATCATAGGCGCCGAAAAGCAGGAAAGCAGGGAATAAGAGATTGATTAATGAGCGGCCGGCTTTTTCAAAAGAGGAAAAGCCACCGGAGTTTAGTGAACAGCCGTGCAGCGCCGCGGCAGTGATCGGGGAACGGTAAGTAAGAGAGAGGGGGAGAATGACCGACAGACTGTGAGAGGGGGACAGACAAGACAGAGAGAGACCGACAGAGCGAGACCAACCGACGGGAGATAGAATGAAAAAAAAAAATGACCGACATCGCTAGTAAAAAGCACAAAACGTGCGTTTTGGACATCGGAGTGCCACACAATGTTTTACGTAAAATCTTTCATGTAATAATCTCAAAAAGTAACATACACCAGCTCTATCTCACTATTGGGTATGTGCCCTTAACATTTCCGCCATGAAAATTCATTTTGGTGTCATTTTGGAAGGTTTTCTGGTGAGTCTGTAAAAATGGCGTAAAACTCGGACAAAATTGTTCACATCTGTGACTTTTGAGTGATAAATGCTTCAAGGGGTCTTCCCCATGCTGTTGCCATGTCATTTTTAGCACTCTTCTGAGACTTTTGTGACATTTTTAGGGTTTCTACATGCTGCCGGGGGTCATTTCACAAAAATACTCGGGTCTCCCATAGGATAACATTGGGCTCGGTGCTCGGGCCGAGTACACGAGTATCTTGGGATGCTCGGCCCGAGCCTCGAGCACCCGAGCTTTTTGGTACTCGCTCATCACTACTATCTATCTATATCACATTATCTATCTATCTATCTATCTATCTATTTATCTATCTATAGCACATTATCTATCTATATCTATCTATCTCACATTATCTATCTATATCTATCTATCTATCTATCTATCTATCTATCTATCTATCTATTTCACATTATCTATCTATCTATCTATCTATATCATACTATCTATCTATATCTATCTCACATTATCTATTTATCTTTCTATATATCATCTATCTATCTGTGTTTTCAAATGTGTTAAATAGCATTCAGTGTTATCTCATGAAAATAATCCTTGTCTTTTTTGCTCTGTCCAAGGGGTATCTTTCTAAAAATCCCCATCTATGAGCCAGATTGAAGCCGTTTTTGTTACCTAATCTGAGAGCAGCAAAATTTGGAGATAGAGACGCTGATTCCAGTAATGTGTCCCTTACTGGGCTATTTGCTGTAATCTTGATAAAAACAGCAAGAAAACTAGTAAATCAGCTGGCATGTAGTCCTGAATATAAATGAGCTCTGTATTATCCTGGCCGCTCTACTCATTGCCAGCTGTCTGCCTATGCACAGTGCACAGATAAAGCTGTCATTCAGTGGTATGAACGGAATTACACTGCACTCATCGTTTAATCAACCAGTAGTTCTGCAGCAGATAAAACAGTGATGTTATAACTGAAGCAAGTAGACCTGTAAGTTAAACATAGTTGTAATGTTACAATGTAACTTGTAAGATAAAGAGTGATAGGGGCCCCTATGCTGTCCTCCATGCTAGGGGGCCCTATGCTATCCGTAATCTTATGGATACTCCTAATGATGGAGATGCCTGAGTCCTGTTCCCGATCCTGCTCCTGAAAAGATCTAGTCTGATTTCCCTCCTCCTACTGCTACCAGGTAAGGACAGGGCAGGAGTGTGCTGTTAAACACAGATATAGGCATTTGGGGAAACCCAAACTATGATGTACTGCACACTTACACAGAATAGAACAATAAGAGATTCAGGAGGAAAACAAGAGTAGGAAAGAAACTACAAAACTGGGGTAAACTCCACAACTGCACAATACAACAAGAACTATAAGCACCAGAAAGTCTGGGATGCCACTCAAGACCAACTAAGATAAACTATAGCTAAATAGGAGGAAGGACCCAGCTAGTATATACGGTATATGCAGGGAGCAGATGTGATAGGCTCCCTCACAACAGCTGACCAAAGAGAGCAAACAAGCAGACTAGGAGATATTAGCTCTTCCTAGTCTGCCCATGAATGAGCACACAGCAGGTCAACGCCCTAGTCTGAAAAACCACAAAGAACTATATAAAAAAACTGTAAAAAGGAGCCAAGACAAATGATATGTGCACACACAGAATGTGGTGAGCCTTCCTCATAAAGATGGCTGCAGCCGAGGTGCAAGATGCTGATGTCACAGCCACTCAACCTCCACACTAGAGGGGAGGGGCGGCTGCTTAGCATAAGACATGCACACTAATAAGGCTTGCACTGGGAGCCCATCATATAATGAGTGAAATGCACAGTGTCTGAACTGTAACCTATAAATGACTCCAGAAACCTAGGTCAGGCGGGCAAAACAGCACTATATAGGTGCATCTCGCACGGATACACGAGACGCACAGTGTCTGAATAATGGCCTATAATAGGCCATTATTCACACACTGTGCGTCTCGTGTATCCGTGCAGACACTGTGCATTTCACTCATTATATGATGGGCTCCCAGTGCAAGCCTTATTAGTGTGCATGTCTTATGCTAAGCAGCCGCCCCTCCCCCCTAGTGTGGAGGTTGAGTGGCTGTGACATCAGCATCTTGCACCTCGGCTGCAGCCATCTTTATGAGGAAGGCTCACCACATTCTGTGTGTGCACATATCATTTGTCTTGGCTCCTTTTTGGTGTTTTTTCAATGCCCTAGTCTGCCTGCATGGCTGCGAGACACCAGAGAATCTATCAGGTGGAGTGTCAGAATCAGCAATCTCAACAGGGCCTGACACCGCTATGACAGTATGCAAAGTTAGAGAAAATCTCCGTGTGATATGTAATCAGGGTCTCAATCTCTAAATGATGCTACTCTCAGATAAGGTAGCAATACTTGATGACACTTTCTCTTGCAAAATCAGATGACTGCTGTGGGTTGCTTGAGGTCTCAATCGGAAAGCAACATTGTAAGACTATATGATAGATGTAAGACTGACTGAATTAGATGAACGCAGAAAATGTGCTTGTTGACAATTATGGTTAGTCTAACAGGCTGCATATATAAATACTGTACATAAACTCTAAGATTTTGAATTAGGAAGAGATGCCCAAACTCCCTTTTTCTTGCTAAAATAATGCTGTTAATTATATGCTGCCCGAGACTTGAATATTATCTTCAGTATTTCCTCACCAACTTTTCACCTGGTTTCAATTTTTGTTTCTTTTAGCATCTTTACTCTTTTACCCCATTTTGCCTGCCTGACTTTCAGTGTCTATGTCTAAATGCACAATAAAAACACCCTCAACAATACCACAAACAAGGTCCCAGGAGCACAATAACAATGATGGGCCCTGACGCTTGTGAGAGGGTAGATGAGACACCTCCTGCCTTTATCTGCCATTGTACCCTGCACTCCTAGACAGACCCTATACAGGCTCTGCACCTGTTGCCGAGCAGGAACCTGAAGCTCTGAAAACACCCTTCAATAGTCCTGGCTAGTGAGGAAGGGAAGGTAAGGCTCACTAGGCCCACTAATACAGCAAGGGGTTAGGTGAAATAAACAGGGGAATAACAACCAAAATGGAGAAGATACGACTTCAGAACAAATCCACAGCCACTCCTTCCACCAAGGCAGCCAGAATACAAATGATTTTGTATAATCAGCAAAGATTGCTGGGAAACCCTGATACTTTAATACAAAGGGGTTTGGCTACTGAGCAGCTGCAGCTGATCTGCACTGCTGGGAAGCTGCTCTCAGAAAAACTGACATTAACTGTTCCAGAACCCAGAGAAATGAAACAACATTTAAATGTAGAGTCCCTGATGGAGATGAGAGGTTCCAGTCCTAAAGCTGTCACTAGTCTCTAAAAACAGGGAGACAACCATGACATTAAGCCCCCATAGCCCCAGTCAAGCATTGGCAGGACAAGCAGATACACTAAGGGGCACTTTGCACACTACAACATCACAAGCCGATGCTTGCGATGCCGAGCGTGATAGTTCCCGCCCCCGTCGCAGCTGCGATATCATGGTGATAGCTGGCGTAGCGAACATTATCGCTACGGCAGCTTCACATGCACTCACCTGCCCTGCGACGTCGCTCTGGCCGGGGACCCGCCTCCTTATTAAGGGGGTGGGTCGTGCGGCGTCATAGTGACGTCACACGGAAGGCGGCCAATAGAAGCAGAGGGGCGGAGATGAGCGGGACGTAAACATTACGCCCACCTCCTTCCTTCCACATAGCCGGCGTGAGCTGCAGGACACAGGTAAGGTGATGTTCCTTGCTCCTGCGGCTTCTCACACAGCGATGTGTGCTGCCGCAGGAACGAGGAACAACATCGTAACATCGGTCATTTCCAAATTATGGAAATGACCGTCGCTACACCGATGATACGATTACGACGATTTTGTGCTCGTTAATCGTATCAAAAAGGCTTTACACACTACAATATCGCCTACGACGCCGGATGTGCGTCACTTTCAATTTGACCCCACCGACATCGCACCTGCGATGTCGTAGTGTGCAAAGTGCCCCTAACACTATTGATTGAGTGTTTCTGAATAGAGTAAACTTTAAATTCCTAGCATTCAGGTTTTCAACCTACCATAAACAAAACGTTTAATATTCAGCCGAAAGTAAATTCTTACAAAATATTTTTACATTATACTAGGGTACTCATTGGGGGTAAGGTAGGGATTTTGAAAACTATGGGTAAAAGGATCATTTTTATCCAGGAATATGGGTTATGGACATCAATCACATAGGGTATTAACCACAGTATTAATTGAATATTGGTAAACAAATAGTGTTCACAGTTATTTATTTTTTTTATAACAGGAATTAGATATGAAATCAGATATCATCCCTATCAGCTTGTTTATATTATTTGTTAAAATTAAAGAAATCAAGATGAATATTTTACAACCAATTGGTTTTTACATTATTGGATGTGGACCCTACCTACACTGATTATTTATAGCAGTAAAACCACTGAAATATTGAAATGAATAACACCGAATATCTAATGAAAGTGGCGCCGTCCAAGGGGAGGAATATATTTGGCAGCATGTAAACAATCAGTTCTTGACTTTGAGAAGTTGGAATCAGGAAAAAATGACCAGTTTAGATCTGAGTGATCTTGACAACTACCAAATTACAATATGCATGGATCGGAACATCTCCAAAAAGTAAATCTTTAAGGCTGCTCCCAATAATTAGTGACTAGTACAGTACATACCAAAACTATTGGATTCACTGGAGAAACAAATCTGATCAGTGAAGATCCCACCGTCAGAGGTGCAATATACCAAAAGACCTTCAGGTGCCCCATATCACAGGACACCTTGTGGATTCCATACATCAGAAGCTCAGACATTTTTCGATGGCATGAAGGGGATTCTGCACAATTTTATAGGGTTTTAGTTTGATTTCTAATTAGTATATATTAGATTGTACTAATTGTTTCACAAGTAAATTATTATAGTGCAGGACCCTGCCTTCTAATCATTTTTGTAAATCATTTTATCAGTGTTTTTTGTTGATAACGCGCAGTACAGACCACCTGAACTTTGGGCTGTGGGCTACACTAATGCGGGTGTCACACAATACGATCTATCGTGCGATCACACGAGCGATCGTACCAGCCCCCATCGTTTGTGCGTCACGGGCAATTAGTTGCCCGTGGCACACAATGTCGTTAAACCGCCGTCAAACGTACTTACCTGCTGAGCGACGTCGCTGTGGGCGGCGAATATCCACTTCCTGAAGGGGGTGGGACGTTCGGCGTCACAGTGACATCACACAGTGGCCGGCCAATAGAAGCAGAGGGGCAGAGATGAGCGGGACGTAAACATCCCGCCCACCTCCTTTCTTCCGCATAGCCCAGCGGGAGCCACGGGACGCAGGTAAGCTGTGTTCATTGTTCCCGGGGTGTCACACGGAGCGATGTGTGCTGCCCCGGGTATGATGAACAACCGGCGCAAAGAAAAATAAACGACTTTTTAAAAATGAGCGACGTGTCAATGATACATGATTTGTGAACGTTCTGCGTCGCTCGTAGGTGTCACACGGGACGACGTCGTAAATGATGCCGGATGTGCGTCACGAAAACCGTGACCCCGACGACATATCGCACGATAGATCGTCTCGTGTGACGCCCGCATAAACTAAGTAGCTCCTTTCCCCTACTGATAGGCTACCAGCAAGCATCATAGGATTGATGATGGTAGATAAAAGTGAAAAGCAGGACGCTGCTTAGTTTAGTGTTGATCACATCAGAGACATTGGGTGGTGTGTATTGCCAGTTATCAGATAAATAAATCCTCAATAGAGTGGTCTAGAAAGCAGACTGTACTGCAGATATACTATATTTACCATTTCACGTCATTTTCCATCTTTGTGCTTTTGTTTTACCCTTGCCATAACTTTTTTTTTTATTTTTCCATCAATATAGCCCTCTGAAGGCTTGTTGTTTGCAGGACGATTTGTACTGGAAAATGGGAATAATATCAATTTAAAAAAAATTGCAATTCCACAATTGTTTTTCGGGTTTTTTATTTACCTTGTTCACTATGTGGTAAAACTTACTTGGCGGTATGATTTCCCAGGTCATTATGAATATGTAGATAGCAAACATGTATATATTTTTTTATATATAAGTGGTGAGAAAAAAATGTTGCGGTAGGCGCCATTTTCCGATAACTGTAACGTATTTCTTTTTTTGGGATCTGGAACTAAGTGATGGCTTATTTTTTGCACCCCGAGCTCATGTTTTTACTGATACTATTTTATTATTGGGTAGATATAATATTTTTATCGTTTCTTATTATATTTTATTGCAATGTTGCGGTGACCATAAACCCCCGCCGGTACGTGTTAAATCCCATTATCAGATATTGACAATGGTTCTACCATCCACCCGTGGATCTTATAGACACATGACAGCTGATCAGATCACAGATGCGGGCTCGGCGTCAGAGACCGCATCAAAGCAAACGATATGATGTACATTTACATCATATGTCATGAAGGGGTCAATAATTTTCTTGTGAATCTGGTGGTGTGCTTTAATAATAATTTGATACCGCACTTTGACAATGTGTCCCTCTTTACATCTCCTTCACCCCTGGTGCTACTATGGTTCTACATTTTGAGCAATTACTTAGCTGTCTTATGTTTCTTTCTAGTGTTTCATGAAGTTGGACTTAGATGTAATCAAGATACGATCTCAGAAGCAGGAAAATGTTCATTTTTTTCTCAGTATAGCACTTATGTCACTGCAGTACCGAAAACATACCTGCTAAGTTTCTGAATTATTCAGTGAGGACAGCGAGAGGACAAGATAAAAGCAATTGATGGGAAAGTAAAATCTTTTCAGTTCTCATATATAAATTCAGCTTTTCCCCAAATGGCTGTAAGGAAAAATAAAACTCAATTTAAAGGAACACTCTGAGCAAAATGTATTTGATATAACACACTGGTCCGAAGTAAACCGAACAGAGACCCACTGTGTGATTGATGCTCCGTCGAGCAATGGATTAGACATAACATGCAATATCAGTTTTGTCTGGGGTTTTCCCATAAAGAGCTGTTTCAGCCAAAACATATTAACTTGTGGAAGAAATCAGCTTTAAGGTTACAAAATGGGTGAAGATATGAAAATAATAGGTATATTACCTTTAAATGTACCTTTATTTTGTTAAAAGTATATAGCAGGTACATTTCTTTTTAATAGACTAATATACTTCACCATAAAATTATTGGAATTCTCTTGAAAACTCTTACTTCTTTGCAGAGTCTGACAGATGGCCTAGGAAGTCCTATGGGCCGGGCAATGCTACACGGGAAAATTGTATGCACATTTGCCCCTCTATAAAAGCAAGAAAACTATCTCCCTAATGACATATATAAAAATTGTGATTTTTATAATTCTAATAATTATCTGTCTTCAGATGGGTGGAGCTTGAGACTCCAGGTTGGGTTTTATCCCTAGTGATGTTGCAAGGCTTGTTAATAGATCATGTATCGACAATCACTCTTAGATATCTCCAATAGGCTGCAGAAAAAAAACAGTTTTCCTTCTAGATGATAGCTAATTTTCATACCGCTCTCATGAGGGATCGGTTCTATCAAACTAATTTGATCAACTTCTATGTAGAGCTAAGTTTCAGACTGGACCAGGGAAATGCAGTGGATGTTGTCTATATAGACTTTTCAAAGGCGTTTGATACAGTGCCACACAAAAGGTTGATATGAGAATAATGGGAATAGGGCGAAATATGTGTACCTGGGTTAAGAACTGGATCAGTGATAGGAAACAAGTGATTATTAATGGATTACACTCGGACTGGGTCACAAATATCAATGGGGTACCACAGGGATCAGTATTGGGCCCTCTCCTTTTTAACATATTTATTAATGAACGTGTGGGAGGCAATATTTGCAGATGATACCAAGCTATGCAAGGTAATTAATACAGAGGCGGATAATTTAATATTGCAGAGGGATTTGTGTAGGTTGAAAGCTTGGGCTGAGAAATGGCAATTGCCGTTTAATGTGGATAAATGTAAGGTCATGCACTTTGACCGAGGAAATAAAGTGTATAACTATGTACTCAATTA
Organism: Anomaloglossus baeobatrachus; assembly: GCF_048569485.1. Taxonomy (NCBI): domain Eukaryota; kingdom Metazoa; phylum Chordata; class Amphibia; order Anura; family Aromobatidae; genus Anomaloglossus; species Anomaloglossus baeobatrachus. Next base: position 173,230,990 of record NC_134354.1, on the reverse strand, counting down.
TAAAACACTGGGTAAAACTGTCACTGAAAAATACTTGGGTGTATGGGTGGACGGCAAACGCAACATTACTGACAAGTGTCAGGCAGCTACTTTGAGATTTGATTTGTGAGGATCACATAATTTCCATTATAGAGTGGGCTAATTTAATTTAGCATGGCCATGCAGGCTTTCCCTGAAGCTATGATATTGCATCCTTGTGTCATTGGTGCCAGACACTGGCTTATCAGAGATCACTGGGTCACAGTGGAGCACAGCCAGGTGCAAGTCTGGAAGTTTATTCAGTTTGATTCCATCTCCAGATTTACCGTTCTCTCTTATTTCCAGTATTGTATTTTTTAAACACAAATACATTTTTGAGGGAAAATTCGTCAAACCCAGCAACTTTAAACTTCCAGTGATCCACTCGTCTCTAGCTGATATATTTTTACATGTTACTAGTTGACTTAAAGGGTCAAACTTTGACTTCCTGCAAGAAGGTAAGAGGAGATCCAATCTGTATATGATTGCAGTGAATTACTGTTGTAGTGCTATCTTCATATAATATAAGTGACGTCTTCAGAGGAGTACAGACCTTTACAATATTTTTCAACTAGCAAAACTATAAAAGGTATCTTAGTGTATCTTTTATTTTTCTTCTAAACATAGTTTAACATAAAAATAAACAAAAATAGAGTTAGATATGTTGTGTCACTGTAGAATGTCCTAAGCAAAATATGGTCAAAAGGACTAACTGCACATTAAAAAAACAGTTGTGACACGTTTTCAAAAAGGATTTTTATCGGTGAGGATTAGGTGATGAGGCTGCCTCTGAGGGTTAAACATTGGAGTGAAGTCTCAGCCATGCACTGCCCGTCACTGAGACTGAGGAGGACTCCAGTGATTTGATATTGAGTGTATCTTTAGTAATCAGATTGGGTATTAGCACACAGACCTCCACCAAAACATCTGACATGTTGTTGCGTCATGTCAAAAGTTTTGTAAAATTGCACCTAATTTGATTTTTTTTCCATCCAACTGTCTTTGAGGCATACACATTTTGTATACCTAATGAGTAGGGTTTGCTCACACCGGTTTAGGTTTTCAGGAGCAGCAGTAGTAATGTATTGGTAATTTAATTTAGTTTTGGCAATTTTAGTGGGGGGGGTTTGTATGGGAGTCGGCAAACAATTTTGTCCATTGACTACAAGTGCTCTTTGATGTCAAATGACACATGATATATATAAAGAACATTGCAAAGCTGGAGATATTTGGGTTTCTAAGAGGAAATGATGTTGAAGATTTGACCTTCTTCTATACAGAAAATTTGCTGCATCTACTTTGTATTGGCCGATGAATTTTTCACTGCACATTCAGGACATATCAATTAGAATTATTATTAAAAATAAGCCCTAGTGGCAAGTTATTGAGTCTAAAGTCATCTATAAATGGGCTATCATCAACTGAAAATGTTATGCCCACTAATGTGGTGGAACCAGGTTTATCCACTAATTCAACTGGAAGTTTTCAATCTACGGTACTTGTAGTTGGAGCAGCAGAAATTTGTACAATGGTTAGCATGTTTTAAAACCACATAGGCAACACATGCCAGGTTTTCATAAATGTAAAGGCTCATTTAGCCACATCAACCTGCCATGTTCAGCAGGGCCTGAGGTTGGGTGAACTACCAATGTAATACTTTGAAGGTTGGTCTAATCCTTCCACCTAATGTGGTACATGAAAATGCACAAAATTGTTACTACCCGCTTCAAAGGATCTTTTTGAAGCCACTATTGCAGATTCCCTTGTTTTTGACAAGTAAAATTGTGCTAAATGTCGTTCTGTTTTATTTGTCAAAATGATGGACACCAAAACAAAATTATTATTACCACTGAAGTCTTGTATGTGTTGAATAGAGCAATGTGTTGCGGTTTCTGTTTCTAATGCAAAATGTGGCACAGATGTGAATATAATTGGCATATTTATTAGGAATCCATATTTTATACACAGTTGCAACCACATATCACTGTAGCCGAATGTTTTTTCTTATAGTTACATAGTTACATAGGTTGAAAAAAGACTTAAGTCCATCTAGTTCAACCTTTCTTCATCAATTATATATTTTTTGACATTAAATCCTTTATAACCCACAATGTTGTGTGTATTATGAAAATCAACCAGCCCTTTTTTAAAAGTTGTTATTATTTCTGCCATTGCTACCTCTTGTGGTAGGGCATTCCAAAGTCTGAATGCTCTAACTGTAAAGAACCCTTTCCTATTTAGCTGCCAAAATCACCTTTCTTCCACCCATAATGAGTGACCTGAGTTCTTAGTATGGTCCTTGGAAGGAAGAAGTCATGAGCCAGTCCTTTGTATTGACCACACATGTATTTGAACATATAAATGAGATCTCCTTTGAGACGTCTTTTGTTCTAAGTTAAACAAATCTAACTTTACCAACTTCGTATAAGCTCATAGATTGTAAGCTTGTGAGAAGGGCCCTCACTCCTCTTGGTATCTGCTGAATTGTGTTATTCTGTAATGGAATTCTGGAATATGTTGGCGCTATATAAATAAAAAATATTATTATTATTAATATTATTATTATATATGAAGGCCTTCCACTTCTTATAATAATCTAGTTGCTCGTCTTTCAACTTACTCTAATTTCTAAATATCCTTTTTAAAATGTGGAGCCCAAAACTGGATCCCATATTCCAGATGTGGCCTTATAAGTGATTTATACATGGGTAACAATACGTTGGGATCATTGGATCTAATCCCTCCTTTTATACATCCTGAAATCTTGTTTGCTTTTGTAATTGCTGCTTCACATTGAGTGCTGCTGCTCAGCCTAGTTGTAACCAAAATACCAAGTCCTTCTCCTGTTCTGTAGTCCTGAGTTTACATCCATTTAATGTACATTACTCTACATTTGTCAACATTAAATCTCATTTGCCAAGTGTCTGCCCATACAAACATCTTATCCAGATCGTTTTGCAATATTGTACTATCAAGGTCAGTTTTTAATATCCTACATAGTTTGGTGTTATCATCAGCAAAGACTGACACTTTACTTTCAATCCCATCCACAAGGTCATTAATAAAGACATTAAATAGAATCGGTCCTAGCACAGATCCCTACGGCACCCCACTGCTGACTATAGCCCTTTCAGAGAATGTACCATTTATGACTACTCTTTGTTTCCTATCCTTTAATCAAGTCCTTAACAAGTTGCATATAGTTTCCCCTAGTCTCTGCTTCTTGAGCTTCAGTGTAAGGCTTTTATGTGGTACAGTATCAAGGACCCCAACATATTGGTTAGACACAACTTATCATTCATGAATCCATGATGGTTGTCAGTTGCTATAATATTCTCTGGAATATATTTTTGCATGTCATCTCTTAAAATACCCTCAAAACTTTGAACACCTTTGATGTCAGACTTATCGGACTGTAATTGCCTGGATCCACCTTCTTACCTTTCTTAAATGGAACCTTGATGAAGTCGATTTATGAAATTAATCTTTATCAAAATACTTTTGTAAATATTTGCTGTCTAGTAATAGGCCTTTTTAGGTAAATTTAGGACATTTTCAACATTCGATCCAACATTACTATGTCCCTTGAGGACCTTTGACTAAAGTTGAGCAATATATTCTATAGAATTTGAAATTTACCAAAATCTGCGTTCTACAAAAACTATGTTTTTATGTAATTTGCTTTTACACAGATTTAGCAACATGAAAACATTAGCAACATTAGCCTCTTGACACCATTTTCCTGAACCGTAAAGAGCCATCAAAAGATTATAAAACAAGAAAAGTAATCCTTATCCTTTCCTTACCACTCAAATATCTGGCCCCTACACACCCTCTACATATCCAGGCCTTGTTGCATCTTCTAATTGCCACCACTCTCGCTGAAAATACCTGGCTCTGATGTGGCCTAGGAGGGTTCAGCGCATGTAGGGTCATGGTGTACGTTGTGACATCATTAAGACATGACCTTGCGCTCACTTGCAAGGATTTTAGTTCAAGATGCATTGAGGTTTCAATAAGTGCGTTGAGAAGTGGGTTGAAGTGGTGAGTGGTAAGGAAGGATTTTTTTATTTTTCACATATTACATTTATTATGCTCTTGTGTCTGGAGAGACCTAAGAGTGTGATATGGGACATTAAATTAATCAGAAAAACATCTCTGCAAATTGAATTTTTTTGGGAAAATCCACATGAAGGCAAAAAATTTAAATCTCTGATTTGATTGCCCACAAATTATCAAGTAATTTAACAAGTAACTTTATTTAACAAGTAATTTATGATTCATTTATAATCAGAAACATGTAAATCAAACCTTTCCTTTATTACACTTACAGCAGATGCTTCTCACACATTTGTCACGTTGCTAAAATAATATATTTTAATTTATTTAAATGGCCTTTCCTTTACTGTAAGTTTTTTCTCTTAAAATATTCAATACCGCTGCTGTTCCAGGACTGCCAGATTAAGGAAAATGCTGACATTGCTGTATAGAATAATATAGTGCCAATGCCTGTCATGTGCCTATTGCAGTTCACTGAACTCCAAAATATGTGGACCCATCCATCGGTTTAAATCTTCAACACGACAAGGTACATTTACACAATACAAAGAGGAGCTGTATAGTTTCTGAGTTGAAAAGAATATGAAATAGCATGAAAAATGAAAATCCAGTTGTGTGTGAACTGATAACCCACAAAATAGACCAAAACAAAATGATATGTCACATTGGATTCAACTGACGCACAAAGACGAAATGAAACGGTAAAAGTATATTTGCTCACAATGCAGAATTGCTTAGGAATGAAAAGAAAATAGGCAGATGTAACATCAACCAGACCTAAAACAGCTTTCTGGTGAACCACATCCAGTCTTGTGTCAAAAATACTAGAAAGAATCATTATGAGAAAATTCTTTAGTCTGGGCTCACATGAGTGATGATTCTCTCTTCCGAGGGAATCGGGTTGATTCTCGTACTAGTACTCAACTGAAACTCCGATCAGAGATTGAGTTTACTGTCAGTTTACTGTGATACGGTTCTCTCACATGCGAGAATCGTATCACCGTTGCGGGAAGACATACAACTTAAAAGCTAATATGACTTAAGGCCCTGTCACACACACAGATAAATCTGTGGCAGATCTGTGGCAGATCTGTGGCAGATCTGTGGCAGATCTGTGGCAGATCTGTGGCAGATCTGTGGCAGATCTGTGGTAGATCTGTGGCAGATCTGTGGCAGATCTGTGGCAGATCTGTGGCAGATCTGTGGCAGATCTGTGGTAAATCTGTGGTAGATCTGTGGTAGATCTGTGGTAGATCTGTGGTAGATCTGTGGTAGAACTGTGGTTGCAGTGAAATTGTGGACAATCAGTTCCAGGTTTGTGGCTGTGTACAAATGGAACAATATGTCCATGATTTCACTGCAACCACAGATCTGCCAAAGATTTATCTCTGTGTGTGACAGGGCCTTAAGACCTTCACAGGTTGAAAAGAATAAACTGGATTTTTTTAATCCACTTTTTTGTCATGTTCTATGTAATTTTAGGGGAATAAACTGATTTTAGCTTGGACACATGTTGCCACACAAATACTTTTATTTCTCAAGTTTGAGCACTGCACAAGGATCCCTCAGGACTTTAAAGCATGGTGAGCTGGAAAATATTATTACAACAGAGAACTTAAAGGGGTATTCCCATTTCCAAGATCCTATCCCAGTCTGTAATAGGTATAATAATATTACCAAATATCTCCAACTAGAAATGTAGTATAGTTCTCCTGATTAGCTATGTCTTTAACCTCATGTGCAGAGCATTGTAGCTTAGGTATCCATGGAAATGACCACTCATACAGTGACAGTTAATTAGTAAGTTGTAACCATGGATATCTAAGCTACTGCAAAGCCCTGCACATGAGGTAAGTGACACAGCTAAGCAAGAGCACTATACTACATTTCTAATTGGAGTACAAGAAAATGAGAAAAAGTGGACAATAGTTGAAAAAAATCACAAAGTATAACTTTTATAATGTATCTCAGTAATAAGATGAGAGCAGCACACCTGATAGACCCGATATCGCAACACGGTACAAGAAATGCTCCATAGGTTATAATGCATATTTACATAAATATAGAAAATCCCATGCAATCAATAAAGATCACATCAAATATCAAAAAGACAGTGGTCATAATAACATACAGTTTCTAAAAATGCAGGAGAAAAAACATTAGTGTACAAAAAACAAAAATGCAGGAGCAAATAATATTAGTGTACAGAAAACATACCCATACAGAGCACAATTGCCGTGTAGAATAAAGTGCCAGCAGTGCAAGGGGAGAGGGGGGTCCCACAGGGGTAGGGGAGGCTAACCATCTGAGGTCACCAAGGGAAGGTAGGTGGGAGTGATTGTTCTTCATAAATGCTGTGTTGATATCATTATTCGATGCTGGAAGTTACAGATCTCTTAAAGATTGTTTCATATTTCATTACAGTTCTTCCCTCCATAGATCGGCGCTATTTCCATGAAATTATATCTACTACTTTATTTTGTTTATCCCTTTTATTTCTATGTAACTGTATATACTTTATTGCTTTGTCCCCTTTGTAACATCTGTTGAAGCCTCATGAGGCCAAATGGGTGTCCAATCGGCTGTATAAACGATTAGTGTTGGCAGCCTGTTTTAATTGGGTTATTGAGGATCTTGACAATGACCACACTGAGGTACAATATATATACTCCATTCATTGGAACCGGGTGTGTAGATACTACAAGTTCACCGTGAAAGCACCATATAATAATTGGCCTAGTAGTGAAAGCCGCCATTGCCTTGTCTATTAAACGTCAATCAATTGTGTAATATCATGATGATTGGAGGCAGGCAAGTGCTGTTCATGACATTTGGTGGCAGTGGTGGGATATCTGTGTGATCTCACTGGCTGTCTTGTTAACAATATGCAAAATAAAACCATGTAGAACTTTATACAGTGTCTGTAACAACAAAAGGGCTATCAAGAAAAATAAAAAAGGGATTCCTTCTTGTGCTGATTTTTCTGTCAAATAGTTTTTATTGATTTTCAAATGTAGGGTAGGGTATTAATTAGGCAATTATGGGGATACATGGGGCAAATGGGGGGGTAAATAAATAAACGTTGTGCTGTGTTGATTTTTTGTGCTTTTGAGACTGAAATATACAAAGTTCAGGTTCATAATGACAATAGAGGAAGAGACGGGACCAACCCAACAGAGTCAAAACTTGGCAGGGCATGGATGACCAATATGTCTGAAATATAGGCAGACACATAAAAGGCTTTATTTGTCAATGGATGGAGCATAAATCTATACCTGGAATATCATAGAGAGGAAATACAAACACGAGTTACCATCAGGGTTCTGTAGAATTTCCTCTATATCCGGGTACTAGGAGAAGCAGAACAGAATATAATATATTTCAGAAAACTCAGGTCTGTGAATATTTCGTTTTTTAAGGAACTAAAAACTTCACTTTAAGAAAAAAATTGTAGTCACCTGATGGATTTCACTGCCTATATACTTGACTATAATATTTTAATACACATATCTACTTGTAACTAAAACAAAATGGTTCACTGCTTCAGCATTATTCTATACCATGTAATATAAAGCACTTAAAGCAATCGAACAATAATAGTAAATCTGTGTCGTGATGAATCCAGCATTGCATGAAAATTTAAACTGTCATGTTTTATTAATGTGGATATTCTGTGAAAGTAGGCTAAACTAAAGTTTAAGCACAACTTTTTAAAACTATACTTTGAATTTTCCCTCAGGGCATTCGGTACTATACATTTTATTGTCGGTATTATTATTTTCTACAGAAAGTGATAACCAATATTAATATAAAGAAGACAAATAAAAAAAATGCAAATAATGATCCAATATCCAGACCCAAAATAAAGCTCAAGGGGAATAACTCACAAGAAGAGCTTGTAAACCATAAGAGCCAAGTATTGCATAGAAATCGACCAATATACAATGCCCCTAATGAAATATGAATAAATAAAAATATGGTGTACTGCACACAAAAATATACAATCAATATATAATAAATAATGCATAATCACAAACTTTTTTTGTAATACTGCATTATTTAGTGTTTATTGATTGGTAATTTTGTTGTTACTTATACAAGTTGTATTAAAAGCAGTGTATATTGTTTGATCTCTGTACAGCTTAGTTGATCTTTAAAATATACTTATGGTTTATTATGATATATATATATATATATATATATATATATATATATGTTTATATATATGGTTTAATCTTATGGTAAGGTCCACCCTATTTATGATAACCAGTCAAGGTAAAGCAGACAGCTGATCTGCAGACCTCAGCTGTCTACTTTAATTTGGCTGGTTATCAAAAATATGGGACACCAAACGTCATTTCTTTTTTATTTATTCCCTATCCACATTTGTTTGCAGGAGTTGTCCTGCTTCCCTACCTCATTCTTATTCCTTTTGCAGACCACATGCCATTACTACAAACATTTTACAGCCATTTTGCAGCACCAAAGTTTGGATCCCCATTGACGTATATGGGGTTCAGGTTCCAGGGCAAAATTTGGTTCAAGACTGGGTTCCAACGTACTTATAACTAAAGTTTGGCTAAACCTGGTGAACCCCAACATCCACGAGTCCATTCATCCCTATGTTTTTATGTTTAGATGATTTTACACAATAAAAATATTTTATAGAAAAAGATTGTTTTTGCGTTGCTGCATTGTCAAAGCTCCAGCTTTTTTATTTTTATTTTGACGGAGCTGTATGGCTTTTTGTTTTAGCCAGACAAGAGGATGTTTTCAGCTATTCCATTTTTATTCAAATATAACTTTTGGTTTTATTCCACTTTTTTAAGAGCTGTATGATGAAAAGACATAGTTTTTGCATTTTTTCTTTTTTTATAGTTTCTACTAGTGTGACAGCTGTATAGATTGGGGTTTTCCAGACATGGCGATATGAAATGTGTGTCATTTTTTCTATTATATTTTAATTTTTACATAAACATACGTATTTATAGGAAAATTCATATTTCTATTTTTTTGTTCTTAATTTTCTGGGGTTTTTTCTATATTTTTACAATTTTTAAAAAACGTTTTTACTTATTCTCTAAATGGAACCTTAACATTTATTAGTCTGATCACTGAAACAATATATTACAATGCAGCTGCATTGCAATACATTACATCTATCAGTGATGCACTAACAAAAGCCTTTTAGACCATGCTCCTGAGATGGCTGACCCGGAGGTTGTCATCACCACCTCGGGTTGTCATGGCAACAGTTGGGCCCCCTCATTAGGATGCTGGGGTCTTGATCAGATGGGAGAGAGAGCCACCTCCCTCTCTCAGCCTCCTAAATGCTGCCATTGCTATTGATTGTGGCATTTAGGGGGTTATTCAGCCAGGGGCAGAGTTTAACTATCACTTAAGCCTAGCTCCTGGTGGTGATTGTGCGGGCACAGCTCATGTCTCTGTCCATGCACAATTGACACGACATATCTGTATATCCAATTGTGGGAAGTCACAGCAAATTATGCCTGATATCATATTACCGATATATCAAATGTTGCAAAGGGGTTAGTGAATTTTAGCTTTCCCAATCTTCTATATGTTAATTATGATCAATCTTGGCGCAAGCCCTTAGTTAGAATAAAAATAATTAAATAGAACATGTAACCATGAATTTCTAGTCCAATCTAAATAATTATTATTATTATTATTATTTATTATTATAGCGCCATCAATTCCATGGCGCTTTACACGTGAAAGGGGTATACATAATAGGGACAAGTACAATAATCATAAAAAATACAAGGCACAGACAGGTACACGAGGATAGAGATCCCTGCCTGCGAGAGCTCAATAATAGAAGTTTATCCAGCACTTCCATAAAATGTGAAACATTTATTTTCATCCAGTTAAAAAATTTCACAGAAAATGGCATAATCATTAGAGAAACAGTCACAAAGAAAAGTACTATTAACCCCTTAACAACCTAGGATGTAACGGCACATACTAAATCATGAAGGGGTGATCACCACTGGCTGCTGCGGTGAGCCAGCGGTAAACCCCTCACATGTCTGCTAATTTGAACAGCAGACATGTGTACCTCACAGGTTCAAGTGGATCCATGACCCACCCACCACCTGTTAACCCCTTAAATCGCGCTGTCAAAATGTGTCTGTGTGATTTAAAGGGCCACAGTGGGCCACTTATTTGGACAAATTCGGATATTTATAACCTCTTAGAGAATAGTAAACCTATACATGTTTGATGTCTATGAACTCATACCAACCTGAGACATCACACCAACATATCAGTTTACCATATAGTGAACACAATGAAAACTACCCCCAAAACAATCGTGCAATCGCACTTTTTTTTTCCGCACTTGGAATTCTTTTGCCATTTCCCAGTACACGATATGGTAAAACTTATGGTGGCATTTAAAAGTAAAACTTGTCCTGCAAGAAACAAGCCCTTTAATGCAACATTGATGGAAAAATAAAAGAGTTCCGACTCTTGGAAGAAGGGGAGCAAAAAAAACAAAACGAAAAATTGCCTGGGGGGGAAGGGGTTAAGGTCAACGAGTTTCGAAGGAAAACTTATTATTCATAAGTTGAGATAAAATGAGACCTTTGCAAGGTATCAATCTTTCACAAGTGACCACACCTCTACACATGGTGAATAGCTTAATTAATTAGTTAAAAACTATAAAAAAGTAACAGAGCAATGATTAAACCTCTACTAGCAACACAATCCATCATTATTGTTTTACTCAGAGGGTTTTGTTCTCTGACAGTTTTTTTTTTATAATGTAAATAGTTTTTAAATAATTAAGCTATTCACGTGATTTGTGTGGTCTCTTGTGAAGAATTCATACAGCGTGGAGGTCTCATTTTATACCAGGTTATGAATAAGAAGTTTTACTTCGAAACGTGTTGACCTTAATTGTACTTTTCTTTGGGACTGTTTTTCTATTGATTATGCCATTTTCTATTACATATTTTTAACTGGATGAAAATAAAGTTTTACATTTTAATAAGTGCTGGATCAACTACTATTTTTTGGATTGCTTCTGCAGTGTAATTGGGATCCTTTGCACTCTCTGGACAGCTGATTATACCTCTTGCATTTGATATACTTGCAGTGTAATCTGCAGGTATCATGTTTTTCACAAGTGTCTTGAGAGATTTGTGATAGCCCTATGATCCCAGCTTCACATATATTGTGATGCTCTGCATATTAAATGGAGAGAGGAAGGCTCTAGTGGCAGCTGAAGATTCTGCTGTTGGAGCTGTGTTGTTTGCAATCTAGTGTTTGGCTGTAACAGATTGTTGTATATCCTTTTTGTCTTTACTCCCCCTGTCTGTTTACCTTCCAACCTTTGTATTGCATTATATTATTGAAGTGGTGAAACTAGCACTCTTGCTGGCCTTCTCACTAGCCAGGGTGACTTTAGGGCAAGCAAGGGTGCAGGCACGTGATTGTCGATGGGGTGAAAGAACTCATATAGTGAGTGCAGGAGGTGCTCCCCTCTTCATAGCACCAGGGTTCACAATTGTATCGTGTACCCTGTGTGTTGTGGTTTTGGCCGGGGAGTCACTTGTCTCTGGCGGAACCTCGATAGTCACACCATGACAATATTATAGAGCAGGGGCAGCTGAGTAGATTCATATATAGTTTTGTGTGAAAAGATTCATAATATCATCATTTAAACTTCTGTTATTTTTGAGATTTTCATTGCAGTAGGCAGTTCTATTAGTGATTGACAGCTATCTACACATGCCCTCTTGTACGAGGAAAGCTAATAATCACTGATGGGACTGCCCACTGGACCAAAAATACCAGAAAGAGCAAAGTTTAAAATGATGAAAACACAGATTTTTCTGAAAGTTTTCTCACAAAACTGTATACAGTGTTAATCTACTAAGTTCCCCCTACTCTATAAAATGAACATTGGATTGCATATTTATGGTGACAGGTACCCTTTAATAAAACTAAGGCTAGTAAAAATCAGACACTAAACTGCAGTCAGGTATGTTTTATTTTGAAATGCTGCTTTTTTTAAAAGCTAACATACGCTTTAACTATAGACTATACAGCTCAGTCAACTAGTCCTAATCCTTTTGACTGTCAGCCTAAGGCTGAAGTCACACTTGCAAGTGACTCGTATCGCATCACCCAGCACGGCAGCACACTCTCCGGACACAAGCGGGTTGGCTGCATGTATTTCTATGCAGCTGAGACACTCCTATCTGGAGAGCATCAGACCATGCCAGGTCATGTGATGCGAGATATGCGCAAGTGTGACTCCAGCCTAAGAGATCAGGACAGGGAGACAGTGGAATAGGGTGGTGAAAAGTCTTCCATGAACTGCATAGGAGTAGCCCCTGGAAGGATTTTCAAAGCATGTTTTCTATGAAATGCTTCAGGATTTCTGGGTATAACATACATGGTTGCATTTGAGAATTTTGATAATGACTGACCAATTTTGGCAGAGCAAGAAGAAAATTAGTCTGATAAGATATATTACAAAGTTGCTTTTTTTATGTGTACTATTGATTTATGAACTAAAAATTAAAATGACAGTTATACTTTAAAGTGTATTGAAAAGGTGATGACAATAACCGTATAATGTTTCTTAAATGCTAGCATGTTTCATAATATGTATATGACCTATATATTACAAGGGTTTTGGGACTTTGGGAGATCATTTATCACTCACTCTACACTGCTGTCAAAACCAGAATACTTAGCAAAAAAAATCTCCTAGAAATAAACTGGGCTACTTGTCATGACCACTGCAGACTATAGTTAGTTATTTTAGAATGAAGTCTATGTTGACATTTCTGTCTGCCGATGAATAAATGTACTTGCAGAACATACTTTCAAGTGCCTCATAGGACTTGTTGAAATGTAAGACAAGTCAAAGGCTATCCAACTATAGCCTGCTATGTAAGAGGAATCAAGCTAAGTTGAAAGTTATCATATTTAGGCAAGTATCAGCTCATATATCATTTGTTTTAGAATATTTATAATTTGTTGAAATCCGTTAGGCTACAGGTTTATTTTTATTAAACCTTAAGTGGTATATTAGGCTATTATTAGTGGCTTAATTATATTTTGATGTTACTTAAAATGCACTCTTTAAATCAGGCTTTTTGGTCAGAATGTCTGTTTTCACCATCAGAGTTTGGTCAGTGCAATCAATTTTTCTGAGATGAAAAAAAACGTATTGCTGGAAGTTTCCTAAGTTAAAATAGTGAAAAAACTAACAGAACTGTAACAACACCTGAGCAATACACCTCCCAGGACAAGTATGGAATCCTGCACAGTCAATCAACCTACTAGTTCATTAATCCAGAACAACACAGCAGAGTATCTCCTAGTGCAAGATGCTCTGCACAGAGGAATCGTGACATTGTGACGTGAGGTTGATCCAAGACTCGGATCAAAATCAGATATGTCTTTGTAATTTTGTGCAGACCACTCAGACTGCAAAAAATACATATGAGCAGCTCTATATACTATATTTATTATTTCTATCTGTGGAAATCACAGATAGAACTCATGTGAAGAAATGACATCTGAAGGAGCCCTAAAAGTCTGGTCATATTCAAGAGTTTTTAGACATTGTAAGCTGAAATGACATATTAGTAACTTGACATGATGGGTCAATTATGGTTTATACTGCTCTACTTTGTGCAAACCCAGAATTTTACAGTTTATCCCAGTTTGCTTTAGTATGGTGATATTTGGATTGATCACACAATTTATCCACTGCATTAGGGCAGGACTGCACCTGCGCAAGCAATAAACATGTTCAGGGACTGTTCTTGGTATGTACTGAATTGGATGCATCCAAGGACAGCTGAGAAACTGGTCATTTATATATGATTACCTCCATCCTGTATCCTGTGATGATGGAAAATCTGCATAAAAATGATGATATGATCAATATACTCACTGGCTTAATAGTGATGAGCAAACACTATGATGTTGGGGGGCTCGGTACTTGTAACGAGCATTTTGTTGCTTGGGTGCTCGGTACTTGTTTACCTAGTATAATGGAAGTCAATGAAGATCTCGAACATTTTTCTGGAAAATCTTACAGAAAAAATGCTCCAGTTCCCATTGACATCCATTATACTCAGCAAATGAGTACTGAAAACCTAAGCAACAAAATGCTCTTGTTTACTGAGCACCTGAGCATCATAGTGTTCGCTTCTTAATATTACCTAATTATTGTGCACACAGTATATGTCCTTACTAAGTTACTACTATGCTAAAATGTATCTTAAATTTCTAAACTAAGATTGTCTTATGCTAAAAAAAATACCAATGAGTTTGTCATAGTTAAGTTTATCTAAACATTTTTCATTATCCATACTGTATTATGAATTTGCATATGTAGCAATTTCCTAATATAATTTCTGTAATCCAATAATAGAGCAGGAAGCCTCAGGGAAATAAGTCCCTGGGGTCTCCTTACATCTGTCAGCCGATAAAGGCTATTTTACGCCATGCTCCTTTTACATTAATCTTACTTATAGTCAATATGCTCATTGAGACTCTCATCCTTATGAATGCAAAGTGAATAGTACATTGACGTGGGTGATGCAAGAAAACCTAACACAAGTGTCAGCCCTAATTATAACATTTAAGTTGAATGGTAACTTAAGAACCAGTTTATTGAAGGAAAATTGTTCTGAACATGTGCGAATAATTTAGTTGCAGAGTCCTTTAAAGCACTAAATTTCAAGGTTAACTGCGCTGGTCAAAACGTGAATGACACGCAAGCACAGTAGGGAATGACTGGAGAAATGTGGTCTTAGAAAGGCATTGAGGTGTAGACTAACTTGCTTCATTTAATCAAGGAGTCTAGGGAAATTATTACTATTTCATTTTTTATTTTTATTTTTCTTACTTTAGGATTTTTTTAGGACCAGGTTTATAAAATATGAATGCTACCCAACATTTCATTGGTATGGCTCATGGGACTATTGCATCTTTACCCAGGTGGGGTGTTTTGTCTTTTGGTAGTGGATGCCCTGGACTATCACTAACACTCGTCTTCATTTTCTTGTCTTGTTTACTGGTATAAGATGTGGATTAGGGATCCTTCAAATTTGGAAACAGCGTGGGTTAAAAAAACCCTCTCTGATTGATAGATCATAAAAGTAAAAGGGGAGTTGTCAGAGAGAAAAGCCACGTAAAGTTCCATGAGGTTCCTATGTACTTTGCAAGCCTTTACATTTTGTACTAGACTCTACAGATCACTGATCTCACATCTGATTGCCACGTGGTGTCAGAATTTTTATTTATTTTGTTTTCAATTTTCCATATTATATTTTTTTCCTTTTATCCCTTACATCCATAGCTATTCATCTACTCAAGATACATTTGATGGATATTTTAGGGCTGTCAATCAAAAAAGAGAAACAAACGTCACCCAGGAAATCACATGGATATGCTCTAGAGTGACGCAGGGTGATAGTCGTGGATGAGGGATTTACTGTGAGTCCAAGTGCAACCCAACTCAATGCTAAAGTACTCATGATGATCACCTTCCCTTCTAGCGGCTCAATGTCCGGTCTCCTAGTAGAGGAGGGTATCAGAGGTTCCATTACCAAGGCTAGAGTACAACCTTGTGCTCCATGATGCTTCCGAATCCACATGTATTCTCCTCGTAGGGGAGGGTGTAAGGGATAGCCAATAGTATCGGAGTAGAGTAGTATGCTCTCGGATGTTTAGAGAGACTTCGCTCAGGAAGGCTAACTTTGTTCACACATTAGTTTGAATTAACGCATTACCTTGACCGTTAGGGATCTGGCCACTAGAGTCCTGTCCTCCTGCTCCTATAGTCTGGTCTGCATTTTTCAATGGTCTGTCTTTAGTCTTAACTTTGTTCCCACTCCATGTCTCAGTCAACACTCAAGGATTGCACTCTCTCATCTCCAGTCTCTTTCCTTTACTGCCAAAAGCCATATATTGCATGTGACTTCCATGATCTGCAGACTATCAGTCCGTAACTTTCATCCACTAGACCTTCACTGACTTCTCTAGAATGAACCGTCTCTTTTCCTATCAACTAATGATTCTCATTAGGGGCTTGTCCCAACATTTAACCACTACTTACCCTATAGTCTGGTAAGTTACTCTCCACAAGTGCTAAATATTATACATTACTATATATACAGTATGTATACATGTGGCACAATATTTACAAAAGAAACAGGACATAATTTGCATGTAAGCACACCTCTTTCTTGAAAAAAAAAGGGAAGAGGAAAAAAAGGAAGCATCTACTATGCAAATAGGATGGCATCTGAGAAAATAAAGTTGTTAGTTTCTTTTGGATAGGAACACTCACACATATGTATGAATGCAACCATAAGATAATTGTTCATGCAAAGGTGCCTCACTAAGGGTGAATTTAAACTGCTCGATAGACTGCATTAAACAACCATGGGCTGGCAGGATGTTTGCTGGATGGTAGCTGTGGAATAGGTTGTTTATACAGGCAGTTCGCGATTTTGCTGCCAAAAATGACCATCTTTTGAATAAACCAAAAGGTCATTTCATATGATGATCTAGAATTTTGCTCTTTCATTGGGTGATCATCAACCTATTCAAATTGTATTAAGAGCTATTGTTCACAAAAATTGGGAACACTAAAGGTCCTGTTACACGTAGCGACGCACCAGCGATTTGACCAGTGATCCGACCTTGCAGGGATCGCTGGAACGTCGCTACATGGTCGTTGGTGAGTTGTCAATCAGGCAGATCTCCACAGCGATCAGAGATCAGCCACCAGCGACCCGTGTAACGACGGCTCCCTGCTTATTCAGAATGGGTGCTCGTTGGTCTCTTGCCGTCAAAGCGCCAATGGGTGCTGCACAACGGGAGACTAACGAGTAAAAAATGGTCCTGATCGTTTTGTCACGATCAGCGACCTCGCAGCAGGGGCCAGCTCACTGCTGCTTTTCACAGACAGTGAAATCGCTGGCAAGGTCACTGATACATCACAAAACCTGTGACGTTTCAGTGATCTCGCTAGCGATCTCGCTAGCGATCTCGCTGTGTGTGACGGGGGCTTAAGGGGTTACTACAACAAATCCAATTTATACTCTATCCAGCTGCTGAGACCCCAGCGATCCTGAGATAAGGGCTCTGCAGTCACACCCTGAATGGGCTCTATGTGACAATAAATGAGATGTAAACTACACCTATTCATACCTCTGCTACTTTTACTACAGGGTTGCAGAGCTCTGTTGTTGGGCTTCTAAAGCCCCAAAGTTGAGTTATCTGTGGTCTCAATTGTTGGACCGATGATCATAAAGCTGATTTCTATCCTATTGCTAGGGTATAACTTGACATTTTTAGGAATAACATTTACACACATAAATAGTGGGACATCAGATAAACTCAATCTTCACACAATGGGTTCTGACGCTTCGTTTTTCGAAGAAAAATTGTTGAATAATTAAATGTTCAACTCCAAAAACATTGTGATACAATTATGTATTATTAGTATTATTATTAATATTTATTATCTTCAGTATTGAAAGAAAATCTACAAGATCATTTATCTGAGTAATGATAATACAAGAACATCTCGGAAAATTGAAGAAAACAGTAATCAAGTTTATTAATTGCCCTGGCTAGCATTGCAGCTGTAGTTGAGCAGTAGAGCTTAGAACCTTAATATTATATAAAAGTGTATTGATATAATAAAACCTGTAAAGTCAACAGAAAAGTGTATAACATTTGGTTTATCTACAATTAGATCAATTTAATATAAATTACTTTTACTATATGACAATTTATGACTATATGGCCTAATTGGAGTACAGCATGAGCTCCTAAGTTCTGATTTCTGCCTACTCATATTAGATTTTTCTAACATGAAAGAAACCAAAACAGCTTTGCTATCAGTAATTTGCAAAAGAAATCCCTTCTCTCTGTTATGTATAGACCATGTGATGTGCACCGACTGATAATAAGTAACAAAGTACATGAAATTATATGGTAGGAAACATTTCACAATAACCAAATTCAATTAAGTTTGACCTATTTTTGAGTTATGACAACTTGAGTCTTTAGATTAATATAATGGACTGTTTGATAATCAGCACTAATTTTCCTTCCAGGTATAAATACTATGTTAGTCAGACAATGCTTAGATTAGCCAAGACAAGTTCACCAGTAACCAGTTACACCTTTTTTATTCAAATAAAACCTTATTAATGATTCGGAAAAGTTTCAATAAAATAACTATTCTTATTTGACATGAACCTTTGTGCAAGGCCCGTTTCACACGTCAGTGAAAAACAGTGACGTTTTTCACTGGCGTGTAAAACACGCACATGTCCCTGCGTGTGCCGTGATTCACGGCACACGTGGGTTGTCTAAGTGCAATCCAGGCTCCGTTCTCCGTGGCCCGTGATTGCACTTAGAAAATAACTCCCCTGTGCGCGCTCCCGCTGTCCATGGTGCTGATCGCTCCCGCGGTGCAGCATCCGGCCGGCGCTGACCCCCGCAGCAGCTGCTTCCGGGTTGGCTGTGTCGCGCATAATGAATATGCGCGACAATAATGAGCCGGCTCAGAAGCAGCAGGGAGAACGGGCTGCAGAGGACATCGCTGGACGCCGGGTGAGTAAAAATGATTTTTGTTTTAAAAGCACGTTTTTTTCTGGCACGTGTTTCACGGACCACACCACTGCGTGGACCGTGGAACATCAGTGATGCCAAAAAAAAATGGACATGTCTCCGTGCGGCATACCCGCACACGCGGGTATGCCGCACGGAGACACGTGCAGTGAAAAATCACTGACGTGTGAGCAGACCCATTCATTATAATGGGTCTGCATATGTCAGTGATTCTGGTACGTTTAAAAAAAAGCACAAACGTACCAGAATCACTGACGTGTGAAAGGGGCCTAAAATCATGGGTGAAGTGAAAAGACCATTTATACTGCAAGTCACTCCATTGCTGATGTGACGCCCTTGGACTATCAGGTCGTCACAGGGTACTGCACAAACTGCCCTTCCGTGCAGTATTCCAAGTCCCTCATGGTTCTGGGTCCCTATCTTTTGGTGTTACCCCCAACAGCAAATCAAATCCTAGATACACACAGCACCACACCCACCAGGCACACCAGTGGACAGCTTGAGTGGAATAGAGTCGCCCACCTGGGGGGTTAGGGAGGGGAGGTGAGTAGTGTAGACAGTCTACTAGTGAGTGGAGAGTTGGGAAGTAGCCCTCAAGCTGTGAGGAGCTAAGAGGAGGTTGGGAGTGGTGGCTCCCAATAGAAGCTGTTTAGGTTGCAGACAGTGGTCTGGACCTAGAGGAGTCGGACCCTCAGTCGCAGGGGATTTCGGCTTGTGGAGGATGGTCAGCAGCCTGGCACTTTCACCGGTCTGGGACTGAAGGCACGGTGGGGTACACGGATCCTAGGTCGGGTAGAAGCTTCAGTCAACCCGACAAGTCACCTGAGGAGAACGGAGCCTTTATGACCTGTTCCCACCCGCTCCAGAATCGGGGCACTAGCGCGGGGGATAGGGCCTTCCAACCAAAATGGTCCAGAAAATTCCAAGCGTGAGCCCTGAGAGCAGGCTCCCACACTTATCCACAGTGGGGATCGAGTCCCGGCAAGTTTCAGACTACTGGGCCACCCCGTTGAAGTTAAACTTAGTGCCAGGAGGCAGGTCACGAATCACCAGGCAACACCATAGGGGACGGGACCCGGACGTGCTCCCCTCCAGCGGCAGTGATACCCCGAAATTTGGTTTACCCGGTTGTCAGAGTCTGCTTATTGACTGAGTGAGTACCTGAGTGACCCCTGCATCCCACAGCATAGCACCAAGTCCCGGGGCCTACCCTTACCCGTGGAGGGCCATGATACCTTGCTGCCCCACTCCATCACCCTGGGTACTCCAAACGGTAGCGACAGTACTCCCAATTACCCTACACCATGGGTGGCGTCATTAACTACCTCTCCCCTGTAAATACCCCCTTCTTCATTCGAATGTGGCCCCTAGCACCCGGGTGCGGAGACCCTCGAGCCACGAACAATCACCCCCGGATCTGAGCGGTTCAGACCGCTGCAGGGGCAGCACACTGAAACTTATCAGTAACATAAATAATTTTCTACAGAAAAGAAAGTTGTATGCAAGAAGATAAAAATTGTAAAATGTCCAACAATGGATGATTTAACTTTTCCCACAAGTTTCAGTAATGCAGCGTTTCTACTGTAAATCATTGATGAGTTTCCATGGAGTTTTAGGCTATGTCTTCAGCAGAACATACAGCTTGTGAAATAAGGTATAACAAATCCCCATAAAGTTGAGATAGGATGACAGGGTACGCGTTTCGAGCTACATGCTCTTAATCTCAATCAATTTTTTATACCTTGTGGATATGATCCATTTCCATTTTACCATGAATATTGAATAAAAAAGCAAGTTTTAATATATTTTCTGGACACGAGTGCTGGATTTTTTTCTGTCTCCTGGAGTTTCTTGGCCGGGCCGGCTTCACCGTGCACCTGTCCTTCATTGGAGTCTCCATGTGATCTGGGTGAGCTGATTTTGTTTTTCTTGTTTCAGCTTGTGAAATAAGTATTCAACATCTCACCAATTCTATGATTAAATATATTTCCAAAGGTGCTATTATAATGAAATTCTCACCAGATGTCGGTAACAAGCTATCCAATTCACACAGAAAAAGAAATCAAACCATAAATGGCACACATTTAGTGATGTACAATAGCGAGAAACGACACAGTGATAAAGTATTGAACGCAGGATGTGCAAAAAGCCATGGAAAGTCATGGCATCAGCTGAATCCTGACATTTAGTGAAAAATAATATTGTCTGGTTAAATTGATGACCTATAAAAAGCTGTCTCATTACTAAGGTGCCACACAAGAAACATCTAATGATAGGTAAAACCAGTGAGTTGTCTCAAGACCTTTGCAATTTTATTGTTGTAAATCATACTGATGGCTTTATTTATAAACTACTGAAGGTTCCAGTGAGCAATGTTGGGGCCATAAGTTGAAAGAACATCATTTCCTCATAATCTGGCCACAATCAGATGCTCCCAGCAGGATTTCAAACAGAGGAGTGAAAAAAATTATAATAAGGTTGTCCTACAGAAATAAACCACCTGTGGAGAGCTACAGAAAGACCTGGAATCCACAAATACAATTGTTTGAAAGAAAACAATAAATATTGCAGTCAACCTCCATGGTCTGCATACACACTCAACACACAAGACTCAATACGGAACAAAAAGTATATTCAAGCTTGTTTAAAGTTTGCTCAGCAACATTTAGATAAGTCGGTGAAATACTGGGTGATAATAGTCTGGTCAGATGCGACCAAAATTGAACTATTTGAATGTCCTTATACATACCATGTTTGGAGGCCAAAAGACACGCCATTCCACCCCCAAAACCATATCAACAGTAAAGTTTGGAGGTGGGAACATCATTGTGTGAGGCTTTTTTTCAGCATATACCACTTGGAAAACATCATATAATTACAGGATGTATGAATGGATAAATGTATTGAGAAATTCTTTATAAAAATATGCTGCTATCTAGCAGGATGATGAAGATGAAACAATGATGGACATTTCAGCAAGACAGTAATCCCAAACACACAGCCAAGGAAATGCTCAATTAGTTTCAGAAAAATAGGATGCTAGAATGGTCCAGCTAATCACCTGACCTTGGTCCAATAGGAAATTTATGGAAGGAGCCAACAGAACCTTCAGGATTTGAAGAGTTTTTGTGTGGAAGAATCGGCCAAAATCACAGCCGAGCAATGCATGCAACTAGTTTCTCAATCCAGGCTTTGTCTTCAAATTGTCATCACCAACAAAGGCTTTTGTATTAAATAAATTTCAGTAAGTATGACCAATACTTTTTCCTTCTGTCATTTCTCATTATTACACCCGACTATATTTATGGACATTTATGGTTTATTTCTTTGTCTACTTGGATTGAATGGGTTGATACGAATGTTTGATGAGAGATTCATGTCAATAGTAGAGATAAGCGAACCGGTCCCGGTTCGGCTCGAGGCCGGTTCGCCGAACGGGGGTCCCGTTCGAGTTCGGTTCGTCGAACGTTCGACGAACCGAACTAGAACCAATAGGCTATAATGGGAGGCAATCACAAACACATAAAAATGCATTATAAATGTACACAAACAGTTAATAAACATTGCCATAACACTTACCGGTCCTCGCGATCCCTTCTGCACTCTGTCTCCTGCCGCTATTCCATCCGATGATCGCTGAATCCTCCCGGTGACCTGCACTGCCAGCAGAGAAGCAGGACCTATCGTGACGTCAAAATAGCCATGTGACCAGTCACGTGGCTATTATCTCATTGGCTACAGACTGGTCACATGACTATGACACGTCATGTAGGACCTGCGAGTGCATCTCTCCGGTACACGGTGCACATATGTGTATCGCCGTGTACCGGCGACATGCTCTAGCACACGGTCGACTCCCCGTTCCGTTAGGGACCGGCTGACACAGCCGGTCATTAACGGAGATCACCGTTGCCATAGCAACGCAGTTAGCGGTGACGTCACCGCTAACCGCGGCTCCGGGAGCACCGTTGCTATGGTAACGCGTCTGTCAGCGTTACCGCTGTTACCGCTAGCAGCCAGCAGTGATCACTCACGGAGTGAAGGCTGCACGCTGCTTCCCGATTGTAGTGAGCATTGTAGTTAGGATGGAGGTTCCCCAGCCCCAAGTGATGCCCCTCACTACAATCGTCACTACTACTACACTAGAAAGAAAGAAGACAGAAGAGCAGGATCGTGGAGGGCTGACAGGGGGTAATAAAGATGGAGTCTCTAATGTGTCTGTGTATTTATTTCTATTAAAGTATTTTTTCTCTGTGTGGTGTCTTTTTTTAACCCTTTATTGGAGATTCTTAATGGCCGGGTCAAACGTGCCTGACATTAAGAATCTCTGGCTTAATACTGGCTGGTAAAACAAAGCCAGTATTAACTCATGATTACCCAACAAGCCACCCGGCTCCAGGACTGTTGGAAGAGTTGGATACAGCGCCAGATGATGGCGCTTCTATGAGAGCGCCATTTTCTGGGACGGCTGCGGACTGAAATCCGCAGCAGAGGCGCCCACAAACCTCGGGCTAACCTGTGCTGCGGATTCCAATCCCCAGCTGCCTAGTTGTACCCGGCTGGACACAAAAATAGGGCGAAGCCCACGTCATTTGTTTTTTAATTATTTCATGAAATAAGTGAAATAATTAAAAAAAACGGGCTTCCCTATATTTTTGGTTCCCAGCCGGGTACAAATAGGCAACTGGGGGTTGGAGGCAGCCCGTGGCTGCCAGCTGTACCTGGCTAGCATACAAAAATATGGCGAAGCCCACGTCATTTTTTTGGTGGGCAAAAAACTTCTGCATGCAGTCCTGGATGGAGTATGCTGAGCCTTGTAGTTCTGCAGCTGCTGTCTGCTCTTCTCCATACAGACAGACAGCAGCTGCAGAACTACAAGGCTCAGCATACTCCATCCAGGACTGTATGCAGAAGTTTTTTGCCCCCTGAAAAAATTATGTGGCTTCGCCATATTTTTGTATGCTAGCCAGGTACAGCAGGCAGGTACGGCTGCCCCCAACCCCCAGTTGCCTATTTGTACCCGGCTGGGAACCAAAAATTAAGGGAAGCCCTTTTTTTATTATTTCATGAATTTCATGAAATAATTAGAAAACAAATGACGTAGGCTTTGCCCCATTTTTGTGTCCAGCCAGGTACAACTAGGCAGCTGGGATTGGAATCCGCACCACCGGTTGGCCTGAGCTTTCTGGGCCCCACTGCTGCGAATTGCAGTCTGCAGCCACCTCAGAAAATGGCATTTTCATAGAAGCGCCATCTTCTGGCGCTGTATCCAACTCTTCCAGCACCTGCCTGCTATACCTGGCTAGCATACAAAAATATGGCGAAGCTCACGTCCTTTTTTTGTAGCTTTTTGGCAAAAAAAAAAAAAAATGCTTCCCTGGATTTTCCATTGCCAGTGAAGGTAACACCAAGCAGTGGGGGTTAGCAGCCAGTAGCTGCTTGGATTACCCTTAGCTAGCAATACAAAAAATGCAGTGGGAGCTAACATATATTTTTTTTAATTATTTATTTAAATAACTAAAAATAAAATGGGCTTCCCTGTATTTTGATTGCTGGACATCACAGTGCTGTAAAAATAAATCTTTAAAAAAATGACGTAGCGCTCCGCGGTATTTTTGATTCTCAGCGCAGATAAAGCAGACAGCTATGGGTTGCCACCCCCATCTGCCTGCCGTTACCTTGGTTGGCAATCAAAATACAGGGAAGCCCATTAATTTTTTCTATTTAAAAAATAGTTAAAAAAAAAAAATTACGTTGGGTCCCCCCATTTTTGATAGCCAGCTAGGGTAAAGCAGACGGGTGTAGCCTGAAAACCACAGCTGGCAGCTTTACCGTGGTTGGGGATCCAATGTGGAGGTCCCCTCAGGCTCTTTTTTATAATTATTTTATAAATATTAATAATTACACAATAAAAGTAGGGGACCCCCCAAATTGGATCACCAGCCAAGGTAAAGCGGACAGCTGTGGTCTGGTATTCTCAGGGTGGGAAGGTCCATAGTTATTGGGCCTTCACAGCCTAAAAATAGCAGGCCGCAGGCACCCCAGACGTGGCGCATCCACTAGATGCGCCAATCCTGGCGCTTCACCCCAGCTCATCCCGTGCCCTGGTGCAGTGGCAAACGGGGTAATAAATCGGGTTGATACTAGCTGTAAAGTCACCTGAGATCAAGCCCAGCAGTTTGTGATGTCATGGCGTCTATTAGATACCCAACATCATAAACTGTCAGTACTAACAAAAACAAAAAATCGACAAAAGAAATTTATTTGAAAAAACAGTCCCCAAAACATTTCCTCTTTCACCAATTTATTGTAAGAAAAAAAATAAAGGGGTCCCACGACGACTCTGGACCGTCTAGAATATGGGGGGGAGACACTCAGGGAACGTATCCCCCATTTTCTAGGAGTGCGGACCCTTCATGTGAGGAGTGTGGGTGCAATGAATCTGCACTCACTCTCCCCGGGTCCACAGCAGCAGAGTCCATGTCGTAATGGTTGCTACCAAAGCTGCAATGCCCTGCTCATGAGGTAAGGGCATGCCTAATCAGGAGAACTACTGTAGAGGAAGCTCTGCTCACTGGTATATAGGTGCTCAGAGGTAATAATAGATAAAATTAGTGAGTAACCTCGGCACTCTATATCTCCCAGACTAAGTCAGTAAGTCACAACGGATAGTAATGCAAAATCACTCTTTATTGGTCCGTATTAAGAAAATTTTTTTTTCATAAGCATATATGTTTTTGTCCAAAACAAGTTACAAATGACGTTTCGGCCTGAGCCTTCGTCAGATTGGACTTATCTGCATGTAATCATGAAAAATGACAATAATCAGTATCACATAAGAGTGAGAGAACAATAACATAAACTCGAACAATGTAGAGGTACAATTGGGATGCAGCAAAAAAATTGCAACACAGCAAGAAATGAAACACATGATACAAATGTCATAATACAGTACAAGGACAATATAGTAATGACAAATATGGGGTCAGAGTAGACTTAGACAGCTCTGGTACGAAAGAGATGTCAATCATAAAGTAACATGTGCAGTAGGTGTAGAGCTACACTATGCATGGCAGAGCTAATGGGTAGACCGACCATAGAAAAAGTAGAGAAAAAGTGGAGAAAAAGTGGAGAATAAGTGGAACATAAGAGGAGAAAAAGTGGAGAAAAAGTGGAGAAAAAAGTGGAGAAAAAGTGGAGAAAAAGTGGAGAAAAAGTGGAGAAAAAGTGGAGAAAAAGTGGAGATTAAGAGGAGAAAAAGTGGAGAAAAAAGTGGAGAAAAAGTGGAGAAAAAGTGGAGCATAAGTGGAGAAAAAGTGGAGAAAAAGTGGAGAAAAAGTGGAGCATAAGAGGAGAAAAAGTGGAGAAAAAAGTGGAGAAAAAGTGGAGAAAAAGTGGAGCATAAGAGGAGAAAAAGTGGAGAAAAAGTGGAGAAAAAGTGGAGCATAAGAGGAGAAAAAGTGGAGAAAAAGTGGAGAAAAAAGTGGAGAAAAAGTGGAGAAAAAGTGGAGAAAAAGTGGAGAAAAAGTGGAGAAAAAGTGGAGAAAAAGTGGAGATTAAGAGGAGAAAAAGTGGAGAAAAAGTGGAGAAAAAGTGGAGCATAAGAGGAGAAAAAGTGGAGAAAAAAGTGGAGAAAACGTGGAGAAAACGTGGAGGAAAAAGTGGAGAAAAAGTGGAGAAAAAGTGGAGAAAAAGTGGAGAAAAAGTGGAGCATAGGAGGAGAAAAAGTGGAGAAAAAAGTGGAGAAAACGTGGAGAAAAAGTGGAGAAAAAGTGGAGAAAAAGTGGAGCATAAGAGGAGAAAAAGTGGAGATTAAGAGGAGAAAAAGTGGAGAAAAAGTGGAGAAAAAGTGGAGCATAAGAGGAGAAAAAGTGGAGAAAAAAGTGGAGAAAAAGTGGAGAAAAAGTGGAGAAAAAGTGGAGATTAAGAGGAGAAAAAGTGGAGCATAAGAGGAGAAAAAGTGGAGAAAAAAGTGGAGAAAAAGTGGAGAAAGTGGAGAAAAAAATGGAGAAAAAGTGGAGAAAAAGTGGAGAAAAAGTGGAGAATAAGAGGAGAAAAAGTGGAGAAAAAGTGGAGAAAAAGTGGAGAATAAGAGGAGAAAAAGTGGAGAATAAGTGGAGAAAAAAATGGAGAAAAAGTGGAGAAAAAGTGGAGAAAAAGTGGAGCATAAGAGGAGAAAAAGTGGAGAAAAAGTGGAGAAAAAGTGGAGAAAAAGTGGAGCATAAAAGGAGAAAAAGTGGAGAAAAAAGTGGAGAAAAAGTGGAGAAAAAGTGGAGCATAAGAGGAGAAAAAGTGGAGAAAAAGTGGAGAAAAAGTGGAGCATAAGAGGAGAAAAAGTGGAGAAAAAGTGGAGAAAAAGTGGAGCATAAGAGGAGAAAAAGTGGAGAAAAAGTGGAGAAAAAAGTGGAGAAAAAGTGGAGAAAAAGTGGAGAAAAAGTGGAGAAAAAGTGGAGATTAAGAGGAGAAAAAGTGGAGAAAAAGTGGAGCATAAGAGGAGAAAAAGTGGAGAAAAAAGTGGAGAAAACGTGGAGAAAACGTGGAGAAAAAGTGGAGAAAAAGTGGAGAAAAAGTGGAGCATAAGAGGAGAAAAAGTGGAGAAAAAGTGGAGAAAAAAGTGGAGAAAAAGTGGAGAAAAAGTGGAGAAAAAGTGGAGAAAAAGTGGAGAAAAAGTGGAGCATAAGAGGAGAAAAAGTGGAGAAAAAGTGGAGAAAAAGTGGAGAAAAAGTGGAGCATAAGAGGAGAAAAAGTGGAGAAAAAGTGGAGAAAAAGTGGAGATTAAGAGGAGAAAAAGTGGAGAAAAAGTGGAGAAAAAGTGGAGCATAAGAGGAGAAAAAGTGGAGAAAAAAGTGGAGAAAACGTGGAGAAAACGTGGAGAAAAAGTGGAGAAAAAGTGGAGAAAAAGTGGAGAAAAAGTGGAGAAAAAGTGGAGCATAGGAGGAGAAAAAGTGGAGAAAAAAGTGGAGAAAACGTGGAGAAAAAGTGGAGAAAAAGTGGAGCATAAGAGGAGAAAAAGTGGAGATTAAGAGGAGAAAAAGTGGAGAAAAAGTGGAGAAAAAGTGGAGAAAAAGTGGAGAAAAAGTTGAGCATAAGAGGAGAAAAAGTGGAGAAAAAAGTGGAGAAAAAGTAGAGAAAAAGTGGAGAAAAAGTGGAGATTAAGAGGAGAAAAAGTGGAGCATAAGAGGAGAAAAAGTGGAGAAATAAGGGGAGAAAAAGTGGAGAAAGTGGAGAAAAAAATGGAGAAAAAGTGGAGAAAAAGTGGAGAAAAAGTGGAGAATAAGAGGAGAAAAAGTGGAGAAAAAGTGGAGAAAAAGTGGAGAATAAGAGGAGAAAAAGTGGAGAATAAGTGGAGAAAAAAATGGAGAAAAAGTGGAGAAAAAGTGGAGAAAAAGTGGAGAAAAAGTGGAGCATAAGAGGAGAAAAAGTGGAGAAAAAGTGGAGAAAAAGTGGAGAAAAAGTGGAGCATAAGAGGAGAAAAAGTGGAGAAAAAAGTGGAGAAAAAGTGGAGAAAAAGTGGAGCATAAGAGGAGAAAAAGTGGAGAAAAAGTGGAGAAAAAGTGGAGCATAAGAGGAGAAAAAGTGGAGAAAAAGTGGAGAAAAAGTGGAGCATAAGAGGAGAAAAAGTGGAGAAAAAGTGGAGAAAAAAGTGGAGAAAAAGTGGAGAAAAAGTGGAGAAAAAGTGGAGAAAAAGTGGAGAAAAAGTGGAGATTAAGAGGAGAAAAAGTGGAGAAAAAGTGGAGCATAAGAGGAGAAAAAGTGGAGAAAAAAGTGGAGAAAACGTGGAGAAAACGTGGAGAAAAAGTGGAGAAAAAGTGGAGAAAAAGTGGAGCATAAGAGGAGAAAAAGTGGAGAAAAAGTGGAGAAAAAAGTGGAGAAAAAGTGGAGAAAAAGTGGAGAAAAAGTGGAGAAAAAGTGGAGAAAAAGTGGAGAATAAGAGGAGAAAAAGTGGAGAAAAAGTGGAGAAAAAGTGGAGAATAAGTGGAGAAAAAAATGGAGAAAAAGTGGAGAAAAAGTGGAGAAAAAGTGGAGCATAAGAGGAGAAAAAGTGGAGAAAAAGTGGAGAAAAAGTGGAGAAAAAGTGGAGAAAAAGTGGAGAAAAAAGTGGAGAAAAAGTGGAGAAAAAGTGGAGAAAAAGTGGAGAAAAAGTGGAGATTAAGAGGAGAAAAAGTGGAGATTAAGAGGAGAAAAAGTGGAGCATAAGAGGAGAAAAAGTGGAGAAAAAAGTGGAGAAAAAGTGGAGAAAGTGGAGAAAAAAATGGAGAAAAAGTGGAGAAAAAGTGGAGAAAAAGTGGAGAATAAGAGGAGAAAAAGTGGAGAAAAAGTGGAGAAAAAGTGGAGAATAAGTGGAGAAAAAAATGGAGAAAAAGTGGAGAAAAAGTGGAGAAAAAGTGGAGCATAAGAGGAGAAAAAGTGGAGAAAAAGTGGAGAAAAAGTGGAGAAAAAGTGGAGCATAAGAGGAGAAAAAGTGGAGAAAAAAGTGGAGAAAAAGTGGAGAAAAAGTGGAGCATAAGAGGAGAAAAAGTGGAGAAAAAGTGGAGAAAAAGTGGAGCATAAGAGGAGAAAAAGTGGAGAAAAAGTGGAGAAAAAGTGGAGCATAAGAGGAGAAAAAGTGGAGAAAAAGTGGAGAAAAAAGTGGAGAAAAAGTGGAGAAAAAGTGTAGAAAAAGTGGAGAAAAAGTGGAGAAAAAGTGGAGATTAAGAGGAGAAAAAGTGGAGAAAAAGTGGAGAAAAAGTGGAGCATAAGAGGAGAAAAAGTGGAGAAAAAAGTGGAGAAAACGTGGAGAAAACGTGGAGAAAAAGTGGAGAAAAAGTGGAGAAAAAGTGGAGCATAAGAGGAGAAAAAGTGGAGAAAAAGTGGAGAAAAAAGTGGAGAAAAAGTGGAGAAAAAGTGGAGAAAAAGTGGAGAAAAAGTGGAGAAAAAGTGGAGCATAAGAGGAGAAAAAGTGGAGAAAAAGTGGAGAAAAAGTGGAGAAAAAGTGGAGAAAAAAGTGGAGAAAAAGTGGAGAAAAAGTGGAGAAAAAGTGGAGAAAAAGTGGAGAAAAAGTGGAGATTAAGAGGAGAAAAAGTGGAGAAAAAGTGGAGAAAAAGTGGAGCATAAGAGGAGAAAAAGTGGAGAAAAAAGTGGAGAAAACGTGGAGAAAACGTGGAGAAAACGTGGAGAAAAAGTGGAGAAAAAGTGGAGAAAAAGTGGAGAAAAAGTGGAGCATAGGAGGAGAAAAAGTGGAGAAAAAAGTGGAGAAAACGTGGAGAAAAAGTGGAGAAAAAGTGGAGAAAAAGTGGATCATAAGAGGAGAAAAAGTGGAGATTAAGAGGATAAAAAGTGGATAAAAAGTGGAGAAAAAGTGGAGAAAAAGTGGAGAAAAAGTGGAGCATAAGAGGAGAAAAAGTGGAGAAAAAAGTGGAGAAAAAGTGGAGAAAAAGTGGAGAAAAAGTGGAGATTAAGAGGAGAAAAAGTGGAGCATAAGAGGAGAAAAAGTGGAGAAAAAAGTGGAGAAAAAGTGGAGAAAGTGGAGAAAAAAATGGAGAAAAAGTGGAGAAAAAGTGGAGAGAAAGTGGAGAAAAAAATGGAGAAAAAGTGGAACACCCTTTGGTACCTTTCATGTGGCACTAAGGGGTGCTTAGCTTTGTATTTAGCCAAAAAAATGAAAAAAAAATGACATAGGGTTCCCCCTAGTTTTGTAGCCAGCTAGGGTAAAGCAGACGGCTGCAGCCTGCAGACCACAGCTGGCAACCTCACCTTGGCTGGTAATCCAAAACTGAGGGCACCCCACGCTGTTATTTTAAATTAAATAAATAATTGAAAAAAAAAACACGTAGGGGTCCCCCAAAATTGGATCACCAGCCAAGGTAAAGCAGACAGCTGGGGCCTGATATTCTCAGACTAGGGAGGTCCATGGTTATTGGAATCTCCCCAGCCTAAAAATAGCAGGCCGCAGCCGCCCCAGAAGTGGCGCATCCATTAGATGCGCCAATCCTGGTGCTTCGCCCCAGCTCATCCCGCGCCCTGGTGCGGTGGCAAACGGGGTAATATTTGGGGTTAATACCAGATGTGTAATGTCACCTGGCATCAAGCCCTGGGGTTGGTGAGGTCAGGCGTCTATCAGATACCCGACATCACCAACCCAGTCAGTAATAAAAAAAAAATACACGACAAACACATTTTTATTTGAAAAAACACTCCCCAAAACATTCCCTCTTTAACCAATTTATT
Organism: Anomaloglossus baeobatrachus; assembly: GCF_048569485.1. NCBI lineage: Eukaryota > Metazoa > Chordata > Amphibia > Anura > Aromobatidae > Anomaloglossus > Anomaloglossus baeobatrachus. The sequence goes on along the minus strand of NC_134354.1, from coordinate 173,200,057 downwards.
AGATTGAAAAACAAATCCAGGTCTGGTGTAATCCAAGGGGTTGCCATGACGATGCACACTGTCCCAGTCAATGAAGAGCAGGATGTTCCCCATTGGCTGGGAGAGCAGTGCAGTGACCTGAGCTAACATCAATGGGTCAGCCCAGGTCACTGCAGGGGGGTGACAAGTGCTGCTGTCAGTGAGGTACATTACCTGCGCTGATCTCCAGCACACTGACAGCCCCTGTCACTGAGCTCAATGACCGCCCGGCGCCTTCACACCAAGTATCGCGAGAGGTCCGTGACGTCACCGCTAGTCAGTCTCGGGTCGGAAGCGATAGGTGATGTGACAAGCGGCGGCCATGGAGGACAGTGACAGCGCTGAGGTCGGGATGGCGGGACTTCATCACCGCAGGTAAGCCGAGCGAGCGAGCGAGCGGGCGGGCGGGCGGGCGGGCGGGGGGGGGGGGGGGATGATGTGGATGTGTGTGTGTGTGTTTGTGTATGTGTGTGTATGTGTACATGCTGCGGGCAGGAGGGGGTGGAGCGAGCTGAGCGGGAAAGTGTGGGCTTCCTGCACGTAACTAAGATAAACATCGGGTTACTAACCAAAGCGCTTTGCTTGGATACCCGATGTTTATCTTGGTTACCAGCTTGTGGCAGGCTGCCAGCGATGGCTCCTGCTCACTGTAGCTGTAAAAAGCCCTGCTTTTTGCTGCTAGAACCGTTCTCGAACGTATCTAGAACTATCGAGCTTTTAGCAAAAAGCTCGAGTTCTAGTTCGATCTCGAACAGCCCAAAAATCACTCGAGCCGCGAACTGGAGAACCACGAACCACGAACCGCGCTCAACTCTAGTCAATAGTACCTTTAGAAATATTTATATTTATTTAGAAATATGTGCATGTATAATGGTCTAATTCCATTTCCATACTTGTATCACTTTGTCAATTATCATTCACTTATGCCATATTTTTTCATATGCTGCAAGGGTCTGTATATGTTGGGAGATGTTCTTGTTATTGGAGAATCCAACAAAGATTTAAGGTAAATACAAAATTCTAGCTCTCTTTTATTTTCAGTGTTTTGTGAACATGATTATATAAGTATAAGGCTTGGACTGGCCCACAGGGGAACAGGTGTATTCGCAGGTGGGCCACTGTGTAGAAATGGGCTACTTACCACTTTAATGAGCAGTATTTACCACTATAAATTCTGTTAACTATGTACAGACAAAGGCAGCATCTCATCATTCATTTAAAAAAGTAAAAATTGTGAATGAATGTAAGGCTGCTTTCACACTACTTTTTTTAACATGCGTCATGAACTTTTTTTAACGCAAAAACGGATCCAGTGCAAATGCATTTTCATTTCAATGCATTTGCAATGGACTCACGTCAACATGCGTTCACATGCATTTGCGTGCGTTATAGTGAGGATCCAGCGACTTGCAGTTTTTTTTACTTTTTTCAAAAATGCTACTTGTAGCGTTTTTGAGCTGCGTCCAAATACTGTTTTTCACTGGATCCTGACTATACTGCATGCAAATGCATGTGAACGCTGGCATGCTGATAGACAGGATCTTGCTTGCTCTACTGAGCATGCCCAGAAACCAGCCTGTCATGATCAGTCTCTCTCTCCCCCTCCCTCTCTCCCCCTCCCTCTCTCTCCTCTCTCTCTCCCCCGCCTGAGAGCGGCGGACGCTCGTAACCAAGGTAAATATCGGGTAACCAAGCAAAGCGCTTCGCTTAGTTACCCAATGTTTACCTTGGTTACGTGTGCAGGGAGCAGGCAGCCTGGCTCCTAGCAGCTACGGACGATCGTAACCAAGGTAAATATCGGGTATCCAAGCAAAGCACTTCGCTTAGTTACCCGATGTTTACCTTGGTTACCAGCCTCTGCAGCTGTCAGATGCCGGCTCCCAGTCTATCACGTTCAGTTCCCCTCACTCCCGATCACATGACTTCAATGCCCGCCCATAAACTTCAAGTGGTAGGATCCTGCAAAATAACACATGCGTTTGCATGCGTTTTTCTTTGTAAAAACAGGATCCACTTTTACAGCAAAAAAACATTCATGACGCATGTTAACAAAACGTAGTGTGAAAGCAGCCTAATATAATATTACAGTAATCCACCAGAGTCAATGTTACTAGTTGGCCCATGGCACCTCCATCCCTCTCTGGGTTGTGGTAGGAACAATAGAGAGGCTCAAATTTAAGCTATTATTGATCTTGCATGCGTATGAATAAATTGGCAAGTAAGTGTTACTAGTTAGGGTGTGTCCTTCCATAGTCTGACACAGTGCAATCAGTGATAACAGTGCAGACTGTGCAGGGACATACCCTAACTGATAACACCTATTTCTGAGGAATGACACAATACTGAGATGTAAGAAAATATAATCCAGATTTGTTGTTTTATGAACAATACCAGTATTTATTGAAACAGACATGTTTGTACAGGGTAAAAAATTGACACTGTCTATGTAGCTGCAACTTCTATTAGGAGCAAATTGAAAAGAATCTAAAACAGCAATTCAGTAATTTCAGAAAAACATTATTTTTCTTCTTCCAATCCACAAAATGAGTAACCATGCACCGGATGCAGGCTTGACACCCACATATAATGTTTAATATAAAGCATTCTGGATGATGGGCTTATAATTACACTGACCTGGGGAAATGTAAAAATGTTGTAATAATAAAGACAGGATGTAAATGTTCTATTTAAATCTGCATTTTGCTAGAAAGTAAAATCTGTTCTGTCTACTGGTAAATAATACTGGAAAACAGAAATACTGTACACAGGAAGCAAATGCTAAAGGACCCAAAATACAGACTGTGGCTGCAGTGGGCGGTATAACAATATTTAGTGAAAACAAGCAGTAACCACAAACATGAAACCAATTCCAGCACACAAAGCAGAGCATTATACTAGTTCTGTAAGAAAAACATAAAGCCGGGCTCACACACACGTCAACAATGAGATCTTTAGTAGACAATAGAGATTAGAGATAAGTGACATAGTTACGTAGGTTGAAAAAAGTGGTAGGTCCATCAAGTTCAACCTTTCTCCACTAATCATACATTTTTGTCACTATATTATCTATAACTCATAATGTTATATGTAGAGTTGCGCGATTACCTAACTATTCGTACTCGTTATTCTCATAACTACTGTCTACTACTCGCGTATTCATTCTGAATAGCGTGTGCAATGAAAGTCAATGGGGAAAACTCGCAAAGTAACTAGTAACTGGAATTCTGCACTGTTTGCTACTTGCACGAATAGTGTGGCATTCAGGTTACTTGTTACTTTGGAAGTTTTTCCCAATTGACTTAGATTGCACATGCTATTCGGAATGAATACGTGAGTATTAGACAGTACTCGTTATGAGTATAGCGAGTGCGAATAGTTAGGTACTCGCTCAACTCTAGTTATATGTACTGAGGAAATCATCCAGCCCTTTTTTTTAAAAGCTGTTATAATGTCTGCCATTACTACCTCTTCCAGTAAAGCACTCCACAGTCTAACTGTAAAGAACCCTTTCCTAGTGAGCTGCCAGAATCATCTTTTTTATCACACGTAATGAATGTCCCCTGGCTCTCTTTATGGTCTTTTGAGGGAATAAGTCATATGCCAGTCCTTTGTGTTGACCACACATGTATTTATACATATAAATGAAATCTCCTCTGAGATATTTTTTTCTAAGCTAAACAAGCCAAAAATTTACAATCTCTTATCATATGATTTCCACCCCTTGTAATAATCAAGTTGCCCACCTTTGAACTGACTAAAATTTCTGAAAATTCTTTCGAAAATGTGGAGCCCAAAACCGGTACCCATATTCTATATGTGTGTGCGCTGACCCTTTCATAGACGTGAAGTACACCTGCACCCTAATGGCTTGCGTGGAGACTGGAGAATGAACAGGGAAACATGGAGGACATCCATGACATTGAGTACGTCGGTATACGTGCCAGGTGGAGGAAGAGTGACAGTATAGGAAAGCAGGCATTATAAATCCCTAGTTAACTGTGGAAATGAGACAAGTAGCCAAATGTTTATGGGGGTCTTCCAACTCTCCACTGGCAAATAATGTTAGGAGAGAGGGGGATCCGCATGTTGGATTTCCAACAACTGATCTTTTTGCTTTCTAGGAGATAGGCCACCTCCAAGGGAGTCTGCATGCAGCTATCCCATAGAGAATACAGGTTGTATTGGCCGAACATTCCTGTAAATGGAGAATTCGTAAGCAATAGCTGTCGGCTGAACAAATGTTTTGCTCACAGCTATCAAAATGTGTATTGGGGAGTTTAATCAGAAAGTTTAAGATAAAAGTAAAGGCCCATTTACACACAGCAACATCGCTAGCGATGTCGCTGCCGATCGCACCCGCCCCCATCGTTTGTGCATCACGGGCAAATCGCTGCCCGTGGTGTATAATATCATTAGTCCCCATCACACATAATTACCTGCCTAGCGATGTCGCTGCGGAACTGCCTCTTTTCTAAGGGGGAGGTTCGTACGGCGTCACAGCGACGTCACACGGCAGGCGGCCAATAGAAACGGAGGGGCGGAGAGCAGCTGAAGGAAAGACATGCCCACCTCATTGCCGGAGGACGCAGGTAAGCTGTTGTTCGTCGTTCCTGGTGTGTCACACGTAGCGATGTGTGCTGCCTCAGGAACGACAAACAACCTAGGTCCACAACGACCAACGAGATTTTGAAAATGAACGATGTGTCAACGATCAACGATTAGGTCAGTATTTTTGATCGTTAGCACTCGCTCGGAGCTGTTACACACAATGACGTTGCTAACGACGCCTGATGTGCGTCATGAACACCGTGACTCCGATGATATCTCGTTAGCGATTTCGTTGTGTGTAAATGGGCCTTAACACAGGGTTCAAATAGACATCAAAATAACAGGACATTACTCTACTATTCCATTTTATAATAATATTCTGCTTAACGGGACTCCTAACAGGCCCACCACCTATCATATAGAGAGTACTTTGGGAACCAGAGCCAAGGTGCAACTATTACATCTGCACCCCTAGCTAACATCATAATTCCAGCAAAACTATATTTGGTTCCAAATTGCTTTCCATGTTATTAATCTCGTGATTACTTAGCATAAACCTCCTTTTGTTGTAAATGTTTTAGGAGACTGCACACTGCCAAACAAGTGAGCAGTTTCCAAGTTACTGAAAACTAATACATAATAGATAATCATTACATATTCTCAACTAGTTCAGCTTTAAGGTATATTTACATATAGATTTGTTGAAAAAAATGTTGTGATCTGAATTATTTTCTTATGAGAATATTTTTGCATCTTTAATTCAAATTATTGGCTAGCTGTAGAGCTTCGCTCATGAGAATATGCCTGTAAAAAAATCTTAATCTTTATAGGGCATTAGATAAATAGCAATCTTCTATTATTTTGTAATTAAAGGGTTTGTTCACTACTTGAGCAATACCTTTTCAACCACTATATTTCCCTTGGTAAAATAATAGCAGCTATACTTTCCTCCAGTGTGGGCGCCATTCCAGCGATGGTGGTGCTTTGTCTCCTAGGGATTGCTTGACATTGTTATGTCACAAAAATCTTGCAGCCAATCAGAGGGCCCTTCACTCTCACTTCCTTCAGAGAAAATTGACAACTGGAAAAGGTCAGACAAAAGCAGTTCTCACTTTATTCTAGGTGTCAGTGTCATGAGAAGAAAATTAAATTGAAGCAGCTGCTGATTGGCTACAAGGCTATTGTGACATAACAATGTGTAACGTGAGCCCTGGGAGACCAAGAGAACACACTGCTGGAATAGAGCGAGCACTGGAGGGAAGTAAAGGCTGTTATTATCTTACATGGGGGACATATAGTGATTGAGAAGAGGTTTTTCAAGTAGAGGACAATCCATTTAATCGAATAATTTCTGTCTAGATTATAAGATAGTGAACCACAACTGGAGAAGTTATAATTTCTCATTTCTCCATGAATGCAAATACAAAAAAACCCCAAAGTATTTACCATCAGATGCACTGGAGATTCTTTCTATGAAGAACAGAACTTGTGTGTAAGGTCAAAACTATGATACAATTTGAAGCTCATGGGGCATGCCACTTATTAAAGGGAGGGAACCTGTCAGCTGATCCATGCTGATTCCCCTGTTGTAAGTTTTTCCCTATCCTATTCTGTATTCCCAGTACACATATTGTCTCTGCTTTGTGTCTGAGTTCAGTGTGTATTAGATTTTGTTCTCCCTTGTCTGTGCCTTTTCTGTGGGGTTTTCTACTGTGTTACTGGACCTCTCTTAAGTTTGGGGGGGAGTAGCTTCATGGCTTGCACAGAAGACAGGGCCAGGTCGGGGATCCGGGCTTCCCTACGTTCAAAGGTACCCCCGGAGTGAGGGTAAGTGTAGTTGCCCCAGTTTTAGGACCAGCTTAGGAACCTCTGGTTTGTCAATTCAACCGCCTATGAATGCCAACCGCCATGCTTTGTGGTAAGTTTGTTAGACAGTCAGACCAGGTTCTTTCCCAGTGTATGGAATTATCGGGGAACACGCTGGTAAATTACTAAGTATGCATATTTATGGACATTTCAGGGCTCATTTTAAAGCGTAAAACAAATACTATCGTTAAAAATATAATACTACTATAAAGAAGATCAGATTTGTATTTGTTACATGTAAAATAAGACATTCTCACTCCAATCATCACCTTGTGTGTCAACTTAAGTAAAATCCTTTCAACTGACCTTTCCTAAACAAGACTGTGGGAAGCAGCATTGTAATGTGCTTACTAATAGTCCCAGAATAGCCTGTTGTTTTGTTTGTGTTGTCTGCGGCTGACCATACACCACCTTAAGGTTCCCACAACTATATCCAAACAAAGAATTCATAGGATTAGGAACAGCTTAATCTTTAGCTTCTCAACCTTTTTTACGAGAGTTTCATCAGCCAGGACAGGATGATGCCTGAGCCAAGGGTCAAAGTCAGTGGCAAAATTAAATTCTTTCAGTTGTTGCAAAACTCATTTACATTAATGCTGACTAATTACTACAATCATATTAATTAATCAAAGTGGAAAACACCTAAATCACTATGTATAATCAGAGTAGTGTTTGCCAATGATATTTTTCCCATCAACATAACAATAAACATCCTAGACATTTCTGTAAAAACCACATAATATAGCACAAAAATCAGTGGATGTCTCACCTTTAGGATTCCAATCTATATAGTTACATAATTACGTAGTTACACAGATTGAAAACCACAAAGGTCCATCAAGTTCAACCTTTCTCCACCAGTTATACATTTTCTATTGCTAGCTTATGTGTAACCCATAGTGTCATCTGTTGTGAGAAGAGCATCCAGCCCTTCCTTAAAAGCTGTTATAGTGTCTGCCATTACTACCTCTGGCACTTGGGCATTCCATACGCTTACTGCTCTAACTGTAAAAAACCCTTTCCTGTTTAGCTGCCAGAATCATCTTGTCTCCACACAAAATGAATGCCCACTTGTCCTTTGTAAGGTCTTTGGAAGGAATAAGTCATGTGCCAGTCCTTTGTGCTGTTTGTTTGGAAATAGAAATACAACACTTTTGGTTTTGCTCCCATTTTTCATGAGCTGATCTCCTTTTCTATGTACATGAAAGGCCTTTTTCTCTCAAATATTGTTCACAGATTTGTGTAAATCTCCGTTAGTAAGCAATTGTCTTTTTCTGGGATAATCCATCCACCTCACAGATGTGGCATATCAAAATGCTGATTAGACAGCATGATTATTCCACAGGTGTACTTTAGGCTAGCTGGAACTAAAGGCCAGAAACTAAAATGTGCAGCTTTACAGGAGGTGTCTGGGGGGAAGGGGTGGAGAGGAGGGTCAGAAAACCACTCAGTATCTGGTGTAACCACCATTTGCCTCACGCAGTGCAACTCATCTCCTTTGCATAGAGTTGATCTGGTTGTTGATTGTTGCCTGTGGAATGTTGATCCACTTCTCTTCAATGGTTGTGTTAAGTTGCTGGATATTGGCAGGACCTTAAACACACTGTTGTATATATGGATCTAAAGCATCCCAAACATGCTCAATGGGTGACATGTCTGGTGAGTATGCTGGCCATGCAAGAATTGGGATGGCTTCTGTTTCCAGGAATTGAGTACAGATCCTTACTACATGGGGCCTTACATTATCATGCTGCAACATGAGGTGATGGTCTTGGATGAATAGCGCAGAAATGGGCCTCAGGATCTCATCATGGTGTCTCTGTGCATTCAAAATGGCATTAATAAAATTCACTTGTGTTTTTTATCCATGACAAATGCCTACCAAAAACATAACCCCACTGCCACTATGGGCCACTCAATTCACAATGCTGACATCGGCAAACCACTCACTAACATGATGCTATACATGCAGTCTGTCATCTCCCCTGTATAGTGAAAACTCGGATTAATCCATGAAAAGTACACCTCTCCAATGTGCCAGACACCATAGAATGAGAGCATTTGTCCACTCAACTAGGTTGCAATAACGAATTGCAGTCCGGTGGAGACCCAGATGAGGATGATGAGTATGAAGTTGAGCTTTGCTGAGATGGTAATAATCATACTGTCTAATCAGCATCTTAATATGCCACACCTGTGAGGTGGATGGATTATCTCAGCAGAAGAGAAGTGATCACTAACACAGATTAAGACAAATTTGTAAACAACATTTGTTAGAAATAAGCTTTTTATGTACACATAAGAAGTCTTAGATCTTTGAGTTCAGCTCATGAAAAATGGTGGCAAAAACAAAATTCTTCCATTTCTAATTTTTCTTGTCTAGTGTATAAATGAGATGTCTTCTGACATGCCTTTTTGGTAAGCTAAAACAAATTATGCTTGACAGTTTCCATAATGGATCGTTCATACAAGCGTATATTGATGAGTGTGCTGTTTGTGTGCACCACGGACTGCATATGAGCCCATTATACCACTTGGGCAGTGTACATGGCCAATTTTCCTTGTGAACCAATGGTCTGCATGTAAAAAAATTGCAGCATGCACAACTTTGTTCTATTGGACAGACGAATAATGCATGCAATGGAAAGGGAACAGATGCACCCATCCGCAATGCAGACGGGCACACTGAGTAAGTCACATCCACAATTTGCGGTTGCGACTTGCTTGATTTCCAATACAGCTGTCAGAACTACTCAAAGTATATGCTTCCTTACGACAGTCAGACAGGTGAAGAAGATACATTCTAGTAAGAATCTCCGCAATCAAAAAAATATCAACTATCCATGTAGATAGGTGATAAATACTTATGGTGTGAGATCTTTTCAATACATTGTTAATGACATTGTTGCATCTATAAAAAGATAAAAAATATTTCTAAAAAAAGTCGGACTAGTTTAAAAAAAAAAAAAAAAGACGTAATACACTTATGATACCCTTGCCAATCCCCATACAGTCTTGTATTGCTTACCTAGTTCCCACTGGTCTCTAGTTTTTGGTCCCATCTCAACACAGGAAATGCCGACTTAGCCAGCCAATGGGTGAGCCATGTTTTCCTTTGACCAGTGATAAGTTCAGTGGCTATTTCCAGAGATTTCTTATTTGTTGGGAAAGGAAGGATCAGGAAAGAGAAACCAGAAGGAAAACGGGAAGTTTTGGAATGGTAGCTGCTGGGAATGGTTGAGTGTATCACCTCTGTTTATTTTTATAGCGCTGTTAGAGAAATAGTTCAAAGAGTTTACATATATTAGGGTTATTTGTATTTTACCTGTTGGAAGAAATCGAGTAATAAAAGTAAAAGTTGAGTGAAAAAATAGTAACAACACTTTAGTAACGGTAAATTCTTGTTGAAAGTCCTACTACAAATTAGACTGGAGATGGCCAAACTCAATGATATCAGATGAATCAGTCTACAGTAGGATATCTATGGGGTCATCCCAACTTTGAACCATCAGGTGATGTTGGGTAGAGAATGATCCACCTATTGTAATTTCAACCACTGAGGAGGCATGCTGATTTCTATGCCTTAAGACTAGGATTAGACACTGACATATCTTGTGACACAAATATTTTAGTGCAGAATTGTGACATTGCATCTGATTGTCAACCGGGTTGCATTACAACCAGCTACAATGAATAACACATGATCCATTATGATCCATGTTGAATTTTTGGTTGCATGTCCCTAGTTGTCCTATTAGACTTAATTGTAACGTACATGCAACTTGGCTCTATTGGGTTCTTTACAGGTATAATTTACCACTAAAATGATCACATCGCAATAACTTTAGTGGCAGGGGGAAAATCTGGTTGGTTGTATAATAATTATGTATGTAGGAGGGCATATTGATATTTATGCTGTAGAACTATGGATACACTGTGTAACATCTGTTTTGGTAAGTCCCATCTCTGTTTCTGCCTCCATCAACGGGCTGTGTTGCGCTTCTGTTGCCAAGGACATGGTTTTGTATGATTCTAGGATTTTTGACACTATACTGACAGGGAACTTGATGGTTTACTTTTGACATTATTCTTGCCATTGATGTTGGGTGAAGCTTTTCGATATTTAAGATGCCTGAATGCCTGTTCCCCATTACCAGTTTCTGCTCTTTTTGACCTGGTCCACAGATGCTGTGAACATTTATTCTGCTTGTAGTTTCCTGCTGATTTGGCCTGTATTTTGACCTTCCCACCTGCTTGACATTTTCGCTACTGTTTCGGAACTCCTGGTTTTGACCTCAGCCTGTATTTTGACCTTTCCACCTGCTTGACATTTTTGCTACTGTTTTGGATCTCCTGGTTTTGACATTGGCCTGTATCTTGACCATCTCATTTGCCTGATTTTTCTGCTCGTTTTCCTGACTTCTTGGATTTGGTGTAGCTTCTCGACCACCCTTTGCCAGTTTGCTCCACCAGCCAGACTACCAGGTTCACCACCCCATGACACACTGTGACCTGAAGATTAGAGTGTTGCATCTAAAGAGGTCGTGAGGTAGCATGAGCGTTCTGCAGTCATAACAAAAAATCTATACACCTGCTGAATTTTTTGAGGTGATTAGTAATAATTTCCAAGTGAGCGCCATTTTCATCTATGACCTCATTTAGAAAAGTATCACTTCTGGGCGGCACGGTGGCTCAGTGGTTAGCCTGCAGTCTTGCAGCGCTGGGGTCCTGGGTTCAAATCCCACCAAGGACACTATCTGCAAGGAGTTTGTATGTTCTCCCCGTGTTTGCGTGGGTTTCCTCCGGGTTCTCCGGTTTCCTCCCACACTCCAAAGACATACAGATAGGGACTCTTGATTGTGTGCCCCAATGGGGACAGTATTGCCAATGTATGTAAAGCGCTGTGGAATTAATAGCACTATATAAATGAATAAAATTATTATTATTATTATTTTGTCACATCTGTTTCTAAAGCGTCAGTGTTGATGCTTACAAATTTGGCACTGATCTATTTCCAGTTTAACCTTTCAGAAATTGACAGTGAAAATATCACATGACCCCCAATGTGAACATTTGTAGCTATGCTACAGCATTTACGACAAACGAATGAATAATGCCTAATGTACCCAATATATGTGAAAAAAAAGATTCCTTTCTCTTCACTATTAAGTGATATAGTTTGTTTAGGTGAGGTCAATGGGCAAAGATTTAAAACAGTGTTCAAGTAAAATGTTGTAAACAGAGTTCTAAGCTTGTCCAATAGTAAGGAAACATCAACAATCCCAAACCACATGAAAACATCAATGAACAAAAATCTAAAAACAAACAAAGTATTCAACAAGTTGACTTCTTCTTTACAAGGAAAATAACAAGAACGCAACATGCAATGGGATCTACCAATTTGCGACACAAATTTGATTACAAGACCTGATTCAAGGGTGGTGCTTCCGGAACATTGAACCAAAACAACTATAAGCAGCAGAAGTAAAAAAAAAAATCCTATTGTAGAACATTCTGACATTTGACGTAAGGGATCAAATGCTGTCTAACACACAGCCCATGAATGGGATTCCCCTCCCCCCACTCCAGGGCTTGAGGAAACTCCACTCATATACACACCATCTGCAATGTGAATGCCTGGCATTTTTACAGTTTTTTTTTTTTACCCTCCTTACAAAAATAAATACAGGAGGAATAGGCTAGTGCACTACCATACTCAGCATAGCCCATCCCCCATCACTTCTGTAGAAACCAAATTATAAATTATGAAGCACAACCGAATGATCAGATCATAGGACCAAAACATTACTATGTCTTAGGAGTTATTTTCTGTTTTTAACAGACAAAAGCACATATACAGACTAAAGTCATAAGAAAGCACTGCGGAATATGTTGACGCTATATATATATGTATATATAAGGTATTATTATTACAACACAAGCCGATACTGTATAAGGAAACTGAGCTCTGGTCTTCGAAGTTGGGGGAGGGGAAGGGGGTATAAACTCGACATAAATCAATGGGTAATCTGACTTACCTCACTCTAGATGTAGTCTAAAAAGAGACAGCTTTGTAGTTCCGAAAAGCAGGCTGGATCAACTTCTTGCTGGAACAGCACTCCTAGTCCATTGACTTCCTATAAACTCCGCATGATAACTCTTCTCGTGTAGATCCTGGGGGTCACATACCAAAATATCAACCACTCTTGGTTTTGTAAATCCACCAGAGTTATCCCCCCCCCAAACAAAAAAATCAACTAAGAAAATAATTGTCAAAAATCCTCCAAAAGTCTCCAAAGACGGTGGAAAGTTTTGTTTTTATTAGAACTGTTGTGTCTGGTCATGGGCTGATTGGGCTATTTATTTTCTTGCTGTGGCTAGGAGAATACACGGCTAACTAGTTCATTAGCAGAGTTAGTTAGTCTGTGTTTGTGTGTGAGTGAAGCTCCCACAGACACAGCAGCAGCAGCTAGAAGAGGGGGGGAAGAGAGAGAGGAGAGAGGGAGAGACTGGCAGGGGAAAAAAAGATCCACACACACAGAAACCAAGACACCGAGCGAATGACCTACAGAAGAAAAACACCAATTGACCTGAACTTGGGATAAAATAACAAGCGCCTTCGTAAAATATTTCCTTCCTTTTCATTACACAGGATAATTATTAAAATATTGCCTATGTGGGCACCTCATGTTTACAGAAAACAAGCCGAGAGAGGGTAAAAACAAACGTCTAGGTATAAAATCCAACTATGGGCAATTAGAATTGCACTGATCCCTAATAAAAAGGGGGAGAAGTACAGCCCTGGAGCATTGAGATTTCAATCGGTTTCCATGGGGGGAGGGGAATATGCTGAATAGATCTGTGTTTATGTCTCACTGTATGTCTATTAGTATGTGCAATGGGTATAAATGGCAACATAGTTACATTTTAGACAGTTCTTGGCGTATATAAAGTATATGGTAAACATTGCTATATTGTAGTATTTATTAAATAACAAATATGACAACCACAGCATAACAAAACATGTAAAACATAAGCGTATAATAAGATATACATTTTAATAGACATAGCTAAAAATATATCTATGCATAATAATTAAAGGGACCGTGATGGCATGAAAGCACACGGTGACCCTTGTGACATTATCTTTTTTTTTTTAGATACACAAATAGTAAAATTAGTGGACTTACAGCATCTCCATAACTGTGAATCAGCAGAATGGATTACACTAAAAATGTTAATCAATGACCCCAAAAAAGTCTTATTCTCAGATTTTGTGTACCGCCCCGGTCTGGTTCTTAACGGGTTAGCACGTTTTGTCTTTGATCCTTACACATTACTGTGGAAGGAGAAAACAAATTACAAAAAAAAGACTAAGAAAGGCTTAAAAAGCAAGCATAAGTACATGATGCAACATTGCCCTGATTACATGTGCTTCCCTTCCCCCATGCTTGCTGGTGGGAGTGCTGTTTTTTCCGCCTGTAGGGTCACATTGTGGTTGATTGATTCTCCTTTCGCCTTGCTCAGTCATTCAGATTTGGAAAGTAAATAACAAGTTGACATCATTACAGCTCTCTGCATTACTGTGACACATTCCTCCACTACCCCGCAACATCTAATAGAGGCGCATCAAAACAGGAATAGAAGCCTGTGCTTTGTGATTTTAATTCTGCAGTTAAAGGCAGTTGGATTTCTATTTTCCGCTGTAAAAGCTTTAGGTTTTATATTGTGTTCATCACGCAGCAAGGTTATTTCCTTGGATTAGTTATTCAATTCAGAAATAAGTTACATTTATGCTGCGACGACATAACAGAGATGAAAATATAAAATCATGGGTTGTAAAGGTTGGGTGGCACAAAAACAAACATTTTTTCATGCTGAGTATATCAGGGGGCTGCAAATTCTCAAAGCTTATCATTATGTGAAAGGGTAGAGGGTTTATCTGACACATAGAGATGAAAAGAAGTAATAAGGCCACTTCACACATAACGAGATCGCTAACGACATCGTTGCTACGTCACAGTTTCTGTGACGAAACAACGACTTCACCAGCGATCTCATTATGTTTGACACGTACCAATGATCCGCCCCCTGCTGTGAGATCGTTGGTCGTTGCTGAATGTCCTGGGCCATTTTTGGCTCGTTGGAGTCCTGCTGGGCAGGATGGATCTGTATGTTTGACACCTACCAACGGTCTCGTTAGCGACCTAGATGAGAACTTAAAGTGTGACACGTAGGCGTGTAGTTGCGTTACCTTTTCTGCACCCCCTCTGCACCGATTGGTTGGTGCTGAGAACAGTACTGCATTCTGATTGGGTATCGCTTCATGCTTTGTTCCTTTTTGAGCATTGCTTTGAGGATAGAACCTGCGACTACACCCGGATTCATTCATACTTTGTTCCCGATTGCTTGCTTGCTTTTCGGATTGAAGCTGAAGTTGCAGGTTCTATCTTCAAAGCAAGGCTCAAAAAGGGACCAAGAATGAAGCGATACAAAGTTGCCTTCTAGGTCGGCCGCCTAATAAGAACGCAGTATTGGCCACCAATCAGAGCGGAGGGGTGTGGAAAAGGCGACGCATATGCACGCCTACGAGGCTTACAGCGTCAAACACTACGCCCATATTCGAGGTCAGAATCGTTACATAGCTGCTGTGTGACAGGGTCCCAACGACCAACGAGAGCATTATACAGGTCGCTGCATCGTTACTAAAGTCATTGGGAAAATGACTGTGTGACATCTCACCAACGATCTAACCAACGATTTAACAATGATCTGGAAACTGTGACGTAGTAATGATCTCGTTAACGATCTTGTTATGTGTGACTGGACCTATCGTGCTCTACAGATTGGTGTGGAGGTGTAATTATGTCCTTGATGTATAATTGTTTCATTTGTGGTAGCAGAAAAATGTTTACAGCCCAGATGCTGCATCATTGCTGCCCATGAGGTTTCCATGCAGCAGGACATCCTTACCTTGAGTCACTTTGTCTTGCCTAAATAATTGTGTAAAGGGGGCTTTACACGCTACGATATCGTTAATGTCTGGTCGTTGGGGGTCAAGTTGTTAGTGACGTACATCCGGCGTCATTAATGATATCGCAGCGTGTGACACTGACTAGCGACCTTAAGCGACCTCAAAAATGGTGAAAATCGTTCACCATGGAGAGGTCGTCCCAAACTCAAAAATCGGTAAGGGTTGTTTATCCAGGTGGTTCATCGCTCATGCGGCAGCACACATCGCTATGTGTGACACCGCAGGAGCGAGGAACGTCTCCTTACCTGCCGCCGGCCCCAATGCGGAAGGAAGGAGGTGGGCGGGATGTTACGTCCTGCTCCTCTCCGCCCCTCCGCTTTGATTGGCCGGCCGCTTAGTGACGTTGCGGTGACGTCGCTGTGATGCCGAACGTCCCTCCCCCTTGAAGGAGGGATTGTTCGGCAGTCACAGCGACGCCGCCAACCAGGTAAGTATGTGTGACGCTACCGTAGCGATAATGTTCGCTACGGCAGCGATCACAAACAATCGCATGCGCGACAGGGGCGGGTACTTACACGCTCACTATCGCTACAAATTGCTAGCGATATCGCTACCATGTAAAGCCCCCTTTAATGTTAAGCTGATCCTATGTAGATGAGCAGACCCATGGATGTTTGGGTTCACCGGGGACACTTCAACAATGGTGAGTCTTGGTGCTAGGGAGAGGGATAATAGGACACCTCTGACACTCACCTGGAGCTAAACTCTGTACTCCTAGCAAGCCCTAAACAGGTTTTGCACCTGTTGCTGAGTAGGACACCTGAAGCCATGAGAGACCCTATATTAGCCGTAGCTAGTGAGCTGGCAGGTAAGGATCACTAGTCCCACTGCTGCACTAATACAATATGAAATGAAGGTACAACAGACAGGGGAAACAATAAAAGAATAAAGCCTAGCTTCACGGCTGCAGTCAGACACCAGAACTGCAGCCCACACAGCTTCACTGCAACAAGGGCTCCAGAAGCTCCTTTCTACTGGGAGATGTGATCATATATAGGGGAAAGGAGTGGTCACCAACCAGAAACACCTGAGGCCAGGAGTCAGAAGCTGCTGGAAACCAAATCTGACATTAACCCTTGCAGCACCAAAGGAAAGGAAATATTTTTAATGTGAGGAGTCTCAGATGGCAAAGAAATACTCCGGCCTACATCTTGTCACAGGTCTCTAGTAACAGAGAGACGGCCATGACATTAGCTTTACCTTGGCTGAAATAAAGGGGATCACAAGCCATTTTTTTTCCTTAAATTTAAATAAATAACCCTAAAAACAAAGTAGACTCCCCCCTATTATTAATAACCAGCTAAGGTAAAGCAGACAACTGAGGGATGGTATTATTTGATTACCGTATATACAGTATATATATATATATATATACACACATATATACACACATATATATATAATACTACATATATTTTTTTTTATATATATATATATATATATATATATATATATATATATATATATGTATTCCAGCCAAAAAATAGCAGTCCTCAGCTGCCCAAGAAGGGGCACATCTTTTGAATGTTTAAATTCTAGCACTTTAGGTGGCTTTTTCCGATTGACCTATTGACCTGGTATGGTGCCAATCGAGGTAATACTTTACCAGGGGTTAATAATGGATAGGTATAAATTCACATCTGACATAAATCCCAAAAGTATTACCCTGATTGCCACCATAGCAGGGCAAAAGCCAGGAAAAGTGCCAGCATTGGCACATCTAATGAATGTGCCACTTCTGGGGAGTCTGAGGGCTGTTATTTTTAGACCGGGAGGGGCTAATTAACAATAGACCCTACTGACCTGATAATACCAGCCCCCACTGAGCCAGTCTCACCATCCAGGCACCGCTCCTTACTCATTGATCCAGTCTCGCCATCATACCACCGCTCCTTACTCACTGATCCAGTCCACGTGTCCGCCGGTCATGGCTGCCGCTCCCGCTCATGCTCCACTGCGTCCTGTTCCTGGTCTCAGGAGTCTGACTCTGAGTCTTAGACACATGTCTCTGTATAGGACCGGGCCACGCCCACTTTCCTGGTCTTATAGGCCCAGCACACCTGAAGCAGGATATTGCATGGGGCTGTGCTGGGTATATAAGACTGGCCTTTCCGTGTGGGCGGGGCCTGATCAACGTGTCTTGTAAAGTAGTGTCTTGGAAGGATGTGTCCTAAAGCCTTGTCTTTTGAGCTAGTTGCTCAGGCCCCCTGGTGCCCTGTCCTGTTTTACTGCTTGTCCTTGCTACCTGGTACCTGTGCCTGTATCCTGTACTGTCTAAGGAACCCCGAGTCCCTGGTGACCTGGTTCTACCCGTCCCTGCCATGCTAGTGCTCCGGCTACCGTGTACCCTGCCCTCCGGTAGGGTGCATGGTCCAGTGGATCCACCTCCTGGGCCCACCAGTCCTCCTGGCCCTCACAGGTTGATCAGGCCATGGATCCCGCTGGAGCGCAAACATCAGAGCTGGCTGACCTGCGCCAGGAGCTGGCGCAACAGCGCATAACCCTGAACCAGATGCTGAAGTTCCTGGCGCCCGTGGACCTCCGGTTATATACGCTGCAGACCACCGCCTCGTCTGAGTCTACACAGCAACCAGTCTCCAGGTCTGAACCAGTTTCCTTCACGGCCTCGCAATTTCGCCTCGCTGCACCGCCTCGCTATGCGGGAGATCCCAACACCTGCCGAGGCTTCCTGAACCAGTGTTCCCTGCACTTCCAGTTGCTCCCACATTTGTTTGTCTCAGACCAGGCTAAAGTGGCGTTCCTGATGTCACATCTAGAAGGCGAAGCTCTAGCCTGGATTAACCCCCTGTGGGAGAATGAGGATCCGATGACCACCGACATCTGGGAATTCCTGCAAGCCATCCGAAGCACCTTCGATGAAGCTGGACGTACTACCACAGTGACCTCTTCGCTCCTCCGGCTATGCCAAGGGACCCTGACCGTTGGCCAATACGCCATCCAGTTCCGCACGATCGCCTCTGAGCTGGGCTGGAACAATGAGGCCTTGACGGCGGCCTTTTGGGAGGGTCTCTCTGGCCGCATCAAAGACGAACTGGCAGGCCGTGACATTGCACGAACTTTGGACGCTTTGATATCCTTAGCCACCCGGATTGACCCCCGTTTCCAGGAGCAAACCAAAGAGGTATTCCGGGAGAAGTGACCACCCCGTCACGCCTTGTTCCCGCAGAGGCCTACCGCTCCTTCGCCTCTGCCTTCCTGTCATGTGTCTCCAGAGCCCATGCCAATAGATCAACTGAACCAAGCCAAGCGACGCTGTGCAGAACGGCTCGCCCGGGGCCTGTGTTTTTATTGTGGAGACGGTTCACATTTGCTCTGTTCTTGCCCGGAGAAACCAGTAGACCCCAGGTCCAAGGGATGGTGGGAACCGCTACCCTTGGCACCAAAATCCCCTCCGTTCCAGTTACACAGACTGTCCAGGTAACGACAGAGAAGACCAGGTTCATGGCAGAGGCCCACATCAATTCTCAGACAGCGGGTAATTTCATACACCAGTCTACAGTGAACCGATACCAGGTACCTGTGATCCCACTTGCCAAGCCCCTCTGGTTTGCTTCCGTGGACAGTAAACCACTATACGAACCTGTCCGGTATATCACCGAACCCGTGAGACTCCAGGTTGGCACTCAGCATACTGAGATCATTGCCTTTTATGTTATCCCTAGAATGGCTCCTGAGCTCCTGCTGGGTCTGCCTTGGCTTTAGCTCCATGACCCTTACATTAGTTGGCGCTCTGGCGTTATTACTCGCTGGGGGCCCTTGTGTCATGATGGCTGCTTGCAGCCTGTTCCTCGGCCCCTGTCACCTGGACCTATCATGCCGCAAGCAGAAGAAGCGATGACGACGCTGTCTAGCGCTGTACCACAACTCTTGTCACTTGTGCCTGTAGTGCCAGCAGAACCATAAGAAGAGACGACGCAGTCCAGCGTCGTTCCTTCATCCCTGACAAGTGAGACTTTGATACCACCGACTTCTGGAGATGAGACAATGTCCGATGCCCAGTCCAAGACACTCGATCCGGTCGTTCTCGATTCCGTCTCTTATACTGTCTGTGCCCCTCCTCTTTCTGTTGCCACTGACAGGGGTAATACGGGGAAGGGTGTTGCGGCCAAAAAGAGGGTGCGGGTTAAGCAGTCCTTCCTTGCCTATGCGCTGAGTGGCGGTCCGGGGGTTCGGTCCGGGGTGCCCTGGGGGTCCTTTGCAAGGAGGGGGGGCATAAAGGGGGGGTACTGTCACGCTCCCGATGCCTCAGCCCCGCTCCTTACCCACTGAGCCGGTCTCACCATCAAGGCACCACTCCTTACCCATTGATCCAGTCTCACCATCGTACCACCGCTCCTTACTCACTGATCCATTCCACGTGTCCGCCGGTCATGGCTGCCGCTCATGCTCCCCTGTCTCCTGTTCCTGGTCTCAGGAGTCTGACTCTGAGTCTTAGACACATGTCTCTGTATAGGACCGGGCCACGCCCACTTTCCTGGTCTTATAGGCCCAGCACACCTGAAGCAGGATATTGCATGGGGCTGTGCTGGGTATATAAGACTGGCCTTTCCATGTGTGTGGGGCCTGATTAATGTGTCTTGTAAAGTAGTGTCTTGGAAGGACGTGTCCTAAAGCCTTGTCTTTTGAGCTAGGTGCTCAGACCCCCTTGTGCCCTGTCCTGTTTTACTGCTTGTCCTTGCTACCTGGTACCTGTGCCTGTATCCTGTACTGTCTAAGGAACCCCCGAGACGCTGGTGACCTGGTTCTACCCGTCCCTGCCATGCTAGTGCTCCGGCTACCGTGTACCCTGCCCTCCGGTAGGATCCACCTCCTGGGCCCACCAGTCCTCCTGGCCCTCACAGTTTGTAACAAAAATAGGAGCTATCCCACTCTGTTTTTTTTTTTTAATTATTTATTTAAATATTTAAAAACCAGCCAAGGTAATGCTGACAGCTGAGGGTTGCACCCCCCAGCTGTCTGCTTTACCTGCTCTGGTTATTGAAAATAGGCTGGATACCATGTCATTTTATTTCTTTATTTCTTGTTCACAGCAGTGTATAATCATCTTCAGCATCCAATTATGTTTGATGATTGGCTGTGCTCTAGCCTTTCAGCAAACTTTATCAACATACTAACAGCGCCCATAACTCAGAATTCAGACATACTTTTTCCTTAAAAGTCCCTTATTGCTAGAACCATAAGTTGTTTATTTTTCCATTAACAGAGATTTGATGGCTTTATTTTTTTCGGGACAAGTTTTGCTTTTAAATGACACTATCTATTTTCTTATGTGATTTACTAGAAAGGTAGAAAAGATTCTACGGTAAGTGTTGGAAAAGAGATTCAAATATGTTTGATTTCAACCTCAGATCCTTTGTTGTACCAGGAGAGAAGCCACTGTCCTAACTGTTTGCCAGCAGCTTGTTTCTCTTTCTATTTAAAATGATTTTTTTCCCTTCAAATTGGGGTTTATGATCAATTGTGATCAATTAACATTCTCTAAAAACAGGGTACCAATAGACAAAGAATTACACACAATATCATTATATTATCTTTTTCCTTGTCGGTGCCTGCCACTTCCCTTCTTCTGTCACCTGGCGGCACCATGCATTCACTGCACATGATAGAGGGCAATAATACAGCTGTACAGTCTAATTCTCTTCAACTTGTGCCATCCAGACAGGGTGTTTAGGGGTTAACTTCAATCTCTGGGTTTTGTTAGCTTACTTCTGATAGTATTGGACAGGTTGCTGGCAATTAAAGGAAAGATGCCGTATTTTTAATTTTTGTATTAATAATAGTGATTATGGAATCAATTATTTTAAATACAAAATTAAATTCATTGTTTATATAGTTTTTATCTAATTCTATGTTTTCTCAAACACTGGGGCTGCCATCTTGGCTTTGCTGTGCAAACATGGCAGCCCCTGTACATATGAGCTGATGTGGCGCCCCTGACCTGGTCAGGCACCACTGAGTACTGCACCCATGCTGGGGACAGTACAATACAGGTAATCCAGAAGGCTGACTGGGGTGTGGAACACAGGCGCATAGTGACCAGGTCTCACACATGTACCCATGAGAGGACCCCTGGGGATCCCAGGAGGGGGCAAGCCTTCACCTTCACTGGAATAGTGGAGGGGGTAGAGCCTCCATCTCCTCTCAGGGGGTGTGGTAAGAGAATCTGGTTGCTAGGTGGCGTAGGCAAGAACAGGAGAGGAGGAGCAGTGAGCCAGTTCAGTGTAGAGTCCAGGGAGCTCAAGTGAGGAGCAGATCCCTGGAGCTGTGCAATCTGACAGCGTCCGCGCAGTGGCTACAGACGGGGGAGAACGGTCAACTAGGAGTGCTGCCTGAAAGCCAGCTTCAGCTAGAGAGTGCACGGAGTGGGAAGTAAGGAGACTTCTAGAGAGCACCAGGCCCAACCGGGCGGCAGATCCCGAAGCGAGGATAGATTCACCTTTCCCTGCTAAACCTGCCGGTGTGGGGCTCTTAAAGCCCACACCACAACACCACAAAAGCCGCAGCCACGTAACCGCAAGATTGGGCCCATAGGTCACAGGAGGCAAGAGGCTGGAGTGGCCTGGTCCGGGGAACAAGCACACGGCAAAACAAGAAGGGGAGAGAGGCTTGGAGCATCTTCCCTGGGTGACCCCCATAGGGACTCAAAGTCGGGGTTACCCCAAACCACCAAGGGCTAAGGAAGGCGAGTTTGCAGTCACCCTCATAAAGTCAGCCTGAAGGATATCTGGTTCCTACCTGGTTCATCTCAGCTACGCCCGGGTTACTCACCCTGCCACCTGAAGTGAGTAAAAACCCTGAAAGACATTCCTGCCTGTGTGGTTATTCTGCGACTTGTGGTACTACAAACCTACACAGGGCCCTGGGGCTTGCCTCACTCTCAGGAGGCTATTCCAACTAACTGCACATACCATCAGCCCCAGGCGACCCTCAACCTGCAGTGGCGGTCCCTACTGGCCGCAATACTGAGAGTGGCGTCACGATCAAAACCGAAGATTCCCTACCAGTGACGGAGATCCAGCAACGTGGAGTCCCTGAAGGTAACGCACCGACACCGACACAACACCTGCGGGGCTTCACATCTGGCGCTGTGAACAGGATAAGGACTAGACCTGTTCAGACAGGTGACCATGTGCCTAGGCGGTCCGCTTGAAAAATTGGAAGCGCCGCCATATTGCCACCATGAAAAGCGCGCTGAAAAACCACAGCAGCCCGCGCTGGAAGAAGTTACCGCCCACGAAGAGGTGTGGCTACCCAGAGATCCTCTGCAGAGTTCTGACCTTGCCGGCTATGAGAGCGGAAGCGTCGAGAAACGGCGGAACAGAAAGGGAGCCACAAGCCTGCTGCTGGGAGAGGAGCTGCTGAAAGAGGCAGAGCAGAAACTGGACAGCTTGTTACAGGAGGCAGCGAAGAGTCCACTGCTGGGAGATCGTGCAGAAGACGGCGCAGAAGAAATGGCGTCTGACCGCAGGAACCCAGAACCAGGCTCCGCTGCCTGGTGGTATCGGGAGCTGGCCCAGTTCTGTGACCGACTGGAGACCCGGGTCATGGAGCAGATCAGGGAAGAACGCACGGAGCTCCTGGAGATGGCTGCGGCGGTACGGACCTACGAGGAGGGAGCCGCGCGACGCCTGCCAGACCGAGCGGCGACGACGCAGACCCCGATGCTGCTACCGGTGGGTGAGTCCAGAGATGCCCCGGCCAGCGCAAGTGCCCCGACCCCTGCTGCCACGCCCGCGGTCCCAGAAGAGGCGCCCGGCGCGGCGACGCTGGACCAGGCCGCAGCCACGCTAGAAGCGGCCCGCCAAATCCAGGCTGCTGCAGCCATGCCCCGCCTGTCCCGCAGGGCTCCGACCACCACGGCAGTGCTCATCCGTGCTGCAGGTGTGACGCTGACCCAGGCTGCCACCCTGCTGAACCCGGTCCGCCAAGACCCCAACGCAGCAGCGACGCTCGTCCACGCCGCAAGTGATATGCTGAACCAGGCCGCAGCCCCGCCGGGTGCGGCCCGCCAAGCTACGGTCACTGCAGCGACGCCCGGCTCAGCCTGCACGGACCCCATCGAGGCTGCGACGCTAATTGAGACCGCGGCTGCAATGCCCAGTCCGGCCCGCCAAGAACCGGCCGCAGTGGTGATGCCCACTGCAACGCAAGCTGCAACCGCGATGCTGGACCAGGCCGCCGCCATACAGGGCGCGGCCCGCCAAGACCAGGCCGCCGCCATACAGGGCGCGGCCCGCCAAGACCAGGCCGCCGCCATACAGGGCGCGGCCCGCCAAGACCAGGCCGCCGCCATACAGGGCGCGGCCCGCCAAGAAAAGACTACCTCATCATCTACCCCGGCCTGTAAGGCCAGAGCAGACACCGCTCCCCGGTCCACAGAGGTCCCTGATAGGCAGCCCACGGTGGGTGAAGACCCTGCATATTGGCAGATGAGGGCTGACATGGAGGCCAAATTTCCACAATGGTTGGTGAGCCAATACATACCCCCTCCGCATACCCCAAAGAGTCTCCTGATAACTCCTGCAGCAGCTACACTAAGGAGTCCCCCACCTGGGCCGGCTGAAGAGCATCCATCCCCGGCACTGCCACAGCTGGAGTGCCAGGAAGAACTAAGGGGGAGAGGAGGCCAGGAAGCAGAAGGGTTGACTCCGACTCCAGTGCCACCCGCAGCAGATGTGTATTCAGAGCCAGAAATGCTGCCATACTCCCGCTGGGATGAGGAAGACCCGACACCGTCTGCTGACGAAGATCAGCCCCAAGACCTCACCTGGGAATTTGTGAGCTGCCCTCTACGGAACCCAGCCCGCAAGACACGGCGCCACAGAACACAGTGTGCTCCAGCCCCACAGTCTCCAGAGCAGAAGGAAGTCACCGCCAGAGACCTACAGGAGAAACGGTCCCTGAGAAGGGCCAACAGCCAGGCTAGAGGACCCCTGTGTTATGGCGTAGTGGAAGACTTTAATCTGAGAAGCGGCTATGGATTTATTGTAGCCCCTGGCATCAAAAAGGGAATATTTGTTAATAGGAGAGATGTCAGCGCACACCTGCCTAGAGGACACCCTGGCAGAAATCTGAAAATGGGAGATTCGGTACAGTATACCATGCACCAAGGTGAAAGGGGATTGTATGCCCTGGACGTAGCGTTATGTCCCAGCAAACCCTACAGCCATCCCATGCCACAAGAAAGACAAGAAAGACAAGAAAGACAAGAAAGACAAGAAAGACAAGAAAGACAAGAAAGACAAGAAAGACAAGAAAGACAAGAAAGACAAGACAGAGATAAAGAAACAGATACAGAAAAGGAATCAGATGAAGACCAAGAAAGGAAAGATAAAGATCCTACAGATGAAACGACCACAGACAAAGATCCTACAGATGAAACAACGACGGACGACGACGGAGAGCAAGAAAGTCACAGGTGCCGGTGCCCTACATGCCCACGCCCTGGTGAAATGAAGGAGTAAAGTAAAGGAAAGTAAGAAGTTAAAGTTTTGACAAGTTTTGTTTGCAACGTTTAAGAAATGCGCCCACAAAAACTATTGTGAGAAAACCATAAACTTTAGGCTATGAACTTGCTATAGCCACAAACTCTCGCAGTGTAAAAAGTTACACCAGTGGCACCACCACCAGGGCCAGCCTGTTTAGGGGCTTGGCTCGTCTGCAACCAGGGGGGCCCGTCCGTAGAAAAGGGCCTTGGCTCACCTGCGACCAGAGAGCACGCCTGTTTATGGGGCCTTGGCTCACCACCACAAAGAGGGTACCTGGTCAGCACCAACTGTGGAGGCCGCCTCTGCATCCTGCCAGAAGAGGCTGACAGCGCGGCTCCACCAGGCCAGGTATACCCTGAAACCACCAGCCCATGAAAGCCGCCTCTACATCCTGCCAGAAGTGGCTGAAGTCGCGGCCAACGGGAGAGGAAGATTGGAGGAAAGGTCTGGGGAAGTAGATGGCCCAGATCTGGTTACCAACAGGACCGGTGACCTGCCTCCTGAGAGGGTTTTGGGTGGGTTAACGGACTTGTGGGTGGAGGGTGGTGATGTCTGATACCTGGTGGTTTTAAAAATGTTTTACATGTTTTAATGTTTTATGCATTTTAAAATGTTGTCTTGCAGCCCGAGGACGTGCTGGTGATAACTAAGGGGGAATGTGGCGCCCCTGACCTGGTCAGGCACCACTGAGTACTGCACCCATGCTGGGGACAGTACAATACAGGTAATCCAGAAGGCTGACTGGGGTGTGGAACACAGGCGCATAGTGACCAGGTCTCACACATGTACCCATGAGAGGACCCCTGGGGATCCCAGGAGGGGGCAAGCCTTCACCTTCACTGGAATAGTGGAGGGGGTAGAGCCTCCATCTCCTCTCAGGGGGTGTGGTAAGAGAATCTGGTTGCTAGGTGGCGTAGGCAAGAACAGGAGAGGAGGAGCAGTGAGCCAGTTCAGTGTAGAGTCCAGGGAGCTCAAGTGAGGAGCAGATCCCTGGAGCTGTGCAATCTGACAGCGTCCGCGCAGTGGCTACAGACGGGGGAGAACGGTCAACTAGGAGTGCTGCCTGAAAGCCAGCTTCAGCTAGAGAGTGCACGGAGTGGGAAGTAAGGAGACTTCTAGAGAGCACCAGGCCCAACCGGGCGGCAGATCCCGAAGCGAGGATAGATTCACCTTTCCCTGCTAAACCTGCCGGTGTGGGGCTCTTAAAGCCCACACCACAACACCACAAAAGCCGCAGCCACGTAACCGCAAGATTGGGCCCATAGGTCACAGGAGGCAAGAGGCTGGAGTGGCCTGGTCCGGGGAACAAGCACACGGCAAAACAAGAAGGGGAGAGAGGCTTGGAGCATCTTCCCTGGGTGACCCCCATAGGGACTCAAAGTCGGGGTTACCCCAAACCACCAAGGGCTAAGGAAGGCGAGTTTGCAGTCACCCTCATAAAGTCAGCCTGAAGGATATCTGGTTCCTACCTGGTTCATCTCAGCTACGCCCGGGTTACTCACCCTGCCACCTGAAGTGAGTAAAAACCCTGAAAGACATTCCTGCCTGTGTGGTTATTCTGCGACTTGTGGTACTACAAACCTACACAGGGCCCTGGGGCTTGCCTCACTCTCAGGAGGCTATTCCAACTAACTGCACATACCATCAGCCCCAGGCGACCCTCAACCTGCAGTGGCGGTCCCTACTGGCCGCAATACTGAGAGTGGCGTCACGATCAAAACCGAAGATTCCCTACCAGTGACGGAGATCCAGCAACGTGGAGTCCCTGAAGGTAACGCACCGACACCGACACAACACCTGCGGGGCTTCACACTGACAGTCGGCATCTGACCCTATCTCTAGCACTGAGAGTGCTCCCTGCTGTGACCTGAACACACCCCTGAGCTATCCAGATCACAGCAGAGGGAGGATATTGGTGCCATCTTTGTGTATACTGTGCGTTCCACTTACCTCCTGAGCACAGCGGCAGCGGCGATCTGCAGTGTGGTATTGTATTATAGATGGCAGGCTGTGATCACCGTTTGCTGCAGCATGTACTCACCTCGGAGCTTCTGCTGTCAGCGCTCTGTGACACCAGGCTGACAAGAGTTGTTGCCAGGAGAGGTGCTCAGAGGTGAGTACATGCTGTGGTGAGCTGTGATCACAGCCGGCTGCCATCTATAGTACAATACCAGGCTCACGCTGTAGATCGCTGCTGGCCGCCACCAGTACCTGCCTTGGACCTCTATTCCCTGCAATTCTTCCTGTCAGCGCTCTGTGCTCAGCACAGGGGAAACAGAGAGCACTGGGGGAATGCAGGGGGCACAGAACACTGGGGGATGATGCAGGGGCATAGGGAGCACTGAGGAATGCTGCAGGAGCACAGACAGCACTAGGGGATGCTGCTGGGGCACAGAGAGCTCTGGGGGATGATGCAGGGGCAAAGGGATCGCTGAGGAATGCTGCAGGGTCACAGACACCACTGGGGGATGCTACAGGGGCACAAAGAGCACTGGGAGATGCTGCAGGGGCATAGAGAGAACTGGAGGATGTTGCAGATGTACTGAAAGAACTGGTTGATGCTGGAGGGGCACAGAGAGCACTGGGGGCACAAAGAACACTGGGGGACACAGTATTATGGGGGCAGAGTATATGGGCCCACTATACAGTGGTGCACATTATACAGTGGAGCACTATACCAGCTGTCCTCGGGGACACTTTCTGCAGTTCAGGATCAGTTTGCAGTCACCAACAAAATGGCTCCACACTGTGTCCCTAAATTTCATCCTCCCCTATGAGGAGGGGAAGATGAGACAACACACATGAGAGCAGATTCTACCCACTTTTACTGCAGTTGTAATCCTGGCTAGTTTTGCACTTGCTTTTCAGCATCTGCTCCCCCTAGTGTTTTAAAGTGGAAAATATCAAACTTTTTAAATTACTTTTTCATATTTTGCTCCATTATAAACAAATGATAATATTTAAACAAGACTTTAAAACATCAATAATTTGTTTTCACTTATTAATTTTTTTTTTATGGCACCTTCCCTTTAAGTTTCTAAATCTCTGTTCCATAATGCCAGTTCTGCAGCTCAGCTTGACCGGGTCCACATCCCTGCTGTCTGTTCCTTTTGTGCTAATTTTGACTACCTATTTTATCCACTGTTCTACATAATTTCAAAAGTTGTCAGGTTCAGTTAAGAAATGAGCCGTTTCTTAATTATTTTGACATCCTGAATTCAAATCTGACAATGAAAAGTTTAGCAGGCTCTTGTTCTGTGATATCAAAGAGTTTTCCATTTACTGCTAAATATTAAAGGGAACCTGTCAGCAGAAATTTTGTAATAAACCTAAAAGATTCCCCCTCTGCAGCTCCTGGGCTGCATTCTAGCAAGGTTCCTGTTGCTATTCTGCCCCCTTTGAGAACTAAATAAATAGTTTATAAAGTGTTACTTTTTGTATGCAAATATTTTTTTCTGGACATGGGGGCAGGCTCTCATGCGTCCGTTATTCTCCCTCTTGCCACTTTACGCCGTCCCCCATAGCTCATTTCCATACTGAGGACGCCGCCCAGTGCTCCCGAGGTCTCGTGCATGCGCCGTGCTACTCTCGCAGTACTGTGCACTGTGCACAGTGTGTCCGCTGGTGACGTGATTGCACAGGCGTGAGATTATGGGCGGCGCAGTAATTGTCATCAGCAAGTACCCACCCATAATCTCGTGCCCGTGCTTTCTGGCGGCCGCAGGTAAGGAGATGTTCCTCGTTCCTGCGATGTCACACATAGCGATGTGTGATGTCGCAGGAACGACGAACAACATCGTACCTGCAGCAGCAACGATATTTGGGAATAGAGTAGCATGTCAACGAGCAACGATATGGTGAGTATTATCGCTCGTTAACGGTCGCTCCTGCGTGTCACACGCAATGACGTCGCTAACGAGGCCGGATGTGCGTCACGAATTCCGTGACCCCAACGACATCTCTTTAGCGATGTCAATGCATGTAAAGCAGCCTATATGGATAAAGCTCTTGAATCTGAGGTCTAAAAAACCTTTTTTTCCTTTTCTTCACTTGGAAATTTGTCAATGACATACTTAAATGCTTTTGCATTTTTATCCATTGTCTTTATAAAGTTCTTCAGTAGGCCCTACTTGATATTCAATGGTGGTAACAAAATCTAATGTCTAATGTGTCTCTTTTATTTATTGTAAGGATATTCTCTTGCACGACTATCCCACTCACACAGAAAGCAGAAGTACTTTGTGTATCCACCCAGGAGACCAAGTAAGATGACAACCACCTTTAAGTCACCACAAAGAGGCCACACATGTTGGTCATAGTTAAGGCCCCTCATCAACTGCTTCATGTTGTCATAGGTTTCTTTTATTTGAACTGCATAACTAACTGTAGTTGAAGGAAGCGCATTGCCATTATGCAGCAAGACGGATTTTAGGCTTGCTTTGGACAAATCAAAAATGAGAATCCAATCCTCTGGATTATGACTTATCTTCAGAGCTTCCATTAAACTGTGGATGTTCTTGGATGCCACAAGATTGCCCTTCATGAAGAAGTATTGGACTGGATCTTTATCACGGTTGTGGAGCAAAGAAATTTGAACATCACCTGCTAGGACATTCCAATGTTGTAACCTCAATCAAACTTAAAGCTCAGCCTAAAGGCCACTTTACACACAGAGATAATCTGCGGTAGATCTGCGGTTGCAGTGAAATTGTGCACAATCAGTGCCAGGTTTGTGGCTGTGTACAAATGGAACAATATGTCCATGATTTCACTGCAACCACACATCTGCCAAAGATTTATCTCTGTGTGTAAAGTGGCCTTTAAGGCCGCTTTACACGCTGCAACATCGCTCAAGCGATCTCGTTGGGGTCACGGGATTTGTGACGCACATCTGGTCGCTTTAGCGATGCCGTTGCGTGTGCCACCTATGAGCGATTTTGCATCGTTGCAAAAACGTGCAAAATCGCTCATCGGTGACATGGGGGTCCATTCTCGAATATCGTTGCTGCTGCAGTAAAGATGTAGTTCGTTGTTCCTGCGGCAGCACACATCGCTCCGTGTGACACCGCAGAAACGAGGAACCTCTCCTTACCTGCATCCCGTCCGCAATGCAGAAAGAAGAAGGTGAGCAGGATGTTCGTCCCGCTCATCTCCGCCCCTCCGCTTCTATTGGGCGGCGGTCAATGACGCTGCTGTGACGTCGCTGTGATGCTGAACGAAGCGCCCCCTTAGAAAGGAGGTGGTTCGCCGGTCACAGCGACGTCGCAGGGCAGGTAAGTAGTGTGATGGGTCCACGCGATGTTGTGTGCCACAGGCAGCGATTTGCCCATGTCGCACAACCGATGGGAGCGGGTACCCATGCTAGCGATATCGGTCATGATATCGCAGCGAGTAAAGCGGCCTTTACTCTTGGGCAGATCCAAATCCTTCAGTTCAATATATGTTAGGCTGTGGTTCACTTGCAGTTTTTGACAGAAAATCTGGGTCATGAGAGGAAGATGCTTCATTATACAAAGTGCCCTCTTCTAACTCACTTGACTTAACTGAAAATGTTTCTGGTGCTTTCGGAAGCAGCACTTCTTCTTTATAGGGTACTGGGCATATTACAGATGAAATGTTTGGATACTGTAAAGTCCATTTCTTCCTTGGAACTACTTTCCTAATGAGGGGCACCATGTAGAAATAGTAAATGGTAGTGTGATTGGTTGGCTCTCTCAAAATCATTGCCATAGATTGCCTCTTCCAATGTAACTACTCAGCAAGATGTGATGCAGATCTATTGCAGCATGTGTTTGGAGCCCAACTCGTCCTGATCTCCTATTCTGTAGACAAAATACAAGTTGTAGGCTTTCTTTGTCATGGAAGTCAAGTTTCGCTTTTGTGACACAAAAGTGACTTCACATATGTAGCAAAAACTATCTACTTTTTTATGCAAGAACAAGGTATATCTGAAACAAACATAATGAAACATGTCAATTTGCTAGCAAACTAAACTCATAAATCCTAAAACTGTATACTTTACACATAAAGCATTTATAAAAGTAGCTGATGCAACTATAATTAGGATTACATCATCGGAGCTGAGTTGGCATTTTTTGATTGGTCACCTTAAGATTGTAGAATACTGAAGGCTCAATAGGCTAAATAGATGATGTAATTGACTAGCTACTAACTAAGCAATATTGATGAAGTAATAAAGACTGAATATTTCTATAAACCTGCATGAATGGCATCATAATTACAACATCCTCTGGATCTTGAAGATTAGAGCCAATCAGTAAACTGAAGCATCATATTAGTTTTCAGCACCACAAAATTAGTTCAGTTCAAATATTTCGTCTTGAACCAATTTGGCTGTAGAGCACTGTGTTTAGGTTTCTGAATCTTTGAAAGTCAATCAGTAAATTGAAGCATCATATTAGTTTTCAGCACCGCAAAATTAGTTCAGTTCAAATGTTTTCATCTTGAACCAATTTGGCTGTAGAGCACTGTATTTAGGTTTCTGAATCCCTTTTCACAATGCCAGTAGTAAAGCTTCACCTAGTCTACATCCCTGCTGTCTAATACTGTGGTGCTAATTTTGAGTACCTTTTTAATAGTTCTTTTTTCTGTTTTCTGACCTTGTCTTCCATTCTGACCATCTTCTTACATTCAAATCCTGTTTCTGCCATTGATCTTCTGGTAGCAACTCTAACGGACAACCACTCTTGCCTCCAGCTTACACCATTGTCCAGCAACTTATTCTATGGTCCTAACCCAAAAGGTCATGTGTAGGACCAGATACCTGTACATTTGTTAAAGCGTGAAGGCCAGCTCAACTCCTAAGATCTGGTAGATGGGATGGGTAGTGTGAAACCTGTCCATGAAAGCCCTATTAAGAGCCGGCAGGCTTTCTTACCCAGAGCCCCTGTAAAATTATACTTTAGGAATAGTGATAGGCGAGCCCCCGATGTTCGTGTTCGGGTGACTCGCCCAAACGTTTTGTAGAGTTCGAGTTCTGGATCTGATATAAAGCGAACTTGCGTCTGAACACCAAACTTGGACTTTACAGTATTGGTATGGGGTGAGGTGGCTGTGAAATAAAGAATATAGTTAATAATAAACATTGTCATTATACTTACAGGTCCCACTATGCGTCCTGCAGACTCTGTCTCACGGCCACTTCTGCTTCCGGGTCCGATCATTGCTGTGCCCCCGGGTAGGGTAACCACCACTGACTTACAGAACCTTCCATGACGTTATAGCCATGTGGCCAGTCTGGTGTGAATGTTGTACAGATATTGGGTTACAGACTGGTCACATGACTATGATGTCACGGAAGGTCCTATAACCCATGAGGTAACAAAATTCACACCAGACTAGTCACATTGCTATGACGTCACGGAATGTCCTGTCAGTCAGTGGTAGTTACCTGGGGGCACAGGTGACCAGTGTCAGCTATGCACTCGGGTGAAGTGTCTGACAGCTTTCAGCTGAGTCTGTGTGAGCAGTAGTAGAGCTGAAGATGCTCGCCTGCCTTTGGACTACATCAGAGGGGATTTTTTGAGTAATAAAGATGAAGTCCTAAATGTTTTCTGTTTTATGTCTAATAAAATATTTTTTCTCTATGTTGTTGATATATTTTACAGTTAAAATAACAGACAATCACAGACGCTGTCATAGAGTGGGCATCTGTAATTGAATACTGGATTAACCTGAAATCAGCCCACACATTCCAGCATTTAGAATGTATGGGAATATTCCAGGTTACCCCAACAGCGAATCACAGACACCCATTCTGCTTGACAGAGTCTGTGATTGGCTGTTGGGTCCCTCATATAGTAGTGTAAAAATAAATAAATAAATAAATAAAAAAAGACATGGCACTTTCCAGTATTTTTGATTCTCAGCACAGATAAAGCTGACGGCTACGGGCTGCCACCCCCATCTGCCTGGCTTTACCTTGGCTGGCAATCAAAATACAGGAAACCCATTAATTTTCTTTGAATTATTTGAAAAAATAATAAAAAAATACGTGAACTAACGCCGTATTTTGATCACCAGTCAGGTAAAACCAGACAGCTGGAGGCTGGGATTCATAGCGTGGTAAGGCCCAAGCGTTCTGGGCCAACCATGCTAAAATGTCCGCAGCCCGCAGCCGCCCCTTGAAATGGTGCATTGTTTCTTAGCGCCATTTCCAAGTGCTTTACCCGGCTCATCCACCGCCCTGATGGTGGTGGCATGCTGGGTAATAAAGGGATTAATACCAGCTTTGTATTCTCAGTTGGCACTAAGCCCAAAGTTCATAGTGTTACTCCAAATAGGACATGGCCACCATGAATTTCTAGTAAACAGTAAAATAAAACACAACACATAGAATTTTTTTTTATTAGAAATAAAACAAAAAAAATTTAGAGACTCCATCTTTGTTTTAAAAAAATCCTTAGTCCGATGTAGTCCACAGGTAAAGCATCGTCAGCTCTGCTTCATTACTCTGGAAAGACAAGTGTATCTACAGAGCGAGAAGTAGGGAGAACAATGTCAGCTTTGCTTCATCACTCTGTACAAACAAGTGTCTCTACAGAGTGAGAAGCAGGGAGAGCAATGTCAGCTCTGCTTCATCACTCTGTACAGACAAGAGTCTCTACAGAGTGAGAAGCAGGGAGAGCAATGTCAGCTCTGCTTCATTACTCTGTACAGACTAGTGTCTCTACAGAGTGAGAAACAGGGAGAGCAATGTCAGCTCTGCTTCATCACTCTGTACAGACAAGTGTCTCTACAGAGTGAGAAGCAGGGAGAGCAATGTCAGCTCTGCTTCATTACTCTGTACAGACAAGTGTCTCTACAGAGTGAGAAGTAAAGAGAGCAATATCAGCTCTACTTCATCACTCTGTAAAGACAAGCATCTCTACAGAAAGAGAAGCAGGCTGACACTGAGGGTATGATTCCACTTGCGTATGACTTGTGCGAGTCTCGCATTGGTATCACCCAGCATGGACTGACACTCTCTATATATGAGCGCCTCAGCTGCATGGAAATGCATGCAGCCGACCCGCTCCTGTCAGGTGCCGGGTGATACCAATGCGAGACTCGCACAGTGACAGTCAAACTTCAATCGCGTCCATGAGCCATGGACTTGGGTGAACCCTTACATCACCGCAAACACGGCCAAAAACAGCCGAAGACTGCTGAGTGACGAGCAGTGCAGTGAATACCCCCAGAGGTTAACAGGACCTTCCATGATGTCATAGCCATATAACCAGTCTGAAACCAATGTCTGTACAACATTCCCACCAGACTGGTCACATGATTATGATGTCATGGAAGGTTCTGTAGTCAGTGGTGGTTACCCGAGGGCACAGCTCCACATGATCGGATGTGGAAGCAGAAGTGGCCAGAAGATAAAGTCGGCAGAACATGTCGCGGGACCTGTAATTGTAATCATAATGTTTTTTAATAATGTGCTTTTTTTTTACAGCCTCTGGACCTGAATTGGACCCGAACTATAACACAAACTTCCCAGGAAAGCTTGTGTTCGGGATCGTGTGCACGAACACTATGTGTTCGGTACGGACACCAAACTTTACAGTTCGGGTTCTCCCCTCACTAATTTGGAAGCCTAATATACATCATATTAATAAGCTTCAGCCATAGGGGTTCATAGGAAGCAGTGCACCCAAAACCTGCTGACTAAGCCCAAAAGATGATCTGAAACATGCAAAGACACAGGTACTACAGATTAGATATTGAATTACACCAAATATAACAGATTCCACGACAATTTAATGTATTTTGGAGGCTATTACACCTCTCTGTTATGCACTTATGAAAATGTTAAGGTTGATCCCACTTAATTTATCCTATATCCATTCTCCAAGAAAACTACTATCAGAAATTAGGGAGAGTAATTGGACAGGCATTTATCACATATTTATTGGCTTCTATGGAGTATTGAGAATACTTTGATTTGATCACACTACTGCTAAAGTAGGTTATTGATCTCCGTCAGTCCAGACTAACTACTTTTCTTGCGCTGGAGACTTATGTGCACAATAATGAAGTATTATGTAACCACAGAGTGATACTTACATATCAACTTATTGCGTGTACTGGTCATTGCAAAAACAGAATATGCCAGAGTATGAACATTTAATGCTTCTCTGAATGGTTTACAATGATAATTGCCCTACACAGAAACGGGTAGCAATGAGTATGCAGAATTTCAGAGTATGCTGCTGCTATATCAGTAATGGAACATAAATAAGTGTCTCTGTTATGGTCTTTACAATTCCTGGAATTATCCATTGTTAATTATTGATGTACGTAATTTGTAGCATGTATATACACCCTTAAAAATAATATGATGCAAAGCGTTTGTACTCAACTTCATCCTTAACGTTATCTTATTTGTAAGAGGAGGTCAAATTGCAGATTGCATATAATTAAAGAGGCATTACAATGTCATACTTTTGTTGCATATAAATGGAATATGTCATAAATGTATTGTAGATATTAGTCCGAATAATGGGACTTGCATCTGTCTTGATGTCTTGAGAATGTGTCACGTGCGGTGGGGGCACTGTCAAAATTAATAAATGAATGACCACCACTCCGCTGACAGCCGTATGGATCAGGGATTCTCAAAACATATTCAAGTCCCTTTGGTGGGAATAAGAGCTACCATCTATTCATGACATATTTGATGGGTATGCCATATATGTACAAGATGTGCTCTGTTCCCTAAAATCTTGCAATGAATTATTTAAAATTTGCATAATACAGTAATGCATAAACTGCTGGAACAAGGTCTAGTCATTGTTTTCTGCAACTAGACTGGTGAGCATAATTACCAGCAAGCTACACATAAATATTAAACAGTCCATGCTGGAAAAAAAATAAAATAAAGGGAATGTGTCAGTAGGTTCAACCCTACTAAGCTGTCTGTTTGGGCAAATAGGTTACAGAAAGCTGAATAATATGATACCTTGATATCTGACATCCGATGTCTTATTCAAAAGAAACCCATGTTTTTCTTATATAAAAATAAGCTATTCCAGGCTATGGGCAGGGCAGTGATCTGCATGAGATTCTGCCTCCAGAGCTTATAGTTCGTAAAAGGGGGAGTTACTAGTGTGAGTCATATAGTCATAGAACTGAGTTTGTTTAATAACAAACATACAGTCATATGAAAAAGTTTGGGCACCCCTATTAATGTTAACCTTTTTCTTTATAACAATTTGGGTTTTGGCAACAGCTATTTCAGTTTCATATATCTAATAACTGATGGACTGAGTAATTTTTGTGGATTGAAATGAGGTTTATTGCACTAACTGAAAATGTGCAATCCGCATTTAAACAAAATTTGACCGGTGCAAAAGTATGGGCACCTCAACATAAAAGTGACATTAATATTTTGTAGATCCTCCTTTTGCAAA
The DNA here is from genome assembly GCF_048569485.1 of Anomaloglossus baeobatrachus. NCBI lineage: Eukaryota > Metazoa > Chordata > Amphibia > Anura > Aromobatidae > Anomaloglossus > Anomaloglossus baeobatrachus. Next base: position 173,163,668 of record NC_134354.1, on the reverse strand, counting down.
AATAACAGCCTCTAGTCGCTTCCTGTAGCTTTTAATGAGTTCCTGGATCCTGGATGAAGGTATATTTGACCATTCCTGTTTACAAAACAATTCCAGTTCAGTTAAGTTTGATGGTCGCCGAGCATGGACAGCACGCTTCAAATCATCCCACAGATGTTCAATGATATTCAGGTCTGGGGACTGCGATGGCCATTCCAGAACATTGTAATTGTTCCTCTGCATAAATGCCTGAGTAGATTTGGAGTGGTGTTTTGGATCATTGTCTTGCTGAAATGTCCATCCCCTGCGTAACTTCAACTTCGTCACTGATTCTTGCACATTATTGTCAAGAATCTGCTGATACTGAGTTGAATCTATGCGACCCTCAACTTTAACAAGATTTCCGGTGCCGGCATTGGCCACACAGCCACCAAATTTTACTGTGGGTAACAAGTGCTTTTCTTGGAACGCCGTGTTTTTTTGCCTTCATGCATAACGCCTTTTTGTATGACCAAACAACTCAATCTTTGTTTCATCAGTCCACAGGACCTTCTTCCAAAATGTAACTGGCTTGTCCAAATGTGTTTTTGCATACCTCATGCGACTCTGTTTGTGGCGTGCTTGCATGAACGGCTTCTTTCGCATCACTCTCCCATACAGCTTCTCCTTGTGCAACGTGCGCTCTATTGTTGACCGTTGCACATTGACACTATCTGCAGCAAAATGATGCTGCAGGTCTTTGGAGGTGGTCTGTGGATTGTCCTTGACTGGTCTCACCATTCTTCTTCTCTGCTTTTCTGATATTTTTCTTGGCCTGCCACTTCTGGGCTTAACAAGAACTGTACCTGTGTTCTTCCATTTCCTTACTATGTTCCTCACAGTGGAAACTGACAGTTTAAATCTATCAGACAACTTTTTGTATCCTTCCCCTGAACAACTATGTTGAATAATCTTTGTTTTCAGATCATTTGAGAGTTTTTTTGAGGAGCCCATGATGCCACTCTTCATAGGAGATTCAAGCAGGAGAATAAGTTGCAAGTGGCCACCTTAAATACCTTTTCTCATGATTGGATACACCTGCCCATGAAGTTCAAAGCTTAATGAGGTTACAAAACCTTTTTAGTGCTTTAGTAAGTCAGTAAAAAGTAGTTAGGAGTGTTCAAATCAAGAAATTGATAAGGGTGCCCCAATTTTGTTTAAATGCGGATTGCACATTTTCTGTTAGTACAATAAACCTCATTTCAATCCAGAAATATTACTCAGTCCATCAGTTATTAGATATATGAAACTGAAATAGCTGTTGCAAAAACCCAATTTGTTATAAAGAAAAAAGGTTAACATTAATTGGGGTGCCCAAACTTTTTCATATGACTGTATCATCATATCATCAGGCTTCCTTCTCCGAACTTGACAGTTCCTTTAATTTCTTGATCCGTTAGCCTGTTTTTCCCTTGTTTCTTCATTAGCATCCATCAGAGCCTAGTCTATTGACATTCATCTCCTCGCTCCAAATCACCCATTGGCAATCTTCTACTGTCCACTTTTCATACTTCTTTGCAAACTCGTGTAGATGCTTCATATGATGATATTGATGTCAAGGCTTCTTCACCTATTTTAAGGTCACCATTACAAAGCATACGAGCCACCTTTACTGCCATATTTGTTGTGCCAGAACTGATAGACCTTGTGATGAGCCGATGTTTTGATGGACAGACTTAATTTCGTATTCATCCAGCTGTCAGGACCCTTCAAAGCCTAGTTACATCACTGCAAGTTATAACTGACAAAAATTATATTATTGACCTTCCTATGACCTGAATGCCCTTGTAGACAGCTTAGCAGGGTTTATTCAATTGACAGATTCCCTTTAAAATTAAGGGATGCATTAAGGGAACACTCCATGCCTAGTGTTATGGTTAGTGCAATAGACCTACTGGAATTCATAAGTAGAGTGGGATCAAGAGAACATGATACAAGTCAGTAGTAGTTAAGGTGGTGTCTGTGCAGTGGCCAGTTGTCAGACACAAGATTTTCAGTGGGTTTACATATTTACATGTTTGCTACATGTTTTCCAATCTGTAAAATTTTAATTGACTATTTAGATAGGTCAACCACATTTCTGATGCACACAGCATGATATACAGTGTGTCCACCCATATCCTGTCTTCCCCCATTAACTTGAGAACGACGGCAGTTATAGGCATAGAAGTGGTGTCTAGGTATAGTAAAGTAGCCATGCGCTACGTAATGAAACACCTATAGCGCCACCTGGTGGAAAACAACGGAGTTATCATTTTTATCTCAAAAACGGAACGAGATAGAGAAAGAAAGTGAATTACAAAGTTGTAGAGCATCGTCAATTCAATATGCATCGATACCTTGCATACAGAAATGCTATGATTAGAACCTGTAAAACTCACAAGGCTGCGGACGTGAAGCGATACCTCATGGAGGCCTTCCAACAAGTCATTGGGTATGATGGATACGTGGAGTGGCCTCCACGCTCACCTGACTTGACCCCATTGGACTTCTTTCTGTGAGGTCACATCAAAAAGCAGGTGTATGTGACCCCTCCAGCAACATTGCAGGACCTACGACGACGTATCACAGATGCTCATGCAAACGTGTGACCTACCATATTGCACAACATGCAGCAAGATACAGTATGCTGTCCAGAGTCCAGATGTGCATTGCAGCTGACGGTGGCCACTTTGAGCATCAAAGTTAAATGAGCGCCATATGCGTGACCAGCATTCAATGTTTTGGGGGGTCAGGGGTTTCATATCATAGCATTTCGGTATGCAAGGTAGCGATTCGAATTGAATTGATGATGCCCTACAATTTTTTAATTCACTTTTTTTCTCTATCTTGTTCCGTTTTCGAGATAGAAATGCTAACTCCGTTGTTTTCCACCAGGTGGCGCTATAGGTGGTTTCATTGCGTAGCGCATGGCTACTTTACTATACCTAGACACCACTTCTATGCCTATAGCTGCCGCGATTAACTTGAGACAGGATATGGGTGGACACACTGTATAATAGATGATTCTGTCTGCATATGGAGTGACATTGTTCTTGGCAGCATGTGTTTACATAGGATGATATGCTGCTCATATATCATTATCATTTAACCAGATGAAAGAGCATTTTGCTCTTTCATTGGGTGATTGACAGCCTATTTTCCTTGCCCTATTATAAGGAAATGAGCATTACTTGGAGTGCTTGCTCACAATAATCAACCAGTGTGAATGCACCCAAAGTGTGTAAACACAGGTCATGAATAAATGCTATTACTTATCTATGAAAATACTTTTAAGCAGAATGGGTTACACTTCCATGTGGCACATAAGCACTAGCTTACGGCTAGATGTTAGATAGATAGATTATAACAAAGTTTTTCCAAGATCGTACCTGTAAAATTTATATAATGTTATGCTTGCTGGACGAGCAGAGATGTTAGTGAATCCACTGGGCCACAGCACACAGAATACCCAGAAGAGCTTGACTACAGACATGCGCCTGGTCTTCTCCAGAGCCCCTAATGGTGAGGGTGTTACACTGCAGGTATGAGTCCAGATGCCACTCGGGAAGACTGGTGCTGCGACAGCTGGCCCCAGGGGTGCAGGAGCGACTGTCTCTGGTAGTAGATTACAGCAGCAGCAGGTGTCAGGATTCTGTCCAGGATGGATGGATCGATGGACAGATGGATAGTACAGCAGCTGTGACTGGCGTGGATACTTGCAGAGGAGGGTATTGTGTAAACTGGCCGGTGTGGATGGTAGTGGCAGCAGTGGAACAGCAAAGTAGCAAAGCACTAAAGTATAAAGAAATGTCAGTAGCAGCACACAGCACATCAGCAGCAGCGCTAAGTGACCTGACAACTAGCAATGACTAAAAGTCATTGCCTAGGCACCTCAGATAGGGCAAAGGTGCGTTACATACCTGAAGCCTCGCTGACCTGGGAGACACTTCTGGGTTAAGGAGATGCTGGCCCTTTAAGAAAGGGGACATGGTTACGCCCTACGGGCAGAGGCCAGGAGGCTGCAAGGTGTGCAGACGCTCCGGGAAGCAGCAGCATGGGACGGGGATGAGAACGCAGGACGCCTGGATAGGTGAGGAAACCGACATCCTCACGGGGGAGGGGGGCAGGAAAGTGCAAGACGCTGGTATGGGCATTAGATATAACAGTGTTAAAGTTTATAGTATAGTTATCACAACATAATATTAGAAGTTAAAATTTCCAGTATTGTCATTTCAAAAAAGGAATTCTAAAAGTATTTGAATTTTTTTTTTAAACTCAATTATTTAATCTTATTATTGGATTGTACATGATTTTTGTAGTTTATTGCTTATAGTATTTTCTTTGTAACATATTTCTGTTTTAACTCCATTTATTTTTGTTTGCTTTTTTTTCTATTCTATTTATGTGTGCTGCATCATGAACTAAACTTGTAGAAAAAAAAAGCAGAGTACGCTATTCGTAGTGCTATTCTGCAACATTTTCGTTTCATTGTGACTACTTTATCTCATTACCTATTTAACAATTGTTTTCATTACGCCGTCAGTTATGTTTACTAATTGCTATGCCATGAGAGCTGGCCCAGCCTGTCATTACCTATTCACCCTTCTAACCTCTTTAACACTTCTTTAAAGCCCATCCCCCCATTTTGTCTTTTGTCTAAATACAGTTTGACTTATTACTGGAAAGGTCAATGGCAGGCCCTGAAGCTGGATAACTTTGCTGCGGATAATATAGGAGGTCGATGAGCAAGCACATGTCTGAGCTGACAGGTAGAAAAGGTTAAGCATTTGTGCAAATTGTAAAAGGAAAAATCAAATAAGCTTGAGATTTTACAACATGCATTGATGTCTACGGTTTTTGCTTGTTTTCTTGTTTTTCTAGACAGGTTTTATGAAATTAGTGTAAAAATCCTGTTATTTACAAATAAGAGGGAAGATTTACACCACATAAGAGATTGCGAGACAAGATACAAATATCTTCATTGTATCAGATATCCGGCTATTTTCAATGAAATTTTTATCAAAGTAAAGATCTTTTAAAAAGGATACAAATTATCAATTTTCAAAAGAATTCTGGCCTAAAACTGTTTGAATTGATGGAAAGGTTTTGTGCAACATCTAGGTATAAACAAAAAAGCTACATTTATCATTTTTAAGCAAATCAAAAGGATTTTTACTCTTCTTAAAGGTGATCCACTACAAAGCATAACGACCACATCGGTGTAAAGCTGTGACAGAGGGCTTTTTCTAAATACCTTCTGTTGTCAGTTCTGCCTGTGAGCAGCGCTATTGCGGTCCACTCATCCCCCATCACATGACCCGGGCTGCAGTGAGCTCTGATGTCCGGTAATGTCACGTCAACTTCCGGAATTGAAAGTTGACCCGGCATCACCGAGGCGGGACCCAGTCTACATGAGTGACTGGGCTGTGGGTGGAGTTTCATCGCACATTACAGCCCAACATTGCTTGTGCTTGTGGTGCTCTGCGGAGAGGGAAAGAGCATGTGAGATGATAGACTGTGACGTGGATGAAACTCCGCCCACAGCCCAGTCACTCATGGAGACTGGGTCCCACCTCGGTAATGCCGGGTCAACTTCCAATTGCAGACGTTGACGTGACATCACCGGATGTCAGAGGTCAATGCAGTCCAGGTCACGTGATGGGGGATGAGCGGACAGCGGTAGGGCCGCTCACAGGCAGAACTGACAACAGAAGTTAATGCTGTCAGCTTTACACCGATGTGGCCACTATGCTTCGTAGTGGACCACCTCTTTAATGAATTTAGAAAAACTTACTCCAACACACCCGTCTACAAGACAGCCATGGAAAACTCCAGTCTTGATGAAAGGGGGCTAAAATGTCTATAGCGCATTTTTTATTTTGCAAAGGTGACTCCTGTATTCAGGATTTTATGGTAAATGTACTTTTTATTTTTGACTACTTTTTTAATTTATGTTATTATTCCTATAAAAAAAAAATGTAAATCTTGCCATTTTCAAACTGGCCACTAAATCTAATATTAGATAACTAAGCAAGAAAGGCGATACCGGCTTGAAAGGGAAAAGTATATAACCTGAAAGTGTATTTCTGTTATAAGTTTAACCTCTAAATTTAATGAGAACTCAAAAAAGGAAACAATGACATAGTTGAGCACAAATCATGAAACAAATTAAAGGGAAACTATCATCAGAAAATGATCTATTGATAAAACCAGTTTTTCATGTTACATGTATTTTTAAGAAAATGTTTGGCTTTTTTTACACTATACAATTTGTATTAAGAATAAAAATTAGAAATTATGCAATTTTCAGATTGACCACAGGGGGATTTTCTAAATGTATACTTTTATTTCTTTCAGGAAGTAATACATGTACAATTATGGCTGAAAGTGTTTGCACCCTTGACATTCTTTGAAAATATTGTAATTACCCATGTTTTGTTATACACATGTTTATTTTCTTTGTGTGTATTGGAAAAACGCACAAAAAAATCGGCAAATTGGACATAACGTCACACAAAACTACAAAAATAATCTTTTATTTTAGTATTACTGCAGGATAAAAGAAATGCAGCAGTTTTAAAATGCAGCAGAAATCCTGGCTGAATAAAGCTTTATATGCCTTCAAGATTAAGAGAAGAAATAGAGGTTTCCATGGCCTCACAAAGTGCAGTACATTTCATTTTTCATTGCCGATATCATAGAAATATGGCATTAGAAGCTTTAAAACCCCAAAGAATTGCTTGCGAGTAAAAGCAAAACAGATGAGAGAGTCAAGGGCATGCCACTGTTTGCTTCAGAGAGTATCACATTACTGTGGTGCTAAAAATTCGGGAAATGGTAGGCGTATATTCTTTTTTACTGGCATTTGTAAAGAAATTACCAAGATCTAACATTTATCACAAAATAATATTTGTCAGATGCCTGATGTCTTTGATTTCAAATACTACAACAATAATTTGTATACTCGCTTATTACTTGTATACTTTTTTCTATTTTTTTCAGGTAAACAATTAAATACTATTTTTTTATATTCTTATATGTCTTATATACTCATGTTTTATTTTTGTATACATTTTAACAAAATAACATAAATGTATAAAATATTCATTTTTTTATAGCAAGAATTATTAGGTAAATACAACAGGGCTATATGTGTCTGTGTTGATTTTTGTAGCTACTTCTAATTAGTAAAGGTAGAGAGTAGTCAGATCCAATCTAATCTCTGCAACTGAAAGACTCCCAATTAGAGATGGTCATACCTGCACATACTCGGAATTAGCAGGTTCAACCATATTTAAAAAAAAAAAACAAAAAACGGTTCAGGACCGCAATTAATCTTGAACATCTGCCTGGACGCCGATCCCCATGTACATCTATGGGGACCTGGACATTGTGCTTTAATATGGTGGTAGAAAGGGTTAACGCAATTAGAGTAGGACAATTATGCTTACCGAGTGTCACACGCTGGTGTAACACCCTGAATTAGCCCTACTCCAGTTTGGGTAATAATAAATATAATTGTCACCCCTGTGTCCTCCTTCTCTGTGCATTGCATTCCGAGCTTGTTGTTACACAGGCCAGCTCTATGGGATTTAAATGCTATCTACCCTCGGATTAACCCTATATGTGTAGGTTATGATGGGATAGCACTGATGTAGACCATCCGATGTCAGGGCAGTAGAGGTAATATGCTAATGACACTTGGCTCAAACTTTGCTGTGAGCGTGAGCCGAGTATCATTCTACTGTCACTGATTCTCATAGGTAAGGAAGAAATAGAGAGATTAATCTCTCCATCTTCTCCTTTGCCTGTCTCGGTATTGTACTGCACTTTGATGTCATCTGACTGAAGTCCAAAGGTTCACATGCACCCATAGATTTGTATGAGTGCACGTGATCCGATATACGCTGTCAAAGGCAGCATGATGCAATTTTTTTCTCATGCCGATTTGGCTTGAGAAAAAATAACAGGTCTGCTCTGCATGATTGCATAATATTCATTAGAGTGCAATGGGGGATTTTTATCAGAACATGACAAGCTCTCCTAAGAAACAATTTGAAAACTTGTGACTGAGGGTCATTTTACTGGTGGGTTCCTGACACCTCAGTCTAATACTGAACCTCAGCCGCTATGGACATTCCTAAAAGCCTTTTTTAAGTGGCACCATGGAGTATGATTTTTCCAATAAATCCTGTGATCAAAATATTACAAATGAACAGGAAGTCAGTAGTGCAAAATAATTAGAAGCGCTGTATGAGTTAGTCATCACTCTGTACATTGTTTACATCTGATCTCCGCCAAAGATGATAACAGCTGACTGGATGGAACACTCGGTGGTGGATTTTAGTGTCCAACCATACGTACATTGATGACCAATCCTACAAATGGGTCATTAATATAGAAGTAAACATAGACAAAAAAGGGTGTCAGCTTGCCAAGCTTGGAATCTGCAATCAGCTGCAGCCCAAAACTAGGAACGGACCATCCAGAGTAGCCTTAATGAACATAGATAAGTGAGAGAACAGCTTCTATCATGGATCTTTTCCAAGCATATATTTTATTTCATTAAGACTAATTAAGAGGGGTCATTTTAAAGAAGTCCATTTATGAGAAACTTTAGCTGGTTACTAATTATTTGGTTCACAGAAAGCGTTGAAAGAAAAGGTCACCGGCTGTATTATATTAATATGTATGCATGTATGCAAAGGACATCAGTTGAAATATAATTTCTACAGATTAGATTAGGGGAAGGCTTTCTGAATGAAGTGTTTCCAAGTGCTAATCATTATCCATGTACAATTGCTTCATCCTCCGCTATCTCCCACACATATATTTTACTTGTTTATGCGACATGAAAGCTTTTAAGCAGCACCCTCCCCCTCCCCTTGCAGTTTCTGGTCTGTATATTCTATTGTAAAGGAAAATTAGATTATGATTTCAAGGAGGAAAACTAGCATATTTCTTTTTGTAGGCACATTGCTTGTATATAAGAAAACATAAAGACTTGTCATGTGCAGGAAGATGAAACATCATGAAATGCACTAGACTAATATGATGAATATGATCTGACCTGCAGTTCCCAGAACATTTCACTAAATAATGTACGGAGACATGTCTTCTGATCCCATACACATTAGATAAGTCGTCAGAAGAACCCACAGATATTGATGGGATTGGTTGATCTGCTAATGTCCAAGGGGTCTTCCTGACTTTTCCCAACAGATTAGGTTGCCAATATAAGGAACCAAGGCAGGTGTCCCCAACCTGTGGCTGGCTCGGGAGCCACATGTGGCTTATGGACCCATGATATGTGGCTTACGGCTGTCTTCCATCTTGGTGCATAAGCACAAAAGCTAGCAGACAGGTACGAAAAGCAGGTCTCCAGATGGTGACTTTTGTGACTAGCCAAACATAGAAGAGCAGATCAAAATCAGGTAAAGTAAAGGTCCTGTTACACGCTACGATATATCGGGCGATATGTCGTCGGGGTTATGGATTCCGTGACGCACATCCAGCATCGTTTGAAATATCATAGCATGTGACAGCTACGAGAGACTGTTAACGAGCAAAAATACTCACCTTATCATTGCTCATTGACACGTCATTCATTTTCAAAATATCCGTCACATTCCTGGATGCAGGTTGTTCGTCGTTCCTGAGGTAGCACACATCACTCCGTGTGACACCTCTGGAACGACGAACACAGCTTACCTGCATCCAGCCGGCAATGGGTAAGGAAGGAGGTGGGCAGGATGTTACTTCCCGCTCATCTCCGCCCCTCCGCTTCTATTGGGCGGCCACTGTGTGACGTCACTGTGACGCCAAACGTCCCTCCCCCTTCAGGAAGAGGATGTTTGCCGCTCACAGCGAGGTCGTTCGGGAGGTAAGTACGTGTGACAGGGGTGACCGGCTTTGTGCGACACGGGCAACAAATTGCCCGTAATGCACAAACGATGGGGGCGAGTGTGATCGCACATGCGATCGCACGATAAATCGACGCATTTAACAGGGCCTTAAAAACCCCTGGATCTTGGTATACTGCCTCGGTGTGATTTCAGAAGAACATTGGCTTTCATTATGTCAGTAATAGGGAATCTGGATGTCAAAATGGTTGAGGTGGCGGGAGCAGGATATGGCTCATGACAATCTTTCCGTGATGCTCTTTCAAAGATTAACGTAACTCTCAAGGTTAGAATGGTTCGGGACCCCTGATTTAGGGGTTGGAATTTGCCTGAATACTGTATCATTTTATTTAATTGAAGCAATAAAATACTGCTAAATGATTCTCTCATGGAGAATCCAGGAGCACTTTGCTGCGGTAACCATTTTTATGGGGAGATAGTTGTCAACGAAACGACCAGGTCATCCATAACCACTTTGAAGCCTGTCTTATACTGAAGAGTTGCCATCACAATTCTGCAAATTTCAGAGCTAAAAATCCAACAACAGACACTTGAAATCATAGATGCTCATACAAACTACTAATATAACATGTTAACTGTTCTCATTATTAACCAAGAGAATAGTAAAAGCAGCACAAAAGTCACAACACCCTATAATTAAAAAAATACTAATTCTATCAATTTTTTTTATAGATTAATGGAATATGTAAACCAGAAAATAATGTTCAAAGAGGGACACATAGACCTTTACTAATTCTACCATGTGATATTGACATGATGTCACTGTATGCTGTATATACATACCAAAAAAGCAAAAATGAAAAGAATGGGCAATTTTAAGGATCTGAGTAACTTTAAACTGAACCTGTCAGGTGCAATATGCAGCAAGAACCACCAGCAGTAAATAATTTAAAAAAAATGACGTAGCGCTCTGCGGTATTTTTTTTTTCTCAGCGCAGATAAAGCAGATGGCTTCCGGGCTGCCACCTGCATCTGCCTGGCTTTACATTGGCTGGCAATCAAAATACGGGGAAGCCCATTTTTTTAATTATTTAAAAAAATAATTGAAAAAAAAATGCTTGGGCTTCGGCCGTCTTTTGATTGCCTGTCAGGTAAAGCCAGGCAGCTGGGGGTGGCCACCATGAAATTCTAATAAACAGTAAAAAAAACACAACACATAGAAACATTTTTTTATTAGAAATAAAACAAAAAAACATTTAGGGTATGTGCCCACGATCAAGACTCGCTGTGTTCAGAATGCAGCGAGTCCTGACCAGGGGGGCCGCATGTCTCCTCCGCAGGAGAACGCAGGAGATCGCAGCTGTCAGTACCCATGATCAGGATTCTGTTTGCTGCGGTCTCCTGCTTGCGTTCTCTTTATGGAGGACACATGCGATTCCACAGCAAATAATTGACATGCTGCGGTCTGGAAAAAGAAGCATAGTGGGCACAGGATTTCTAGAAATCCTGTCCACTATGCTTTTACTTTACACTGCAGCAGTTTAGACGCAGCTGAAGCTTGCTGTGTCCAAACCGCTGCAAATATCGATCATGGGCACGCAGCCTTAGAGACCCCATCTTTATTATAAAAAACTCCTTAGTCCGACGTAGTTCAAAGGGCCAGCAATGTCAGCTTCATCACTCTGTACTAGAGTTGAGCGCGGTTCGCGGTTCGAGGTTCTCCAGTTCGCGGCTCGAGTGATTTTGGGGGCTGTTCTAGATAGAACTAGAACTCGTGCTTTTTGCTAAAGCTCAATAGTTCTAGATCCGTTCGAGAACGGTTCTAGCAGCAAAAAGACCAGCTAATTACTAGCTGGCTTTCCGCTGTAATAGTGTAAGTCACTCTGTGACTCACACTATTATGAAATTTCAGTGTATAGTGTGCGGGAACAGCACATTCAGATCACTGCTGTATGGATAATGGCGATCGCCATTTTTTTTCCTTGTCCTCCTTCCCTAAGCGCGCGCGTGTAGTGGGGCGGGCCAGCATGTCAGCCAATCCCAGACACACACACAGCTAAATGGACTTTTAGCCAGAGAAGCGACGGCATGTGTGATAGGATGTCCATGTCACATGTCCCTGCATTATAAAAACGAGTATCTGCCCGTCCGGACGCCATTATCTCTTCTGCGTCCTTGGTGTCAGTCACCGCTGGCGCAGCGCCTATCTCCGATACTGCTGCGTACGCTCTATACACAGCGCTGTACAGCATAGGGATAGCACTTTCTATCAGTCCTTTTAAGGGCTGATACCGGCAGGGTCAGAGCCATATGTGACAGGTCCGTGAAAACAGAGTTTAACAGCTACACAAGATGACAGCATCTGTGTAGCTAAGGTCAGGGATTTCCTCGCTGCATTTCCCCAATAGGAGGGATAGAAAGGCAGGCTTCCTTTCCTCTACCCAGAGACCCACAACCCTGCCACTGTACCCTCCTGCCCTTTGCACACTCAAACTCATTGTTACTAAGCTATTATACTAGCAAACACTGAGTGAACTTAGTGGCATCCTAAAAGTGGCTGTTGGACTTCTGTATTGTCCCACTAGTGCAAAGATATTTGCAGCACGGCTGCCTGCATTGCACACTCAAACTCATTGTTACTAAGCCATTATACTAGCAAGCACTGAGTGAACTTAGTGACATCCTAAAAGTGGCTGTTGGACTTCTGTATTGTCCCACTAGTGCAAAGATATTTGCAGCACGTCTGCCTGCATTGCACACTCAAACTCATTGTTACTAAGCCATTATACTAGCAAACACTGAGTAAACTTAGTGGCATCCTAAACGTGGCTGTTGGACTTCTGTATTGTCCCACTAGTGCAAAGATATTTGCAGCACGTCTGCCTGCATTGCACACTCAAACTCATTGTTACTAAGCCATTATACTAGTAAGCACTGAGTGAACTTAGTGGCATCCTAAACGTGGCTGTTGGACATCTGTATTGTCCCACTAGTGCAAAGATATTTGCAGCACGTCTGCCTGCATTGCACACTCAAACTCATTGTTACTAAGCCATTATACTAGCAAACACTGAGTGAACTTAGTGGCATCCTAAACGTGGCTGTTGGACTTCTGTATTGTCCCACTAGTGCAAAGATATTTGCAGCACGTCTGCCTGCATTGCACACTCAAACTCATTGTTACTAAGCCATTATACTAGCAAACACTGAGTGAACTTAGTGGCATCCTAAACGTGGCTGTTGGACTTCTGTATTGTCCCACTAGTGCAAAGATATTTGCAGCACGTCTGCCTGCATTGCACACTCAAACTCATTGTTACTAAGCCATTATACTAGCAAACACTGAGTGAACTTAGTGGCATCCTAAAAGTGGCTTTTGGACTTCTGTATTGTCCCACTAGTGCAAAGATATTTGCAGCACGTCTGCCTGCATTGCACACTCAAACTCATTGTTACTATGCCATTATAATAGCAAACACTGAATGAACTTAGTGGCATCCTAAAAGTGGCTGTTGGACTTCTGTATTGTCCCACTAGTGCAAAGATATTTGCAGCACGTCTGCCTGCATTGCACACTCAAACTCATTGTTACTAAGCCATTATAATAGCAAACACTGAGTGACCTTAGTGGCATCCTAAACGTGGCTGTTGGACTTCTGTATTGTCCCACTAGTGCAAAGATATTTGCAGCACGTCTGCCTGCATTGCACACTCAAACTCATTGTTACTAAGCCATTATACTAGCAAACACTGAGTGAACTTAGTGGCATCCTAAACGTGGCTGTTGGACATCTGTATTGTCCCACTAAAGCAAAGATATTTGCAGCACGTCTGCCTGCATTGCACACTCAAACTCATTGTTACTAAGCCATTATACTAGCAAACACTGAGTGAACTTAGTGGCATCCTAAACGTGGCTGTTGGACTTTTGTATTGTCCCACTAGTGCAAAGATATTTGCAGCACGTCTGCCTGCATTGTACACTCAAACTCATTGTTACTAAGCCATTATACTAGCAAACACTGAGTGAACTTAGTGGCATCCTAAACGTGGCTGTTGGACTTCTGTATTGTCCCACTAGTGCAAAGATATTTGCAGCACGTCTGCCTGCATTGCACACTCAAACTCATTGTTACTAAGCCATTATACTAGCAAACACTGAGTGAACTTAGTGGCATCCTAAACGTGGCTGTTGGACTTCTGTATTGTCCCACTAGTGCAAAGATATATGCAGCACGTCGGCCTGTATTGCACACTCAAACTCACTGTTACTAAGCCATTATACTAGCAAACACTGCTGCCAGTTTAAGGGCCGTAGTTGCATTGTCAGGGATAATTATTGTTGTTTATTCTGCTGTTAATAAAGATAGACCACCGCTGAAATCTACACCACCTCTCAATTTTTACTACCACATTTTAAGTGCACAATCTTGTCGCTATCAAAATGAGTGGCAAAATGACAGATGCTGGTGGAAAGGGAAACATGTGCGTGTGTACAGCTCTCTCAGACATCGATAGCACCAACGTTGAATGAAGGCAACATCATGTCTACGCCTGCACTTTCCTCACAAACGTGCATTTTTCCAGGGACACCCTACTCAACACCGTCTACGCACAGCAGCCAGATCTCTGTCGCTCAGATGTGGACAAATAAAAGGCCATTTCCTGCGACCCATGACAAAGCTAAGAGGTTGACTTTATCCCTCTGTAAGCTCTTGGCTACCGAAATGCTGCCTTTCCGCCTGGTGGACACACAGGATTTTAGAGACCTTATGTCTGTCGCTGTGCCCCAGTACCAAATGCCCAGTCGCCACTACTTCTCTAAGAAAGGTGTGCCCGCGCTACACCAGCATGTCGCACACAACATCACCGCTTCCTTGAGAAACTCTGTGTGTGAACGGGTGCATTTCACCACCGATACTTTGACCAGTAAGCATGGACAGGGATGTTACATGTCGCTGACTGGGCACTGGGTAACTATGGTGATAGATGGTGAAGGGTCTGCTGCACAAGTCTTGCCGTCCCCACGACTTTTGTGTCAATCCTCTGTCTGTCCAAGTTCCGCCACTGCTTCTGCCTCCTCCACCTCATCTGGGTCCTCCACCTCCGCCCCAAGCCTGCCTGGTCAGGCCACCAGCGTTCTCACTGCGCAAAAGGAATCACGCACCCCTCATTACTATGCTGGCAGCAGAGCGCAACAGCATCAGGCGGTCTTTAGCTTGACATGTCTTGGAAATAGGAGTCACACAGCGGATGAGTTATGGGCAGCTCTGGAGACTGAGTTTAATAAATGGTTGTCTCCACTCAACCTGCAGCCTGGTAAGGCCGTGTGCGACAATGCTGCAAACCTGGGTGCGGCCCTTCGCCTGGGCAAGGTGACACACGTGCCTTGTATGGCTCACGTGTTGAACCTTGTTGTCCGGCCTAGATGGCCTTCTGAACAGGGCACGAAAACTGTCTGCTCACTTCCGCCGTTCAACCACCACTGCTGAGCGACTTGCATCACTCCAGACGTCTTTCGGCCTGCCGGTTCATCGCCTTAAATGAAATGCGATGTGGCGACATGCTGGAATTCGACTCTCCACATGTTACAGCGACTGTGGCAGCACCGCCGAGCCCGGGTGCAATACGTCATTACGTATAGCCTGGGTCAACGAGATGCAGAGGTGGGGCAGATCATCCTGATGGAGTGGTCTCAGATCAAGGACCTATGCACCCTTCTGCACAGTTTCGACATGGCGACAAATATGTTTAGCGCTGACAATGCCATTATCAGCATGACAATTCCAGTCATTTACATGCTGGAACACACGCTAAACACTATTCGGAGTCAGGGGGTGGGACAACAGGAAGGGGAGGAACTACAGGAGGATTCATATGCGCAAGACACAACAACATCACCAAGGTCCAGACGTTCATCATTACCAACGCGGCAGGCATGGGACCATGGGGGACAGGGATCAACAAGGGCGCATGGTAGCAGGCGAAATGTTGAGGAAGGTGCAGGAGAACATGAAGAAATGGAGAACGAAATGTCCATGGACATGGAAGACTCAGCGGATGAGGGAGACCTTGGTCAAATTTCAGTTGAAAGAGGTTGGGGGGAGATGTCAGAGGAAGAAAGAACGGTTAGCACCTCTATGCCACAAACACAGCGTGGACTTGGTCTACATGGCTGCGCAAGACACATGAGTGCCTTCTTGCTGCACTACCTCCAACATGACCCTCGTATTGTCAAAATTATAAGTGATGATGACTACTGGCTTGCCACACTATTAGATCCCCGGTACAAGTCCAAATTTTGTGACATAATTCCAGCCATAGAAAGGGACGCACGTATGCAGGCGTATCAGCAGAAGCTGTTACTCGATCTTAGCTCCGCTTTTCCACCAAACAACCGTGCAGGTGCAGGGAGTGAATCTCCCAGGAGTATCTCCAAATGAACATCGATGCCATGACTTTGCAAAAGGAGCTTTGCTCATTTTGGGCTTCAAATCTTGAAAAATGGCCAGAGCTCTCCACTTAGAGCGTTGTCTCTGAACGTGTCTTCAGTGCTGCTGGGTGTGTGCTGACAGATAAGCGCACGCGTCTGTCCAGTGACAATGTGGACAGACTAACGTTCATCAAAATGAACAAGTCATGGATCCACAAGGAATTTACTACCCCTGTGTCATCCTGGGGAGAGTAAATGCTTGTGTATTTTGAATGTGCTTGATGCAAATCTAGCTGTGAAGTGTACAACTAGGGCACAAGTGCTGCCACTGAAGGGGTGTCTGTGTGGCCCAATTTTTGGAAAAAAGGGAGACTCTTCTTGGAGTAATCCTTGCTGTGTTTTTAAAAATGATCCAAGATGCACAGCGCTGGGATCAGGAAAGACTTTGCTACCTACCCCGGTGTCATCCTGGGGATGGTTAAGTATGGCATATTTTGGAATGTGCTTGATGCAAACCTAGCTGTGAAGTGTACAACTGGGGCACAAGTGCTGCCACTGAAGGGGTGGGTGTGTGTGTGGCCCAATTTTTGGAAAAAAGGGAGATTCCGCTTGGAGTAACCCTTGCTTACATTGTTTTTAAAAATGATCCAAGATGCACAGAGCTGGGATCAGGAAAGACTTTTCTACCTACCCTGGTGTCATCCTGGTGACGGTTAAGTATGGCGTATTTTTGAATGTGCTTGATGCAAATCTAGCTGTGAAGTGTACAACTGGGGCAAAAGTGCTGCCACTGAAGGGGTGGGTGTGTGTGTGGCCCAATTTTTGGAAAAAAGGGAGACTCCGCTTGGAGTCACCTTGCGATGTTTTACATGATTTTAGAAGGGCGTGCCATGCCTATATCTGTGTCTCCTCTTTTTCCTTGTCCTGCTCTTTTGTTTTCGCATGAGTATATGTCCTTGTCACTTTCCCATGTGTTTTTGTTGTGTTGTGAGTTGTTTGTCACCTTTTGGACACCTTTGAGGGTGTTTTCTAGGTGTTTTTATGTGTTTGTGATTGCCTGCCATTGTTTCCTATGCGGTTCGAGTGGTTCGTCGAACGTTCGCCGAACCAAACTCGAACGAGACCTCCGTTCGGCGAATCGAACTCGAGCTGAACCGCGACCGGTTCGCTCATCTCTACTGGTAATATCTTAAATGGATTCAGAGATTCTGGAAAAAATCATGTGCATAGGAGACAAGACCGATATTCAATAATGAATACCATCGCCCTCAGGCAGCATAGAATTGAAAACAGTCATGATTCACTAGCCCTCTAAATGATTCACTTTATCTCATGCTTTACTAAAGCTTGGTTTCTCCAGCTGGCAGTATTTATTACTCTGAAGTCATTACACATTTTAATGTTTTACATCTTTGTTATATCTGTCTTGTCACCTGCATGGCATAGTTGCCACAGTAGGATCTTTTCCGCTAGTGAGTGTATGCATCACTTTGCCACCACCCGTTTGGATTATCAGGCATCCACTGAAGGCATTTCCTTTTTCTATGGAAGCAATGTCATGTGACTGTCTGCACGTGTTGCTTTTTACTCCCTCTATATTATTCTCACATGACCAACTATGTATTGTGCATGGATTTTCTGGCACTCAGCAATAGGGTTTGCGTTCTTATCCTATTTCCATATTGGACTCTCCTAGCAATACATGACAACCTTGTCAGACAAAATTTTCTTCCTAATGATTGCCAAGTGCTATGTTAGACCCGCAACACACATCTGTTTTTTTTGTATGTGTGCGGTACGTATTTGCACATACCGGAGACACGGAGACACGGAAACACATGTTATTCAATGGTAGATGGCACACACACGTAAAATCAAACGGAATGTGTGTCCGTGTGGTTTTTGGCCGGCAGCACGCAGGCATGGACCCGCTTTAGTCTATGGGTCCGTGCCTGCACGGACCGCACACGGAGTATGTCCGTGTTCAGCACGTATCGTCCGTGTCCGTTTTTAATCACAAAATCTGAAACACTTGTTACCAATCTATCAGGTCAATTGATGGCAAACAACAACACCAGGATCTCATGATGAATGATTAACAACGTTAATTGGGTAAGAATGCGGGCCTTTAAAAACGGACAGCACACGGACAGCACACATACGTATTTTATGTCAATACGGACATTCCACACGCATACACGGCTCGCATATGCCATCACACGGATGCCATACGTACCGGAGAAATGCCCCTAAAAAACGGAACACGGACCCGAAAAACGGACCTTGAGACACGTCCTTCTTTTTGCGGAAGTGTGTCTTAGGCCTTAAATAGTGAGTTCAACAGCATCACCCACAATCCTGAAGAAAGCTGCTGGCCAAGCACATTTACATAAGCGAAGCACTGATTGAGCATTCATTTTTTATTTTTCATTGTTGTCTTTATCAGTGCCATCTATCACTTGTGTATATACAGGCATGCAAACTAGTAATTTGTCACTAGCATTTCAGTTTCTTCATGTGTTATATTATTTTGCACTTTTTTCTTATTTTGGGGTTATACCCTATATTGACAAAAATTTCAGGACAACTATACATAACACCTTTTATAACATCCAATTCTAAATCCAAAGTTATTAACATTGAGTTTTTGTCTCTTACCAACTTCCACTATGGTGGGAAGGCTTTCTATGAGATTTTGGAGAGTGTTTGTGAATTTTTGCCCACTCATCCAGAAAAGCATTTTTGAGGTTAGAATTAAATGTTAATGTCACGTTTTACAGTACTACTGTTAAGTGTAGCAGTTTAATTTTGTGATGTTTTTCTTGATTGCTTCCATTTATACTATAATGTCACTTAATGAATGACCTTTAAACACAAATTTCATCTAGTAGTTTTTTGTACATCATGATTGCAATTTTCATCCAACAAGTATAAAGTATTTAAATTATAAGATATATTATAGTAATAAATTTGATGAGCTGGGAGAACAGACCTACTATGGGGTTTTTTAAAGGCAAACATTGAATTAAAATATAGATTTGCTTTTAGTAATCTCCTAAGCTACCTCTAGTGGAGGCTTCAGGCATGCAAATTCTTGTACTTTGAAGATGATGTGAATTTTACAAATATCTTTAGATGTGGCAGCTTTATTAATAAGGCCAACCTTCTTTTCTGGCACAGTCAATGCATAAACAAAGAAGGGAACTACTTTCATATAGAGTTTTTGTGGATAGCCAAGCAAACATAGACAGCATACAAAATCCATACAGAAAAAGTCCTCAGTCAAATTTGTCTGCTCTTTCATCCTTCTCTTCTTCTCGATTTCTAAAACTGAACATGGAAAATACAGAATTCATTATCTTTCTGCCACCTCACTCTACCACTGCACCTGACCTATCCATTAAAGTCAATGGTTGCTCAGTTTCCCCAGTCCTGCTTGCTCACTGCCTGGGGGTAACTCTTGACTTTGCACTCTCCTTCGAGTCACAAATCCAAGCCCTTTCCACCTCCTGCCAACTCCAACCCAAAAATATTTCCCGAATTCTTACATTCCTTGACTAGGAATTTGCAAAAACACTAGTGCATGCCCTCATTATCTCCTGGACTACTGTAACCTCCTGGTCTGTGGCCTCCCTTATAACACTCTGACTCCCTTCCAGTCTATCCTAAATTCTGCTGCCTGACTAATCCATCTGTCCTCCCGCTCTGTCTTGGTCTCTCCTCTCTGCCAATCTGTTCACTGGCTTCCCCTTGCCGAAAGACTTCATTTCAAAGCACTAACAATGATATACAAAACCACCCTCAACCTGTCTTCTCCATACATCTGTGGTCTAGTCTCCCAGTACTTACCTACATACAACCTCTGATCTTCACAAGATCTCCTTCTTTAGTCCCCTCTTATCTCCTCTTCCTACAATGACATACAATATTTCTCCCGTGCCTCCTCCATACTCTGAACTCTCTACTCCAAATGTTAAGCGCTGTCTGGCTCCACATTTGTGGAAAGTTACTACCATGTCAGACTCTGTCCACACTACTGAGTCCGACAAACAACCTATCATGTGCTACCCTTCTCGGCACCCTCAGCTTTCTACTCCCAGGTTGGACTCTGTACACACTTCAGAATCCAACAAGCAACCTGGCTTCTATTTAGGAGCTCTTTTCTGCCAGGAGTCATTTGTTTTATTACCACGGCTTTAGGCACTTTAGGAGTTAATGCCTCCTACAGCAGTGTTTGGCTTCTCAGAGAACCAGATTGCTAATTACCACCTTGATCTGGTCTCTTTCTTAAGTCTGGGGACTTAACTTGTTGTCTGCGCTGTATGAAAGTTCCTTGGTGTTTTCTCTTTCCCCGTTGGTTTATCCCCTCTAGTGTCTTTTTGTCTCCCCTCTGTGGATATTTGTGGTGTGCGTGAGTTTCAGTTTACTTCCCTTGTCTTTGTCTTGTGGGAGGTTTATTACTTTGTGTCCAGCCCACCCCTGGGTAGGGGGTTTAGGGGGTATTAGGTCAGGGCTGGACAGGAGACAGGACCTGGCTGGGGGCCTGGACCTCACTATCTTTAATGGTACCTCAGGGGTGAGTGTGAGCGCAGGGGCCCCAGTCTTAGGGCCAGCTAGGTCTCCCTGTGTTCCCTAGTCACCCGTGACACCAACACATTAGACTCTCACCTACCGTGGACACCTTCAAAAGGAGCCTGAAGCCCCACCTCTTCCGACAAGCCTACATCCTGCAGTAACCCTCAGTCCACCATAGCGTTGCACGACTTGTACTACTCTCACCTACTTTATCCTCAACCCCTTCCCTGTAGACTGTGAGCCCTTGCAGGCAGTGTCCTCTCTCCTCCTATACCAATCTGTGCCTTGAAATGTTCACGATTATTGTACAGTACATGTCTATATATGCCCCCTTTTCACATGTAAAGTGCTATTGAATAAATGGTGCTGTAATAATAATAATAATAATAATAATAATAATAATATTTAAGTCTTAGAACTGAAAGGCAACAGAGCTACTCACTGAGCCACTATGCAAAAACTGAGACAAAACACTGACCAGATACCAGGATACTGCTGTGTGAAAGTAGCTCATGGTTTTTATATTTAATTTTAGTCTAGATCATTTTTTTATTATGAGTTAATCCACTTTAATGTCAGGCTTAGTTTGTATCTCAAGGACACATTTTTTATTGTTGTTTCATCGATGCATTCCTCCCTTTTTTAAGCTTTTTGTGCAATGATTGGTATTTTTATGTCAATTTTTTGGTACATGTATTGCACTTTTGGTGCATGTTATGTGCTTATTTTTTTATGGGAGAAATGGAAAATAATGTAATGGAAAAATCTACAGCAAGGTGACCAGTGAATTTGTTGATTTTTTACGCCTCTTTCCATGCAGCATAAATAACTTTTGTGCAGGTGGATACAATTCTGAAAATACCAAATTATTTTTTATATTTTACTTTTGCACAATACATGTACAAATAATAATAATAATAATACACTTTCTAAAGGAAAAAAAATAAACTTTTTATTTTTTAAATTTAGGTTTCTACTGTAATCCATAATCATCTCTGCGACAGGTTGTGCTGGGGCCTGTGTAACGGGCTGTGCTGGGGCCTGTGTGGGAGGCAGTGCTGGGGCCTGTGCGGCGGGCTGTACTGGGGCTTATGCAGCAGATGGTAAAGCAGGGGCATCCGGAAAATGACGGCGGTGCAGGGTTCAAATAATGGCGCCTGGAGGTGGCGCATGTGCAGATGGAGCTTTCGACTTAAGATCTCATCTGCACACGCGCCGCCTCTGACTCATTGATCTCCCAGCAGCAAATTTAAGGAAAATGGTACCCGGAGGTGGTGCGAGGGCAGATGATATTTCGGCTTGTCATTGAGCTGATGGCTCAATCTGTGTACGGAATGACTCCGGGCGCCATTTCTTTGAAGCCCGCACTGCCGATAGTTTCTGGAAGTTGCCTACCTCACAGCATCTGGGACACCTGCCGCCTGCACCGTCCACAGCATCGACCTGCTCCACCACTGCTACTGCCTCTTGTGACCCTACTCCATCACCGCTGCCATCGCCCCTTCCGGTAAGAGATCACGGGATTGTAAAACAGACCCCATTTTTTTTTTATCTTTTTTTTCTTAAAATTTGGGTTGCGTCTTATAGTCTGGTGAGTCTTATAAACTGCAAAACACGGTATTTGTAGCGTAAGATGTTTTTTTATTGTAATATACAAATATCGAAATTCAATTTTCAGTCAGGTATGAACAGAGCCTCTATCGAAAGTATAGGACAATATAAAAGCACACTATTACTAATAAAAAGACATACAGTAAAAGTATACCATCAGTCTCACATTTCCTTTCACTAAAATTGTGCTAGCTCCTTACCTGTTCATCTTGTTGCTCAGTGATTTGTCTTATGTGATGTGTAACATTTTGCCCCAGAGTCAAATATTTTTTTAAATGGAGACTTATATGATTGAAGAAAGGTTCATGCTTAAAATGATCATGTCTTATCTTATTTTATATTATTTCAAATTTACTAAAGGCAGGCTCAAATTGAGAGAAAATGTGAAACAGCTTTTCCAAACTGAAACCACATTTTCCTTATCTTTCTTCAAAAGCAAAGTATGGTTCTTTATGCAGATTCTTTGTAGAGAGAAATAGCTTGGAGCCAACACAATACATTTTTGGATAGCTTACATACCTAAAGACCAAAGCATTCACTTTATGAGAACAAGTCTCTCACTCACATGTATCCCCAGACCCATGTCATCATTAAATATGATAAACTTGCAAAATCTTTTCATCAAATCGATGATAGAACCATAATATATTTTTACGTTTCATAAATTGTTGAAGGATTTTTTTTGGATCTCTTCGTATTCTGTGATTTGCATTTAACCTAGGTAGGTTGACATTTTTAGGCACTGTTCACATTTGGAACTTAAACTAATTATCCTTTAATTCTGTTAGAAAAGAAATAAGTATTTGTTAGATGGGCGGTGGGGTGTGGTGGTAGTCGTGACAGATACTGCCGGTTTGTTGTAGCGCAGCCTGGGAACAGGTCTCTGCACCACGTCCACCCCTCTAGTATAGGGGAAGGCAGGGGTGGGATTCAAATTTTTAACAGGTTCTCTGTAAACCCCGCCCATTTTAAAACCACACCCATTCTGTAACCACACCCATTTTGTTAGCCACACTTATTTTCACGCACTTTCCTCAACCAAAAAATACAAGTAATTTAAAGTATAATCTCTTTCTCCTTCTTCCCCTCCTATACCTTCACTCTCTTGTCCAGCACCAGTTGTTCCAGTTACTGTCAGTCATATTGTATTAAACGTTTTTTCTACAGATTTTAAAAATTATTACTAAAGGAGCCCTGCTAAAATTGGAATGGACGACCTTCCCCATACAGAGCTCATCCCATGTGGCTCCTTTCCCCCTACAGATCCCATCCCATGTGGTCTGTTTCCCCCGGCAAATCCCATCCCATAATGGCCTCTTTCCCCCTACAGATCCCATCCCATGTGATCTCTCCCCCCCTGCAGATCCCATCCCATGTGACTCCTTTCCCCCTGCAGATCCCATCCCATTATGGCCTCTTTCCCCCTTCAGATCCCATCCCATGTGGTCTCTCCCCTCCTGCAGATCCCATCCCATGTGGCCTCTTTCCTCTGCAGATACCATCCCATTATGACCTCTTTCCCCAGCAGATCCCATACCATTATGGCCTCTTTCCCCAGCAGATCCCATCCCATTATGGCCTCTTTTCCCCTACAGATCCCATCCCATTATGGCCCCTTTCCCCCTGCAGATCCCATCCCATTATGGCCTCTTTCCCTCTGCAGATCCCATAGCTTTATGGTCTCTTTCCCCCTGCAGATCCCATCCCATTATGGCCCCTTTCCCCCTGCAGATCCCATCCCATTATGGCCCCTTTCCCCCTGCAGATCCCATCCCATTATGGCCTCTTTCCCTCTGCAGATCCCATAGCTTTATGGTCTCTTTCCCCCTGCAGATCCCATCCCATTATGGCCTCTTTCCCCCTGCAGATCCCATCCCATTGTGGGCTCGTTCCCTTGCAGCTCCAATCCCAATATGGCCTCTTTCCCCAGCAGATCCCATCACATTATAGCCTCTTTCCCTTGCAGATCCTATCCCATTATAGCCTCTTTCCCTTGCAGATCCCATCCCATTATAGCCTCTTTCCCTTGCAGATCCCATCACATTATGGCCTCTTTCCCTTGCAGATCCGATCCCAGTATGGCCACTTTCCCTTTCAGATCCCATCCCATTATGGCCCCTTTCCCCCTGCAGATCCCATCCCATTATGACCCCTTCCCCCTGCAGATCGCATCTCATTATAGCCTCTTTCCCCTGCAGATGCCATCCGATTATAACCTCTTTACCCCTGCAGATCTCATCCCATTATGGCCTCTTTCCCCTGCAGATGCCATCCCATTATGGCCTCTTTCAACTGCAGATCCCATCCCATTATGGCCTCTTTCCCCTGCAGATCTCATCCCATGTGCTCCTTTTCCCCTGAAGATCCTGTCCCATATGGCTCCTTTTCCCATATAGCTGCCATGTTATGCAGCCCCTCTCCTTGCATCTTCGGCTCACTGAGCGCTTACCTGCTCCAAGCACCGGCGGCCTCTCCTCTGTCTTCCATCCTCCTCCGCGGCTGTTACGGTTGCTGTGGCACTGGAGTCTATGTCCAGATTTCTTGCTACTGCACATGTGCGAGAACTGGAGACTATGTCCAGATTTCTTGCTACTGCACATGTGCAAGCGCTGGAGACTAAGTCCTATCTTGGAGCCATTGCACATGTGCGGGTGACATCATCGCTGACACGAGGTCACATGTCTCTGACACCTTCTATGCTGATTGGCCGCTGGTCATGTGCTTGTGACACGTGGTCACATGTCTCTGACACCTTCTATGCCGATTGGTTGCTGGTCATGTGCTTGTGACGCTTTGCTCGGTGATAGGCCAGCGTGACGTCATTCCTGTCGTTCTGGCAGCGGATTGGCTCTGGTGTCCTCCATCTTGGATGAGGCACAGAGTCTATATAAGACTCTGATGCACGCCGCATGGCGCTCAGTCCTCTTGGTTCATGCATGAGAGTAGACGCTCTGTGCACGTTCCTCTAGGCATCTCTCTGTCTATGCTAGGTGAGCACTACCGGCAGGGTAGCGTTCTTATACCTTACAGCTTCGGCTGCAGTCCGTATCCTTACCTCTTAGGGGAGCGGACATAGGCAGGTGCCTGAGGCACATGGTCCGGCTGGGCCTTGTGATTCTACTCGTAGGTGGACATTGCCGCTAGGGTAACGTTCCTTATACTGCGTCTGGCAGTTGTTCGTATCCTCGCACACTAGGGGAGCGAACAGAGGTAAGAGCTTTGTGCGGCTTATGCTGCTGTCCATCTCTTTTGCACAACTAGAAGAGCGGACCTAGGCAGGTGCCATATCTAGTGGTTCGTGTCCTCGCACACTAGTGGAGCGAACGCAGGTAGGAGCTTTGTGCGGCTTACGCTGCTGTTCGTCTCTTTTGCACCGCTAGAAGAGCGGACCTAGGCAGGTGCCATATCTAGTGGTTCGTGTCCTCACACACTAGTGGAGCAAACGCAGGTAGGAGCTTTGTGCGGCTTACGCTGCTGTCCGTCTCCTGGCACCACTAGAGGAACGGACCTAGGTAGGTGCCATTTCACACTCACTGCCTTTGTCTCTGTGATTATTAACAGAGACCATTCCACACACCCTCCAAGTAAGGGAGGAATTGCCTTATTTACTAATTATATTCCTCTGTGAGTTTAACAGAGGTATTGCACTCTGCCATAGTCTGCAGCAAAGTCTTTGCATGGTGGACCCTGACTGTCTGATACTCCTTTAGGTTTTATTATCAGACAGCCCCCTGTAACATTGGCTCTCTGCACACTGACGCTGACAGGCGGCAGTAGGAGGAGCTACCTGCTCACACTGCCGTGACCTCTTTGCAGTGTTAGTGCGTCGCTGCATGCCGGGTCAGAGAGCAAACAGGCTCCACTCAACCCAGAAGTGCGGCGCGGAGGTGCGGGGATTCATTTGTGTTAGAGTCTTAAAGAGACACTAACACAAATGAATACAGGGAGGAACCGGATCGCTGGAGCTGTTTCTTGCCGGTTCTGGGAACCAGCTGCTATTTAACAACCGGTTCTCCCGAACTCGGACAGAACCAGCTGAATCCCACCCCTGGGGGAAGGGTTGCTGGTACTTGTGGAATGGGTCATTTAGTTACATGCCAGAGGCCAGGGCTTGTTCCATTTTCAGGACCGTTTCCCAGCTGCCGGTTGCAGCAGTTCCCAGTGCCCTAAACACCACACAGTGACACAGTCTTTTCTGAAAAAAAAAATCTGTTTACGTATAACATCTCGCCAGTGGCAGGCACATCACTTTTTAGTAACAGGGGGCATCATTCTTAATAAATACCAACCTTTGGACATACGCTCCGGCTTTACTCTTTGGTTGTTGCCATTAGCGACTGCAGCCACTCTTAATTTGCACATTTTGCTGGCCAACCGCTTCCCTGGTATTCGGGCCCCCATTGGGGTCCCTAAGCTCCTCATCCTCCACTTCAGCTTCACTATCCACAGCAGACTCAACAGTCTTTCCTGTCAGTCAGGTCCTACTCTTCTCTCAAGTGCCCACTAACCTTTGTTGATCGATGGGATTCATCAGGTATCCATACTGGAGAGAAAAAGCTGCACACTACACACTATATAATAAAGAAATATTGGTAAAGCATAACTGCTATATGAATAAATTAGAAATACATTTAACGAACTGGAAAAAATGGAAAACATGAAAAATGAATATTGCATAACTGCTAAGAATATTTGAAATATAAGAGATATTTAGCAAATGTATTCTTCAATGCAATTGTGCCTGAAAACCACGACAAGGTAATCTCTTATTATTTGGTAACCTAACCGTAAATGCCTCTCTATGTGCGACTAAAAATCTATAAGTCTGAGCAGATAGGCTCCTGGCTATATAGAGTGGTGAACAGACCATAGCAAATGGGCGGGGTTCTCAGAGAGAAATAACTGAATACTTCACAAACATTGGTGTTAAAGACAGTCTTTTCTCATTAGTATTCAGTTATTTCTGTCTGAGAACCCTGCCCATTTGCTATGCTATGTTCACTACTCTATATAGCCAGGAGCCTATCTGCCCAGTCTTGCAGATTTTTAGTTGCACATAGAGAAGCATTTACAGTTAGGTACCTGAATAATACGAGATTACCTTGTCGTGGTGTTTCGTCACAATTGCATTGATCAATACATTTGCTAAATATCTCTTATATTTCAAATATTCTTAGCAGTTATGCAATTTTCATTTTTCATGTTTTCCATTTTTTCCAGTTTGTTTCAAACATCTTGAAGATGTAATCACAAATTTTCTGTGGATGTTGGTTTAAGCAAATCTTATTTCTTTATGTAATCCAACAGACACTCAATAATGTTAAGATCAGATCTCTTTGGGAACATATTGTCATGACTTCTAGGACTCTTTATGCTTTTTTTACACTGAAAATAGTTCTTAATGATATCGGTTCATTTTTGGTGTTTTGTCTTGCTGCAGAATATATTTTTAGCCAATCAGATGCCTCCCTGATGGTAAATCACAATGTAATAGTATCTGCCTGTATAACAGTGTAAAATAGTTGAGGGTGGAGTCAAATCATGTCTCCAGTCCTAAACCCTATTGCCCATCTGTGGGGCATCCTCAAATGGAAGGTGGAAGAGCGCAAGGTCTCTATCATCCACTGGTAATTTTGACTGGGGATGCCCAAACTTTTGCATGCCACTGTAAAACCCCACACAGTATAATGTACCCCGCATAGCCCACCAAAAAGTATAATTGACCACTCATAGGCTTCCAAACAGTATAATGGTTCCCATAATGTACTCAATTGAATAAAAAAATAAAGATACTGAATACCTGCTGCTCTGGTATTGTAGCTTGTTCTGCAAACCTGTACAGCTCTGCAGAATAGGTGGAATGTAGTGATGTGATTGCACCCTGCCTTAAAACATTCTATCTTTCATTATACTGGCATTTGGCAAATATAAATAATTTTGGTTCCTAATTAACCTAAAACAAGAAAGGTTTATTCTGATTTCATGTCAGATAGTGAGAAAAACATGCATATACTTGTTTTAGATAGTAAAAAAATGTAAATTACTGTTTTCAACTGTAGACAGCGTCGGTCTGGTGTGGCGGGGTAGCGGGGAAATCCCCGGTAGGCCCCGACCTTGACTCCACAGTAAGCTGTCCCCGGCAGCCTGATAGGGCCCCCGCCGGGTGTATTACAATGACCTGCGGCCGCGGCTCCTTAGACCGTCGGGCCGCCGCCGCAGGTGATGACACTGTATACACTGCAGGCAGCCATCAGATTATGACAGTGCCAGTAGCTACAGGGTGTGTAGAGGGGGCGGTCCTGACCTGGAGGGGAGCACCGGAGTTTATGAGCAGCAGTGCGGCAGGGGTAGAGCACAAGCTGCTGCCAAGAGGAAGAAACTGCATCCAGTGCTAGGACCTGCGGTGACTCATGCCCATGTGATCGTGTGGGAAGAGCCAGGCAAGAGGTGCCGAGACTGAGGAAGATGTGGTATTGAGGATGAGGGAAGGATGTGGGGAGCTTGGGGGGAGGGTGGGTGAGTGGCATAAGGGGGGGTCCAAAATGTGACAGAGGGTTGTTAAGTGACACAGGGTGTGTGGGAAATGGGGTTTCAGTGTGTTTGAGAGAGGGGTAATTTGGAGTACAGCTTGGCTGTGTGAGATATGCAGGGCATGAGAGTGCTGGGTGTGTGTGATTTGGGGGTGCTGGGTGTGTGTGATTTGGAGATGCAGGGTGTGTGTGATTTGGGGATGCAGGGTGTGTGTGATTTGGGTATGCAGGGTGTGTGTGATTTGGGGGTGCAGGGTCAGTGATTTGGGGGTGCTGGCTATGTGTGATTTGGGGATGCAGGGTGTGTGTGATTTGGGGATGCAGGGTATGTGTGATTTGGGGGGTGCTGGGTGTGTGGGATTTGGGGATGCAGGGTGTGTGTAATTTGAGGGTGCAGGGTGTGTGTGATTTGGGGGTGCAGGGTGTGTGTGATTTGGGGGTGCAGGGTGTGTGTGATTTGGGGTTTGCAGGGTGTGTACACCAGTCCCTGCTGTGTGACGTGCGTGAAGTCCACACAGTAACCATATATCAGTAGGGATTAGGGAAAGAGGGATAGCAGCAGTCACAGCATGGGATGGGATTGGGAAAGCTGGGAGCTGAGCTGAGAGAAAGAGGCTCTTTTTCTCATCACCCAGCTTTCCTATGTTCTGATATCCATCTTGTCTCAGCTCCCCAGTTCCCAGCTTTCCCATTCTCTGTTATCACGGGAAAGCTGGGTGCTGAAGACAAAATGGCGATCATAATATAGAAAAGCTCGGTGCTGAGTAAAAGAACAGAGTAATTATCTTTTATCCCAAGTGTCTTATCCTGTACCGAGTATCAAGTGTCATTATCCTGTACCCCCAGTGTCATTGTCATTATCCTGTACCCCCAGTGTCAGTGTCATTATCCTGTATCCCCAGTGTCATTGTCATTATTCTGTACCCCCAGTGTTAGTGTCAGTATCTTAGGCTATATGTAATTACTCTTCAGGGGTCTCTATATGTGATGATAGTACAGGAGGGGTCTCAATATAAATACTGTATATGTAAAAAAAGAAAACACATGATCTTCCTATAGAGCAGTGTTGTCAGAATACACAGGACTAGTGAAGGGTTTATCCAACTTGTAAGACTAGTTTGGAAACCATAGTGTGGCTTTTCTAGGCCTCTGTCCCCACAGAATGACTGTCCACATCCAGTACAGACACTGGGGGCCGATCATTACCTGCTAATTTTGTAATGTGTGAAGGTGGAAAGAGAAGAGAATTCACCAGTCTCCACATGGAAGAGTATTGGGTGCTAATGCTGCACACCTCCACGTACTGACTCTATAGGGGATTTCGCTATATGGTGGATAGATGGGAGCAGAGGGGGATTAATTTTAGTAATATTTTATATGTGAAGATGCTGGATAACATTCTGCTTCTCTTTGAATATTGTTTGGCTGATGGATTCGGTGGTTTTCCTAGGACAAGGAATGTCTGTGTGTAAGAAAAACTGCGACTGACTGTAAATAACAGATTCCATTATTAACTACAATAAATAAGAGGCTACAAGAAATCCTGTGAGATATGCAGGGCACAATACTGGTCTCTTCTGCGCACTGTAATAAGGCTAAAAGGTGCATGTTATACTGAGGGAAGCCGAAAATGATCAGTAATAAAAATATTTATGGTAACTATAGTGTGGGCCCCTAGAAGCAATTTCCCTGGTAGGCCCCTGGCACCCCAGTCCGACCCTGACTGTAGGTCTGGTGTTGTTTGTATGTACACATGGCTCTTCTGCTCCAAGGAGCTCGCATGCATACCCAGGTTTACTTTTTCAATTTGCCTGTCAGCACACTCAAATTCTTGTTTCAAATTGCCTGTTTACAGACTTGACTCTGATATTCAGGGGTGCCTGTTTCCATACTCTACTCTGCTGCTCATACAGTGCCTACAAGTAGTATTCAACCCCCTGCAGATTTAGCAGGTTTGATAAGATGCAAATAAGTTAGAGCTTGCAAACTTCAAACAAGAGCAGGATTTATTAACAGATGCATAAATCTTACAAACCAACAAGTTATGTTGCTCAGTTAAATTTTAATAAATTTTCAACATAAAAGTGTGGGTCAATTATTATTCAACCCCTAGGTTTAATATTTTGTGGAATAACCCTTGTTTGCAATTACAGCTAATAATCGTCTTTTATAAGACCTGATCAGGCCGGCACAGGTCTCTGGAGTTATCTTGGCCCACTCCTCCATGCAGATCTTCTCCAAGTTATCTAGGTTCTTTGGGTGTCTCATGTGGACTTTAATCTTGAGCTCCTTCCACAAGTTTTCAATTGGGTTAAGGTCAGGAGACTGACTAGGCCACTGCAACACCTTGATTTTTTCCCTCTTGAACCAGGCCTTGGTTTTCTTGGCTGTGTGCTTTGGGTCGTTGTCTTGTTGGAAGATGAAATGACGACCCATCTTAAGATCCTTGATGGCGGAGCGGAGGTTCTTGGCCAAAATCTCCAGGTAGGCCGTGCTATCCATCTTCCCATGGATGCGGACCAGATGGCCAGGCCCCTTGGCTGAGAAACAGCCCCACAGCATGATGCTGCCACCACCATGCTTAACTGTAGGGATGGTATTCTTGGGGTCGTATGCAGTGCCATCCAGTCTCCAAACGTCACGTGTGTGGTTGGCACCAAAGATCTCGATCTTGGTCTCATCAGACCAGAGAACCTTGAACCAGTCTGTCTCAGAGTCTTCCAAGTGATCATGAGCAAACTGTAGACGAGCCTTGACATGACGCTTTGAAAGTAAAGGTACCTTACGGGCTCGTCTGGAACGGAGACCATTGCGGTGGAGTACGTTACTTATGGTATTGACTGAAACCAATGTCCCCACTGCCATGAGATCTTCCCGGAGCTCCTTCCTTGTTGTCCTTGGGTTAGCCTTGACTCTTCGGACAAGCATGACCTCGGCACGGGTGGAAACTTTCAAAGTCTGTCCAGGCCGTGGAAGGCTAACAGTAGTTCCATAAGCCTTCCACTTCCGGATGATGCTCCCAACAGTGGAGACAGGTAGGCCCAACTCCTTGGAAAGGGTTTTGTACCCCTTGCCAGCCTTGTGACCCTCCACGATCTTGTCTCTGATGGCCTTGGAATGCTCCTTTGTCTTTCCCATGTTGACCAAGTATGAGTGCTATTCACAATTTTGGGGAGGGTCTTAATTAGTCAGAAAAGGCTGGAAAAAGAGATAATTAATCCAAACATGTGAAGCTCATTGTTCTTTGTGCCTGAAATACTTCTTAATACTTTAGGGGAACCAAACAGAATTCTGGTGGTTTGAGGGGTTGAATAATAAATGACCCTCTAAATAAACTTTTCACAATTTAAAAAAAAAAAAAAAAGAAATAACATTCTTTTTTGCTGCAGTGCATTTCACACTTCCAGGCTGATCTACAGTCCAAATGTCACAATGCCAAGTTAATTCCAAATGTGTAAACCTGCTAAATCTGCAGGGGGTTGAATACTACTTGTAGGCACTGTAGATGCCTATAAGCCTAATGAGCTCTACTGTTGCAGGTGCCTGTCTGCACACTTTACTTGTTGTGTCAAGGTACATGTTCACACACTTGTATCTGTGGATCCAAGATGCTTGTTCATTAGTGATGAGCGAGTACTAAAAAGCTCGGGTGCTCGAGGCTCGGGCCGAGCATCCCAAGATACTCGTGTACTCGGCCCGAGCACCGAGCCCAATGTTATCCTATGGGAGACCCGAGTATTTTTATGAAATGACCCCCCGGCAGCATGTAGAAACCCTAAAAATGTCACAAAAGTCTCAGAAGAGTGCTCAAATGACATGGCAACAGCATGGGGAAGACCCCTTGAAGCATTTATCACTCAAAAGTCACAGCTGTGAACAATTTTGTCCGCGTTTTACGCCATTTTTACGGACTCACCAGAAAACCTTCAAAAATGACACAAAAATGAATTTTCATGGCGGAAATGTTAAGGGCACATACCCAATAGTGAGATAGAGCAGGTGTATGTTACTTTTGGAGATTACATGAAAGATTTTACGTGAAAACATTGTGTGGCACTCCAATGTCCCTGAGAAGAGACGTACATGAAGGCCTCTTGAGTCTAATGTGCCCATTTTGAGGAAGTGAGTCTTTGTAGTATTTTCCTTTGCCAGGGCAGTCCAAAATTGTGAGGTTCACCAATGCCCCTGCATACAGACGTGCCTGAAGTGCCCATTGTAAGGAAGTGGGTCTATTGTAGTATAGCCCTTAGGCAGGGCAGCCAAAAATTGGGAGACTCCACATTGTCCCTGGATAGAGACGTGCATGAGGGCCTGTAAACCTGAAGTGCCCATTGTAAGGAAGTGGGTCTATTGTAGTATAGCCCTTAGGCAGGGCAGCCAAAAATTGGGAGGCTCCACATTGTCCCTGGATAGAGACGTGCCTGATGGCCTGTAAACCAGAAGTGCCCATTGTAAGGAAGGGGGTCTTTTGTAGTATAGCCCTTTGGCAGGGCAGCCAAAAATTGGGAGGCTCCACATTGTCCCTGGATAGAAACGTGCATGATGGCCTGTAAACCAGAAGTGCCCATTGTAAGGAAGTGGGTCTATTGTAATATAGCCCTTTGGTAGGGCAGCCAAAAAATGGGAGGCTCCACATTGTCCCTGGATAGAGACGTGCATGATGGCCTGTAAACCAGAAGTGCCCATTGTAAGGAAGTGGGTCTCTTTTAGTATAGCCCTTTGGCAGGGCAGCCAAAAATTGGGAGACTCCATATTGTCCCTGGATAGACACGTGCATGAGGGCCTGTAAACCTGAAGTGCCCATTGTAAGGAAGTGGGTCTATTGTAGTATAGCCCTTTGGCAGGGCAGCCAAAAATTGGGAGGCTCCACATTGTCCCTGGATAGAGACGTGCATGAGGGCCTGTAAACCAGAAGTGCCCATTGTAAGGAAGTGGGTCTATTGTAGTATAGCCCTTTGGCAGGACAGCCAAAAATTGGGAGGCTCCACATTGTCCCTGGATAGAGACGTGCATGAGGGCCTGTAAACCAGAAGTGCCCATTGTAAGGAAGTGGGTCTATTGTAGTATAGCCCTTTGGCAGAGCAGCCAAAATTTGGGAGGCTCCACATTGTCCCTGGATAGAGATGTGCATGAGGGCCTCAAAACATTGTTCCCATTGCAAAGGAGCGGGTCTCCTGTCGTTGTAATGTCCATTCTGAAAGAATGGGCGAAAAAATTTACTACTGGGGCTATACCTGAAACAACGGCCTAACTATTGTAACGGTCATCATGGTGGCGCATGAGGAGAAGGAGGAACAGTCCAGCAATTATCCAAAGTCCAGAAGTGTGTACCCATGGGTGAGTGGAGGTACATGGCAAATTCCCGTTACAAACTTTAAATTCCGCTCTCATTTGCTGGTGGTGTGGTGAAGTCTGGCCCAATCCCACCCTTGTTCATCTTGATCAGAGTCAGCCTGTCAGCATTTTCAGTTGACAGGTGGGTGCGTTTATCTGTAATGATTCCACCTGCGGCACTAAAAACACGCTCTGACAAAACGCTAGCGGCAGGGCAGGCCAGGACTTCCAAGGCGTAGAGAGCCAATTCATGCCACGTGTCCAGCTTGGATACCCAATAATTGTAAGGCACAGAGGAATGTCGGAGTACAGTTGTTCGATCTGCAAGGTACTCCTTGAGCATCTGGGCAAACTTAGGATTTCTTGTGGCACTACCCCGCACCTCAGGGGCTGTGGTACGTGAGGGGCTGAGAAAACTGTCCCACATCTTAAAGACTGTTCCCCTACCTCTGGCGGATTGGACTTGTGCCCCTCTCGGCTGTACGCCTTGGTTGTCCACTGATTCCTCACCTATGCCGCTAGCGTTTTGTGAGGGGAATGCTTTGCCTACTTCCGTGACTATGGCCTTCCGGAACTGCTGCATTTTGGCTGACCTCTCCGCCTCGGGAATAAGAGACATAAAGTTCTCCTTGTAGCGTGGGTCTAACAGTGTTGCCAACCAGTAATGATTGTCGGCCAAGATGTTCTTAACGCGAGGGTCACGAGACAGGCAGCTTACCATAAAGTCAGCCATGTCTTCATCCTCTTCCTCGTCATAGTTCTCCACTGCACGTTGTGATGAGACGAGGCTCGGCTGTGTGTTATCACCCACACCCACTACTGTTTCTTGCTCCAACTCATCGCGCTCCGCCTGCAATGCATCATGTTTGTTTTTGAGAAGAGACCGTTTTAGAAGGCAGAGAAGCGGTATGGTGACGCTAATAATGGCATCATCCCCACTCACCATCTTGGTGGAGTCCTCAAAGTTTTGGCGGATGGTACATAGGTTGGACATCCATCTCCACTCCTCAGGTGTTATGTGTGGAGTTTGACCCATTTCCCGACGGCTTACGTGATGCAGGTACTCAACAACTGCCCTCTTCTGCTCACATATCCTGACCAACATGTGCAGAGTTGAATTCCAACGCGTGGGAACATCACACACCAGTCTGTGAGCCGGAAGATGCAAACGGCGCTGAAAGCCGGCAAGGCCGGCTGAAGCAGTAGGTGACTTTCGAAAATGTGCAGACAGGCGGCGAACTTTTACCAGCAGATCAGACAGCTCTGGTTATGACTTTAGAAACCGCTGAACCACGAGGTTGAGCACATGGGCCACGCATGGAACATGTGTCAGCTGGCCTCGCCTCAAAGCCGCCACCAGGTTCCGGCCATTGTCACACACGACCTTTCCTGGCTTTAGGTTCAGAGGTGTGAGCCAGTGATCTGCCTGCTGTTTCAGAGCTGTCCACACCTCTTCTGCATTGTGGGGTTTGTCACCTATGCAGATTAGCTTCAGCACAGCCTGTTGCCGCTTCGCCGAGGCAGTGCTGCAGTGCTTCCAGCTTGGGACTGGTGTGGAGGGTAAAGTGGATGAGGATGCGCAGGAGGAGGATGAGGCTGAGGAGCATGACATTCCGGAGCTGTAGAGTGTGCGTGAAACCCTGACTGAGGTAGGGCCTGCAAACCTTGGTGTGGGAAGGACGTGTTCCGTCCCTCGCTCAGACTGGGTCCCAGCTTCCACAATATTAACCCAGTGTGCCGTCAACGAGATGTAGCGGCCTTGCCCACAAGCACTTGTCCACGTGTCTGTGGTTAGGTGGACTTTGGGTGAAACAGCGTTGTTCAGGGCATGTGTGATGTTTTGTGACACGTGGTTATGCAATGCGGGGACGGCACACCGGGAGAAATAGTGGCGGCTGGGGACCGAGTAACGTGGGACAGCTGCCATCATCAGGTCGCGGAATGCTTTTGTCTCCACCAGCCTAAAAGGCAACATTTCCAGCGCAAGCAGTCGCGAAATGTTAGCATTTAGAACTGTGGCATGTGGGGCGTTGGCAGTGTATTTGCGCCTGCGTTCAAAGGTTTGCTGAATGGATAACTGAACGCTACGCTGGGACAAGAACGTGCTTGATGATGGTGTTATTTCTGCGTAGGCAACTGCAGGTGCAGTGCCGGAGGAGGCTTGTTCGCAGGCAGCATGGACAGGGGATTGGCTCGCATGCACAACAAGTGAAGACGTAGCAGTGACATCAGCAAGCACTGCTCCTCGACTCTGTTGTACCTCCCACAAAGTCGGGTGCTTGGCTGACATGTGCCTGATCATGCTGGTGGGGGTCAGGCTGCTAATTTTGGTACCCCTCCTGATGCTGGCACGGCAGGTGTTGCAAATGGCCTTTTTAGAATCATCTGGAGCCAACTTAAAAAACTGCCAGACTCGGGAAGACCTAACATTTGTACAGGCACCTTGTGTCGTGTTGTTGTTCCGGGGAACTTTTGCCTGACTTCTGCCTGGGGTCACCACCCTGCTTCTTACTGCCTGTTGGGATGCTACGCCTCCCTCCCCCTGTGCACTGCTGTGCTCGCTCTGCATATCCTTCTGCCAGGTTGGGTCAGTTACTGGATCATCCACCACGTCGTCTTCCTCTTCCGCACCCTGCTCCTCCTCCTGACTTCCTGACAATTGTGTCTCATCATCGTCCACCCCTTGTTGAGACACATTGCCAACTTCGTGAGAACGTGGCTGCTCAAATATTTGGGCATCTGTACATACGATCTCCTCATGACCCACTTCAACAGGAGCTGGCGAGAGGCCAGAATGTGCGAATGGAAACGTGAACAGCTCTTCCGAGTGTCCAAGTGTGGGATCAGTAATGTCCGTGGACGTGTACTCAGCCTTGTGGTAGGAAGG
The DNA here is from genome assembly GCF_048569485.1 of Anomaloglossus baeobatrachus. NCBI lineage: Eukaryota > Metazoa > Chordata > Amphibia > Anura > Aromobatidae > Anomaloglossus > Anomaloglossus baeobatrachus. The sequence goes on along the minus strand of NC_134354.1, from coordinate 173,126,435 downwards.
AGGATCAGGTTCTGAAATGTGCGGTGCAGTATCACGGCTACTGACACTTGACCGTGTGGAAGACAGAGTGTTTGTGGTGGTGTCAATCTGACTGGAAGCATTATCCGCTATCCAACTAACAACCTGTTGACACTGGTCTTGGTTCAATAGCGGTGTACTGCTGCAGTCCCCAAGAATTTGGGACAGGACGTGAGAGCGAGTAGATGTGGCCCTTTGTTGTGGCGAAATTAGAGCTTGCCCACGACCTCGGCCTCTGCCTGCACCACCATCACGTCCACTTCCTTGTTCGTTGCCAATGCACTTGCGCATTTTGCAATGCTGTGCTGACGTGTATTCACTAGACTTGTGCGTTATATCCAAGTTTGTGCAAAACGCACACAAGTGCACATGTACGCTGCCACCGACAGGCACACACGTGCGGTTTTTAAATGCAAGCACGGACGCACTAAGAACCTAACAGGTTTTTAGGAGCGACAATTACTGAGAAGTTTGACACTATCAGACACTGCTGACTGACGTGTATTATTCACTAGACTTGTGCGTTATATACTAGTTTGTGCAAAACGTGTACCTGTACGCTGCCACCGACAGGCACACACGTGCGGTTTTTAAATGCAAGCACGGACGCACTAAGAACCTAACAGGTTTATAGGAGCGACAATTACTGAGAAGTTTGACACTATCAGACACTGCTGACTGACGTGTATTATTCACTAGACTTGTGCGTTATATACTAGTTTGTGCAAAACGTGTACCTGTACGCTGCCACCGACAGGCACACACGTGCGGTTTTTAAATGCAAGCACGGACGCACTAAGAACCTAACAGATTTTTAGGAGCGACAATTACTGAGAAGTTTGACACTATCAGACACTGCTGACTGACGTGTATAATTCACTAGACTTGTGCGTTATATACTAGTTTGTGCAAAATGTGTACCTGTACGCTGCCACCGACAGGCACACACGTGCGGTTTTTAAATGCAAGCACGGACGCACTAAGAACCTAACAGGTTTTTAGGAGCGACAATTACTGAGAAGTTTTACACTATCAGACACTGCTGACTGACGTGTATTATTCACTAGACTTGTGCGTTATATACTAGTTTGTGCAAAACGCACACAAGTGCACCTGGACGCTGCCACCGACAGGCACACACGTGCGGTTTTTAAATGCAAGCACGGACGCACTAAGAACCTAACAGGTTTTTAGGAGCGACAATTACTGAGAAGTCTGAAACTATCAGGACTGTTTTAGACTGTGTACACCAGCCCCAGATATGGTGATGAAGGCTGGTATACGGTCACCACTAGAAATGGCTATATACCCTGCCTGCCTGCCTGTATACAGCTACAATAGTCCTGAGAAGGACTCTTCTGGTCACTAGCCTGTATTCCGACCTGGCTATACCCTGCCTGCCCTGCCTGTATACAGCAACAATAGTCCTGAGAAGGACTCTGCTCCTGTACTCCGACCTGGCTATACCCTGCCTGCCTGTATACAACTACAATAGTCCTGAGAAGGACTTCTGGTCACACTGTTTGCAGCCCTGCTACGGAAATAACTATAAAGGGCCGCAAACCTTTCCCTGAAGCAGCAACACTCTCCCTGCACTGACTGTCTGGATGGCTGTGTGCAGAGCACAGCGCGCCCGCCGGTATAAAGGCTCGGTCACGCTGTGCAGGCCGGCCAATCACTGCAATTCCACAACTAACAGGGCTGTGGCATTGCAGTGGTCTGCCAGCCAATCCCTGCATGAGGGCTGGCTCTCAAAAGAGCGGCAACATGCTGGGTTGAAGACCACGAGTACAGCACGAGTATCGCGAGATTACTCGGTCCCCGCTGAGTAGCCCGAGTACAGTGATACTCGTGCGAGTACCGAGTAGTGACAAGCATACTCGCTCAACACTATTGTTCATACACTAAGCTCTGCTGTTCCAAGGTGCCCGTCCGTTCACTCAGGTCTGCTCTTCCAATGTTCCTGTCTGCACCTAGACTCTGCTGTTCTATGTGCCTCCAACTTTTCCAACTCCACTGTTCCACATGTCATCCAGTATATCCAGCTCCAGAATTACATGGTGTTTCATGTGCGGTCCAGCATATTAAGCTTTATTGCTCTATGCTGCTCCAGGTGCTGACTAGAGTTGAGCGCGGTTCTAGGTTCGTGGTTCTCCAGTTCGAGGTTCGAGTGATTTTGGGGGCTGTTCTAGATCGAACTACAACTTGAGCTTTTTGCTAAAAGCTCGATAGTTCTAGATACGTTCGAGAACGGTTCTAGCAGCAAAAAGCAGGGCTTTTTACAGCTACAGTGTGCAGGAGCCATCGCTGGCAGCCTGCCACAAGCTGGTAACCAAGATAAACATCGGGTATCCAACCAAAGCGCTTTGGTTAGTAACCCGATGTTTATCCTAGCTACGTGCAGGAAGCCCACACTTCCCCGCTCAGCTCGCTCCCCCCCTCCTGCCCGCGGCATGTACACATACATACATACACACGCACACACACACACACACACACACTCTGCACACATGGTCCCGCTCGGCTTACCTGCGGTAATGAAGTCCCGCCATCCCGACCTCAGCACTGTCACTGTCCTCCATGGCCGCCGCTTGTCACATCACCTCTCGCTTCCGACCCGAGACTGACTAGCGATGACGTCACGGGCCTCTCGCGATATTTGGCTGTGAAGGCGGCGGTCATTCAACTCAGTGACAGGTGCTGTCGGCAGTGCTGGAGATCAGCGCAGGTAATGTACCTCGCTGACAGCAGCACTTGTCATCCCCTGCAGTGACCTGGGCTGACCCATTGATATTAGCTCAGGTCACTGCATTGCTCTCCCAGCCAATGGGGAACATTCTGCTCTTCATTGACTGGGACAGTGTGGATCGTCATGGCAACCCCTTGGATTACACCAGACCTGGATTTGTTTTTCTTTGTAATAAATTGGTTAAAGAGGGAATGTTTTGGGGAGTGTTTTTCCAAATAAAAATGTGTTTGTCGTCTATTTTTTTTTATTACTGACTGGGTTGGTGATGTCGGGTATCTGATAGACGCCTGACCTCACCAACCCCAGGGCTTGATGCCAGGTGACATTACACATCTGGTATTACACATCTGGTATTAACCCCATATATTACCCCATTTGCCACCGCACCAGGGCGCGGGAGAGCTGGGGCTAAGCACCAGGATTGACGCATCTAATGGATGCGCCACTTCTGGGGCGCCTGCGGCCTGCTATTTTTAGGCTGGGGAGAGTCCAATAACCATGGACCTCCCTAGTCTGAGAATATTAGACCCCAGCTGTCTGCTTTACCTTGGCTGGTGATCCAATTTTTTGGGGGACCCCTACGTGTTTTTTTTTTTTTAATTATTTATTTAATTTAAAATAACAGCGTGGGGTGCCCTCAGTTTTGGATTACCAGCCAAGGTGAGGTTGCCAGCTGTGGTCTGCAGGCTGCAGCCGTCTGCTTTACCCTAGCTGGCTACAAAACTAGGGGGAACCCTACGTCATTTTTTTTCATTTTTTGGCTAAATACAAAGCTAAGCACCCCTTAGTGCCACATGAAAGGCACCAAAGGGTGCAAAATTACAAAATGCAGGAGAGTGGGACATTATGTGTCTTTCTGCCATTATAATGACAGAAAAGACTGATATGAAGTGCACAAGCACAAGAAAATCACCAGAGCGCTCTACGCTGTGAAAAGCAGTGGAAAATGGCACTGGAGTGAACATGTGACCGCCTTATGTAGGATGAAGCTATGGATCCTGGGTAAATTTATGCATTTACCCTCCTTCAGTTTTTTTGCAGTACACAAAAAAACCGGAAGGCACACGGATGACAAACAGATGACATACGGACCGTCTACGGAACGGAAACGGATGCCACACGGATGCACCCGTGAAAAAAAACGGACTGTTTTTTCCAGACCGCAAAAATGGATCGGTCGTGTTAATGTAGCCTTATTCTGATCTGGCGTTTATAAACAGCAGGCAGAAATAAGTGAATAACGCCCCCAAGCGTCAGAAAATCTCCGGGGTTTCAGGGCTAGCTGAGACCCTGGAGATCATGATTCAAGACGGTTTTTCCAGTCCCCGCTCACGTGATCACAGGTATACACCGTACACCGATGATCACGTTACAGTAAATTACAGCGCCGGTAAAAAATTATTTATCTCCCATCTGGCATGAACAAACACTTCTTCTCCACTTCTTCTCCACTTTTCCACTTCTCCACTTTTTTCCATTTTTTCTCCACTTTTTCTCCACTTCTTCTCCATTTTTTCTCCACTTTTTCTCCATTTTTTCTCCACTTTTTCTCCACTTTTTCTCCACTTTTTCTCCACTTTTTCTCCATTTTTTCTCCACTCTTTCTCCACTTTTTCTCCACTTTTTCTCCACTTGTTCTCCATTTTTTCTCCACTTTTTCTCCACTTTTTCTCCACTTTTTCTCCACTTTTTCTCCATTTTTTCTCCACTTTTTTTCCACTTTTCTCCACTTTTTCTCCACTTTTTCTCCATTTTTTCTCCACTTTTTCTCCACTTTTTCTCCACTTTTTCTCCACTTTTTCTCCATTTTTTCTCCACTTTTTCTCCATTTTTTCTCCACTTTTTCTCCACTTTTTCTCCACTTTTTCTCCATTTTTTCACCACTCTTTCTCCACTTTTTCTCCACTTTTTCTCCACTTTTTCTCCATTTTTTCTCCACTTTTTCTCCACTTTTTCTCCACTTTTTCTCCACTTTTTCTCCACTTTTTCTCCACTTCTTCTCCACTTTTTCTCCATTTTTTCTCCACTTTCTCTCCACTTTTTCTCCACTTTTTCTTCATTTTTTCTCCACTTTTTCTCTATTTTTTCTCCACTTTTTCTCCACTTTTTCTCCACTTTTTCTCCACTTTTTCTCCACTTTTTCTCCACTTTTTCTCCACTTCTTCTCCACTTTTTCTCCACTTTTTCTCCACTTTTTTCTCAACTTTTTCTCCACTTCTTCTCCACTTTTTCTCCATTTTTTCTCCACTTTTTCTCCACTTTTTCTCCACTATTTCTCCACTTCTTCTCCACTTTTTCTCCACTTTTTCTCCATTTTTTCTCCACTTTTTCTCCACTTTTTCTCCACTTTTTCTACATTTTTTCTCCACTTTTTTTCCACTTTTTCTACATTTTTTCTCCACTTTTTCTCCACTTTTTCTCCACTTTTTCTACATTTTTTCTCCACTTTTTCTCCATTTTTTTCTCCACTTTTTCTCCATTTTTTCTCCACTTTTTCTCCACTTTTTCTCCACTTTTTCTCCATTTTTTCTCCACTTTTTCTCCACTTTTTCTCCACTTTTTCTCCACTTTTTCAGCACTTTTTCTCCATTTTTTCTCCACTTTTTCTCCACTTTTTCTACATTTTTCTCCACTTTTTCTCCACTTTTTCTCCACTTTTTCTCTGTTCTTTTTCTATGGTCGGTCTACCCATTAGCTCTGCCATGCATAGTGTAGCTCTACACCTACTGCACATGTTATTTTATGATTGACATCTCTTTCGTACCAGAGCTGTCTAAGCCTACTCTGACCCCATATTTGTCATTACTATATTGTCCTTGTACTGTATTATGGCATTTGTATCATGTGTTTCATTTCTTGCTGTGTTGCAATTTTTTTTGCTGCATCCCAATTGTACCTTTACATTGTTCGAGTTTATGTTATTGTTCTCTCACTCTTATGTGATACTGATTATTGTCATTTTTCAGGATTACATGCAGATAAGTCCAATCTGACGAAGGCTCAGGCCGAAACGTCATTTGTAACTTGTTTTGGACAAAAACATATATGTTTATTACCTCTGAGCACCTATATACCAGTGAGCAGAGCTTCCTCTACAGTAGTTTTCCTGATTAGGCATGCCCTTACCTCATGAGCAGGGCATTGCAGCTTTGGTAGCAACCATTACGACATGGACTCTGCTGCTGTGGACCCGGGAAGAGTGAGTGCAGATTCATTGCACCCACACTCCTCACATGAAGGGTCCGCACTCCTAGAAAATGGGGGATACGTTCCCTGAGTGTCTCCTCCCCATATTCTAGACAGTCCAGAGTCGTCGTGGGACCCCTTTATTTTTTTTCTTACAATAAATTGGTGAAAGAGGAAATGTTTTGGGGACTGTTTTTTCAAATAAATTTCTTTTGTCGATTTTTTTTTTTTGTTAGTACTGACAGTTTATGATGTTGGGTATCTAATAGACGCCATGACATCACAAACTGCTGGGCTTGATCTCAGGTGACTTTACAGCTAGTATCAACCCGATTTATTACCCCGTTTGCCACTGCACCAGGGCACGGGATGAGCTGGGGTGAAGCGCCAGGATTGGCGCATCTAGTGGATGCGCCACGTCTGGGGTGCCTGCGGCCTGCTATTTTTAGGCTGTGAAGGCCCAATAACTATGGACCTTCCCACCCTGAGAATACCAGACCACAGCTGTCCGCTTTACCTTGGCTGGTGATCTAATTTGGTGGGGAACCCCACTTTTTTTGTGTAATTATTAATATTTATAAAATAATTATAAAAAAAGAGCCTGGGGGGACCTCCACATTGGATCCCCAACCACGGTAAAGCTGCCAGCTGTGGTTTTCAGGCTACAGCCGTCTGCTTTACCCTAGCTGGCTATCAAAAATGGGGGGACCCAACGTCATTTTTTTTTTAACTACGGTATTTTTTAAATAGAAAAAATTAATGGGCTTCCCTGTATTTTGATTGCCAACCAAGGTAACGGCAGGCAGATGGGGGTGGCAACCCATAGCTGTCTGCTTTATCTGCGCTGAGAATCAAAAATACCACGGAGCGCTACGTCATTTTTTTTAAAGATTTCTTTTTACAGCACTGTGATGTCCAGCAATCAAAATACAGGGAAGACCATTTTGTTTTTAGTTATTTAAATAAATAATTAAAAAAAATATATATGGGCTCCCGCTGCATTTTTTGTATTGCTAGCTAAGGGTAATCCAAGCAGCTACTGGCTGCTAACCCCCACTGCTTGGTGTTACCTTCACTGCCAATGGAAAATCCAGGGAAGCATTTTTTATTTTTTTTGCCAAAAAACTACCAAAAAAGGACGTGAGCTTCGCCATATTTTTGTATGCTAGCCAGGTATAGCAGGCAGGTGCTGGAAGAGTTGGATACAGCGCCAGAAGATGGCGCTTCTATGAAAATGCCATTTTCTGAGGCGGCTGCAGACTGCAATTCGCAGCAGTGGGGCCCAGAAAGCTCAGGCCAACCTGTGCTGCGGATTCCAATCCCCAGCTGCCTAGTTGTACCTGGCTGGACACAAAAATGGGGCGAAGCCTACGTCATTTGTTTTCTAATTATTTCATGAAATTCATGAAATAATAAAAAAAGGGCTTCCCTTTATTTTTGGTTCCCAGCCGGGTACAAATAGGCAACTGGGGGTTGGGGGCAGCCGTACCTGCCTGCTGTACCTGGCTAGCATACAAAAATATGGCGAAGCCCACATAATTTTTTCAGGGGGCAAAAAACTTCTGCATACAGTCCTGGATGGAGTATGCTGAGCCTTGTAGTTCTGCAGCTGCTGTCTGTCTGTATGGAGAAGAGCAGACAGCAGCTGCAGAACTACAAGGCTCAACATACTCCATCCAGGACTGTATGCAGAAGTTTTTTGCCCACCAAAAAAATGACGTGGGCTTCGCCATATTTTTGTATGCTAGCCAGGTACAGCAGGCAGCCACGGGCTGCCTCCAACCCCCAGTTGCCTATTTGTACCCGGCTGGGAACCAAAAATATAGGGAAGCCCGTTTTTTTTAATTATTTCACTTATTTCATGAAATAATTAAAAAACAAATGACGGGGGCTTCGCCCCATTTTTGTGTCCAGCCAGGTACAACTAGGCAGCTGGGGATTGGAATCCGCAGCACAGGTTAGCCCGAGGTTTCTGGGCGCCTCTGCTGCGAATTTCAGTCCGCAGCCGTCCCAGAAAATGGCGCTCTCATAGAAGGGCCATCATCTGGCGCTGTATCCAACTCTTCCAAGAGCCCTGGAGCCGGGTGGCTTGTTGGGTAATCATGAGTTAATACTGGCTTTGTTTTACTAGCCAGTATTAAGCCAGAGATTCTTAATGTCAGGCACATTTGACCCGGCCATTAAGAATCTCCAATAAAGGGTTAAAAAAAAGACACCACACAGAGAAAAAATACTTTAATAGAAATAAATACACAGACACATTAGAGACTCCATCTTTATTACTCCTGTCAGCCCAATAAATCCCCAATAAACCAGCGCTGATAAGAGGTTTTTAATAGAGGCTTAAATTATAAGCAGCAATTTCAGCGTCCCAAATGCCTTTAAATGAATTTGAAGAAACTGCACTTCAGGATTGTAGTGAGGATTGTAGTGAGGATGAGGTGCCCCAGCCCATCACTTGATGAGCTGGGGCACCTCATCCTCACTACAATCCTCACTAGTGTAGTAGTAGTGACGATTGTAGTGAGGATGAGGTGCCCCAGCCCATCACTTGATGGGCTGGGGCACCTCATCCTCACTACAATCCTCACTAGTGTAGTAGTAGTGACGATTGTAGTGAGGATGAGGTGCCCCAGCCCATCAAGTGATGGGCTGGGACACCTCATCCTCACTACAATCCTCTCTACAATCGGGAAGCAGCGTGCAGCCTTCACTCCGTGAGTGATCAGTGCTGCTAGCGGTAACAGCGGTAACGCTGACAGACGCGTTACCATAGCAACGGTGCTCCCGGAGCCGCGATTAGCGGTGATGTCACCGCTAACTGCGTTGCTATGGCAACGGTGATCTCCGTTAATGACCGGCTGTGTCAGCCGGTCCCTAACGGAATGGGGAGTCAACCGTGTGCTAGAGCATATCGCCGGTACACAGCGATACACAAATGTGCACCGTGTACCAGAGAGATGCACTCGCAGGTCCTACATGACGCGTCATAGTCATGTGACCAGTCTGTAGCCAATGAGATAATAGCCACGTGACTGGTCACATGGCTATTTTGACGTCACGATAGGTCCTGCTTCTCTGCTAGCAGTGCCGGTCACCGGGAGGATTCAGCGATCATCAGATGGAATAGCGGCAGGAGACAGAGTGCAGGAGGGATCGCGGGGACTGGTAAGTGTTATGGCAATGATTATTTACTGTATGTGTACATTTATAATGCATTTTTATGTGTTTGTGATTGCCTCCCATTATAGCCTATTGGTTCGAGTTCGGTTCGTCGAACGTTCGACGAACTGAACTCGAACGAGACCTCCGTTCGGCGAACCACCTTGAGCCGAACCGCGATTGGTTCGCTCATCTCTAGTGCTGACTTTCATATCTAGATTTGTTTCCCACATACCGTCCGGCTTATCCAACTCCCTCAATATCTTGTTGCATCAAGGGTTTTGGTTGATGTTACTCATCAAGGCCTATTGCTTAGTGAATCAACCTCATATAAATGCTGCATAATGAAGCCAAATGACCTAGTAAATTGTGAAGGTCTTTGAAGGTCTTACACACATTAGCAACAAAATCCTTCAAATTTAACCTGCTGTTTACACAAAACAGCAAATTAAAAAAAGAGTGAAATTAAAACACAAAGTATATTCCAATGTTTGAGAACTTTTAATTGTTCAATTATTAAACTTTATCTATGCAAAACTAAAAAACTCATTTAAGTAACGTAATATTAGGAATAACCATGCATCCTATAAACTACATCTCCCTTGATACTAAAAGAACCTTGCTGTTTACAAGCTACTTAAGTAGATGAAACATTTTTAGCACATGCGGGGGAAAAATAATGAACTAAATGAGGTATTAAAATAACAAATAAAGCATTAAAGTAACAAAAAGAAGTGTAAAGACATCAAACAATAGGCTGGTGTGAGAGGACATTTTGGTGCACATCCATCCCTTTGATCCCCAAATCAGGTCTTAAGATTCTATACATTTATTTCAGGGTAATATGTTGGCAATATTTGTGGATGAATGATTTAAGAAACTTTGTATTTCAGAAAACAAAATAAGTTTACAACATGGCTATGAACGAGGTAATTAGTCAAAGGTTTATGGCATGTCCGTCTGCGTTTCTGCTCAGCTAGACTGACAGTTCACTCCATATTATTATTACATTCTTATTATAGCACCATTTGTTACATGGTGCTATAATTGGGTATACATAAAGGGTATCCATATAATAATAAGTACAATAATCATGAACAATGCAAAACAGAAAGACAGATGATCCTACTCGCGAGGGCTCACAGTCTACAGGGGATGGGTGAGGATACAGTAGGTGAGGAGGACAGAACTGGTTGCACAGTGGTGTACTGGTCTGAGGGTTAATGTAGGTTGTAGGCTTGTTGGAAGAGATGGGTCTTCAGGTTCCTTTTGAGGTTTCCTTGATAGGTGAGAGCCTGTTATATTGTTGTAGAGAGGTCCAGAGTATTGGAAGGCACAGGATTAATCTTGTATGCGATTGTGTATGTATGTTTTTATAAAGTGGGGCTTGGCAATGCAGATAATCGGAGAAGTCAGCAGGGGCTTCTGTGACTAGTCAATACAGCAGCTTCTCAAGGTAAAATATGCATATATGTAACAAGAGAACTATTCTTTGCTTCATGATGCACCTGGTTTGGCATGGTCCATGTGACTGGTTGCATTTTATATAAGCTCATGCATATGTTGCATTATGGAAGCATCCATCTGGGCTGCCCAAATGCATTGGCTATATGGGTTAGGTGACAATTTAAAAAGTTACATTCTCTGTGACAGCATTAACACATTGATACATTTTCATACAGTATTAAATTACACTTGTTGAAATGTTTAATTATAATTTAGATTTCTAATCTTAACATTTTAGTGTTTTTCTACCTAAAAAGTTTATGCACTTTTGAAATATCTAGTTTTACTTACAATATTTTTGTGAAAGATTAATCAATTTTCCAAACTGGGGGAAAAAAGAATAAACAAATCCAATGGTACAAAGGTCTCGGTATAGTGGTAAGGCGATCTCCGCACAGCAATTTACAGTACAATATTCCAAAGTTAGCGCTGAAAATAGTTGTAAAACTGAAGTTATTAGAAAAAATATAGATTATCACTCATATTGTCAGATTTGTTGTAGATTTTCACTATGGATTGATCCACAGCCTGAAAAATACACATAAAGATGTACAGTATTTTCCAGTTTGTAAGACGCACTTTTTTTCCCCCCATAACTGAGGGAAAAATGGGGGTGCATCTTACATACTGCATATGGCTTACTGGGGAAGCAGTGGTGGTGCTGGGTCGGCTATACGGAGGGTTCGGAGGGGGTGTCACTGCAGTGGAGCAGCTTAAGAGGGTTAGTATGTGTCAGCAGAGGGTCGGCGATACTGCGGGCTTGTTGGGTGTCATGGAGGTGAGCGCCATTGATCTGATGGTGGACTCAGAGGAGGGAGTGTCATGGCGGGCGCCATTGATTTGCAGGCTGCTTTGAATCGCCGGTGGTTGAGCACGATGGACTTCAAGAAAATGGCCATGGAGGTCAATTGGCGAATGTGCCCCCTTTTTCTTGAAGTCCATCGAATCAACGCCCGGTGATTCAATGGACCCCGTAGTCTGCTGGCAGATCAATGATACCCACCACCTTGACACCCCACAAGCCCGCAGTATCGCTGACCCGCTGCACACTGACCCTCTTGAGCCATGACAGCCCCTCCTCCGAGCTTCGGACATTGCCTACCCTGCCTCCTGTGACCTTCCTGAGCCGCTCCACCACTACTGCTCTCCCCTGGTGAGCTAATATAAGAAACACTAGGATTAAGACGGACCCTCATTTTTACAGTAAAAATTATTTTTTTCCTATTTTCCTCCTTCAAATTTTGGGGTGCATCTTATAATCCGGTGCATGTTATAAAACAAAAAATGCGGACATTTCATTCAGATTAGTTCTATATTTTCATTAAATGACTACTGCCAGGATTCTAAAACATTTTCTTTCCTTTAATCATCTACATTGTAATCACTTGTTAATCATACAGTAGTTATGTCATTGCTGCTTTAAGGTCCAGTCACACATAACGAGATCGTGAACGAGATCGCTACTACGTCACACTTTCTGGATCGTTTATGAGTCGTTGTTGAAATCGCATGTTGGGTGTCACACATAACGAGTTTATGAACGAGCATGCGTCCCGTATAACGATCTTTCAAATCGCTGGGACCCTGTCACACAGCAACTATGTTAACGATTCTAATCCCATTAGGGGCGTAGTAAAATGCAGTGAGTCACGTAGGCGTGCATTTGCGTCGCCTTTTCCATACCCCCCCTCCGCTTTCATTGGCGGCCAATACTGCGTTCTGATTGGGGGCGTATCTAGCGGTTAAATTTTGGATCGCGTCACCCTTTGTCACTTCTTTTGCGCTTTGCTTTGAGATAGAACCTGCGTCTCCACCCTGATTCCTTCGTCCATTGTACCCGGTCGCTTTGTTGGTGTGTTTTTCGGATCGAAGCCGCACCTGCACCTGGAGCTAACCAATCGGTGCAGAGAGGGGCGCGGAAACGGGGACGCAACAACACGCCTTCGTGCATCTCATCTAGGTCGTCAACGAAATCGTTAATAGGGTGTCAAACATACAGATTCATGCAGCCCAGCAGGACTCCAACGAGCCAGAAATGGCCCAAGCTGTTCGGCATCGATCAGCGATTTCGCAGCAGGGGGTGAATCGTTGGTACGTGTCAAACGTGACGAGATCGCAATTGAAGTCGTTCTTGCGTCACAGAAACTGTGACGTAGTAACGATCTCGTTTACGATCTCGTTATGTGTGAAGTGGCCTTTAGTCTTTGCAGCCTTGCCCTGCAGGTCATGTTGGTTTGTGAATGTTCATCAATGCTGAAGGTATTAAAATGCACACTACATCTTCTAGACTAATTACTTTTACAAGTCAGTAACCCATCCTGGAGATTACTCTGTCACAAACAACTGGAAAGCAGATTAAACACTATAATCTTATTTCCATTTTAACCATCATGCCACAAGTAGCAGGTAAATACTTATGGACAAAGTGATATTGAAGAAGATTGTAGCTATGGAATGTAAAGTTAATCTGTTGAACTTTTTTTTGTACACGACTCAGGGAGATTTTTGAAATTTTACAGAGTTTTGTTGAAGCATTTTAAAATGAGAATGCATCATATAAAAAACAAGTTTAGAAAGTAATGAAAATATATATCTTAGCTACGTGAATGTGGCAAGAATTTGTTGTAAGAGGATACTTTTTATTTTTTTTTTTGCTATTATCTATCTATCTATCTGTCTCCAGTTGAAACCAGTAGTTTACATACACTATCTAAAAAGACACATCTGCATGTTTTTCTCACTATGTACCATGAAATCAGAATAAATATTTTCCGTTTTAGGTCAATTAGGAAACAAAATTATTTATATTTGCGAAATGCCAGAATAAAGAGCGAGAGAAAGAGGGAATGTTTAAGGCATTTTTATTGCTTTCTGCAAAGTCAAAAGTTTACATACACTTAAGGGTGCTTTACATGCTGCGACATAGCTAACGATATATCGTTGGGGTAACGGTGTTTGTGACACACATCCGGTGTCGTTAGCGGCATCGCAGCGTGTGACAGCTAGGAGCGACGATCAACGATCGCAAAAACGTCAAAAATCGTTGATCATTGACATGTCGCTCCTTTTTATAATATCGTTGATGGTGCTTGCCGCTGGTTGTTCGTCGTTCCTGCGGCATCACACATCGCTACGTGTTACACCACAGGAACGACGAACATCTCCTTACCTGCGGCCACAGGCAATGAGGAAGGAAGGAGGTGGGCGGCATGTTCCGGCCGTTCATCTCCGCCCCCTCCTCTGCTATTGGGCGGCCGCTTAGTGACGCCGCTGTGACGCCGAACGAACCTCCCCCTTAAAGGAGAGATTGTTTGGTGTCTCTAGCGATGTCGCTAAGCAGGTATGTGCGTGTGACGCTGCCGTAGCGATATTGTTCGCTACGGCAGCGATCACCCGCACGAAGAAACAGCGACGTGGGCGGGTGCTATCGCGCTCGACATCGCTAGCTATCGCTAGCAATGTCGCAGCATGTAAAGCACCCCTGAGAGTACTATGCCTTTAAACAATATGGGACAGTCCATATAATGATGGCATGTCTTTGGAAGCTTCTGATAAGTCTATTGGCAACATCTGAGTTAATTAGAGACACACCTGTGGATGTATTTTAATGCACACCTGAAACACACTGCTTTTGTCCAGTCATCATACCGCTCAGACAGATTATGTGTACCAGAGATGAATGTGCTTTGGTCAGACATGTGCATATCAAACCAAGAACAAAAACAAAAGACGTTGTGAAGATTCTGGCAGAAGATGGTAAGATTGTGTCATTATCCACAAAGATAAATCCCGACAGCTGAGGGGCAGGTATTCTCAGACTGGGGAGGTCCATGCTTATTGGATCGCCCACAGCCTTAAAAATAGCAACCTGCAGCCATCCCAGAATTGTCACATCCATTAGATGTGACAATCCCGGAACTCTACTAGGCTCTTCCCGATAGCCCTGGTGTGGTGGCAGTCGGGCTAATGAGGGGATTAATGGCAGCCCTCAGCAGCTACTAAGTCCTAGATTAGTAAATCACTAATCTGTACGTGAAAGTAAATAAACAAACACAAACACCCAAAAAGCCTTTATTTTGAATAAAATGCAAAAAACACATTCTTTCACCACTTTATTAACCATCAAAACACCCCTGCAGGTCCGACGTAATCCACACGAGGTTCAACGACGATCCTGGCTCTACTACATCTGACATCCATATGACAGAAGATAATTATGTGCCATATGCATCAGCAGAGCAACATTTGCAGTTTAATATTACTGCTCTGTCAGACAGAAAAAAAAACTGATCAGCCTGTGCCTAAGGGCTCATTCACATGACCGTTCCATCTGTCCTGGTCATTTCATGTTTTTTTTCATTGATTCTTGGTATTATCTGTACACCTGTTTGACATCACCATTCACTTATTCGCACAGTCCTGCCCCCTTTTCGTTTACTCACAAGTAGTTCTTATACAGCTTCACAGCCACATAAGCGCATTATCCAATAAGTCTATCAATATCACTTTTTGTATATTCATGTTTTTTCTATACTGTTTTTTTTACTATATCGGTTTTTACTCACTTCACTCACCCGGATCTCCTCTCCCTTCTCCCCCATCATTTCTGCATGTCTTCATTAATTTCTATTTTCCTTCTCTTGTCTATTGGACTTTGTATCTGAGCATTATGAAGACCATTTATTGTATTTATCTAATTGGAATTATATTTGTTTTATCAGTTCTTGAAGAAGGTGCAATGAGCGACCAAAACATTGAACTGTTTGAAGTTGCAATAAAATGTATTCTTTTTTCACATCAATTGGAGTGCCTGGTGCTTAATTTTCTTCATATGGACTTGGACCCTACCTGAGCACCCATACCCTCGCAGAAGTGCCGTGACAATCTCTTATCCTGTTTTTTTGAGGACCCACTGACAAGACCATCTTTTCAATGTCTTTTGTGTAGGATCGGATGCCATATGTCCATTCTGTTACTATGGAACATGTCCTATTCTGTTCCGTAATAACGGATCGTGACTCAGTACACGTCACCGGACCCGCAAAATCCCCGGAAGCCGCACGGAGCACTTCCATGTGACCTCCGTCGGGTGCCCGTGCAGTCTGTGACCCGCTCCCGCTCCAGCCCCGTGGCTACTCACACTGCAGTATGTCAGCATATGCCCACACTGCAATGTCAGCATTTGCCCGCACTGCAGTGTGTCCGCATATGCCTGCACTGCAATGTGTCTGCATATGCCCACACTGCAATGCAAGTAGCTGCGGGGTTGATGAGCGTTGCCGTCAGGAGGTTAGTCAGCGCTCGTCACTGACAGCCGCCTTCTCACATCACCTGTCGCGGGCGGCCCGAGACTGTGACTAGCGGTGATGTCATGGGCCACTGCGAGAGGTGATCTGAACTCATAGAACTCAGTGACCAGCGCTGATATCAGGAGTGCAGCGGTTTCCATCACCGCAGGTAATGTACCTAGCTAACCTCCTGAAGTCAGCGCTTGTCATGCCCTGCAGTTACCTGGCTTGCCCTATTGATGTTAGCTCAGGTCACTGCACTGCTCTCTCAGCCAATGGGGAACATTCTGTTCTTCATTGACTGGGACAGTGAGTATAGATCATTATGGGCCCCCCTTATTGGATTACACCGGACCCGGATTTGTTTTTTCTTTTCAATAAATTGGTGAAAGAGAGAATGTGTTGGGGAGGTTTTTTTTTCAAATAAAAATTTGTTTGTAGTCTATTTTTTTTTTTAATTACTGACTGGGTTACTGATATCGGGTATCTGATAGACGCCGTCACATTAGTAACCCCAGGGCTTGATGCCAGGTGACATTACACATCTGGCATCAACCCAATATATTACCCCGTTTGCCACAGCACCAGGGCATCAGATGAGCTGGGGAAAAGCACCAGGATTGGCTCATCTAATGGATGCGCCACTTGTGGGGTGGCTGTGGCCTGCTATTCTTAGGCTGGGGAGGGTCCAAAAACCACGGACCTCCCTAGTCTGAGAATACCAGACCTCAGCTGTCTGCTTTACCTTGTCTGGTGATCCAATTTGGGGGACCCCACATTTTTTGTGTTAAAATATTTAATTTCAAATAACAGCGTGGGGTGCGCTCTGTTTTGGATTACCAGCCAAGGTGAAGCTGCCAGCTGTGGTCTTCAGGCTGCAGCCATCTGCTTTACCCGAGCTGGCTACAAAAAATAAGGAGACCCAACGTCGTTTTTTAAATTATTTATACATTTTTTGGCTTAATACAAGGCTAAGCACCCTTTAGTGCCACATGAAAGGCACTAAAGGGTGCAAGATTACAAAATGCTGTGGAGTGGGACATTATATGTCTTTCTCATCTATTATCTATCTATCCCTCTAGATATCCCTCTATCAATCCCTCTATTCATTCATTCATTAATTCATTCATTCATTCATTCATCCTTCTATTTATCCCTCTATCTATCTCTCTGTCTCTCTATCTATCTATCCCTCTATCTATATAACTATCTATCTATCCTTCTATTTATCTATCTAGCTGATTCAGTGTTTTGTGGTCTGCAAAAAAACGGAAGGCACACGGATGACACACTGATGACACACGGCCCATATACAGAATGGAACGAATGACACACAGATGCCACACAGATACATCCGTGAAAAAAACGGTCCATGTTTTGCGGACCACAAAAACGGAATGGTCATGTAAATGTAGCCTAAAGGCCACTTTACACGCATCAACATCGCTAAAGAGATGTCGTTGGGGGTCACGGAATTCGTGACGCACATCCGGCCTTGTTGGTGACGTCGTTGCGTGTGAAAATCAGGAACGACTGTTAACGATCAAAAATACTCACCATAGAATTGATCGTTGACACGTCGTTCTAATCTCAAATATTGTTGCTGCTTTTGGACGCAGGTTGTTCGTCGTTTCTGCGGCAGCACACATCGCTATGTGTGAAACCGCAGGAACGAGGAACAACATCGTTGGTGGGTGGGATGTTACGCTTGCTCATCTTCACCCCTCCGCTTCTATTGGGCGGTCGCTTAGTGATGCCGCTGTGACACCACACGATCCGTCTCCTTGGAAAGGAGGCGGTTCGCCGGCCACAGCAACATAGCTAGGAAGGTAAGTATGTGTGACGGGTGTTCGCGATGTTGTGCGCCACGGGCAGCGATTTGCCCATAATACACAACCGACGGGGGTGAGTGCTTTCACCAGCGATGTCGCTGTGTGTAAAGTGGCCTTTAGAACTGCACTGTCTAGTAATTAAATCCACTTATATCCTCAACCAAGAATATATGATGCCAAACTTCCTTAAAAATACTTTATTAATTTATTCAGCAAATAAAAACACATAAACAACCATAAAGGCACAGCAGGATAGAGAGATATACAACTGTGACTCCCACGAATTGGGGGAGGGCGGGTGGGGACCGAAAAATAGGTCTTAACACCTTACATAGTACGGTATTACAACAAAATCCTCGGTCTGCATACACATACAGTAGATATATGGAGGCTAAATTACTAACACATAACCTACATGGGAAAACCCAGAGATGGTCCCATATGAGAACACCGATTCAACAAATTACCACAAGTATCCATAAAAATACCATAATTCCAAAGTGTAAGTACATTTATAGCAACACATAGAAAACAGTCTGCTCAATTAGGAACGAACCCCGGTCCCATATAGCGAAAATAAATCAAATCATGCTTATAATTTAGAAAGCATCCATATTAATTAAGCCCCCCGTGGATTATCAACACACCTATGGGCCACAAGGGGAGCCTCTCAGACTAAAGTTAGCCTACTAGTATTCCCCAAATAGGGCTTGTTTCCTAGGAGCACCCACACCCTCTCGCCCCCAGAACTCCGGAACCGAGAGGTATGTGGCTCCCAATCCAAAATCTGTGACCCACCGGTTAGAAGAAAAATCCACATGAGAAAGTTACAGCACACATTACAATAGTGTAGTATGGGCATACAGACCTGACCAGAGTGTAAACGGATCCCACCCACCAAACGCCTCAACGCGTTTCACCGCCTATGGCTTCATCAGGAGGCAGATGAACACCCTACATGACTAGCATCCTTTATATATTCACCTAAAGATATCTGCATGTGGTCCGTAATTGCATAATGAGTTCCATGTTTGTCGGCGCGGCATAGTTCCGGCCCGAGGACAGAACGGAAGTTACCTCACTTCTGTTTCCGGCCTGGGGAGGGACACACGCAGGCTCGGCAGCCATGACAACGCGATGCCACCACTACCGGGCATGCGCGCGGCCCCCACACTGCTAACGTACTGCAGAGCGAGGAGTCCTCCAGCCTGAAATAACCCGCGCTCAGCATGGATAGCTCAGCGGCAATGACAGCACCCGCGGCAAGAATCACACGCATCTATTCCTAGGGATCGGAAACCACCTAATTATCATATGCACCTCTCTATTTTATTTTGTAAATAATGAGTCAATAATACTCACGGATCCATTTATATTATTATACCACTGACCCGGGCAATATAGTAAGGTGAAACTTGTATGCTTATACCAGACACATAATCACACATTAACCAATTATGGACCATATGAACTACACATTCCCACATCCCATACCAATCCCAGTTTAAAGGCCCAAATACCATATTTCCCATTTGTATTTGGGCCTTTAAACTGGGATTGGTATGGGATGTGGGAATGTGTAGTTCACATGGTCCATAATTGGTTAATGTGTATGTGTCTGGTATAAGCATACAAGTTTCACCTTACTATATTGCCCGGGTCAGTGGTATAATAATATAAATGGATCCGTGAGTATTATTGACTCATTATTTACAAAACAAAATAGACAGGTGCATATGATGATTAGGTGGTTTCCGATCCCTAGGAATAGATGCGTGTGATTCATGCCGCGGGTGCTGTCATTGCCGCTGAGCTATCCATGCTGAGCGCGGGTTATTTCAGGCTGGAGGACTCCTCGCTCTGCAGTACGGCCGCAGTGTGGGGGCCGCGCGCATGCCCGGTAGTGGTGGCATCGCGTTGCCATGGCTGCCGGGCCTGCGTGTGTCCCTCCCCAGGCCGGAAACAGAAGTGAGGTAACTTCCGTTCTGTCCTCGGGCCGGAACTATGCCGCGCCGACAAACATGGAACTCATTATGCAATTACGGACCACATGCAGATATCTTTAGGTGAATATATAAAGGATGCTAGTCATGTAGGGTGTGCATCTGTCTCCTGATGAAGCCCTAGATGGTGAAACGCGTTGAGGCGTTTGGTGGGTGGGATCCGTTTACACTCTGGTCAGGTCTGTATGCCCATACTACACTTTTGTAATGTGTGCTGTAACTTTCTCATGTGGATTTTTCTTCTAACCGGTGGGTCACAGATTTTGGATTGGGAGCCACATACCTCTTGGTTCCGGAGTTCTGGGGGCGAGAGGGTGTGGGTGCTCCTAGGAAACAAGCCCTATTTGGGGAATACTAGCAGGCTAACTTTAGTCTGAGAGGCTCCCCTTGTGGCCCATTGGTGTGTTGATAATCCACGGGGGGCTTAATTAATATGGATGCTTTCTAAATTATAAGCATGATTTGATTTATTTTCGCTATATGGGACCGGGGTTCGTTCCTAATTGAGCAGACTGTTTTTTATGTGTTGTTATAAATGTACTTACACTTTGGAATTATGGCATTTTTATGGATACTTGTGGTAATTTGTTGAATTAGTGTGCTCATATGGGACCATCTCTGGGTTTTCCCATGTAGGTTATGTGTTAGTAATTTAGCCTCCATATATCTACTGTATGTGTATGCAGACCGAGGATTTTGTTGTAATATCGTACTATATAAGGTGTTAAGACCTATTTTTCGGTCCCCACCCGCCCTCCCCCAATTCGTGGGAGTCACAGTTGTATATCTCTCTACCCTGCTGTGCCTTTATGGTTGTTTATGTGTTTTTATTTGCTGAATAAATTAATAAAGTATTTTTAAGGAAGTTTGGCATCATATATTCTTGGTTGAGGATATAAGTGGATTTGCTGTTTGGTAGGATGCAATCCTGATTATGTCAGTACAAAATGTGGAATATGTGGTTATATGAGTTAATATTTACCTGTATTTTTACAGGGTTTATCCCACAATTGTATATTATGGATTTTACAACAAAAGAAAAGGCATGGCGCAGCAGGGCGGCAGACCTGTTCCAATGTGATTCCGCTATGATTTTAAACCAGACATCTTCTACCAATAAGGAGATTTGTAACCAGTACAGAGATTGTGTTCACAAGAGGATTAAAATATGGTGGACGAATATGTCACTGGAAAATTATCTATCTAACCATATCACACCCAGAGGGTTGAGGATACAAATATATCCATCCTTCCCACTAGAAGACGATAATTATGTTAGAAGGTGGGAAGAAGCAGCAGAAAGCTGCACCAAGACCTTTTTGGAAATTATTGTGGATAAAAATAAAACATCTTTGTCAGCTTTGGATAACCAAATAGCAGATCTAGAGACTACCCTACGTAAAGATCTTTCTGTGGAAGTGCTAAATAAATTCTTGGAAGAAGTTGAAAAAGATACCCAGAAATGGGAAAAAGAAATTAGCACTGTTAAGGCAAGAAAATATCAAAGGGATGTCTTGGATTATGCCAATAAAAGAGTTTTCAAGTGGCAATTTACGTCTGGCCCGATTAAAAGAAAGAGGGATAAAACAGGCTCTATGTCCTCGGTCACTACTGCCAGTGAAGCTGAACAATCTGAGGAAGAGCTTCCATCTGGCAGTACGATTAATACAAGATCTGGAGGTGTGAGGAAACCTGGTACATATACCCCTCAGGCCGTGAACGAACGTCTGGACCAATACAAGGTAATCAACCTGTCAGAACATGTGTTGTCCGATGTTCAGATCCGGCTGCTTGGTAGGGGCTTATCTTTTGCCCCTACCATGCAGCTGAATACGTTTACGGCCATTAAAGACGTACATTTATTTGCCCGCAAATTATTGTTTAAGCGTATGTTTCATCAATCTACTGCAGGGGGGCCAACAGAGGTGGAAAGGGAGGAGGAGGCACTAGAGGCACTTAAAGCATTGGCTGAAGAAGCGGAAGGTGCCGCAATAAGTAAGTTCCCTATACACCTCTATAATAAATCTAAGAAATTCCCGCCCCTCAGTATGTGCCCTGCGGTTGATATTTTTGTGAAAATGGTGTCCCGGGACATTGAACAGCTTAATTGTAAACCTAATAGGTTTTCAAACTTAAATAGGTTTGAAAAACAGGCCCTTAAAGAAATTAAGGGGTGGACTGACGTGCAATTTAAGCCAGCTGACAAGGGTGGCAACCTTGTCATCTGGCCTAATAGCATGTATGAAAGAGAAGCTAATAGGCAGTTAAGTAATAAGGCATGCTACAGAAGGCTATACATGGACCCGCGGCCAGGGTTCCAGAGCGAATTAGTGAATATTCTGGAGCATGCTCTCAGGGAAGGCATAATTCCTAAAAAATTATTTGACAGTCTGGTAGTTAAACATCCAAAAATGCCAACCCTGTATTTCATACCAAAACTGCACAAGAACAACAGCTGCCCCCCTGGACGCCCAATAGTATCAGGGTTGGAAGGGCTATGTGAGAGGGTATGCCAGATATTTGATCATTATGTGAAGCAACTGGCTGCCTCTCTCCCATCATATATTAGGGACACCACTGAAGCACTCAAAAGATTGGATAACATTGTGCTGGAACCAGGTACCATCATGGTGACCGCTGACGTGGAAAGTTTATATACGCCCATCGGCCACCATGATGGGCTCAGAGCTGTAAAATATTTTCTGAGCACCAGTAATTTGAAGGGCGGGTTAGTTGAACTCCTCCTGATATTGTTGGAGTTCATTTTGACCCACAACGTCTTTACGTTTAAGGGGGCCACGTACATCCAGCAGCAGGGAATTGCCATGGGGGTGGCATGTGCCCCAGCCTATGCCAACCTTTTCTTGGGGGCATGGGAAAGAGAAATTTTTCTCACGGAACCAGACGTCAGCATCCACAAAGTTAACAACTGGATGCGATATATAGATGACGTCTGGTTCCTGTGGGATGGATGCCCCAGAGAGTTGAAGGAGTTTGTTGACAGACTTAATAATAATTCTGTCAACATATTCCTTACGTACCGGTCTGGCCGGGAGATTGATTTCCTGGATCTTAAAATCCAAACATCTGAGGACGGGAGGCTAACAACGGAGATATACAGGAAACCAACGGCGACTAACGCATTTCTACATGCCCAATCGTCGCACCTTCCTGCGACGATTAAAAGCATCCCTGTAGCACAATTCCTTAGAGCCCGGAGGATCTTTCTTCTGAGGAGGCATTCTCGATGCAGGCAGAGGACCTAACACAAAGGTTCCTGCACTGAGGATACAGCAGAAGAACAATCAAAAAAGGATACGATCGAGCAAGAAAGAGCACAAGAGAGTCTTTGTTATATTCCAATTTTGCGCAATCTAAAAAACAGAAGCAAGATGTGGTCTGTCTCATTACAACGTATAACAACCGTTGGTATGATATTGTAGAGATCCTCAAAAGACATTGGGGTATTTTGAAAACGGATCCAACTTTGAGGTCCAATATCCCACAATATCCATTAATCACGGCACATCGGGCCAGGAATATGAAGGACTATCTTGTGCGAAGTCATTACAATGTTACATCTAATCAACGTAATGCAGGTACGATTGGGTTCTATCCATGCGGACTGTGCAAGGCCTGTAGTAATATGCGTAAGGCAAAAACCTTTTGTGGGGCCAAGGACAACAGAGAATATGAAATTAGGATGTTCCTGAATTGTTCTTCTAAAGCCGTAATTTACCAAGCCTCCTGCCCGTGTGGTCTATTTTACATCGGCATGACCACTCGGGAGTTAAAAATCAGAGTAGGAGAACATGTCAGGGATATAAAAACTCAAAAGAAACATCTGGTAGTGAGAAACTTAAAACAATCCCTTGACATTTTAAGGAGTGTCATAACTCGGACTCTCGACTCTTGATTGCAAAAGCCATTGATCAGATAAAGACCGAAGTATGAGGGGGTGATATAGGCAGGACCCTTGCACGGCTGAAAAGCCAGTGGATTTACAGGCTGGGTACTGTGGCCCCTGAGGGCCTTAATGAAAATTTTGGTTTTAATGCCTTTTTGTGAACAACTCGTCTGCACTGGTTGAGATGTCTTTTTAATGTTTAATTTTAATTGTTGTACCTGTTGTATGTGTGTTATATAGTTGGCACATATGTATAATCGGGTACAGGGGATAATACACCCTGCTGAGTGGTAATTTGTATCCTTATTTTCCCTTTTGAGGTTATCATCACCCAGTTTTTGGATCGTATGTACAGTGATCGGAGTCTTAGACAACGGCAAGATTTGACCACTGGCCTGTTCATTTTTAGTCTGCCATCTACCTATGTAGTACTATTTGATGCAAGCAAACGAACCGGATGGATACTGTAACATCATTGGATGGACTAAATGCCATATGGATGAAGGCTGAAGCACTTACTATGTCTAATGGAGATGGACTGATAATTTCGGTTTACTACATTGGTTGGACTTTGTGCTTGTTCCTTCACAGTTGTGGGGGGCTATTAAGGACCAGGAGTATGAGTATTCCTTGAGTTCCCATCTCTCGTTTTTCCCCTTTTTTCCCCCTTTCCTTTCCCCCCTCCCCCCCTCCCTCCCTTCCCCCTTCTAACCCCAAACCCCCAACCCCCCCCCCAAAAAAAAGTATGAACTACACATTCCCACATCCCATACCAATCCCAGTTTAAAGGCCCAAATACAAATGGGAAATATGGTATTTGGGCCTTTAAACTGGGATTGGTATGGGATGTGGGAATGTGTAGTTCATATGGTCCATAATTGGTTAATGTGTGATTATGTGTCTGGTATAAGCATACACGTTTCACCTTACTATATTGCCCGGGTCAGTGGTATAATAATATAAATGGATCCGTGAGTATTATTGACTCATTATTTACAAAATAAAATAGACAGGTGCATATGATAATTAGGTGGTTTCCGATCCCTAGGAATAGATGTGTGTGATTCATGCCGCGGGTGCTGTCATTGCCGCTGAGCTATCCATGCTGAGCGCGGGTTATTTTAGGCTGGAGGACTCCTCGCTCTGCAGTACGGCCGCAGTGTGGGGGCCGCGCGCATGCCCGGTAGTGGTGGCATCGCGTTGCCATGGCTGCCGGGCCTGCGTGTGTCCCTCCCCAGCCCGGAAACAGAAGTGAGGTAACTTCCGTTCTGTCCTCGGGCCGGAACTATGCCGCGCCGACAAACATGGAACTCATTATGCAATTACGGACCACATGCAGATATATTTAGGTGAATATATAAAGGATGCTAGTCATGTAGGTGTTCATCTGCCTCCTGATGAAGCCCTAGGCGGTGAAACGCGTTGAGGCGTTTGGTGGGTGGGATCCGTTTACACTCTGGTCAGGTCGGTATGCCCATACTACACTATTGTACTGTGTGCTGTAACTTTCTCATGTGGATTTTTCTTCTAACCGGTGGGTCACAGATTTTGGATTGGGAGCCACATACCTCTTGGTTCCGGAGTTCTGGGGGTGAGAGGGTGTGGGTGCTCCTAGGAAACAAGCCCTATTTGGGGAATAATAGCAAGCTAACTTTAGTCTGAGAGGCTCCCCTTGTGGCCCATAGGTGTGTTGATAATCCACGGGGGGCTTAATTAATATGGATGCTTTCTAAATTATAAGCATGATTTGATTTATTTTCGCTATATGGGACCGGGGTTCGTTCCTAAGTGAGCAGACTGTTTTCTATGTGTTGCTATAAATGTACTTACACTTTGGAATTATGGTATTTTTATGGATACTTGTGGTAATTTGTTGAATCAGTGTGCTCATATGGGACCATCTCTGGGTTTTCCCATGTAGGTTATGTGTTAGTAATTTAGCCTCCATATATCTACTGTATGTGTATGCAGACCGAGGATTTTGTTGTAATACCGTACTATATAAGGTGTTAAGACCTGTTTTTCGGTCAACACCCGCCCTCCCCCAATTCGTGGGAGTCACAGTTGTATATCTCTCTACCCTGCTGTGCCTTTATGGTTGTTTATGTGTTTTTATTTGCTGAATAAATTAATAAAGTATTTTTAAGGAAGTTTGGCATCATATATTCTTGGTTGAGGATATAAGTGGATTTACTGTTTGGTAGGATGCAATCCTGATTATGTCAGTACAAAATGTGGAATATGTGCTTATACTGTCTAGTAATTACAAGTTCTGTTTTGGAGGAGTACAGGAGAGTTGAGCTCTGAGAAAAAACAGCCAATATTGATGTAGAAAGAACCAGGCAGGTATGCTGAAGTAGATGGTAGAATATAAAATTGTTCATGCAGGGTACTATATAGGAGCATTGAGTTTATAGAGATATAAGGTTTATTGGGCACTTCAATTAGCTTGATGTGAACACACAGTTAGGTCGGGGCCACACGGGGACCAATGCGATCCTTGCATGACGCTCGGCTCGCGCTGGCAGCACAGCGGAAGCTGAATGTCATGTGAGTGTCACTGCTACTGAGGTCCGATCATGTGATTGGACCTCAGCTGCGGGGGGCAGGCCGGCACTGTGGAGGGGCGGCCCAGTGCTGAGGAAGGGAGGGAGGGATATATCTCCCTTTCTCCACCATAGCCGGCTATTGCCATTGTTGCCCTGCACTCGTGGTAGACTGGTGTACTGCGAGTGCAGTGCGATGTTTCTCTCGCCCCATAGACTTGGGTCTCGGGTGCGAGAGAAAGAGTCTCGCATTACAATTGCAGCATGCTGCGATTGTTTTCTTGGTCCGATTGGGGCCGAGAAAATAATCGCTCATGGGTGCTGACACATAGGCTAATATTGGTCCGAGTGGAATACAATGTTTTATCGCATTCCACTTAGTCCGATTTTCATGGCGTGTGTCTTAGGCCTTAAGCTGATTGGGAGCACACAGTAAACGTATGAAGATATACGTACAGAGGGGTAGAGCGAGATGAAAATAGACATAAAGGTTCATGAGAGAAATGTTATGTTGAGCTTAGTTTCTATAACAATAATTATGCATTTACTGTGCTGTGTAAAAAATAATGTGATTGAAGGAATATTTTTTGCAAATTTTTTGCAAATGGTCTGATACATTTTCCCTAATATGTTTAACTACAGTCATATGAAAAAGTTTGGGCACCCCTATTAATGTTAACCTTTTTTCTTTATAACAATTTTGTTTTTTGCAACAGCTTTTTCAGTTTCATATATCTAATAACTGACGGACTCCGTAATATTTCTGGATTGAAATGAGGTTTATTGTACTAACAGAAAATGTGCAATCCGCATTTAAACAAAACTTGACCGGTGCAAAAGTATGGGCACCTCAACATAAAAGTGACATTAATATTTTGTAGATCCTCCTTTTGCAAAAATAACAGCCTCTAGTCGCTTCCTGTAGCTTTTAATGAGTTCCTGGATCCTGGATGAAGGTATATTTGACCATTCCTGTTTACAAAACAATTCCAGTTCAGTTAAGTTTGATGGTCGTCGAGCATGGACAGCCGCTTCAAATCATCCCACAGATGTTCAATGATATTCATTACACCTCCCACCAAGGACAGCTTGTTGACTCTGGGAAGCCTGGCACACATGAGCCAATTTATGCTGCTGTGCAAGAAGAAGGACCACTGAGTTACCAGATTTATAAACAATGATGATTACTGGCTGGCCACCCTGCTGGATCCCCACTACAGGAACAGCAAAGCATCATTAATTCCATCCGTGGAATGAGACAGCAAGATAAAGTAATACAAGGTTGCATTGGTGCAGGCATTAAATATAGCAATTCCACCTAACACTGAGGAGTCAGCGGAAGACCGAGGAAGAGCAGCAAGGCACCAAAGCAGTTTGGGAACCCGCACCTTGTCTGCAGGCAGGGCTGGCCTGACCGAATTTTGGCAAAAGTTCATGAACACACAAAAATATCGGGCACGAATATGTAGTACAGTGCCAATCACCAGGGGGCAACTTTTTCAGAACATGGTGCAAGACTACATGTCCATGCATCTTGAGGTGCAATCTAATCAGTCTGCCCCTTTTAACTTCTGTGTCTCAAAATTGGACACCTAGCCCGAGTTTGTCCTTTATGTCTTGGACGTGCTGGCCTGCCCTTCGGCAAGTGTTATTTCCAAATGTGTGTTCAGCACGGCAGGGGGGGGTATAACCATTGGTGGACTGGGGTGTCTGGGGCCCACCAGGGGAATTGACTCCAGGGGCCCACCGTACAGCTAAGTATAAACACCCATTAGCGTTATCCCCATTATTGTGTTGCTTTGACTGTAAAGCACAGGCAGCTCCTGCACATCTATATTGTGCACCATAACTGTGATGTACAATTATAGTCATTTGCAGTAATGGGGTCTTTGGTGAAAACAAGTTATCACAGGGTAGGTTGGTGATAACTTATTGATCGATGGAACCAGACCAGTGGAAACCGCACCGATCGGAAGATTGGGGAACTTTTTGCAGCGGCAGGTGGGATGTGTGACCGCAGCTTCATTCATCCTCTGTGGTTTGGGGTGTGTGACCGCAGCTCCAGTCATCCTCTGTGGGGTGCGGTGTGTGACCGCAGCTCCATTCATCCTCTGTGGGGTGGGGTGTGTGACCGCAGCTCCATTCATCCTCTGTGGGGTGAGATGGTAGGCTTGCAGGACTATCCCAGTCTCAGGGTAGCTGATTTGCCGGAGGTGACAGTGGCACGGTCCAGAGGATCCACCACCCGGGCGTTACAGATAGAACAGGCCATGGATCCCGCTGAAGCACTAGCGCCCCAGTTGGCCGGAATGCAGCAGAAACTGGTCCGCCAACGTGAAACACAATCTCGTATGCTGGCTTTCATGACATCAGTGGACACCCACCTAAACACGCTGCAGACAACCGCCACGTCCCTGTCAACCCCGGCCACATCCACGAACCCCGTAGGAGCCCCCTCCGGGCCTCAAAACTCCGATTGGCTTCTCCACCCCGGTACGCCGGGGATCCCAAGACCTGCCGGGGGTTCGCAAACCAGTGTTCGCCTTCACTTCAAGCTGCTGCCGCACCTCTTTGCTTGTGACCAGGCCAAAGTGGCCTTTGTAATGTCCCACCTGGAGGGCGAGGCACTGGCGTGGATGAATCCCTTGTGGGAAAAGGAAGATCCCGTAACCAACAACATCCAGGACTTCCTACATACCTTCCAAACCACCTTTCATGAACCCGGACGCGCCTCCACGTCGGCTTCCTCGTTACTCAGACTACGACAAGGGACTTTGACAGTGGGACAGTATGCTATCCGGTTCCGTACCTTAGCCTCTGAGCTAGGGTGGAACAATGAAGCCTTGACTGCCGCCTTCTGGGAGCGGCTTACCGGTCGTATCAAGGAGGAGCTGGCCGGCCGAGACGTCCCCTCCACCTTGGACGCCCTGATCGCCCTCGCAACCTGGATAGACCTCCACTTTCAAGAAAGGTCTAAAGAAATGTCCCGCGAGCGGCGCCCTGTAAGGCTCTCCGCTTCTCCACAGAAGCCCATCCTCTCCTCATCCGCGCTCTCTGGTTCCTCCATCCTCGCCTTCATACAGCACATCTTCCGGCTGCACGGCTTTCCTGCCCATATTGTGTCCGACAGAGGAACCCAATTCACCTCACGCTTCTGGAGGGCTCTCTGTGAACACCTGGGGGTGTCTCTGGACTTTTCCTCTGCCTACCACCCTCAGTCAAATGGACAAGTGGAATGAGTCAACCAGATCATGACCACCTTCCTTCGTCACTACATCAACGCCCACCAGGACAACTGGTTCACGCTCCTTCCTTGGGCTGAATTCTCTCATAACCACCAGGTCAGCGAATCCACCTCCAGTTCTCCCTTCCATGTTGTCTATGGTCTCCAGCCTTCTGTGCCGTTACCAGTCTCTCCAGCTTTCGATGTACCTGCAGCAGATGCCCTAGCCAGAGACTTCTCCGCTATATGGGCCTCAGTCAAGACCTCCCTGGGACATGCTGCTGCATGAATGAAGAAACATGCGGACAAGAGACGTCTTGATCCTCCTCGCTTCTCTCCTGGGGACTTGGTCTGGCTTGCCTCCAAGTACATCCGCCTCAAGATCCCATCATACAAGCTGGGTCCACAGTACATCGGTCCCTTCAAGGTCCTCAGGAAGATCAACGAGGTATCCTACAAGTTGCAGCTTTCACCCTCCATGCGGATTCCCAACTCCTTACATGTGTCCTTGCTGAAACCTGTTGTCCTCGGTCCCTTCTCCTTTGATGCCAGTCCTCCTCCTTCCATAGCCGATGATGACATCTATGCGGTAAGAGATATCTTGGCCATGAAGACCGTCAGGGGACGGCAGTACTTCCTGGTCGACTAGGCAGGTTATGGTCCCGAGGATAGGTCCTGGGAACCTCGGGAGAACGTGGGTACTCCTCTGATTCATGCCTTCATGTCCCGGGGAAAGGGGCCTGGGGGGGTACTGTCACGCTCCCCGGGTCCCGACGTCATTCCTCACTCACCGCTCCGGTCCCCTGCCTCCAGCCACACGTCCTCCTCGGCACCGCTCCCTGCTCTGGCCTCCGGCACCCGGGCGTCGCGCATGCACATTAGGGCGCGCGCGCGGTCACTGACCTCATCTTAAAGGCTCAGCACTCCCTAACAGGATATTGCATCAGTCAGGGTCAGGTATAATAGGAGCTTCCTGCGTGGAGGGCGTCGCCTGTTCTACGAGTTCTATAGCTAGGAGTCCAGGTCCCGCTTGCTGTGTCTTGCATTAACACTGTGTCTTCCACAGAACTAGTTCTACCAAGTTAACCTTGTCCTGTCCACAACCTGTCCGAGAGGTCCTGCGGGGACTGTCCTGCCAAGCTATCCTGGCCTGGGCCACAACCTGTCCGAGTGGTCCTACGGGGACTGTAAGCTGAGACTCCACCATCTTCTCCAGCCTGAACCCACTTCCTACCCTCGGCTTCATCCTGTGACCCCTGCCTCCTTCTGGTTGGACTCTGCTCACGTCTGCCGACTCTACCTGGCACCAGTACCTGGGCACCGGCATCTTACCTGGCACCAGGAACTCTGTCCTCAAGAACTTCCTCATTCCTGCTTCTAGAAGGACTCTGCCCTTGCCCTGCCTTCTGCTCCGGCAACCGTGTCCCTGGTCCCTCTGGTAGGCTTGCAGGACTATCCCAGTCTCAGGGTAGCTCTAGCTGCTTCGCCGGAGGTGACAGTGGCACGGTCCAGAGGATCCACCACCTGGGCGTAACATATATACATATATATATATATATATATATATATATATATATACATATATACAGTTAGGTCCAGAAATATTTGGACAGTGACACAAGTTTTGTTATTTTAGCTGTTTACAAAAACATGTTCAGAAATACAATTATATATATAATATGGGCTGAAAGTGCACGCTCCCAGCTGCAATATGAGAGTTTTCACATCCAAATCGGAGAAAGGGTTTAGGAATCATTGCTCTGTAATGCATAGCCTCCTCTTTTTCAAGGGACCAAAAGTAATTGGACAAGGGACTCTAAGGGCTGCAATTAACTCTGAAGGCGTCTCCCTTGTTAACCTGTAATCAATGAAGTAGTTAAAAGGTCTGGGGTTGATTACAGGTGTGTGGTTTTGCATTTGGAAGCTGTTGCTGTGACCAGACAACATGCGGTCTAAGGAACTCTCAATTGAGGTGAAGCAGAACATCCTGAGGCTGAAAAAAAAGAAAAAATCCATCAGAGAGATAGCAGACATGCTTGGAGTAGCAAAATCAACAGTCGGGTACATTCTGAGAAAAAAAGAATTGACTGGTGAGCTTGGGAACTCAAAAAGGCCTGGGCATCCACGGATGACAACAGTGGTGGATGATCGCCGCATACTTTCTTTGGTGAAGAAGAACCCGTTCACAACATCAACTGAAGTCCAGAACACTCTCAGTGAAGTAGGTGTATCTGTCTCTAAGTCAACAGTAAAGAGAAGACTCCATGAAAGTAAATACAAAGGGTTCACATCTAGATGCAAACCATTCATCAATTCCAAAAATAGACAGGCCAGAGTTAAATTTGCTGAAAAACACCTCATGAAGCCAGCTCAGTTCTGGAAAAGTATTCTATGGACAGATGAGACCAAGATCAACCTGTACCAGAATGATGGGAAGAAAATAGTTTGGAGAAGAAAGGGAACGGCACATGATCCAAGGCACACCACATCCTCTGTAAAACATGGTGGAGGCAACGTGATGGCATGGGCATGCATGGCTTTCAATGGCACTGGGTCACTTGTGTTTATTGATGACATAACAGCAGACAAGAGTAGCCGGTTGAATTCTGAAGTGTACCGGGATATACTTTCAGCCCAGATTCAGCCAAATGCCGCAAAGTTGATCGGACGGCACTTCATAGTACAGATGGACAATGACCCCAAGCATACAGCCAAAGCTACCCAGGAGTTCATGAGTGCAAAAAAGTGGAACATTCTGCAATGGCCGAGTCAATCACCAGATCTTAACCCAATTGAGCATGCATTTCACTTGCTCAAATCCAGACTTAAGACGGAAAGACCCACAAACAAGCAAGACCTGAAGGCTGCGGCTGTAAAGGCCTGGCAAAGCATTAAGGAGGAAACCCAGCGTTTGGTGATGTCCATGGGTTCCAGACTTAAGGCAGTGATTGCCTCCAAAGGATTCGCAACAAAATATTGAAAATACAAATTTTTTTTTTTGGGTTTGGTTTATTTGTCCAATTACTTTTGACCTCCTAAAATGTGGAGTGTTTGTAAAGAAATGTGTACAATTCCTACAATTTCTATCAGATATTTTTGTTCAAACCTTCAAATGAAACGTTACAATCTGCACTTGAATTCTGTTGTAGAGGTTTCATTTCAAATCCAATGTGGTGGCATGCAGAGCCCAACTCGCGAAAATTGTGTCACTGTCCAAATATTTCTGGACCTAACTGTATATAAATACACATAATCGGCAGTTTCTGTAACCCTATTCCAGCATGCACTGTGGCACTGTCAGTTGCGCAGGCACAGTTCATATGTATCACTGCTCTCCCACACACGCACAGTAGCAGCCTGTAGGCAGACACACATGGATACACCGAGTACACACAAACGCATAGCGCATGTGCATGTATATACTGAACAGACACACACACACACACACAAATACTCACCTGTCCCCAGCAATGCGGTCCCCAGCACTGGAGTCCCTAGCGCTTCTCCAGCTTCCAGCTCCTCAGTGGACTGAATATTCAGTGAGTATAATGAGCGGGGGTCAGGAGCAGGTGACAGCAGAGCTGAGGACATCATCGCTGGATACAGGTAAATTTTTTTTATTATAGTACAGTTGGAATAAATCTGTGAATTTTCACTTTTTATATGATGCATGCCAATTTCAGATCGTGCTGGCTCCTTTTTCTCTGTTATGACCGTAATTATGCTACAATTTCTGGTGACTGACCATCACCATACCATGCACGCCTGATTTTGGTTTACAATGTATTCCTCCTGTTGGTAGCTGTTCAGATTCAGTTACCTCACCCCTTTCCACAGGCAATGTTAATTAAGCACCATTCTTGGATCTGGTCCGCCTTTATCAATGGTTGCAGTCTGGCACTGGGAGGGTCAGTTCTGATATAGTCCTGGTATGTGTAGAGCTTGCTCCACATGCTGGGACCTGGGCTTGCCTCTATCCGCAATTGCCTTTTTTGCAGCATGGAAGTGGCTATATACAGGTTACAGGTATGTGTGCTCCATTATGGTTCTGCTTTTAACTTTATCTAGGAGGCCGCATGGTACATGAAATACAGAATATAGAGTAGGACCCCCCTATTGAGATTTGCCGTGACGTTGGCAGGGGTGGCTCAAAAAAATTGATCAATTATTTGCTAAAAATCTCATTTTTTTTATTATAGTACAGTTGGAATAAATCTGTGAATTTTCACTTTTTATATGATGCATGCCAATTTCAGATCGTGCTGGCTCCTTTTTCTCTGTTATGACCGTAGTTATGCTACAATTTCTGGTGACTGACCATCACCATACCATGCACGCCTGATTTTGGTTTGCAATGTATTCCTCCTGTTGGTAGCTGTTCAGATTCAGTTACCTCACCCCTTTCCACAGGCAATGCTAATTAAGCACCATTCTTGGATCTGGTCCGCCTTTATCAATGGTTGCAGTCTGGCACTGGGAGGGTCAGTTCTGATATAGTCCTGGTATGTGTAGAGCTTGCTCCACATGCTGGGACCTGGGCTGGTCTCTATCCGCAATTGCCTTTTTTGCAGCATGGAAGCGGCTATATACAGGTTACAGGTATGTGTGCTCCATTATGGTTCTGCTTTTAACTTTATCTAGGAGGCCGCATGGCACATGAAATACAGAATATAGAGTAGGACCCCCCTATTGAGATTTGCCGTGACGTTGGCAGGGGTGGCTCAAAAAATTGATCAATTATTTGCTAAAAATCTCATTTTTTTTATTATAGTACAGTTGGAATAAATCTGTGAATTTTCACTTTTTATATGATGCATGCCAATTTCAGATCGTGCTGGCTCCTTTTTTTCTATGTATATACTGAACAGACACACACACACACACACACACAAATACTCACCTGTCCCCAGCAATGCGGTCCCCAGCACTGGAGTCCCTAGCGCTTCTCCAGCTTCCAGCTCCTCAGTGGACTGAATATTCAGTGAGTATAATGAGCGGGGGTCAGGAGCAGGTGACAGCAGAGCTGAGGACATCATCGCTGGATACAGGTAAATATAGAAAATCTTTTATTTAAAAGACCCGTGTTTTCTCCGGGGGAAGGGAGAGAATATACACACACACACACACACACACGACACGTATACACAGCGTACAGCCATATACACACACATATACACAGAAAACACGTACACACAGCATACCGCCATATTGCCAGTTCAGCCAATTCGGTGAACAGAGGTGTGCTTCATTAGCAGGCAACTTCCTTTCCTTTGGCAAAATGGGTCAGAAGAGACATTTGACGGGCTCTGAAAAGTCCAAAATCGTGAGATGTCTTGCAGAGGGATGCAGCAGTCTTGAAATTGCCAAACTTTTGAAGCGTGATCACTGAACAATCAAACATTTCATAGCAAATAGCTAGGGATGAGTGAATATATTTGCCACTATTCGGTATCCGACGGATAGTGGGGTATTCGAGGTATTCGCTATCTGATGGTTGTTATAGTATTCGCTCCGATACTTTCATTTTCATTTCTGACTTCCTAGCGCCTGTTTTCCAGCCAATGAACACATATGATGTTGCTGACCCTCACAGTAGCGCCGCCACCATCTTTGTGGTGTTACTGTGATTAGCATGGCCGCACAGCATCATAGGGGCAAGATAAGGCTGCCGCCATTTTGTGAACACGCAGTCATAGAGAGCTGGCATGTAGATAGACTGTAATGTGTGCAGGAGAGCGTTCTTAGATCCAACTAATAAGTAGTCATTATAAGGGTTGAACCCAGTGTCCTGTAGCTGCTAGCAGCTCCATAAATCGCTTTTTTGACAAACAGAACGCAGGTGTTTCGGTCTCTATCTTTCTCTGTTGGTCTCTCCCTCTCCCCCTTCTCTCATATTCACCGATCACTGACCGATTACGGGCGCGGCACTGCACGGCTGTCACACTGCTCCGGCAGTTTCTACAGCTTTTGAAAATGCCAGCCGCTCATTATTCCATCTCGTATTCCTTGTTTCCCCCGCCCACCGGCACCTATGACTGGCTGCAGTCAGACGTGCCCCCACGCTGAATGACAGCTGTCTCACTGCAACCAATCACAGTCGCCGGTGGTCGGGTCTATGTATTGCAGTTAAATAAATAAATAATTAAAAAAATGGCGTGCAGTCCCCCAAAATTTTGATACCAGTCAAGATAAAGCCACACGGCTGAAGGTTTATATCCTCAGGATGGGGAGCCCCACATTATGGGGAGCCCCCGAGCCTAAAAATATCAGCCAGCAGTCGCCCTGAATTGCCGCATCTATTAGATGCGACAGTCCCGGCACTCTACCCGGCTCATCCCGAATTGCCCTGGCTCGGTGGCAATCGGAGTAATAAGGAGTTAATGGCAGCCCATAGCGGTCACTAAGTCCTAGGTTAATTATGGCAGGCGTTTATGAGATACCACCAATGATTAACTTGTAAGTGAAAGTAAATAAACACATACACTCGAAAAAATCCTTTATTTGGAAAAAAAAAACGAAAAAAACACCCTCTTTCACCCCTTTATTAAAATCCCCAAATACCCCTCCAGGTGCGGTGTAATCCACACGAGGCCCCGTGACGCATCCAGCTCTGCTACATGAAGCTAACAGAAGCGGCCGTACAACAGTGGTGCTGTCACCTAGGTGACCCGTGGCCACCGCTCTCAGGTGGAGGACTCCAGCTGTGGCCGCGGGTAACCTGAGTGATGGCACCACTGACGCACTGCTCACTTCAGTCACTCAGGGAATTTGCGGTCACCGATGAGTAGAGATGAGCGAACCGGCCGTAGCTCGGCTCGAATTCAGGTTCGACGAACGGAGGTCTCGTTCGAGTTCAGTTCAGTTCGGCGAACTGGTTCGGCGAACCGCTCGAACCGCATAGGAAACAATGGGAGGCAATCACAAACACATAAAAACACCTAGAAAACACCCTCAAAGGTGTCCAAAAGGTGACAAACAACTCACAACACAACACAAAGACATGGGAAAGTGACAAGAACAAATTCTAATGCAAAAACAAAACAGCGTTACGAGGAAAAAGAGGACGAGACACAGATATAGGCATGGCATGCCCATTTAAAATCATTTAAAACACCGCAAGGAGTCTCCCTTTTTTTCCAAACATTAAGCCATACAGACACCCCATCAGTGGCAGCACTTGTGCCCTAGTTGTACACTTCACAGGTAGATTTGCATCAAGCACATTCAAAAATACGCCATCCTTAACCCTTCCCAGGATGACACCCGGGTAGGTAGCAAAATCTTT
This sequence comes from Anomaloglossus baeobatrachus, assembly GCF_048569485.1. NCBI lineage: Eukaryota > Metazoa > Chordata > Amphibia > Anura > Aromobatidae > Anomaloglossus > Anomaloglossus baeobatrachus. The sequence goes on along the minus strand of NC_134354.1, from coordinate 173,089,730 downwards.
GCTGATCCCAGCTCTGTTCATCTTGGATCATTTTTAGAAACACTGCAAACAATGGTTACTCCAAGTGGAGTCTCCCTTTTTTCCAAAAATTGGGCCACACAGACACCAACCCCTTCAGTGGCAGCACTTGTGCCCCAGTTGTACACTTCACAGGTAGATTTGCATCAAGCACATTCAAAAATACGCCATACTTAACCGTCCCCAGGATGACACCGGGGTAGGTAGCAAAGTCTTTGCTGAATCATGACTTGTTCATCTTGGCTCCTTTTAAAAAACACAGCAAGCAAGGGTTACTCCAAGCGGAGTCTCCCTTTTTTTCCAAAAATTGGGCCACACACACACCCACCCCTTCAGTGGCAGCACTTGTGCCCCAGTTGTACACTTCACAGGTAGATTTGCATCAAGCACATTCAAAATCCACAAGCATTTACTCTCCCCAGGACACAGGGGTAGTAAATTCCTTGTGGTTCCATGACTTGTTCATTTTGATGAACGTTAGTCTGTCCACATTGTCACTGGACAGACGCGTGCGCTTATCTGTCAGCACTAGTTGAGCGCGGTTCGTGGTTCGTGGTTCTCCAGTTCGCGGCTCGAGTGATTTTGGGGGCTGTTCTAGATCGAACTAGAACTCGAGCTTATTGCTAAAAGCTCGATAGTTCTAGATACGTTCGAGAACGGTTCTAGCAGCAAAAAGCAGGGCTTTTTACAGCTGCAGTGTGCAGGAGCCATCGCTGGCAGCCTGCCACAAGCTGGTAACCAAGATAAACATCGGGTATCCAACCAAAGCGCTTTGGTTAGTAACCCGATGTTTATCCTAGTTACGTGCAGGAAGCCCACATTTCCCCGCTCAGCTCGCTCCGCCCCCTCCTGCCCACGGCATGTACACACACACTCACACACACACTCACACACACACACACACTCTGCACACATGGCCCCGCTCGGCTTACCTGCAGTGATGAAGTCCCGCCATCCCGACCTCAGCACTGTCACTGTCCTCTATGGCCGCCGCTTGTCACATCACCTTCTCTCGCTTCCGACCCGAGACTGACTAGCGGTGACGTCACGGGCCTCTCGCGATACTTGGCTGTGAAGGCGGCGGTCATTGAACTCAGTGACAGGGGCTGTCAGTGTGCTGGAGATCAGCGCAGGTAATGTACCTCGCTGACAGCAGCACTTGTCATCCCCTGCAGTGACCTGGGCTGACCCATTGATGTTAGCTCAGGTCACTGCACTGCTCTCCCAGCCAATGGGGAACATTCTGCTCTTCATTGACTGGGACAGTGTGGATCGTCATGGCAACCCCTTGGATTACACCAGACCTGGATTTGTTTTTCTTTCTAATAAATTGGTTAAAGAGGGAATGTTTTGGGGAGTGTTTTTTCAAATAAAAATGTGTTTGTCGTCTATTTTTTTTTATTACTGACTGGGTTGGTGATGTCGGGTATCTGATAGACGCCTGACCTCACCAACCCCAGGGCTTGATGCCAGGTGACATAATACATCTGGTATTAACCCCATATATTACCCCGTTTGCTACCGCACCAGGGCGCGGGATTAGCTGGGGCAAAGCACCAGGATTGGCGCATCTAATGGATGCGCCACTTCTGGGGCGGCTGCGGCCTGCTATTTTTAGGCTGGGGAGAGTCCAATAACCATAGACCTCCCTAGTCTGAGAATATCAGACCCCAGCTGTCTGCTTTACCTTGGCTGGTGATCCAATTTTGGGGGGACCCCTACGTGTTTTTTTTTTTTTAATTATTTATTTAATTTAAAATAACAGCGTGGGGTGCCCTCAGTTTTGGATTACCAGCCAAGGTGAGGTTGCCAGCTGTGGTCTGCAGGCTGCAGCCGTCTGCTTTATCCTAGCTGGCTACAAAACTAGGTGGAACCCTACGTCATTTTTTTTTTTCATTTTTTTGGCTAAATACAAAGCTAAGCACCCCTTAGTGCCACATGAAAGGCACCAAAGGGTGCAAAATTACAAAATGCAGGAGAGTGGGACATTATGTGTCTTTCTGCCATTATAATGACAGAAAAGACTGATATGAAGTGTACAAGCACAAGAAAATCACCAGCGCGCTTTACGCTTTGAAAAGCAGTAGAAAATGGCACTGGAGTGAACATGTGACCGCCTCATGTAGGATGAAGCTATGGACCCTGGGTAAATGTATGCATTTACCCTCCTTCAGTTTTTTTGCAGTACACAAAAAAAACGGAAGGCACACGGATGACAAACAGATGACATACGGACCATCTACGGAACGGAAACGGATGCCACACGGATGCACCCGTGAAAAAAAACGGACTGTTTTTTGCAGACCACAAAAATGGATCGGTCATGTTAATGTAGCCTTATTCTGATCTGCCGTTTATAAACAGCAGGCAGAAATAAATGAATAGCGTCCCCCAGCGTCAGAAAATCTCCGGGGTTTCAGGGCTAGCTGAGACCCTGGAGATCATGATTCAGGACGGTTTTTCTGGTCCCCGCTCACGTGATCACAGGTATACACCGTTTACCGATGATCACGTTACAGTAAATGACAGCGCCGGTAAAAAATTATTTATCTCCCATCTGGCATAAACAAACACTTCTTCTCCACTTCTTCTTCACTTCTTCTTCACTTCTCCACTTTTTCTCCACTTTTTCTCCATTTTTTCTACACATTTTCTCCACCTTTTCTCCACTTTTTCTCCACTTTTTCTCCATTTTTTCCTCCATTTTTTCTCCAGTTTTTCTCCAGTTTTTCTCCACTTTTTCTCCACTTTTTCTCCACTTTTTCTCCACTTTTTCTTCATTTTTTCTCCACTTTTTCTCCATTTTTTTCTACACTTTTTCTCCACTTTTTCTCCATTTTTTTCTCCACTTTTTCTCCACTTTTTCTCCACTTTTTCTCCACTTTTTCAGCACTTTTTCTCCATTTTTTTTCTCCACTTTTTCTCCGTTCTTTTTCTATGGTCGGTCTACCCATTAGCTCTGCCATGCATAGTGTAGCTCTACACCTACTGCACATGTTACTTTATGATTGACATCTCTTTCGTACCAGAGCTGTCTAAGCCTACTCTGACCCCATATTTGTCATTACTATATTGTCCTTGTACTGTATTATGGCATTTGTATCATGTGTTTCATTTCTTGCTGTGTTGCAATTTTTTTGCTGCATCCCAATTGTACCTCTACATTGTTCGAGTTTATGTTATTGTTCTCTCACTCTTATGTGATACTGATTATTGTCATTTTTCAGGATTACATGCAGATAAGTCCAATCTGACGAAGGCTCAGGCCGAAACGTCATTTGTAACTTGTTTTGGACAAAAACATATATGCTTATGAAAAAAAAAAATTCTTAATACGGACAAATAAAGAGTGATTTTGCATTACTATCCGTTGTGACTTACTGACTTAGTCTGGGAGATTTAGAGTGCCGAGGTTACTCACTATTTTTATCTATTATTACCTCTGAGCACCTATATACCAGTGAGCAGAGCTTCCTCTACAGTAGTTCTCCTGATTAGGCATGCCCTTACCTCATGAGCAGGGCATTGCAGCTTTGGTAGTAACCATTACGACATGGACTCTGCTGCTGTGGACCCGGGGAGAGTGAGTGCAGATTCATTGTACCCACACTCCTCACATGAAGGGTCCGCACTCCTAGAAAATGGGGGATACGTTCCCTGAGTGTCTCCCCCCCATATTCTAGACGGTCCAGAGTCGTCGTGGGACCCCTTTATTTTTTTTCTTACAATAAATTGGTGAAAGAGGAAATGTTTTGGGGACTGTTTTTTCAAATAAATTTCTTTTGTCGATTTTTTTTTTTTGTTAGTACTGACAGTTTATGATGTTGGGTATCTATTAGACGCCATGACATCACAAACTGCTGGGCTTGATCTCAGGTGACTTTACAGCTAGTATCAACCAGATTTATTACCCCGTTTGCCACTGCACCAGGGCACGGGATGAGCTGGGGTGAAGCGCCAGGATTGGCGCATGTAGTAGATGCGCCACGTCTGGGGTGCCTGTGGCCTGCTATTTTTAGGCTGTGAAGGCCCAATAACTATGGACCTTCCTACCCTGAGAATACCAGACCACAGCTGTCCGCTTTACCTTGGCTGGTGATCCAATTTGGGGGGGACCCTACTTTTATTGTGTAATTATTAATATTTATAAAATAATTATAAAAAAGAGCCTGAGGGGACCTCCACATTGGATCCCCAACCACGGTAAAGCTGCCAGCTGTGGTTTTCAGGCTACAGCCGTCTGCTTTACCCTAGCTGGCTATCAAAAATGGGGGGACCCAACATCATTTTTTTTTAACTATTTTTTAAATAGAAAAAATTAATGGGCTTCCCTGTATTTTGATTGCCAACCAAGGTAACGGCAGGCAGATGGGGTTGGCAACCCATAGCTGTCTGCTTTATCTGCGCTGAGAATCAAAAATACCGCGGAGCGCTACGTCATTTTTTTAAAGATTTATTTTTACAGCACTGTGATGTCCAGCAATCAAAATACAGGGAAGCCCATTTTGTTTTTAGTTATTTAAATAAATAATTAAAAAAAATATATATGGGCTCCCGCTGCATTTTTTGTATTGCTAGCTAAGGGTAATCCAAGCAGCTACTGACTGCTAACCCCCACTGCTTGGTGTTACCTTACCTTTACCTGGGGCGAAGCCTACGTCATTTGTTTTCTAATTATTTCATGAAATTCATGAAATAATGAAAAAAGGGCTCCCCTATATTTTTGGTTCCCAGCCGGGTACAAATAGGCAACTGGGGGTTGGGGGCAGCCGTACCTGCCTGCTGTACCTGGCTAGCATACAAAAATATGGTGAAGCCCACATAATTTTTTCAGGGGGCAAAAAACTTCTGCATACAGTCCTGGATGGAGTATGCTGAGCCTTTTAGTTCTGCAGCTGCTGTCTGTCTGTATGGAGAAGAGCAGACAGCAGCTGCAGAACTACAAGGCTCAGCATACTCCATCCAGGACTGTATGCAGAAGTTTTTTGCCCACGAATAAAATGACGTGGGCTTCGCCATATTTTTGTATGCTAGCCAGATACAGCAGGCAGCCACGGGCTGCCTCCAACCCCCAGTTGCCTATTTGTACCCGGCTGGGAACCAAAAATATAGGGAAGCCCGTTTTTTTTAATTATTTCACTTATTTCATGAAATAATTAAAAAACAAATGACGTGGGCTTCGCCCCATTTTTGTGTCCAGCCGGGTACAACTAGGCAGCTGGGGATTGGAATCCGCAGCACAGGTTAGCCCGAGGTTTCTGGGCGCCTCTGCTGCGAATTTCGGTCCGCAGCCGTCCCAGAAAACGGCGCTCTCATAGAAGCGCCATCATCTGGCACTGTATCCAACTCTTCCAACAGCCCTGAAGCCGGGTGGCTTGTTGGGTAATCATGAGTTAATACTGGCTTTGTTTTACTAGCTAGTATTAAGCCAGAGATTCTTAATGTCAGGCACGTTTGACCCGGCCATTAAGAATCTCCAATAAAGGGTTAAAAAAAAGACACAACACAGAGAAAATACTTTAATAGAAATTAATACACAAACACATTAGAGACTCCATCTTTATTACCCCCTGTCAGCCCTCCACGATCCTGCTCTTCTGTCTTCCTCGTTCAACAAATGCAGCTCTGCTACATCACTGCTGAATGGGGGAAGACGCTGCTTCCCGTGGAGCATTCACTCCATGAAAGCTGCACGGGAAGCAGCGTGCAGCCTTCACTCCGTGAGTGATCAGTGCTGCTAGCGGTAACAGCGGTAACGCTGACAGACGCATTACCATAGCAACGGTGCTCCCGGAGCCGCGGTTAGCGGTGACGTCACCGCTAACTGCGTTGCTATGGCAACGGTGATCTCCGTTAATGACCGGCTGTGTCAGCTGGTCCCTAACGGAATGGGGAGTCGACCGTGTGCTGGAGCATGTCGCCGGTACACGGCGATACACAAATGTGCACCGTGTACCGGAGAGATGCACTCGCAGGTCCTACATGACGCGTCATAGTCATGTGAACAGTCTGTAGCCAATGAGATAATAGCCACGTGACTGGTCACATGGCTATTTTGACGTCACGATAGGTCCGGCATCTCTGCTGGCAGTGCCGGTCACCGGGAGGATTCAGCGATCATCGGATGGAATAGCGGCAGGAGACAGAGTGCAGGAGGGATCGCGGGGACTGGTAAGTGTTATGGCAATGTTTATTAACTGTTTGTGTACATTTATCATGCATTTTTATGTGTTTGTGATTGCCTCCCATTATAGCCTATTGGTTCGAGTTCGGTTCGTCGAACCGAACTCGAACGGGAGCTCCGTTCGGCGAACCGACCTCGAGCGGAACCGCGACCGGTTCGCTCATCTCTAGTCAGCACACACCCAGCAGCACTGAAGACATGTTCAGAGACAACGTTGGCAGCTGGACCCGACAAAATCTCCAAGGTGTAAGTGGAGAGCTTTTGCCATTTTTCAAGATTTGAAGCCCAAAATGAGCAAGGCTCCAGTTGCAAAGTCATGGCATCGATGTTCATTTGGAGATACTCCTGTATCATCCTCTCCAGCCATTGACTATATGTCAGACTTGTTGTCTCTGGTGGCCTTGCAAAGGATGGTCTAAAAAAATTATGAAAAGATTCAATAAAATTGCTGTTACCAGCACCAGATACGATGCTGCTGGTACGGGTAGACTGTTGAAGATGACTAGACCGTCCCATGTTTGTCAAGTTACAACTGGGAGATTCACTCCCTGCACCATGGTTGTTTGGTGGAAAAGCCGAGCTAAGATCGAGTAACAGCTTCTGCTGATACTCCTGCTTACGTGCGTCCCTTTCTATGGCTGGAATTATGTCACAAAATTTGGACTTGTACCGGGGATCTAATAGTGTAGCAAGCTAGTAGTCATCATCACTTCTAATTTTGACAATATGAGGGTCATGTTGGAGGTAGTGCAGCAAGAAGGCGTTCATGTGTCTTCCGCAGCCATGCGGACCAAGTCCACGCTGTGTTTGTGGCATAGAGGTGCTAACCGTTCTTTCTTCCTCTGACATCTCCCCACAACCTCTTTCAACTGAAATTTGACCAAGGTCTCCCTCATCCGCTGAGTCTTCCATGTCCATGGACAGTTCGTCCTCCATTTTTTCATGTTCTCCTGCACCTTCCTCAACATTTCGCCTGCTAAAATGCGCCCTTGTTGATCCCTGTCCCCCATGGTCCCATGCCTGCCGCATTGGTGATGATGAACGTCTGGACCTTGGTGATGTTGTTGTCTCTTGCGCATATGAATCCTCCTGTAGTTCCTCCCCTTCCTGTTGTCCCACCCCCTGACTCGGAATAGTGTTTAGCGTGTGCTCCAGCATGTAAATGACTGGAATTGTCATGCTGATAATGGCATTGTCAGCGCTAAACATATTCGTCGCCATGTCGAAACTGTGCAGAAGGGTGCATAGGTCCTTGATCTGAGACCACTCCATCAGGGTGATCTGCCCCACCTCTGCATCTCGTTGGCCCAGGCTATACGTCATGACGTATTGCACCAGGGCTCGACGGTGCTGCCACAGTCACTGTAACATGTGGAGAGTCGAATTCAAGCGTGTCGGCACATCGCATTTCAGGCGATGAACCGGCAGGCCGAAAGACTTCTGGAGCAATGCAAGTCGCTCAGCAGCGGTGGTTGAACGGCGGAAGTGAGCAGACAGTTTTTGTGCCCTTTTCAGAAGGCCATGTAGGCCTGGATAGTGTGTTAAAAATTGCTGGACAACAAGGTTCAACACGTGAGCCATACAAGGCATGTGTGTCACCTTGCCCAGGCGAAGGGCTGCACCCTGGTTTGCAGCGTTGTCGCACATGACCTTACCAGGCTGCAGGTTGAGTGGAGACAACCATTTATTAAACTCAGTCTCCAGAGCTGCCCACAACTCAGCCGTTGTGTGACTCTTATTTCCAAGACATTTCAAGCTAAAGACCACCTGATGCCGTTGCGCTCTGCTGCCAGCATAGTAATGAGGGGTGCGTGATTCCTTCTGCGCAGTTACAACGCTGGTGGCCTGACCAGGCAGGCTTGGGGCGGAGGTGGAGGACCCAGATGAGGTGGAGGAGGCAGAAGCAGTGGCGGAACTTGGACAGACAGCGGATTGACACACAAGTCGTGGGAACGGCAAGACTTGTGCAACAGACCCTTCACCATCTATCACCATAGTTACCCAGTGCCCAGTCAGCGACATGTAACGTCCCTGACCATGCTTACTGGTCAAAGTATCGGTGGAGAAATGCACCCGTTCACACACAGAGTTTCTCAAGGAAGCAGTGATGTTGTCTGCGACATGCTGGTGTAGCGCAGGCACACCTTTCTTAGAGAAGTAGTGGCGACTGGGCATCTGGTACTGGGGCACAGCGACAGACATAAGGTCTCTTAAATCCTGTGTGTCCACCAGGCAGAAAGGCAGCATTTTGGTAGCCAAGAGCTTATAGAGGGATAAAGTCAACCTCTTAGCTTTGTCATGGGTCGCAGGAAATGGCCTTTTATTTGTCCACATGTGAGGGACAGAGATCTGGCTGCTGTGTGTAGATGGTGGTGAGTAGGGTGTCCCTGAAAAAATGCAGGTTTGTGAGGAAAGTGCAGGCATAGACATGATGTTGCCTTCATCCAACGTTGATGCTATCGATGTCTGAGAGAGCTGTACACACGCACTTGTTTCCCCTTCCAAACCAACTGACGACCTACCAAGAAAACTGCCTGTTGCGGTTACAGTGATGGAAGTTGTGCGTGGAAAACCAGGTGTGAAAGCTGTCCCCACAGTCCTAGAAGATGAAGAGTGCGCGGATGCACTGGAAGAGGCAGGCGGTGGATGGTTCGCTCCGCTAGAGTGCATTGCAGCACGGTGAGCTTCCCACTGGGACATATGATATTTATTCATGTGACGATTCATGGAAGAAGTTGTCAAACTCCTGAGGTTTTGCCCTCTACTAACAGAATCACGACAAATTTTACATATCACATGATTTGGGCGATCTTTTGCTATGTCAAAAAAAGGTCCAGGCTAGGCAAGGCTTAGAGGGCATGCGAACTGCTGAACCCCCTCGACTAGTGCTCAGAGGCAGAGTGGTGGCTGAGGATGCAGTTGTAGACGTGCTACCAGTACTACTCCTCTGTCCAGGAAGGCGCAAGGTAACTTCGTCGTCAGTAGCATCCTCCTCCACCGCCTCTGTTGACCTCCTCGAGTGCCTGACTGTGGGTTGACAGTAGGTGGGATCTAGAACTTCCTCATCAAGTGTTGTGTTTGCACTCCCCTCGACCTCAGACCAAGCCTCTTCCTGACTTGAATTAATATTTAAGTTGTCATCCCAATCTGGTATCTGCGTCTCATCGTCATCAGTATGTTCCTCATTGTCTATAACCACAGGTGTTACAGTTTGTGACAAAGGGTCAACATTATGCTCAGAAACTTGGTCCTCACGGCCTGAATCTGAGTCACAAAGGTTCTGGGCATCACTGCAGACCATTTCCTGGTCTGTACTCACTGTAGCTTGGGAGCAAACCTCTGATTCCCAGGCTATAGTGTGACTGAACAGCTCTGCAGACTCAGCCATCTCAGTTCCACCATACTGTGCAGGGCGGATGGAGACTTCAGAGCTGAGAGAAAGCAAGTGTGATTGGGATGACAACTCAGAGGACTGGTGTTTTTTGGATGCGGTAGTTGAGGTGGCGGAGAGGGCACTTGTTGGACCACTTGAGATCCATTCAAGCATGTTCTTTTTTGGCCATCATCTACCTTTGTTCCTGTTGTTCATGTCCGTAAAAAAGGGAGCACATCGGATTGTCCACGGTAAGTAGTAGACATCTTACTTTGGCTGGAAGATTGTCTATCTTCAGCAGATGTTAATGGAGCTTTGCCACCTTCCCCATGGACAAACCCTTTTTTTCCTTTTCCAACACGCCTCTTCCCCTTTCTACTAGCATCTGTCATTTTGCCACTCATTTTGATTGCAACAAGATTGTGCACTTAAAATGTGGTAGTAAAAATTGAGAGGTGGTGTAGATTGCAGCGGTGGTCTAGCTTTATCAACAGCAGAATAAACAACAATAACTATCCCTGACAATGCAACTACGGCCCTTAAACTGGCAGCATAGTTTGCTATTAGAATGGCTTAGTAACAATGAGTTTGAGTGTGCAATGCAGAGGTGCCACAAATATCTTTGCACCAGTGGGACAATAATGAAGTCCAACAGCCACTTTTAGGATGCCACTAAGTTTACTCAGTGTTTGCTAGTATAATGGCTTAGTAACAATGAGCTTGAGTTTGCAATGCAGTGGTGCTGCAAATAGCTTTGCACCAGTGGGACAATAATCAAGTCCAACAGCCACATTTAGGATGCCACTACGTTTACTCAGTGTTTGCTAGTATAATGGCTTAGTAACAATGAGCTTGAGTGTGCAATGCAGAGGTGCTGCAAATAGATTTGCACTAGTGGGACACTAATGGAAGTCCAACAGCCACTTTTAGGATGCCACTAAGTTTACTCAGTGTTTGCTAGTATAATGGCTTAGTAACAATGAGTTTGAGTGTGCAATGCAGTTGTGCTGTAAATAGCTTTTCACCAGTGCCACTTACAGCCACTTTTAGGATGCCACTTAGTTTACTCAGTGTTTGCTAGTATAATGGCTTAGTAACAATGAGCTGGAGTGTGCAAAGGGCAGGAGGGTACAGTGGCAGGGTTGTGGGTCTGTGTAGAGGAAAGGAAGCCTCCCTTTCTATCCCTCCTAATGGGGAAATGCAGCGAGGAAGTCCCTGACCTTAGCTACACAGACGCTCTTATCTGTAGCTGTTAAAATATGTTTCCACGGACCTGACTGTCACCTATGGCTCTGAGCCTACTATTATTAGCCCTTACAAGGGCTAAAAGAAACTTCTATCTCTATTCTGTATAGCGCTGTGTGTAGAGAGTACACAGCAGTATCGGAGACAGGAGCTATGCCAGCGGTGACTGACACCCAGATGCAGAAGGCAGATAATGGTGTCCGGACGGGCAGATACCCATTTTTATAATGCAGGGACATGTGACATGGATATCCTATCACACATGTCGTTGCTTCTCTGGCTAAAAGTCCACTTAGCTGTGTGTGTGTCTGGGATTGGCTGATTTGCTGGCCCGCCCCACTACACGTGTGCGCTTAGGGAAGGAAGACAAGGGAAAAAAAAAAATCCATTAAAAAAAGCCATTATCCCAGCAGCAGTGATCTGAATGCGCTGTTCCCGCACACTATACGCTGAAATTTCATAATAGTGTGAGTCACAGAGTGACTTACACTATTACAGCGGAAAGCCAGCTAGTAATTAGCTTGGTTTTTGCTGCTAGAACCGTTCTCGAACGTAACTAAAACTATCGAGCTTTAGCAAAAAGCTCCAGTTCTAGTTCGATCTAGAACAGCCCTCAAAATCACTCGAACCACGAACTGGAGAACCACGAACCGCGCTCAACTCTACCGGTGACTCCTTCACCTGTGATCGCAAATCAGGCCACGGCACAAAGACAGAGCCACGCGATGGCAATGAACTCGGGTGTAGTTCATCCAAGTTAATTCTGATTGTGTGGCTCTGTCCGCTGCCAGCCATGCTCTATGCTCTGCTTACTGTCAATAAATAGAAATATTCCCCATCATCTCTGCTTGTTGACATTGAATGGAAACAATCTCCAACACCTCTGCTTGCTGTCAGTGAATGGAAACATTGCCCACCATCTCTGCTTGCTGTCAGTGAGCGGAAACATTCCCCATCATCTCTGCTTGCTGTCAGTGAATAGAAAAATACCCCAAAACGTCAGCTTGCTGTAAGTGAATGGAAATATTCCTCACAATCTCTGCTTGCTTTCAGTGAATGGAAACATTCCCCACTATCTCTGCTTGCTGTCAGTGAATGGAAACTGTTGTGAATACGTTTTCCTGTTTGGAGCTCCCTCTTGTGGTCACTGCTGGCAGTGCAGTTGATGTGTGGAATGGAAGCGACACACCTGCAGAGGACTGGCAATCAGGGTCAGATTGGGCTATTTAACTTAGTAGCTTTCTCTTGTTACTTGCCGGTGGTCAATTGCTCCTGTGTGTTAATGACATTCTGCAACCATTTCTGCTCACTTCCCTCAGATAAGTGGTCTTGTACCACTGCTGTTTGTTTACCACCTTTTGTCATTGTTCTGCTTTTATATTATGCATTATGCATGATTCCTAATTTGTCTGTATGGAGTTTGTGGTGGAATGGGATCATTCCCTGCTGGGAGTGTCTGTATACTTAGCTCCATGATTCTGCAAGATTTGTGTTTTTTTTATGCCTGGTATTATTCAGTCCCTCATCTGTATTAGTCTTTTTGGGACCCCGGTAACATCTGAGTGCTGGTACAGTCGGAGAGAGGTTTAGTAACCTCAGGATTTTTCCATATCAGTAGTGCTGATTAGAGATGAGCGAACCGGTCGCGGTTCCGCTCGAGGTCGGTTCGCCGAACGGGGGTCCCGTTCGAGTTCGGCTCGTAGAACGTTCGACGAACCAAACTCGAACCTATAGGCTATAATGGGAGGCAATCACAAACACATAAAAATGCATAATAAATGTACACAAACAGTTAATAAACATTGCCATAACACTTACCGGTCCGCTGCACTCTGTCTCCTGCCGCTATTCCATCCGATGATCGCTGAATCCTCCCGGTGACCGGCACTGCAAGCAGTGATACAGGACCTATCGTGACGTCAAAATAGCCATGTGACCAGTCAGGCGGCTATTATCTCATTGGCTACAGACTGGTCACATGACTATGACGTGTCATGTAGGACCTGCGAGTGCATCTCTCCGGTACACGGTGCACATTTGTGTATCGCCGTGTACCGGCGACATGCTCTAGCACACGGTTGACTCCCCATTCCGTTAGGGACCGACTGACACAGCCGGTCATTAACGGAGATCACCGATGCCATAGCAACGCAGTTAGCGGTGACGTCACCGCTAACCGCGGCTCCGAGAGCACCGTTGCTATGGTAACGCGTCTGTCAGCGTTACCGCTGACAGCGAGCAGCACTGATTACTCACGGAGTGAAGGCTGCACGCTGCTTCTCGTGCAGCTTTCACGGAGTAAAGGCTCCACGGGAAGCAGCGTCTTCCCCCATGCAGCAGTGATGTAGCAGAGCTGCATTTGTTGAACGAGAAAGACAGAAGACCATGGATCGTGGAGGGCTGACAGGGGGTAATAAAGATGGAGTCTCTAATGTGTCTGTGTATTTGTTTCTATTAAAGTATTTTTTCTCTGTGTGGTGTCTTTTTTTTAACCCTTTATTAGAGATTCTTAATGGCCGGGTCAAACGTGCCTGACATTAAGAATCTCTGGCTTAATACTGGCTAGTAAAACAAAGCCAGTATTAACTCATGATTACCCAACAAGCCACCCGGCTCCAGGGCTGTTGGAAGAGTTGGATACAGCGCCAGATGATGGCGCTTCTATGAGAGCGCAATTTTCTGGGACGGCTGCGGACTGAAATTCGCAGCAGAGGCGCCCAGAAACCTCGGGCTAACCTGTGCTGCGGATTCCAATCCCCAGCTGCCTAGTTGTACCCGGCTGGACACAAAAATGGGGCGAAGCCCACGTCATTTGTTTTTTAATTATTTCATGAAATAAGTGAAATAATTAAAAAAAAAAGGGCTTCCCTATATTTTTGGTTCCCAGCCGGGTACAAATAGGCAACTGGGGGTTGGAGGCAGCCCGTGGCTGCCTGCTGTACCTGGCTAGCATACAAAAATATGGCAAAGCCCACGTCATTTTTTTGGCGGGCAAAAAACTTCTGCATACAGTCCTGGATGGAGTATGCTGAGCCTTGTAGTTCTGCAGCTGCTGTCTGCTCTTCTCCATACAGACACACAGCAGCTGCAGAACTACAAGGCTCATCATACTCAGCATACTCCATCCAGGACTGTATGCAGAAGTTTTTTGCTGAAAAAATTATGTGGGCTTCGCCATATTTTTGTATGCTAGCCAGGTACAGCAGGCAGGTACGGCTGCCCCCAACCCCCAGTTGCCTATTTGTACCGGGCTGGGAACCAAAAATAAAGGGAAGCCCTTTTTTTATTATTTCATGAATTTCATGAAATAATTAGAAAACAAATGACGTAGGCTTCGCTCCATTTTGTGTCCAGCCAGGTACATCTAGGCAGCTGGGGATTGGAATACGCAGCACAGGTTGGCCTGAGCTTTCTGGGCCCCACTGCTGCGAATTGCAGTCTGCAGCCGCCTCAGAAAATGGCACTTTCATAGAAGCGCCATCTTCTAGCGCTGTATCCAACTCTTCCAGCACCTGCCTGCTATACCTGGCTAGCATACAAAAATATGGCGAAGCTCACGTCCTTTTTTTGTAGTTTTTTGGCCAAAAAATTAAAAAATGCTTCCCTGGATTTTCCATTGCCAGTGAAGGTAACACCAAGCAGTGGGGGTTAGCAGCCAGTAGCTGCTTGGATTACCCTTAGCTAGCAATACAAAATATGCAGCGGGAGCCCATATATATTTTTTTTAATTATTTATTTAAATAACTCTAAACAAAATGAGCTTCCCTGTATTTTGATTGTTGGACATCACAGTGCTGTAAAAATAAATCTTTAAAAAAAAATGACATAGCGCTCCGCGGGATTTTTGATTCTCAGCGCAGATAAAGCAGACAGCTATGGGTTGCCACCCCCACCTGCCTGTCGTTACCTTGGTTGGCAATCAAAATACAGGGAAGCCCATTAATTTTTTCTATTTAAAAAATAGTTAAAAAAAAATGACGTTGGGTCCCCCCATTTTTGATAGCCAGCTAGGGTAAAGCAAACGTCTGTAGCCTGAAAACCACAGCTGGCAGCTTTACCGTGGTTGGGGATCCAATGTGGAGGTCCCCCCAGGCTCTTTTTTTTATAATTATTTTATAAATATTAATAATTACACAAAAAAAGTAGGGTCCCCTCCAAATTGGATCACCAGCCAAGGTAAAGCGGACAGCTGTGGTCTGGTATTCTCAGGGTGGGAAGGTCCATAGTTATTGGGCCTTCACAGCCTAAAAATAGCAGAGCGCAGGAACCCCAGACGTGGCGCATCCACTAGATGCGCCAATCCTGGCGTTTCACCCCAGCTCATCCCGTGCCCTGGTGCAGTGGCAAACAAGGTATTAAATCGGGTTGATACTAGCTGTAAAGTCACCTGAGATCAAGCCCAGCAGTTTGTGATGTCATGGCGTCTATTAGATACCCAACATCATAAACTGTCAGTACTAACAAAAGCAAAAAATCGACAAAAGAAATTTATTTGAAAAAACAGTCCCCAAAACATTTCCTCTTTCACCAATTTATTGTAAGAAAAAAAATAAAGGGGTCCCACGACGACTCTGGACCGTCTAGAATATGGGGGGGAGACACTCAGGGAACGTATCCCCCATTTTCTAGGAGTGCGGACCCTTCATATGAGGAGTGTGGGTGCAATGAATCTGCACTCACTCTCCCCGGGTCCACAGCAGCAGAGTCCATGTCGTAATGGTTGCTACCAAAGCTGCAATGCCCTGCTCATGAGGTAAGGGCATGCCTAATCAGGAGAACTACTGTAGAGGAAGCTCTGCTCACTGGTATATAGGTGCTCAGAGGTAATAATAGATAAAATTAGTGAGTAACCTCGGCACTCTAAATCTCCCAGACTAAGTCAGTAAGTCACAACGGATAGTAATGCAAAATCACTCTTTATTGGTCCGTATTAAGAAAAAAAATGTTTTCATAAGCATATATGTTTTTGTCCAAAACAAGTTACAAATGGCGTTTCGGCCTGAGCCTTCGTCAGATTGGACTTATCTGCATGTAATCCTGAAAAATGACAATAATCAGTATCACATAAGAGTGAGAGAACAATAACATAAACTCGAACAATGTAGAGGTACAATTGGGATGCAGCAAAAAAATTTCAACACAGCAAGAAATGAAACACAAGATACAAATGTCATAATACAGTACAATATAGTAATGACAAATATGGGGTCAAAGTAGGCTTAGACAGCTCTGGTGCGAAAGAGATGTCAATCATAAAGTAACATGTGCAGTAGGTGTAGAGCTACACTATGCATGGCAGAGCTAATGGGTAGACCGACCATAGAAAAAGAACGGAGAAAAAGTGGAGAAAAAGTGGAGAAAAAGTGGAGGAAAAGTGGAGAAAAAGTGGAGAAAAAATGGAGAAAAAGTGGAGAAAAAGTGGAGAAAAAGTGGATAAAAAGTGGAGAAAAAGTGGAGAAAAAGTGGAGGAAAAGTGGAGAAAAAGTGGAGGAAAAGTGGAGAAAAAGTGGAGAAAAAGTGGAGAAAAAGTGGAGAAAAAGTGGAGAAAAAGTGGATAAAAAGTGGATAAAAAGTGGAGGAAAAGTGGAGGAAAAGTGGAGAAAAAGTGGAGAAAAAGTGGAGAAAAAGTGGAGAAAAAGTGGAGAAAAAGTGGAGAAAAAGTGGAGAAAAAGTGGATAAAAAGTGGAGAAAAAGTGGAGGAAAAGTGGAGGAAAAGTGGAGAAAAAGTGGAGAAAAAGTGGAGAAAAAGTGGAGAAAAAATGTAGAAAAAGTGGAGAAAAAGTGGAGAAAAAGTGGAGAAAAAGTGGAGAAAAAGTGGAGAAAAAGTGGAGAAGTGGAGAAGTGGAGAAGAAGGGGAGAAGAAGTGGAGAAGTGTTTGTTCATGCCAGATGGGAGATAAATAATTTTTTACCGGCGCTGTCATTTACTGTAACGTGATCATCGGTGTACGGTGTATACCTGTGATCACGTGAGCGGGGACCGGAAAAACCATCCTGAATCATGATCTCCAGGGTCTCAGCTAGCCCTGAAACCCCGGAGATTTTCTGACGCCGGGGGGCGTTATTCACTTATTTCTGCCTGCGGTTTATAAACGGCAGATCAGAATAAGGCTACATTAACACAACCAATCCATTTTTGTGGTCTGCAAAAAACAGTCCGTTTTTTTTCACGTGTGCATCCGTGTGGCATCCGTTTCCGTTCCGTAGACGGTCCATATGTCATCTGTTTGTCATCCGTGTGCCTTCTGTTTTTTTTGTGTACTGCAAAAAAACTGAATGAGGGTAAATGCATAAATTTACCAGGATCCATAGCTTCATCCTACATGAGGCGGTCACATGTTCACTCCAGTGCCATTTTCTACTGCTTTTCACAGCGTAGAGCACTCTGGTGATTTTCCTGTGCTTGTGCACTTCATATCAGTCTTTTCTGTCATTATAATGGAAGAAAGACACATAATGTCCCACTCTCCTGCATTTTGTAATTTTGCACCCTTTGGTGCCTTTCATGTGGCACTAAGGGGGGCTTAGCTTTGTATTTAGCCAAAAAAATGAAAAAAAAAAAATGTCGTATGGTTCCCCCTAGTTTTGTAGCCAGCTAGGGTAAAGCAGACGGCTGCAGCCTGCAGACCACAGCTGGCAACCTCACCTTGGCTGGTAATCCAAAACTGAGGGCACCCCACACTGTTATTTTAAATTAAATAAATAATTTAAAAAAAAAAAACACGTAGGGGTCCCCCCAAAATTGGATCACCAGCCAAGGTAAAGCAGACAGCTGGGGTCTGATATTCTCAGACTAGGGAGGTCCATGGTTATTGGACTCTCCCCAGCCTAAAAATAGCAGGCTGCAGCCGCCCCAGAAGTGGCGCATCCATTAGATGCGCCAATCCTGGTGCTTCGCCCCAGCTCATCCCGCGCCCTGGTGCGGTGGCAAACGGGGTAATATATGGGGTTAATACCAGATGTGTAATGTCACCTGGCATCAAGCCCTGGGGTTGGTGAGGTCAGGCATCTATCAGATACCCGACATCACCAACCCAGTCAGTAATAAAAAAAAATAGACGACAAACACATTTTTATTTGAAAAAACACTCCCCAATACATTCCCTCTTTAACCAATTTATTAGAAAGAAAAACAAATCCAGGTCTGGTATAATCCAAGGGGTTGCCATGACGATCCACACTGTCCCAGTCAATGAAGAGCAGGATGTTCCCCATTGGCTGGGAGAGCAGTGCAGTGACCTGAGCTAACATCAATGGGTCAGCCCAGGTCACTGCAGGGCATGACAAGTGCTGCTGTCAGTGAGGTACATTACCTGCGCTGATCTCCAGCACACTGACAGCACCTGTCACTGAGTTCAATGACCGGCGCCTTCACACCAAGTATCGCGAGAGGCCCGTGATGTCACCGCTAGTCAGTCTCGGGTCGGAAGCGAGAGAAGGTGATGTGACAAGGGGCGGCCATGGAGGACAGTGACAGCGCTGAGGTCGGGATGGCGGGACTTCATCACCGCAGGTAAGCCGAGCTGTGTGTGTGTGTGTGTGTACGTGTGTGTACGTGTGTATATGCCGCGGGCAGGAGGGGGCGGAGTGAGCTGAGCGGGGAAGTGTCGGCTTCCTGTATGTAACTAGGATAAACATCGGGTTACTAACCAAAGCGCTTTGGTTGGATACCCGATGTTTATCTTGGTTACCAGCTTGTGGCAGGCTGCCAGCGATGGCTCCTGCACACTGTAGCTGTAAAAAGCCCTGCTTTTTGCTGCTAGAACCGTTCTCAAATGTATCTAGAACGTATCTAGTTCTAGTTCGATCTAGAACAGCCCCCAAAATCACTCGAGCCCCGAACTGGAGAACCTCGAACCGCGAACCGCGCTCAACTCTAGTGCTGATATTTATTAAGGTTTTTACGGCTGCAGACATTTGCTCTTTCCTATCTTTTTCTATAAAGATAGTTTGGGCCTCACCTTTGCTGAAATCTGTCCTTTCTGGCTTTGTATTGTGTTTTTCTATATCACCGTAGCCTTTACATGTGGGGGCTATCTATCTATCTTTGGGGACTACTCCGAGGCAGATTAGCTTTCTTATATTTCTATTTGTGAGATTATTTAGTTCTCCGGCTTTGTCGAGATGTCCAGGTCATCATAGGCACGCCCCACAGCTACTGTTAGTTGTGTGTCAGGATTAGGTCTGCAGTCCGTTAGGTTTCCAGCCACTCTGTTACCTTTTTGAGATTCCGCATTATTTGATCCTCCTCGATCCCTGAATCATAACAGGAAACATTCCCCATCATCTCTGCTTGCTGTCATTGAATGGAAACATTCCATCATCTCTGCTAGCTGTCAGTGAATGGAAACATTTCCCACCATATCTGCTTGTTGTCAGTGAGTGAAACATTCCCCATCATCTCTATTTGCTGTCATTGAATGGAAACATTCCCCAACATGTCTGCTTGCTGTCAGTGAATGGAAACATTCCCCAACATGTCAGCTTGCTGTCAGTGACTGGAAATATTCCCCACCATGTCTGCTTGCTGTCAGTGAATGGAAACATTCCCAACCATCTCTGCTTGCTGTCAGTAAGTGGAAACATTCCCCATCATCTCTGCTTGCTGTCTCTTCTTGCTGCCAGTGAATGGAAATATTCCCCACCATCTCTGCTTGCTGTCAGTGAATGGAAACATTTCCCACCATCTCTGCTTGCTGTCAGTAAGTGGAAACATTCCCCATCACCTCTGCTTGCTGTCATTGAATGGAAACATTCCACAACACGTTTGCTTGCTGTCAGTGAATGGAAACATTCCCCACCATCTCTGCTTGCTGTCAGTGAGTGGCAACATTTCCGATCAGCGTTTTGGATGCATTTTTGACAGTGCGGTCCCAGTCATCCCGATATAACATGGCTGGCTGTGAGACATAGCCGCGCAATCAGAATGAACTCGGATGAACTTCACCTGACTTCATTGCCATCATATGGCTCTGTCTGTGTGCCACGGCCTGATTTGCGATCACAGGTGAAGGACTCACCGGTGACCGCAAATCTCCTGAGTGACTGAAGTAAACCACGCGATCAGCGGTGCCGTCACTCAGGTGACCCGCAGCAAGCTGGAGTCCTCCACCTGAAAGCTGTGGCAGCGGGTCACCTGAGTGACGGCACCGCTGATTGCGTGGCTCACTTCAGTTGCTGTGTGGAGCTGACAGAGAGCAGTGGTGTTCTACGGCCACTTCTGTCAGCTTCATGTAGCAGAGCTGGATGCGTCGCGGGACCTCGTGAGGATTATGCCGGACCTGGAGGGGTATTTGGGGATTTTAATAAAGTGGGGAAAGAGGGGTTTTTTTCATTTTTTTAATCCAAATAAAGGATTTTTTCAGGTGTATGAGTTTATTTACTTTCACTTACAGGTTAATCATTGGGGGTGTCTCATAGATGCCTGCCATGATTAACCCAGGACTTAGTGGCAGCTATGGGCTGCCATTAACTCTTTATTACCCTGATTGCCACCGATATATTCCTAGAGTCCTGTAAAAAATATATACCCTCTGGTAATAAAATGTCCAGTAATAAAAAGAAACCACTATGGGTAAATAAGACTATACAAAGTATAATAAAACAAAAACAAAGGGCGTTTAAAATCTTGAAGGATGAGAATACAGAAATAGCATTTAAGATGTATAAAGATATCAATAGGAAATGTAAAAAAGAAATCAAGCAAGCAAAATTAGCTATTGAAACAAAAATTGCCAAGAACATTAAAATAAATCCCAAAATCTGTTATAAGTACATTGATGCCAAAAGGAAAACAAAGAATAGTTTTGGCTCCTTAAAATATATTAACAAATTAGTTATAGAGGACAAACAAAAGACTGAGATATTAAACAGGCACTTTTCATCCGTGTTCACCAAGGAACTGACTGTTCCAGGAATCATTCAACAAGTGAAAAGTCAAAGTTCCCCACCCAATATAATTTATTTAACACAAGATGAAATACGCCTGTGTCTGAGTAAATTAAACATTGACAAATCCCCTGGGCCATATGGCATTCATCCGCGAATATTGAGGGAATTGAGCTCAGTAATCGACAGACCACTGTATCTAATCTTCTTAGACTCACTTGTAACAGGATTGGTGCCTCAGCATTGGAGGATTGCTGATGTGGTACCAATATTTAAGAAAGGTAAAAGTGTGGATGCAGGCAACTACCGTCCAGTAAGCCTGACATCAGTAGTATGCAAAGTTTTTGAGGGCATTTTACGGCATGACATGCAAAAATATATTGCAGAACATAATATGATAACTGACAGACAGCATGGATTCATGAAAGATAGGTCGTGTCTAACCAAAATGTTGGGGTTCTATGAGGAGGTAAGTGCAAATCTGGATATTGGTAACATAGATGAATTGATTTATTTGGACTTTCAAAGGCCTTTTATACTGTACCTCATAATAGCCTTATACTGAAGCTCCAGAAGCAGGGACTAGGGGAAATTATATATGCAACTGGGTAAGGAATTGGCTAAAAGATAGGAAACAAAGAGTAGTCATAAATGGTACATTCTTTAAATGAGCTGCAGTCAGCAGTGGGGTGCCGCAGGGATCTGTGCTAGGACCGATTCTTTTTAATCTCTAAATTAATGACCTTGTGGATGGGATTGATAGTAAAGTGTCAGTCTTTGCTGACGACACCAAACTATGTAGGATATTAAAAACTGACCTTGATAGTACAATATTACAAAATGATCTGGATAACATGTCAGAATGGGCAGATACTTGGCAAATGAGATTTAATGTTGATAAATGTAAAGTAAGGCACCTAGGACGGAGTAATCCTATAACTGCTTATTCATTAAATGGAACTAAACTTGGGACTACAGAACAGGAAAAGGACTTGGGTACTCTGGTTACAAATAAGCTGAACAGTAGTACTCAATGTCAAGCATCAGCTGCTAAAGCAAACAAGATTTTAGGGTGTATAAAAAGAGAGATTAGATCCCGTGATCCCAACATATTGTTACACCTCTATATATCCCTTGTAAGGCCACATTTGGAATATGGGATCCAATTTTGGGCTCCAGATTTTAAAAAGGACTTTCAGAAGTTAGTTCAAAGATGGCTAACTAGACTACTACAAGGAATGGAAGGCCTCCCATATGATGAGTGGTTGAAAAAGTTAGATATGGTTAGCTTAGAAAAATGACATCTCAGAGGAGATCTCATTTATATGTATAAATACATGTGTGGTCAATATATAAGGGACTGGCACATGACTTATTCCTTCCAAAGACAATACTAAGGACCAGGGGGCATATACTGCGAGTGGAAGAAAAACAATCCGCAGCTAAATAGGAAAGGGTTCTTTACAGTTAGAGCAGTCAGACTGTGGAATGCCATACCACAAGAGGTAGCAATGGCACATACTATAACAGCTTTTATAAAAGAGCTGGATGACTTCCTCAGTACACATAACATTGTTGGTTATAAGTGACTTAGTCACAAAATGTAGAATTGGTGAAGGAAGGTTGAACTAGACCTACAGTAGGTCTTTTTTCAACCTATGTAACTATGTAACTATGTAACTCCTTGCCTGAGATCAGGAATCCATTTGCCACTTTAGTCCTTAGTTAATTTAGAAGAGCAAGCTATCCTATAGGCTCGTTTCTTCCTTCGCATACAACACTTATTACGCATGTCTGCGTGTTACAGTACCATAGGTCTGTTCACTTATCATAAGTCATCCCTATCTAATAACCAAGTAACTGCATCCCTTATAGCTCCTCCCATTTTGGGTAGTCCCAATAGTTAACCCTATTTGCAGCTAATTAAGCGTAAATAAAACATCAAACATACAAAACTACCTTTCAAACAACACAATGTATTATATAACCGTAAGATCGTCAATGAATCTTCAGTGGAGTGTGGGAGGAGTTTCCACTCCTGTAAACTAAAACAAATGCACTTTAATACCAGTCTATAAAATGAGTGACAATACAGAAGATGTTTGAAATAATTTTTATTTTAAAACTTTTGTTATAGTGTTATTTTTCAGCTTTTTTTATTACATAAAATCTACTGAGTTAATTAGTGGAATAGTCTACGTTTGTATAAAATAACATTTAATGCACTTATTGACACAAGAAATATATCAGCTTGCACCAGGTTAGTCAGGATCACTTTATAACCATATGCAGTACAATCTACAATCTACATTTAACATTCAAGAAATGTGGATGTGATCTCATGAAGACTCACAGCCACTGTAAGTTTAAAGATGCAGAGGAATTATGCGTATTTTGGTGATTTAAATTTTTATAGGGAGCTTGAGAAAAATGCATGTCAAATCGAAATAGTGTATTATAGTTTGGAATCACACTGTATTTGCGGTAAAAAAAACAAACAGAAAAAATTATGCTTTATATCTGGAAAGGAAACACATGAAAAAATATTATTATTACTATAGTGCCATTTATTCCATGGCACTTTACATGTAAAAAGTAGTATACATAGTGGGGACAAGTACAATAATTATAAGCAAAACAAGGCCCAGATTACTACAGGAGGAGAGAGGACCCTGCCCACGAGGGCTCACAGTCTACAAGGGATGGGTGAGGATACAGTAGGTGAGGGTGGAGGTGGTCGTGCGACGCTATAGCAGACTGAGGGTTACTGCAGGTTGTAGGTTTGTTGGAAGAGGTGGCTCTTCAGATTCCTTATGTAGCTTGCCAAGGTAGGCGAGAGTCTGATGTGTTGGGGCAGAGAGTTCCATAGGATGGGGGAATGCATTTGAGAAATCTTGAA
Source organism: Anomaloglossus baeobatrachus (assembly GCF_048569485.1). Classification (NCBI taxonomy): domain Eukaryota; kingdom Metazoa; phylum Chordata; class Amphibia; order Anura; family Aromobatidae; genus Anomaloglossus; species Anomaloglossus baeobatrachus. Next base: position 173,066,124 of record NC_134354.1, on the reverse strand, counting down.
TGCGGTTGTGGGAGGAGGAGATGAGAGGGAAGTTGAGAAGGAGATCTTGTGAGGATTGAAGGTTATGTGCGGGTAAGTATTGGGAGACTAGGTCACAGATGTAAGGAGAAGACAGGTTGTGGAAAAAAATGGAAAACACTTGAAAAGCACAACAAAAGCACTATAAATAGAGGAGATTGCTATTTTGTTTTTAAGGTATAAATTTTATGGAGAAAAATGCAGCCTAAATCTATGTGCGCACATTGAAGATTTGGTACAGACATTTTCTGCATCAAATCTGCATAAAAAAATGCATCAAAAGCGCACTGTGCACACACCGCCTAAAAAGTCTTACATTCTTTTAACTTTCATATACATATGTTATTTATGCTATGTTTACATTTTACTTGCCAAAAAAACAGCTCTCAGTCATACAATATCAGGGTCTGGCAACATTTTGCTGCATTTTCCATGTGGTGAGGTTCCATAAAAATTCTTTACAGCAGCTGCATTCTTTGGGGTTTCCTTTTGTGGTGAAAGAAGCCAATGCTCTTATAAATAGATAGTTTGTAATATGACTTACTATTGGTTTAGTGCCAAATGCCTAGTTTCTAAAAGTGGTACTTAAATAAATATTTTTAAATTGTACCCTTGTATTGCTCAATTGCAATTCTTATTAACCTTTTAACAGCCCAATCACTGATAAAAGTGGAATATATATATATAAATCATATTTTTTTACTCCAATTAAATATATTCAAACTATATTCCACTGTAGTACAAGGGTCTACTATATATCTCTGCAGTAAAGATAATGTATAATAGATCATTCAACCGAGGAGACCTAGAAAGAATCTGAAACACAGTATTATCCACACTACTGTAAGTATATAATATCATAGGTCTATATATCACTCGGTACTCGTACACAAATTGTTCTTAAAGTACAATCTGAGTGTATTTAATTATATCAGATAAGTCTAACTATTTATTAGCACCAATCGGGTATTTCACGGCACGTAGATAATGTTGGTATAGCGCTTTAAAATTGATTGCACTATATACAGTGCCTACAAGTAGTATTCAACCCCCTGCAGATTTAGCAGGTTTACACATTCGGAATTAACTTGGCATTGTGACATTTGGACTGTAGATCAGCCTGGAAGTGTGAAATGCACTGCAGTAAAAAAGAATGTTATTTCTTTTTTTATTTTTTTTTTAAATTGTGAAAAGTTTATTCAGAGGGTCATTTATTATTCAACCCCTCAAACCACAAGAATTCTGTTTGGTTCCCCTAAAGTATTAAGAATTATTTCAGGCACAAAGAACAATGAGCTTCACATGTTTGGATTAATTATCTCTTTTTCCAGCCTTTTCTGACTAATTAAGATCCTCCCCAAACTTGTGAACAGCACTCATACATGGTCAACATGGGAAAGACAAAGGAGCATTCCAAGGCCATCAGAGACAAGATCGTGGAGGGTCACAAGGCTGGCAAGGGGTACAAAACCTTTTCCAAGGAGTTGGGCCTACTTGTCTCCACTGTTGGGAGCATCATCCGGAAGTGGAAGGCTTATGGAACTACTGTTAGCCTTCCACGGCCTGGACAGCCTTTGAAAGTTTCCACCCGTGCCGAGGCCAGGCTTGTCCGAAGAGTCAAGGCTAACCCAAGGACAACAAGGAAGGAGCTCCGGGAAGATCTCATGGCAGTGGGAACATTGGTTTCAGTCAATACCATAAGTAATGTACTCCACCGCAATGGTCTCCGTTCCAGATGAGCCCGTAAGGTACCTTTACTTTCAAAGCGTCATGTCAAGGCCCGTCTACAGTTTGCTCATGATCACTTGGAGGACTCTGAGACAGACTGGTTCAAGGTTCTCTGGTCTGATGAGACCAAGATCGAGATCTTTGGTGCCAACCACACACGTGACGTTTGGAGACTGGATGGCACTGCATACGACCCCAAGAATACCATCCCTACAGTCAAGCATGGTGGTGGTAGCATCATGCTGTGGGGTTGTTTCTCAGCCAAGGGGCCTGGCCATCTGGTCCGCATCCATGGGAAGATGGACAGCACGGCCTACCTGGAGATTTTGGCCAAGAACCTGCGCTCCTCCATCAAGGATCTTAAGATGGGTCGTCATTTCTTCTTCCAACAAGACAACGACCCAAAGCACACAGCCAAGAAAACCAAGGCCTGTTTCAAGAGGGAAAAAATCAAGGTGTTTCCAGTGGCCTAGTCAGTCTCCTGACCTTAACCCAATTGAAAACTTGTGGAAGGAGCTCAAGATTAAAGTCCACATGAGACACCCAAAGAACCTAGATAACTTGGAGAAGATCTGCATGGAGGAGTGGGCCAAGATAACTCCAGAGACCTGTGCCGGCCTGATCAGGTCTTATAAAAGATGATTATTAGCTGTAATTGCAAACAAGGGTTATTCCATAAAATATTAAACCTAGGGGTTGAATAATAATTGACCCACACTTTTATGTTGAAAATTTATTAAAATTTAACTGAGCAACATAACTTGTTGGTTTGTAAGATTTATGCATCTGTTAATAAATCCTGCTCTTGTTTGAAGTTTGCAGGCTCTAACTTATTTGCATCTTATCAAACCTGCTAAATCTGCAGGGGGTTGAATACTACTTGTAGGCACTGTAAGTTAAGTGAGTAAAATACATTATTATTGTAATTTTTTTTGTGCTTAGGTGCTAAACTTTATATTCTGCTCTTTTTTTGTCAGGGTCCACCATCAGGATTTGAAATTGTGTTGTACGCACAAGTTATAGGGATAATTATTTATAATGTTTGGGTGCTAATTCAGTTTGCCCTGGCTTTTTGTTAATATCCACCATGATGATTCATGTTTGATATTGCACTGTATACAGTAATCACAACATTTTGTGCTTATTAGTAGGGAACTGGAGTCCCAATACTATTCTTACACTTTTTATTATTATTATTATTATTATTTATTATTATAGCGCCATTTATTCCATGTATACGTAAAACAATCACTAACAGTACAAAACAGACTGGTATAGGAGGAGAGAGGACCCTGCCCTTGAGGGCTCACAGTCTACAGGGAATGGGTGATGGTACAATAGGTGAGGACAGAGCTGGTTGCGCAGTGGTCTACTGGACTGGGGGCTATTGTAGGTTGTAGGCTTGTTGGAAGAGGTGGGTCTTGAGGTTCCTCTTGAAGCTTTCCACGGTAGGTGAGAGTCTGATGTGCTGAGGTAGAGCATTCCAGAGTATGGGGGATGCAAGGGAGAAATATATATACCCTTCTGGTACGTATACAGTCAGGGCCAGATATATTTGGACAGTGACACAAGTTTTGTTATTTTAGCTGTTTACAAAAACATGTTCTGAAATACAATTATATATATAATATGGGCTGAAAGTGCACACTCCCAGCTGCAATATGAGAGTTTTCACATCCAAATCGGAGAAAGGGTTTAGGAATCATAGCTCTGTAATGCATAGCCTCCTCTTTTTCAAGGGACCAAAAGTAATTGGACAAGGGACTCTAAGGGCTGCAATTAACTCTGAAGGTGTCTCCCTCGTTAACCTGTAATCAATGAAGTAGTTAAAAGGTCTGGGGTTGATTACAGATGTGTGGTTTTGCATTTGGAAGCTGTTGCTGTGACCAGACAACATGCGGTCTAAGGAACTATCAATTGAGGTGAAGCAGAACATCCTGAGGCTGAAAAAAAAGAAAAAATCCATCAGAGAGATAGCAGACATGCTTGGAGTAGCAAAATCAACAGTCGGGTACATTCTGAGAAAAAAGGAATTGACTGGTGAGCTTGGGAACTCAAAAAGGCCTGGGCGTCCACGGATGACAACAGTGGTGGATGATCGCCGCGTACTTTCTTTGGTGAAGAAGAACCCATTCACAACATCAACTGAAGTCCAGAACACTCTCAGTGAAGTAGGTGTATCTGTCTCTAAGTCAACAGTAAAGAGAAGACTCCATGAAAGTAAATACAAAGGGTTCACATCTAGATGCAAACCATTCATCAATTCCAAAAATAGACAGGCCAGAGTTAAATTTGCTGAAAAACACCTCATGAAGCCAGCTCAGTTCTGGAAAAGTATTCTATGGACAGATGAGACAAAGATCAACCTGTACCAGAATGATGGGAAGAAAAAAGTTTGGAGAAGAAAGGGAACGGCACATGATCCAAGGCACATTACATCCTCTGTAAAACATGGTGGAGGCAACGTGATGGCATGGGCATGCATGGCTTTCAATGGCACTGGGTCACTTGTGTTTATTGATGACATAACAGCAGACAAGAGTAGCCGGATGAATTCTGATGTGTACAGGGATATACTTTCAGCCCAGATTCAGCCAAATGCCGCAAAGTTGATCGGACGGCGCTTCATAGTACAGATGGACAATGACCCCAAGCATACAGCCAAAGCTACCCAGGAGTTCATGAGTGCAAAAAAGTGGAACATTCTGCAATGGCCAAGTCAATCACCAGATCTTAACCCAATTGAGCATGCATTTCACTTGCTCAAATCCAGACTTAAGACGGAAAGACCCACAAACAAGCAGGACCTGAAGGCTGCAGCTGTAAAGGCCTGGCAAAGCATTAAGAAGGAGGAAACCCAGCGTTTGGTGATGTCCATGGGTTCCAGACTTAAGGCAGTGATTGCTTCCAAAGAATTCGCAACAAAATATTGAAAATAAAAATATTTTGTTTGGGTTTGGTTTATTTGTCCAATTACTTTTGACCTCCTAAAATGTGGAGTGTTTGTAAAGAAATGTGTACAATTCCTACAATTTCTATCGGATATTTTTGTTCAAACCTTCAAATTAAACGTTACAATCTGCACTTGAATTCTGTTGTAGATGTTTCATTTCAAATCCAATGTGGTGGCATGCAGAGCCCAACTCGCGAAAATTGTGTCACTGTCCAAATATTTCTGGACTTAACTGTATCTGGTATCTTGCTTCTAATACACTTTTTTCATATTATACATTTTTTGACAGAATGTGTTATCATAGGCATTTAAGTGCAAATACTAATATTGTGTTCTACATGGGTGTATTAGTGCCAATTTTTACATACAGTATTCAATCTAATACAATAATTCACTCTGCTGTTTTATGTTTCAATCACATCTACATCTAAATTATTCAAGTGCAATACGTGAAAAAAATCGCATTGCACTTGCACTAATGTTAAACAATAGAGCAGAGAATATCTGCGAGTTTTTCCTGTGCAAAACAAGGCATGTGGGGAAAATTGCAGCATATTGCGAGTGGCTGCATATCTCACCAATACAAGGCAATGGGTGCGAGAAAAATGTGTGGCACACAGACGGCAGACAGACATGCATGTGCAATGCATTGTTAACATCATCTTTTACATACTGTAAAAAGATAGATAGATGGATAGATAGATTAAAGTCAAGGAGCTATATAATGTACCACCCCTCTACATATTCTAAACCTGCAGCCTTTAGTGCCTTTCATGTGGGACTAAAGGATGTTTAGCCTTGTGTTTAACAACAAAATAAATAATTAATTTAAAAAAATGATGTGGGTTCCCCCATACTTTTGTTCGCCAACTTTGGTAAAGCAGACAGCAGCTGGCAGCTTTACCTTGGCTGTTAGTCCAAAACAGTTGTCACCCAATGCTGTTTTTTTAATTTATTTAAAAATAAATACAGAATTTAAAAAAAAAAGAAAAAAAAGGGGTCTCCCCCAAATTGGATCACCAGCTAAGGAGAAGCTGATGACAGCTGGGGTCTGGTATTCTCAGATTGGGAAGGGACATGTTTATTGGTCATTCCCAGCCTTAAAACAGCCGGCCGCATCAGCCCAAGAATTGATGCCTCCATTAGATGTGGCAATCCTGGCAATTCGCCTCTGCTCTTCCCATTGCCCTGATGTGATATAAATCACGGTAATTGTTTGTGGGGTTGAAATCATCTGTGTAGTGTCAGCTGGCATTACGTCCAAGGGTTGGTAAGGTAGAGATGTTTATCAGACACCCACATTACTAACCCAGTCAGTATTAAGAAAAATAAACACAAAAAATATTTTATTTAAAAGAAAAATTCTCAACTAAATCCCTGTTTCAGCAATTTATTGAAATCCCCCCCAAAACAAACAAAAGAAAAAAAAATCTGCAGTAGTCCTATGATTCTGAAGTAATCCACCGAATCTGACGTAGTCCACAAATGGCAACCTGAAAGACAAAAAAGAAAGAATTAGTAAATAAATAAAAACAAGAGACATTCTCATTCACCAATTTATTCCCCATTAAAATCTAAAACAGGTCCGCCATCCCATGGAAGTCTCATGAAGTTCCCCGATGTTCACTGCTGCTAGTGGTTTTCACACAACGCAGCATGAGAACCAATAATGACTGCTGTTCCAGCCTATGAGGTTCGTTCTCTGAATGCTTTTCAAATGCAGGAATACTGAGTCAGGGAACGTCATGGGTAGAATTGAGCGCGGTTCGAGGTTCGAGGTTCTCCAGTTCGCGGCTCGAGTGATTTTGGGGCTGTTCTAGATCGAACTAGAACTCGCGCTTTTTTGCTAAAGCTCGATAGTTCTAGATACGTTCGAGAACGGTTCTAGCAGCAAAAAAAACAGCTAATTCCTAGCTGGCTTTCCGCTGTAATAGTGTAAGTCACTCTGTGGCTCACACTATTATGACATTTCAGTGTATAGTGTGCAGGAACAGCGCATTCAGATCACTGCTGTATGTATAATGGCGATTGCCATTTGTTTTTTTTTCCTTGTCTTCCTTCCCTAAGCGCGCGCGTGTAGTGGGGAGGGCCAGCATGTCAGCCAATCCCAGACACACACACAGCTAAGTGGACTTTTAGCCAGAGAAGCAACGGCATGTGTGATAGGATGTCCATGTCACATGTCCCTGCATTATAAAACCGGACATTTTCCTCCAGCACGCCATTATCTTCCTTCTGCGTCCTTGGTGTCAGACATCACTGGCGCAGCTCCTATCGCCGATACTGCTGTATACGCTCCATACACAGCGCTGGACAGCTTACGGATAGCACTTTCTATCAGTCCTTTTAAAGGCTCATACCGGCAGGGTCAGAGCCATAGGTGACAGAGTTTAAAACAGAGTTTAACAGCTACACAAGATGACAGCGTCTGTGTAGCTAAGGTCAGGGATTTCCTCGCTGCATTTCCCCATTAGGAGGGATAGAAAAGCAGGCTTCCTTTCCTCTACCCAGAGACCCACAACCCTGCCACTGTACCCTCCTGCCCTTTGCACACTCCAACTCATTGTTACTAAGCGATCCAACAGCAGGGAGACGAAAAATCGACCGCAAACAGCTGCTATGCCAAACAATTTCTTTTATTTAGACGATTTTCTCCATAGGTGCAGGTAAAAATGCAGGAGGTGGCTTGGATGCGAGTCCCTCCACAGGACGACGGCCGTTTCGTCTGTAAGTCAGACTTCTACGGGTCCACCAGGACCCGTAGAAGTCTGACTTACAGACGAAACGGCCGTCGTCCTGTGGAGGGACTCGCATCCAAGCCACCTCCCGCATTTTTACCTGCACCTATGGAGAAAATCGTCTAAATAAAAGAAATTGTTTGGCATAGCAGCTGTTTGCGGTCGATTTTTCGTCTCCCTGCTGTTGGATCCCCTAGCTGTCTGCTACCGACCAGCACGCTGCGCCTGAAACCAGCGCCACATGATAACCATCAGCACGTGAGCCACTGAACCAAAAGATAAATTGAGGGCAGGCAGTGCAGGACTTGTTCTCGTTTGGCTTCATTGTTACTAAGCCATTATACTAGCAAACACTGAGTGAACTTAGTGGCATCCTAAACGTGGCTGTTGGACTGCTGTATTGACCCAGTAGTGCAAAGATATTTGCAGCACGTCTGCCTGCATTGCACACTCCAACTCATTGTTACTAAGCCATTATACTAGCAAACACTGAGTGAACTTAGTGGCATCCTAAACGTGGCTATTGGACTTCTGCATAGTCACACTAGTGCAAAGATATTTGCAGCACGTCTGCCTGCATTGCACACTCCAACTCATTGAGCCATTACACTAGCAAACACTGAGTGAACTTAGTGGCATCCTAAACGTGGCTGTTGGACTGCTGTATTGCCCCAGTAGTGCAAAGATATTTGCAGCACGTCTGCCTGCATTGCACACTCCAACTCATTGTTACTAAGCCATTATACTAGCAAACACTGAGTGAACTTAGTGGCATCCTAAACGTGGCTATTGGACTTCTGTATAGTCCCACTAGTGCAAAGATATTTGCAGCACGTCTGCCTGCATTGCACACTCCAATTCATTGTTACTAAGCCATTATACTAGCAAACATTGAGTGAACTTAGTGGCATCCTAAACGTGGCTGTTGGACTTCTGTATTGTCCCACTAGTGCAAAGATATTTGCAGCACGTCTGCCTGCATTGCACACTAAAACTCATTGTTACTAAGCCATTATACTAGCAAACACTGAGTGAACTTAGTGGCATCCTAAACGTGGCTGTTGGACTGCTGTATTGCCCCAGTAGTGCAAAGATATTTGCAGCACGTCTGCCTGCATTGCACACTCCAACTCATTGTTACTAAGCCATTATACTAGCAAACACTGAGTGAACTTAGTGGCATCCTAAACATGGCTATTGGACTTCTGTATAGTCCCACTAGTGCAAAGATATTTGCAGCACGTCTGCCTGCATTGCACACTCCAACTCATTGTTACTAAGCCATTATACTAGCAAACACTGAGTGAACTTAGTGGCATCCTAAACATGGCTATTGGACTTCTGTATAGTCCCACTAGTGCAATGATATTTGCAGCACGTCTGCCTGCATTGCACACTCCAACACATTGTTACTAAGCCATTATACTAGCAAACACTGAGTGAACTAAGTGGCACCCTAAACGTGGCTATTGGACTTCTGTGTAGTCCCACTAGTGCAAAGATATTTGCAGCACGTCTGCCTGCATTGCACACTCCAATTCATTGTTACTAAGCCATTATACTAGCAAACACTGAGTGAACTTAGTGGCATCCTAAACGTGGCTATTGGACTTCTGTATAGTCCCACTAGTACAAAGATATTTGCAGCACGTCTGCCTGCATTGCACACTCCAACTCATTGTTACTAAGCCATTATACTAGCAAACACTGAGTGAACTTAGTGGCATCCTAAACGTGGCTATTGGACTTCTGTATAGTCCCACTAGTGCAAAGATATTTGCAGCACATCTGCCTGCATTGCACACTCCAACTCATTGTTACTAAGCCATTATACTAGCAAACACTGAGTGAACTTAGTGGCATCCTAAACGTGGCTATTGGACTTCTGTATAGTCCCACTAGTGCAAAGATATTTGCAGCACGTCTGCCTGCATTGCACACTCCAACTCATTGTTACTAAGCCATTATACTAGCAATTTATGCTGCCAGTTTAAGGGCCGTAGTTGCATTGTCAGGGATAATTATTCTTTATTATTCTGCTGTTAATAAAGCTAGACCACCGCTGCAATCTACACCACCTCTCAATTTTTACTACCACATTTTAAGTGCACAATCTTGTCGCAATCAACATGAGTGGCAAAATGACAGATGCTGGTGGAAAGGGGAAGAGGCGTGTTGGAAAAGGAAAAAAAGGGTTTGTCCGTGGGGAAGGTGGCAAAGCTCCATTAACATCTGCTGAAGATAGACCATCTACCAGCAAAAGTAAGATATCTACTACTTACCGTGGACAATCCGATGTTGTCCTTTTTTACGGACACGAACAACAGGAACAAAGGAAGATGATGGCCAAAAAAGGAAAATGCTTGAATGGATCTCAAGTGGTCCAACAAGTGCCCTCTCAGCCACCTCAAATACCGCATCCAAAAAACACCAGTCCTCTGAGTTGTCATCCCAATCAAACTTGCTTTCTCCCAGCTCTGAAGTCTCCATCAGCCCTGCACAGTATGGTGGAAGTGAGATGTCTGAGTCTGCAGAGCTGTTCAGTCACACTATAGCCTGGGAATCAGAGGTCTGCTCCCAAGCTACAGTGAGTACAGACCAGGAAATGGTCTGCAGTGATGCCCAGAACCTTTGTGACTCTGATTCAGGCCGTGAGGACCAAGTTTCTGAGCATAATGTTGACCCTTTGTCACAAACTGTAACACCTGTGGTTATAGACAATGAGGAACATACTGATGACGATGAGACGCAGATACCAGATTGGGATGACAACTTAAATATTCGGTCAGGGCAAGAAGAGGCTCGGTCTGAGGGTGAGGGGAGTGCAAACACAACAATTGATGAGGAAGTTCTAGATCCCACCTACTGTCAACCCACAGTCAGGCATTCGAGGAGGTCAACAGAGGTGGTGGAGGAGGATGCAACCGACGACAAAGTTACCTTGCGCCTTCCTGGACAGAGTCAGAGCACTGGTAGCACGTCTACAACTGCATCATCAGCCACCACTCTGCCTCTGAGCACTAGTCGGGGGGGCTCAGCAGGTCGCATGCCCTCTAAGCCTTGCCTAGCCTGGTCCTTTTTTGACATAGCAAAAGATCGCCCAAATTATGTGATGTGTAAAAATTGTCGTGATTCTGTTAGTAGAGGTCAAAACCTCAGCAGTTTGATAACTTCTTCCATGAATCGTCACATGAATAAATATCATAGGTCCCAGTGGGAAGCTCACCGTGCTGCAATGCGGCCTAGCGGAGCGAACCATCCAGGGCCTGCCCCTTCCAGTGCATCCGTGCGCTCTTCATCTTCTAGGACTGTGGGGACAGCTGTCACACCTGGTTTTCCGCGCACAACTTCCACCACTGTAACCGCAACAGGCAGTTTGCTTGGTAGGTCGTCAGTTGGTTTGGAAGGGGAAACAAGTGCGTGTGTACAGCTCTCTCAGACATCGATAGCACCAACGTTGGATGAAGGCAACATCTTGTCTCCGACTGCACTTTCCTCACAAACCTGCATTTTTCCAGGGACACCCTACTCAACACTGTCTACACACAGCAGCCAGATCTCTGTCCCTCAGATGTGGTCAAATAAAAGAACATTTCCGGCGACCCATGGCAAAGCTAAGAGGTTGACTTTATCCCTCTGTAAGCTCTTGGCTACCGAAATGCTGCCTTTCTGCCTGGTGGACACACAGGATTTTAGAGACCTTATGTCTGTCGCTGTGCCCCAGTACCAGATGCCCAGTCGCCACTACTTCTCTAAGAAAGGTGTGCCCGCGCTACACCAGCATGTCGCATACAACATCACCGCTTCCTTGAGAAACTCTGTGTGTGAACGGGTGCATTTTACCACCGATACTTGGACCAGTAAGCATGGACAGGGACGTTACATGTCGCTGACTGGGCACTGGGTAACTATGGTGATAGATGGTGAAGGGTCTGCTGCACAAGTCTTGCCGTCCCCACGACTTGTGTGTCAATCCTCTGTCTGTCCAAGTTCCGCCACTGCTTCTGCCTCCTCCACCTCATCTGTGTCCTCCACCTCCGCCCCAAGCCTGCCTGGTCAGGCCACCAGCGTTCTCACTGCGCAGAAGGAATCACGCATCCCTCATTACTATGCTGGCAGCAGAGCGCAACGTCATTAGGCGGTCTTTAGCTTGACATGTCTTGGGAATAAGAGTCACACAGCTGAGGAGTTGTGGTCAGCTCTGCGGTCCGAGTTTAATAAATGGTTGTCTCCACTCAACCTGCAGCCTGGTAAGGCCGTGTGCGACAATGCTGCAAACCTGGGTGCGGCCCTTCGCCTGGGCAAGGTGACACACGTACCTTGTATGGCTCACGTGTTGAACCTTGTTGTCCAGCAATTTTTAACACACTATCCCAGCCTAGATGGCCTTCTGACCAGGGCACGAAAACTGTCTGCTTACTTCCGCCGTTCAAGCGCCGCAGCTGAGCGACTTGCATCGCTCCAGAAGTCTTTCGGCCTGTCGGTTCATCGCTTGAAATGCGATGTGCCGACACGCTGAAATTCGACTCTCCACATGTTACAGCGACTGTGGCAGCACCGCCGAGCCCTGGTGCAATACGTCATGACGTATAGCCTGGGCCAACGAGATGCAGAGGTGGGGCAGATCACACTGATGGAGTGGTCTCAGATCAAGGACCTATGCACCCTTCTGCACAGTTTCGACATGGCGACGAATATGTTTAGCGCTGACAATGCCATTATCAGCATGACAATTCCAGTCATTTACATGCTGGAGCACACGCTAAACACTATTCGGAGTCAGGGGGTGGGACAACAGGAAGGGGAGGAACTACAGGAGGATTCATATGCGCAAGACATAACAACATCTCCAAGGTCCAGACGTTCATCATCACCAATGCGGCAGGCATGGGACCATGGGGGAAAGGGATCAACAAGGGCGCATGGTAGCAGGCGAAATGTTGAGGAAGGTGCAGGAGAACATGAAGAAATGGAGGATGAAATGTCCATGGACATGGAAGACTCAGCGGATGGGGGAGACCTTGGTCAAATTTCAGTTGAAAGAGGTTGGGGGGAGATGTCAGAGGAAGAAAGAACGGTTAGCACCTCTATGCCACAAACACAGCGTGGACTTGGTCCGCATGGCTGCGCAAGACACATGAGTGCTTTCTTGCTGCACTACCTCCAACATGACCCTCGTATTGTCAAAATTAGAAGTGATGATGACTACTGGCTTGCCACACTATTAGATCCCCGGTACAAGTCCAAATTTTGTGACAAAATTCCAGCCATAGAAAGGGACCCACGTATGCAGGAGTATCAGCAGAAGCTGTTACTCGATCTTAGCTCGGCTTTTCCAACAAACAACCGTGCAGGTGCAGGGAGTGAATCTCCCAGTTGTAACTTGACAAACATGGGACGGTCTCGTCATCTTCAACAGTCTACCCGTACCAGTAGGACTGTATCTGGTGCTGGTAACAGCAATTTTATGGAATCTTTTCATAATTTTTTTAGACCCTCCTTTGCAAGGCCAACAGAGACAACAAGTCTAACACATAGTCAATGGCTGGAGAGGATGATACAGGAGTATCTCCAAATGAACATCGATGCCATGACTTTGCAAATGGAGACTTGCTCATTTGGAGATTTTGTCGTGTCCAGCTGCCAGCGTTGTCTCTGAACGTGTCTTCAGTGCTGCTGGGTGTGTGCTGACAGATAAGCGCACGCGTCTGTCCAGTGACAATGTGGACAGACTAACGTTCATCAAAATAAACAAGTCATGGATCCACAAGGAATTTACTACCCCTGTGTCAGCCTGGGGAGAGTAAATGCTTGTGGATTTGGAATGTGCTTGATGCAAATCAAAACATCCCGTTTGCAACTAGGGCACAAGTGCTGCCACTGATGGGGTGTCTGTGTGGCACAATTTTTTGAAAAAAGGGAGACTCCGCTTGAAGTAACCCTTGCTTGCTGTGTTTTTTAAAAATGATCCAAGATGAACAGAGCTGGGATCAAGAAAGACTTTGCTACCTACCCCGGTGTCATCCTGGGGACAGTTAATTATGGCGTATTTTTGAATGTGCTTGATGCAAATCAAAACATCCTGTTTGAAACTAGGGCACAAGTGCTGCCACTGATGGGGTGTCTGTGTGGCCCAATTTTTTGAAAAAAGGGAGACTCCGCTTGGAGTAACCCTTACTTACATTGTTTTTAAAAATGATCCAAGATGAACAGAGCTGGGATCAGGAAAAACTTTGCTACCTACCCCGGTGTCATCCTGGGGACAGTTAATTACGGCGTATTTTTGAATGTGCTTGATGCAAATCAAAACATCCTTTTTGCAACTAGGGCACAAGTGCTGCCACTGATGGGGTGTCTGTGTGGCCCAATTTTTTTAAAAAAGGGAGACTCCGCTTGGAGTAACCATTGCTTGCTGTGTTTTTTAAAAATGATCCAAGATGAACAGAGCTGGGATCAGGAAAGACTTTGCTACCTACCCCGGAGTCATCCTGGGGACGGTTAAGTATGGCGTATTTTTGAATGTGCTTGATGCAAATCTAGCTGTGAAGTGTACAACTAGGGCACAAGTGCTGCCACTGAATGGGTGGGTGTGTGTGGGGCACAATTTTTGGAAAAAAAGGGAGACTCCGCTTGGAGTAACCCTTACTTACATTGTTTTTAAAAATGATCCAAGATGAACAGAGCTGGGATCAGGAAAGACTTTGCTACCTACCCCGGTGTCATCCTGGGGACGGTTAAGTATGGCGTATTTTTGAATGTGCTTGATGCAAATCTAGCTGTAAAGTGTACAACTAGGGCACAAGTGCTGCCACTGAATGGGTGGGTGTGTGTGGGGCCCAATTTTTGGAAAAAAGGGAGACTCCGCTTGGAGTCACCTTGCGGTGTTTTACATGATTTTAGAAGGGCGTGCCATGCCTATATCTGTGTCTCGTCCTCTTTTTCCTCGTTACGCTCTTTTGTTTTCGCATGAGAATTTGTTCTTGTCACTTTCCCATGTGTTTGTGTTGTGTTGTGAGTTGTTTATCACCTTTTGGACACCTTTGAGTGTGTTTTCTAGGTGTTTTTATGTGTTTGTGATTGCTTGCCATTGTTTCCTATGCGGTTCGAGTTCGGTTCGGCGAACGTTCGACGAACCGAACTCGAACGGGACCTCCGTTCGGCGAACCGACCTCGAGCCGAACCGCGACCAGTTCGCTCATCTCTAGTCATGGGATCTCCATACGGATTATGCCAGACCTGCTTTGAATTTTGATGGGGAATAAGTTGGTGAATAAGGGTGACTCTTGTCTTTATTTCTTAAATAATTCTGTCTTTTTATATACTTTCAGGTTGTCCCCTTCTACTCCTCCTCATCCTCCATCTCTTAATTGTCATCCTATCATTCACAAGCTAAAAGCACTGCAGCATTGCCTCGTTGAAGTGGCAATCGACTCTGCTGAAACAGATATCTTTAGGTGACAAACAGCACAAAACCACTGAGCTGTTGAAAGGTCTAAAAGACCAGACAGGTCTGTAGCTCTCTCCGTTTAGCCTCCAACTAGGCATATTCACGTGTTATAATGGCCATAACGTGGTGGCGGCTGTGAAGTTTGGGAAGCTGACAAACATACCATGCCTGGCCCACTTGCTCATTTTAGTGGTTCAGCGCTTTCTGAAAACCTACCTAGATTTGCCTAAGCTACTGTTTAAGGTATGCCACATGTGTTGCCATTTCCTCAAGTCACCTACAGCTGATGCTGGTCTGGCAGTGCTGCAGCAGTGCTTGGAAGTGCAAGCTCACTGACTGGTCTGTGACCTGGCCATACTCTGAACTTAACACTACATACAGTACTTTGGCAAGGCATTGTGAGCAGTAGAGAGCAGTAGTTGAATACCATCTACAACATGCCTGTAGGTATTCCGGTCAGCCTCCACATATAGGAACCAACAAGTGGCCATGGATGTCTGATATGTGTGTGATTCTCCATAACTTTCAGGAATTAACCAAGAATGTGAGCAGGGATGACACCATAACCATCCCACTTCTGTGTCTACTTAAACTCTCGCTGCTCACAATTAAAGAGGAAGCTTTGCATGTGGACCAGGTGGAGCTAAAGGAGGAAGAAAGTACACATTGCGATACTACCCAGTCCAGCCTGATTTTATCTTCACAATCATCTTCATTGGGTGATAATGAGGAGGAGGGGGCTAAGGAAGAGGAGCAGGACAGCAAGGATGGCCTGAAGATGAGGAGAGGGAGGAACAGAAGGACAGTTATCCTTCTGGTGTCTTTATTTTAAACAAAGTTCAAAAAGTCAGCATAGGGGTGATAATTAGATACAATTTTCCAAAAGGCAACTAAGCCCCTAAACTAAAAAAATAATTAAAATATAATAATAATATAACAAAATAAATGCATTGTTCAAGTATTTAAAATTACTTAGTGCAGCGATCGGTGTATTAATTATTGATCAAATTTCTTAGATGAAGTTGACAGGCAGCCCTAATTAGTTATATAGTTTGCATGTTGCTGAACATTGGCCGATTGTCAGCATAAATGCCTGTAAGGGGCAGCTTTTCCAGCAAACTAACACTGCCCTTGCCTTATTAAAAAAGGAATCATTTGCCTCCCCAATATGTTTCACCACACTGGTGTCATCAGGGGTTTGCGGCTTAATGAATTAATTCCACCAACAAACCTTATATAATTTCTGTTTGTGACATCACTCCAAATAGGCCAATAACATATACTGAACTATCACACCAATTATGTTAAAAATGATAAAGTTCATGGACCAATAAGATTACTCGGTCGACCATTAGGTCAGCCCCTAGATAAAGGTCATAGGCAAGAGCTTCCATATGTCACTTCAATGCTTTGTGGATATGAGAATCACTGTGAAATCAATCCAATCACTCGCCAGTATCATTAGCCTATAACAGTTAACCTGACTAACGTCAGTAACAGCCCTCACCTATTAGCTGCCCGCACATTAGCTGTTCATATCCTTATCTCAGGCATATCTCCTCTAGCATCTGACTTAGTCATTTTTTGTAGCACTTTGCATACTTAGCATCTGACTTAATAATATTTGTGCAGGAAACTTAGTGCGCTTGACAACAGACAGTCACATTTTTTTATATAATGTCTGTACAGGTAACTTTGAGCCCATGACAAACTGGCTTCGTCACTATTTATGTCTGTGCAGAAAACTTAGTACGCATGACATCTGTCATTTTTTGGATCACCTGGTGCACTTAGCTGACTTAGCGTGCATGACAGGAGCGATGCTGGGCTGTGACAAGTGGTGAAACTCTGCCCACAGCCCACTCACTCATGGAGACTGGGGCCCACCTCGGTGATGTCAGGTCAACTGGAAGTTGATGTGATTTCACTGGATCTCTAAAAAAGTCCCAAAGCCTGGGGGTCACATCATGGGGATGAGCGGACCACAATAACATCGCTCAGATGCACAATTGACTACACAACGTATTTGAGAAAGCCTTCTTTATGAACTTTACATTGCTGTGAAGCGGACCACCCCTTTAAACTAAAGTTGGCCTGACCCACCAATATCGGATGGATCAGCGCCTGTATAATGTTAATTGGGGCCTCATGACTATTCCCTAACATTTGATCTCAGGGGTGAAAATGGTCACTGGAATTCCATGTGTTCCTGTGTATGTGGGAGGCGGGGGAGAAAGCTGTCAGCACTACACTTTTTCTGCCTACAAATATCTAATGTGCATCGAGACCTTTAAACGGATCAAGACTGTGCAGAATACACTTTTTTTTTTGCCTGTTTTATCATGGTATGTTCACACAGATATTTTTCCCAAAATTTTTTTCCAGCCAGAAAAATTCGACATAGAAGCCACATAACAAATAAGCAACGCCGGGCCGGTTCTGTGGACAGAGAACACTGTAAAGACAAGATTTAATCTGGATGTATATTTGCATCAAATAGTTAATAAAAGGGTTCATGAATTATTCTTGGTTTGGCTTGGTGTGGTTTGCAGTACAAACATACTTACAAGATTATTGAAGGCATGTGTAATATGCCCATCACATAATGTGCTTGAATTATCTGAGTCGGCGAGAGCTACGTCCTTTCTTAGATTCCAGGAAATTAATATTCTAGGAACAGGTTATAAATAGCTCAGCACGTACTGCCGGTAATTTCGAACATGTAGATGTGAATAACTTGGTTGCTTCTACAGAATAATCATGTTGTGTCTTCTATTAACACGTGCTGGAAATGTACAATTTATAATATTTCTTAAGAAAAACATGAAAGGAAAAGAAATCGACTATATTAGAAAAAGCTTTAATGTCAAGTTTCACCAGGAAGTGACTATACTTTTTTCTTGATGCAGCCTCATATACAATAATGATATTAAAAAAAAAAGTACTGTACTTGGAATTGAAATGTTTTGTTAAATGTAGATCAATGAGCAAGAGTAAAGATCTGTGCAGCTTAGAGAAGATAAAATTTGTGATGGATAGAAAACACGTCACAGCATCTTAAACACGGTAGGTCTTGGATTGTGCCTGTTATGTAAACGTTTGTACTTAAAAATGTGGCCAACCAAGGACTTAGTGATAGAAACATGGGAATGATAAGTAGCCCATCAGGTCCAATGCTAGAAGAACCATTGTACAGAAAGTCAATGCTCGCTATGCTAGAACACTCTTTGAAGATCACAGCTTGTTGAGCATGATGCTGAGTAGCCACATATGAGTTACGATTATCCTGATTCAGGGCCAAAACAAATACAATGCGCACATAAGCATCAACTGCATCATGAAGCCATGGAATGAGGTGGCCTAGTATGATGGATCACACTTTATTTTCTATCATGTAGCCAGTACATATGAGCCACTCACAATAGAAAGAGATGATACTAAAGCAGTGTATTGTTTTGTGCAATGTTGTGTTGGGAAGTCATGGATCCTTCCAGTATTCATTTTAACGTTACTTAAACACACAGCTCGGCGATAGGGTGCTCAGTAAGCATAACAAGCATTTTGATGCTCGAGTACTTGGTACTCATTTATGCGGGCTTTACACGAGACGATATATTGTGAGATATGTCATCGGGGTCACGGTTTTCGTGACGCACATCCGGCATAGCGCACGACGTCGTCTCGTGTGACACCTCTTAGCGACGCAGTATCGCTCACAAATCGTGAGTCGTGTACTCGTCATTAACTTTCATAATATCGTTTATTTTCATGGGTGCAGGTTGTTCATCGTTTCCGTGGCATCACACGTTGCTCCATGTGACACCACAGGAACGATGAACACAGCGTACCTGCATCCCACGGCACCCTCCGGCTTAATGGAAAGAAGGAGGTGGGCGGGATGTTTACATCCCGCTCATCTCCGCCCCTCCGCTTCTATTGGCCAGCTGCCGTGTGACGTCGCTGTGAAGCCGAACGTCCCTCCCACTTCAGGAAGTGGACGTTCGTCGCCCACAGCGAGGGCGTCCAGAAGGTAAGTGCGTGTGACAGGGGTTAAACGAGTTTGTGCACCACGGGCAGCGATTTGCCAGTGATGCAAAAATGACGGCGGCGGGTACGATTGCTTGTGCTATCGCACGATAGATCGACTCGTGTAAAGCAGGCTTTACAGAGTATAATGGAAGTCAATGGGGAACTTGACAATTCTTCAGGAAAATCTTATGGAAAAATGTTCTAGTTATCAGTGTATGGAACAAGGATCCACAGCTCCATATACTGCAAAGTTGTCGTTCTCAATACTGCAGCCCAGCTCCCGTTGATTTTAGTTGCGCTTAGCTGTTCTCAAGGTTCATCATGGCTTTGGACCTGGATGCTGTTATTCCAATCACAATCAAAAAAAGGTGAGATGGAAATGACTTTTTAAAATTTTAGTTTTCATGTGGTTCTTTTCAATGCCTCTATCTCACACAAATTATTTAGCACACATATGCTGACAACATTAATCTAAGGGCTCTGTTCCACATAGCTTCCAATGCAAGAGCATCGGAAGCGATATGCTAATGACCCTCTGCTGTGAGCGTGAGCTGAGGGTCATGCGACTGTGATCTGATCTTGCGATCAGATCACAGCTGCGGAGGAGAGGGAGGGAGCACTTTTTCCCCTCCTCTCCTTGGCCTGTCTCAGCATACATTGCACTGCGGTCAGATGACATGCGAGTCCAGTGCAATTTTTCACACTCTCACATAGACTTGTATGGGTGCGTCTGAGCCGAGACTCGTTGCCAAACACAGAATGCTGCGATTCATTTCTCATGGTGATATGGCATGAGAAATCAATCACAGATGGACACTGCCCCATAGTTTTGCACTGGTGCGAGTGCAACCTGGTGTTTTATCGGATTGCACTCATCCGTATAAAATGCAAGTGGAACCCGAGGCCTAAGAGGCATAATTCTAAAAAACTGGAGTCAAAGATCAGAGAATGAGACATATCGGATACTCTTTCTTCCACCATGTCATTCTAAACCTCTGCACTTCTCACAGATCATGTACACACAATACATTCCCATAGATATCAATATACAAGAAATTTTTTAAAGTTTTGGAACATAGCAATTTTATCTTTAATAGCATGTAACTGTTGTTAGTGTCTGGTACTGAATTATCAGGAAGTCTGTATTTGTTGATGGTAATCTACTATAATTATCTTCACAATAACTTTCTTTTCTCTATTTATATCATGTTTAGCTTTTTCTTGTTTTATATTTATTCTTCATTTATATTATTATCTATCACCATTATGATAAATGAACCATTTGCAACTCTGTAAGTCATTAATATGAGAATCTATTTTTTCATAAAAGAAAAACACACTTATTTCTGAGTGCGGGGAAGCAGTAAAGGCACATTTATAAAATGGTGCTCCATTTCAAGGATAATGTTTAATCTTGTGTTCCCAGTGCAGAGAATGATCATCCGTCATTTTGTAGCAACGTCCTTGGGGAATGCTGTGAGTAAAGATGAAGGCACAAAGTGCTAACAGACTGAATAATTTGTTCTACATTTTTAGAAACGTTTGTTGGCACATACTATCTAATGATTTCTGGGAGGAAAAAAAAACGCATTAGTCTTTTAGTTGTACTGTAACTTAAAATATTTAGGTAAATTCATTGTTTTTCTTCAGGATATAAACATACTTTATACAGTTTATGCCGGTTATGACAGGGCTGCAATAACCACATAAATAATGTTGTACATAAGAACACTTGAAGGCATATTTTTATGCTTGACATTCTGTAAGGAGACTGTCCTTGATAAAGCTTTGCATATCTAACGGTAATAAATATCCAAAAGAATAATGTTAATAAACACTAAGTAATGATGATTTACAAGCCATTTAGATTAATTAAACACTTACATAATAAGCATATTTATTAAAAAAGAGCGGATTGATTTCCAGAGGATTGAGTTTAAGTGGAATTTCCCGAAATTCACAGTTTCACGCAAATTCGATTTCCAGTTCGCAAAGCTAAACAAAAAAAACCTTGAGAAATCAGAGAAAAAGGCAAAGCATATCTTGAGCACAGCACCATAAATAATGCAAATTGATGTTTATTAAATATACAGACCACACAATTAAAATTACATAAAAACACTAATGCCTGCATAGTGAAATGAGAGCCACCAAATATATATATATATATATCAGTTCCTAAGATCGAATCAAAAAATGCAACGGCCTCTGATACGGCACTTAATCCACAGTTGGATTAGTTGGGTTATAATAATGTCATCAAATATACAAAAATACAAAAATGTGCATCATAGTTAAATTAAAGATCCTTATTCCATATAAATGCTGTTAACAGAGGTCACCATTTGACCAGTAAACTTAAGTTCCCAATGCGGACATATTTAAAAGGGGCATAGGTGGCATGATGGTAATATCCTCCAGCATGTATCGCAGAGTTAAAGCAGCTTCATCAGGGAAGCCATAGAATGAGAGTGCAGCCTGAAGGTATTTACTGTATGTATGAGCAATTATCTTAATACAACACTAGTGTGTGGGAGGCCCGCAGTGTCCCATGTAATCCCCATGACTGGTGTCCCTCATCACAACGAGGCCGGAATTAACATGCAGGGTCATAAAGGGGTATAGGCATGGAAACTCTGTGCAGAAGGCCTAAGTCGAATTGCGCATGCACGAGCAGCTGTGGTGTGTATCTCAGCTCTATTAATAAAGCCATATAGAACAAAATTGCTGGTACATCCACGCATGCGTTTGCTCATGTCCAAGCCCTCATACCTTGGCCAGATGTTTGTGTTAGTTGGCAGAGTCTGAGAGAGGGAGACATAGAGCTTATGTCCCCTCTGAATCAATGTATGTGATGAAGAGCAAACATACCATCCCAATATAGCCAAAATAGTAAAAATATATGGTATATAGTTTAAGCACGGTGCAAATACTTATTTGTATCTTGATATACACAATATAGCACAGAGCTCAGCAAAGAGTGGATCTTATAGGGCACTGATCAGTGCCCATATACAGTACAGACCAAAAGTTTTGACACACATTCTCATTCAAAGAGTTTTCTTTATTTTCATAACTCTAAAAATTGTAGATTCACATTGAAGACATCAAAACAATGAATTAACACATGTGGAATTAAATACTTAACAAAAAAGTGTGAAACAACTAATAATATGTCTTATATTCTAGGTTCTTCAAAGTAGCCACCTTTTGCTTTGATTACTGCTTTGCACACTCATGGCATTCTCTTGATGAGCTTCAAGAGGTAGTCACCGGAAATGGTCTTTTAACAGTCTTGAAAGAGTTCCCAGAGATGCTTAGCACTTGTTGGCCCTTTTGCACTCACTCTGCGGTCCAGCTGACCCCAAACCATCTCGATTAGGTTCAGGTCTGGTGACTGTGGAGGCAAGGTCAACAGGCGTAGCACCCCATCACTCTCCTTCTTAGTCAAATAGCCATTACTCAGCCTGTAGGTGTGTTTAGGGTTATTGTCCTGTTGAAAAATAAATGATGGTCCACCTAAATGCAAACCGGATGGAATAGCATTCCTCTGCAAGATGCTGTGGTAGCCATGCTGGTTCAGTATGCCTTCAATTTTGAATAAATCCCCAACAGTGTCACCAGCAAAGCATCCCCACACCATCATATCTCCTGCCCCATGCTTCACAATGGCAATCAGACATGGAGAGTCCATCCGTTCACCTTTACTGCGTCGCACAAAGACACGGTGGTTGGATCCAAAGATCTCCAATTTGGACTCATCAGACCAAGGCAAAGATTTCCACTGGTCCTATGTCCATTCCTTGTGTTCTTTAGCCCAAACAAGTCTCTTCTGCTTGTTGCTTGTTCTTAGCAGTGGTTTCCTAGCAGCTATTTTACCATGAAGGCCTGCTGCACAAAGTCTCCTCTTAACAGTTGTTCTAGAGATGTGTATGCTGCTAGAACTCTGTGTGGCATTGACCTGGTCTCTAATCTGAACTGCTGTTAACCTGCGATTTCTGAGGCTGGTGACTCGAATAAACCTATCCTCCGCAGCAGAGATGACTCTTGGTCTTCCTTTCCTGGGGAGGTCCTCATGTGAGCCAGTTTCTTTGTAGCATTTGATGGTTTTTGCCACTGCACTTGGGGACACTTTCAAAGTTTTCACAATTTTTTTGGACTGACTGACCTTCATTTCTAGTAATGATGGCCACTCATTTTTCTTAGCTGCTTTTTTCTTGCCATAATACAAATTCTACCAGTCTATTCAGTAGGACTATCAGCTGTGTATCCACCAGACTTCTGCACAACACAACTGATGGTCCCAACCCCATTTATAAGGCAAGAAATCCCACTTATTAAACCTGACAGGGCACACCTGTGAAGTGAAAACCATTTCCGGTGACTAACTCTTGAAGCTCATGAAGAGAATGCCAAGAGTGTGCAAAGCAGTAATCAAAGCAAAAGGTGGCTACTTTGAAGAACCTAGAATATAAGACATATTTTCAGTTGTTTCACACTTTTTTGTTAAGTATTTCATCCCACATGTGTTAATTCATAGTTTTGATGCCTTCAATATGACTCTACAATTTTTAGAGTCATGAAAATAAAGAAAACTCTTTGAATGAGAAGGTGTGTCCAAACTTTTGGTCTGTACTGTAGATTGAACCTTTTATATATATATACAAAAAAAATTGTTAGCCTGCTCCAGCATTGTTGGAAATTGGCCACGGGATAAGTGCATAGGGTCATCTATCCTTCTAGGAGATTATATGCTGACGTTTCGTCTGCCCTGATATAGGCCAGAATCAACCTTCCCTTTGTGACATCACGCACAAGGGCTTGCTTTATTGTACATATATGGTTAACCACAGGTCAATATACCACTGCTGCATTGAGTCTTTTTCTCTTTCTCCCCCCCTTTTTCCTGTTTCTGTTTATAATTCGGCCATGATGTTATCATAACTCGGGTATCCATTATTATGTCTCCATGTCAATCCTATTGGTTGTGTCTAATTTCTTATATATTTATAATTTTTTATATTATATAACATCTTATGAACATCAAGTGTTCATAATTCTGATATCTATCATACTGTTTCTTCAGGTGTATGTATATATATATATATATATATATACACCCGAAGAAACAGTATGATGATGAAACAGTATGTTCATAAGATGTTATATAATATAAAAAATTATAAATATATAAAAAATTAGACACAACCAATAGGATGGACATGGAGTCATAATAATGGATACCCGAGTTCTGATAACATCATGGCCGAATTATAAACAGAAACAGGAAAAAGGGGGGGGAGAAAGAGAAAAAGACTCAATGCAGCAGTGGTATATTGACCTGTGGTTAACCATATATGTACAATAAAGCAAGCCCTTGTGCGTGATGTCACAAAGGGAAGGTTGATTCTGGCCTATATCAGGGCAGACGAAACGTCAGCATATAATCTCCTAGAAGGATAAATTACCCTATGCACTTATCCCGTGGCCAATTTCCAACAATGCTGAAGCAGGCTAACAATTTTTTTTCCTGCAGTGCAGGCCTCCAGATAATGTCCTATAGTTATATCGTCTTATAGATTATCATACCTTGTACAGTGGTGCTGTGGCACCCCGGAGGCTTCAGTCGCCGCAAGGTATTGCATCTGACTTTAGGTGCAATGCTTATCCCCAGTTAAGGAAGAGGTTAAACACTGGTTTTCACTTACACAACACACACAGAGCTTAGCAGCCAGGTGCCCCCATTGGAACTGGGCTAAAGGTGGTCACCATAACAATGGGCTTTTTCCAGCCATTGGTGAGTCATCAGGAAGGTGGGAAGTGAGAGAACACATACACACACAATCACTTCAGAATAGTCTGAGACTCAGAACAACATGGTTGTTGTGGAGAGTGCTTCAGAGCTTCCACAGTTATGACCAGGCAGACTGGAAGGCGCAGGAGACGACCAGTAGAGCTGGTGAGAGACAGGAGCAACATGGTAGCTGGAGGCAGAGTTCAATAGCTCCCTCAGCACCATCGCAGACAGGGTGCAGAACTCTAGGGTGGCGTACACTCCACCCTGTGCCATCAGAATCTGCAGGGAAGGGGGATTTCATGTCCTGTTGCCCACCACAAAAGTCCCGGGGCACAGCAGCATATGGAGTCAGGAGTCAAGACCACGGTTGGCCCCATAATTGATTTGCGCTGCCTGCGGATGGGATGGGAACTAAACTCAAGGACACTGGGGTCCCTAAGTAGCTTCATGCCACGGGGATACATACTACAGAGCACAAGGAAGGAAAGTCTCACCCTCCACAACACCGGTGGTGGCTTCTGAGGTACCCAGGATCGGCTGGGGCCCATCACGGTGGAAACCAGCACTCCAAGGGTGACAACTGAACTGTGAGTAAAAGACCTTGAACTGCAACCACTGTGTCAGCCCTTCATTGCCAGTGCTGTCGCCCTGCGTTTTGGCTCCAATGGCCACTATTACCGCCACCATCCTCCCTGGGGCCTAGTTTAATCTGCGGGAAGCTGAACTATCCTAGCTGTAACACCATCCGCCCCAGAGGGCAGTGACTGCAGCGGCAGCTAATCCCTGGCCGCATACCGCAGGTGGCGTCACGAGACAACTACTACTACCATCATTCTCATCCCACCATCCTTAATCCCTTCATTCCCCTTTTCTGGACACCTTGGGGTCATGAAACTGGGCAAGGCCACCTGTATTCCCAAGACCTCATGGGGTGCTCTAGTGCCATCTGAGATTACCGGTTACCAGTGGAGTACAGTCATTTAACACTGAGTAAGGGTACACTCACACTGGCGTGTAAAAATTTGGTCCGATCACACTCCTGAAAAGTTGGATGAGTGTAACCTTTTGTCATCTGAATGTGCAATTTTTTTCTCTCCTTGCATTCGTATGTCTTGTGTATACTATGCATTTTTTTTCTGAACTACTTTTATTCATCAATAATTTGCTGGACCATTTACAGTGTTCTATGCTACGGAAGGGTAATTCATGTGTAATAAAAACAGATGGCATACGGATGGTTTGTTTGCTGTCCGTTACTTTTCCCTCAACCATTGACTTGCATTGATGAGTCGAGTCTAATAGATGAATGCCATTGCAGTATGCTGCGATTTTTTCATTACTTCGATTTGAGCTGACTAAAAACTCGCAGATCTTCTCAGCCTCATAGAACAACATTAGTCTGAGAGCAATATCATTTTTTTCTCACATTACTCTTGTCCATTTTATATGCTTTACACGCTGCGACATCGCTACCGATATATCGTTGTGATCACGGCGTTTGTGACACACATCCGGCGCCGGTAGCGACATCGCAGCGTGTGACACAAATGAGCGATGATCAACGAGCACAAAAACGTGATAAATCGTTGCTTGTTGACACGTCGTTCATTTCCTTAATATCGTTGCTGCTGCAGGTACAATGTTGTTTGTCGTTACTGCGGCTGCACACATCGCTATGTGTGACACCGCAGGAGCGACGAACATCTCCTTACCTGCGTCCACCGGCAATGAGGAAGGAAGTTGGTGGGCGGGATATTACGTTCCGCTCATCTCCGCCCCTCCGCTTCTATTGGCCGGCTGCTTAGTGACGCCGCAGTGACGTTGCTATGACGCCGAACGCACCTCCCCCATGAAGGAGGG
Organism: Anomaloglossus baeobatrachus; assembly: GCF_048569485.1. NCBI lineage: Eukaryota > Metazoa > Chordata > Amphibia > Anura > Aromobatidae > Anomaloglossus > Anomaloglossus baeobatrachus. Next base: position 173,039,554 of record NC_134354.1, on the reverse strand, counting down.
ATTGTTCGGCGGTCACAGTGACATCGCTGACAAGGTATGTGCGTGTGACGCTGCTGTAGCGATAATGTTCGCTATGGCAGCGATCACCACATATCACACAAGCGACGGGGGCGGGTGCTATCGCGCACGACATTGCTAGCCATAGCTAGCGATGTCGTAGCGTGTGAAGTACCCTTTAGTCTAAAGTATACTGTAATAATTGGCTTGCAAATTTTGTTTTAAGGGAAATTTATTTCCCCTAGCCAAAAAGAACCACATAACAACAATTGGCAAGAGGTACGAATACCGTCTATAAATGCTGCCACAGATTGCAGTATTGTGTGGTGTACTTTTGCCAAACTGAAATATTAAAAACTTTCCATTGGCATTCAGCGATTAACATAATCTTTTGATCAAGAGTAATGTTATGGAATATCTAAGATCTGCATAAAAAGATGTGGATTTTGAAAATGAACCAAATTTTCTAGGGTAGAGAATTCAAGAATACTGGTGCCATTTAAAAAGGTATTGATGATGTGAGGCTTGGAGGTTATGGGCAATGATAGTCCTAGATCATGAAGAGAGCGGAGAGTACAGGTCCATTTCAGAGGAAATGCTGCTAGACATGGCTTCAATTGCCAAAAACAGTTGATCGCACAAGTTAAGAGGATGCAGGCCCACTGTATTTGTTATGATTATGATATACAAAAAACCAGGAGAATCAGTTTAACATACATACATCCTCAAATTTCAGCATTGTTTCCAGGGCAGTAACTTTGTGCATTATTTTTTTCTCTTGACTGCTACATGGCTGGATGAAATATAATGATTTTTATGGTCAATCTTGGCAGTTACTTTTTAAAAGCACACATCTTGAAAAATAAAAAAATTGCACATTTAAGTGGAGTCTAAATTACATAAAAATCCTACGGTACTCTAAGGCGGGCTTTGCACACTACGACATCGCAGGTGCGATGTCGGTGGGGTCAAATTGAAAATGACGCACTTCCGGCATCGCATGCGACATCGTAGAGTGTAAAGGCTCGATGATACGATTAACGAGCGCAAAAGCGTCGTAATCATATCATTGGTGCAGCGCCGGCGTAATCCATAATTACGCTGACGCGACGGTCCGATGTTGTTCCTCGCTCCTGTAGCAGCACACATCGCTGTGTGTGAAGCCGCAGGAGCGAGGAACATCTCCTACCGGCGTCACTGCGGCTTCCGTAGAATATGCGGAAGGAAGGAGGTGGGCGAGATGTTTGCATCCTGCTCATCTCCGCCCCTCCGCTCCTATTGGCCGCCTGCCGTGTGACGTCACAGTGACGACGCACGACCCGCCCCCTTAACAAGGAGGCGGGTCGCCGGCCAGAGCGATGGTCGCAGGACAGGTGAGTGCATGTGAAGCTGCCGTAGCGATAATGTTCGCTACGGCAGCTATCACAAGGATATCGCTGCTGCGACGGGGGCGGGGACTATCGCGCTCGGCATCGCAGCATCGGCCTGCGATGTCGCAGCGTGCTAAGTACCCCTAAGGGTATGTCCGCACACTGTACACTGGATCTTCTCCTCCCTATCTTTGATTTCCCTCACACAGCTGTGCTGACGGAAAAGAAAACTGTTGTAGCTCTTGGAATAAAGGGAGGAAAAAATGAAAGCACAAAAATAGAAAATCACCCCATTGGAAAGGGGTTAAGCCTCATGAACAAAATGAATATGAGACTGCTTATATATGCTAGAGCTATAATATTAGATGATGTCACTAATTTTTGTCGCCAAAATATTGTCTTCTATAGATGCCTACTCATACGAAAATGGCAATAATATAGTCATTCATAACGTTCAAGGTGATCTGTAATTAAAAAGGAACCCAATGAAATCTTCTAAGTAAGGATTTTTCTCTATTAAAAGATGCAAAAAAATCTTGTTTCGTGCTTTGATAAAAATTGCCAAAGGGCTAAAGGTCATGAGTGTTTCCCTTTCTGGGGTGACCTCTGGTGAGTCTGGGATAAGAAGGTCACAAAACTTTATTGTTTGCAGGTCTACAATTTGTATTTGAGGGAGTTTAATTTTTTTTAGTGCGGTAGTGGTTAAGGACTCTTTATTATCAGGCTGTCCTTTGTAGCCTTAATCTCAGGTGCAGCTCTTTTGTGACCATTCTCTTTTGCTATAAAAAGTCAAGTGTCTTACTATCTGACACAGGTTATAGATTCTCATTCTTTCATGAACACTTTGGAAGGAGTCTGTCTCTGGAAGAAGCTAAGGAGTCATAGCTATTGCAGCTGTGTTGTTTAGCTGCATTGGGGGAGCTTTGAGTGATTTTCTTTTAGAGTCTATTTTCTCTCTTTCTGTCTTCCTTACCATGTGTCAAGACTAGTGTTCTTGCCAGCCTTCTCACTAGCCAGGGTGAGTTCAGGGCAAGCGAGGGCCTAGGCACTAGAGATGAGCGGTGTTCTAATCGAACTGTTCGCCAATCTCAAGTTCGACCTGTTTTTGGCGATGTTCGAGTCGTTCAACGAATAAGATGTCTACTTCTTTCTGTGGACAATCTAATATGATCCCTTTCTTACAGACATGACCATCGCTACCAAATGTAGATGAGGCACAAAAAGAGCAGGTGCTTGAATGGATCTCAAGTGCTCCATCAAGTGGCCTCTCCTCCACTTCAACTTCATCAACATCCCAAATACTCCAGTCTTCTGAGGTGTCACCCCAATTGCACTTGCTTCCTAAGGCTACTTTCACACATCAGTTTTATGCATTCAGGCACAATCCTTTTTTTTCCGGATCCAAAGGATCCGGAAAAAAAATGTAAAACCATATCCACCGGATCCGGTTTTTAACGGATCCGTTATGCCGGATGCGTAAAAAAACGGATCCATTGGATCCGTTTTGCATCCGTTTTTGCACCCGTTTTGTCCGTTTTTTTGATGGATCAGTTTTTTTAATTATTTTGGTGCATGCGCAGTTTACAAAAACGGATCCGGCAGCCGCATCCATTTTTTACCGCATTGCGCCGGATCCGGCGTCCATAGGCTTTCATTGTAAAACACGCCGTATCGCACCGGATCCGGCGCGATGTGTTTTTTTTGCCGGACAAAAAAACGTTGCAAGACACGTTGCCTCCGGCCGCCGCTTTGATTAATTTTGCCGCATCCGGAAAAAAACGGATGCAACGCAAAGCCATCAGGTGCAATCCGGTAACAATGCAAATCTATGGGGATAAAACGGATGTGGTACCGGATCCGTTTTACCCGTTTTTTTCCGGATTGTACCTGATGGAAAAAAACTGATGTGTGAAAGTAGCCTAACAGCTCTCAAGTCCCCACCCGCCCTGCTGAGTATGGGGTAACAGAGATGGTGGAGTCGCAGAGCTATTCAGTAACACTATAGCCTGAGAATCAGAGGTCTGCTCCAAAGCTGCAGTGGGTCCAGATAAAGAAATGATCTGCACTCATGCCAAGAAGCTTTGTGAGTTGGATCCAGGCCCAGATGAAGAAAGTTCTGAGCATAATGTAGACCCTTATTCCCAAACTGTAACTCCTCTTGGTGGAGACAATGAGGAACAAACTGATGAGACTCAGATACCTGATTGGAATGAAAACTTAACTATTCGGTCAGGGCAGGAAGAGGTCGGCTCTGAGGACAAGGGGAGTGAGAACACACAGGGTGATGATGAGGTTGTAGATCGCACTTACTGTCAACCCACTGTCAGGGAGTCGATGAGGTCAGCAGAGGAGGTGGAGGAGAATGCTACTGACAACGAGGTTAGGTTGCGCCTTCCTGGACGGAGACGGAGTACATGAAGCACGCCAACAACTGCATCCTCATCCACTACTCTGCCTCTGAGCTGAAATAATGGTGGCTCTGCAGCCTTGCCTAGCCTGGGAATTTTTTAACATCGCAAAGCATCACCCAACTCATGTCATCTGTAAGATTTGTCATCAATGTCTAAGTAGAGGCCAAAAACTCGCTAGTTTGAGTACTTTGTCCATGAATCATCACATGGATATGAAGCATAAGTTGCAGTGGGAAGCTCACTGTGCTACAATGCAGCCTAGCAGGGCGGGCCAACCACCGTATGCCCCATCAAGTGCATCCACGCGCTCTTCATCCTCTATGACTGTGGGGACAGCAGTCCCACATGCTTTTCGACGCAGACCTTCCACCTCTTTATCCGCAACAGGCAGTGTGATTGGCAGCTCGTCAGTTGTTTTGGAAGTGAAAACAGCTGCTGGTATTCAGCTCTCTCAGACATCGATAGCACCACCTTCGGATGAAGACAACATTCTATCTCTGCCTGCACCTTCCTCACGAACCAGCAGTTTGCCAGAGACACCCTACTCAACGCCGTCTTAGCACAGCAGCAAGCCCTCGGTCCCTCAGATGTGGACAAGAAAAAGACCATTTCCTCCTAGCCATGACAAAGTTAAGAGGTTGACTTTCAGCATCTGCAAGCTGTTGGCTACAGAAATGCTGCCTTTCCACCTGGTGGACACACAGAATTTTCAAGACCTTATGTCCGTCGCAGTGCCCCAGTACCAGATGCCCAGTTGCCACTACTTGTCCAAGAAAGGTGTGCCTGTGCTACACCAGCATGTCACACACAACATCACTGCATCCTTGAGAAACTCTGTCTGTGACAGGGTGCATTTCACCACAGATACTTGGACCAGTAAGCATGGACAGGGGCATTACATGTCGCTGACTGGGCACTGGGTAACTATGGTGAGAGATGGAGAAGGGTGTGCTGTACAAGACTTGCCATCCCCACGAGTTGTGCGTCAATCCTCTGTATGTAGAAGTTCCTCAACTGCTTCTGCCTCTTCCACCTCATCTGGGTCCTCCACCTCCACCCAAAGCCTGTCTGGTCATTGTAACTGCGCACAAGGAATCCCGCACACCTCATTACTTTGCTGGCACCAGAGCTCAACGGCATCAGGCGGTCTTTATGTTGAAATGTCTGGGATTTGTGAGTCACACAGCTGAGGAGTTGTGGTCAGCTCTGGAGACCGAGTTTCATCAATGGTTGTCTCCACTCAACCTGCAGCAAGGGAAGGCCGTGTGCGACAATGCTGCAAACCTGGGTGCGGCCCTTCGCCGGGGCAATATGACACATGTGCCTTGTATGGCTCACGTGTTGAACCTTGTTGTCCAGCAATTTTTAACCCACTATCCTGGCCTAGATGGGCTTCTGCAGAGGGCATGATCACTATGTGCTCACTTCCGCCTTTCACACCCCACAGCGGAATGACTTGCATCGCTCCAGAAGTCTTTTGGCCTGACGATTCACCGCCTGAAATGCGATATTCCGACACGCTGGAATTCGATTCTCCACAGGTTGCAGCGACTATGGCAGCACCGCCGAGCCCTGGTGCAATACGTTATGACGTATAGCCTGGGCCAACGAGATCCATAGGTGGGGAAGATCACACTGCTGGAGTGGTCTCAGATCAAAGACCTATGCACTCTTCTGCACAGTTTTGACATGGCGACAAAGATGTTTAGCCCTGACGATACCATTAAGAGCATGACAATTCCAGTCATTTACATGCTGGAGCACACTCTAAACAGTATTCGGAGTCAGGTGGTGGGACAAAAGGAAGGGGAGGAAGTACAGGAGGATTCATATGTGGAAGGGATACCAAGATCTACAAGGTTTGGAGAGTCAGCAGCACCAAGCCAGCAGGCATGGGATGGTGGGGGAGAGAGATTAACAAGTGCGCATTGTAGCAGCCAAACTGTTGAGGAAGGTGCAGGAGCCCAGGAAGAAATGGACGACGAACTGGTGATGGGCATGGAAGACTCAGCAGATGAGGGAGACCTTGATCACATTTCTGTTGTGCGAGCTTGGGGAGAGAGGGCAGAGGAAGGAAGCATGATTCTCACCTTGCCGCTACTAACATAGCAAGGAATTGGTCCTCTTGGATGCGCAAGACACATGAGCGCCTTTTTGCTGCACTACCTACAACATGACCCTCGGATTGTCAGAATTAGAAGTAATGCTGACTACTGGGTTGCCACACCCTTAGATCACCGGTACAAGACAAAATTTGACGGAATAATTCCTGTCATAGAAAGGGACGCACGTATGCAGGAGTATCAGCAGAAGCTGTTACACAATATGAGATTGGCTTTTCCACTAAACACCAGTGGTGCACAGAGTGAATCTCACAGTTCTAACTTGACAACCTTGGGACTGTCGAGTTATCATCACTCAAACCATAGCAGCAACACCGTATCTGGTGGTAACAGCAATTTTATGGAATTGTTTCATGAATTTTTTAGACCATCCTTTGCAAGGCCACAAGACACAAGAAGCCTGACACATAGTCAACGGCTGGAGAGGATGATACAGGAGTATCTCCAAGTGAATATCGATGCCATGACTGTGCAACTGGAGCCTTGCTTATTTTGGACTTCGAAAAATGGCCTGAGCTCGCCACTTACGCCTTGGAGATCTTGTCGTGTCCGGCAGCCAGCGTTCTCTTGGAACGTGTATTCAGTGTTGCTGGGGGTGTGTTGACAGATAAGCGCACGCGTCTGTCCAGTGACAATGTGGACAGACTAACATTCATCAAGATGAACAAATCATGGATCCGCAAGGACTTTTCTGCCCCTGTGTCTTCCTGGGGAGAGTAAAGGCTTGTATATTTTTGATTGTGCTTCATGCAAATCAACATTTTAAGTTTGCAACTGGGGGACAATTGATGCCCCTTAAGTGGTGTCTGTGGCCACATTTTTTGAAAAAACGGAGACTCTTGTTGGAGTCCACTTGCCTATATCTGTGTCTTCTCCTCCTTTACTCATCAAGCTCTTTTCTTTCAGCATGAGTATATGTACTTGTCACTTTTCCATGTGTTTGTGGTGTCTTCTGAGTTGCTTGTCATCTTTTGGACACCTTAGAAGGTGTTTTCTATGTGTTTGAATGTGTTTGTGTTTGCCTGCCATTGTCTTCAATGGGGTTCGATGGTGTTCGACGAATGTTCATCGAACGTTCGATGAACACACCCGCCGTTTGACGAACCGAACTGAACTCGAACACTAGGGTGGTGGCTCATCTCTACTAGGCACTGCATGATCGGCAATGGAGGAAGGACCCATATAGAGACATTAAGGAGTGCAGGGATTAACCTCAGGTGAGTGGCAGGAGGTGACCTGCTGCCCTCTCCCTACATCAGGTCTCACCATTCTATCATGTTCTCTGTCTATTGCTGCACTCGTCGGTAGTTCCTTTATACCTGGCAGAACCCCAGTAGTCACTGCATGAAATTATAACCGAACCATAAATGGATCCCGTAGATGTGCTTGCAGAACACCTGCAGAGCCTATACCTTGGTTGGCAGACCTGCGATCCAGAGTTTTGTAACCACCACAGCAGGTCACAGGTCTCACAGCCAGCTAAACTTTACCCGAACCCAAGGTGACGTGATTTTCGGTAGGGTACAGTAAGTTTCTTGTGTTTAGTGAATCCTGACAGCTTTATTTTAAGCTCTACCCACACTCTTACGGGAGAGAGGAGCAATGGGTCTTGGGGTTTTCTCTTCTGACTGACTCTCTGTTTCTCCTGTCAGTCAATGAGTTTTTTTGCTGCCCTAGACCATGTCTATGACGACCCTGACTGGTTCTCCCTTGCTGAGTCTCAGATACGCAAGATCCAGCAGGGAATTTTGTTCTGAATTTCAGAGATGGGCCACTGACACTAGATGAAATGACCTGGAGCTTAGGAGTCATTTTCGCCAGGGTTTCTCAAAAAGGTTCAAGGATGGCTTGGTTTCATAGGAAACTCCTGATATATTAAAGGCTGCCATCGATTTGGCCAAACATATTGATTGACGCATCAGAAATAGACCTATGATGACTCCAACCCCTGTTGTGCTTCCTAAGGCTAAAGTACATCCTGTGAGCTCTGATCAATGCATGCAGTTAGTGGTGGTTTACTCTAGGTTGGAATCCCTTGTGGTTCACCGTAAGACAAGAGTATGTTTCTGCTGTGCTCATAAGGGTAATTTTTGGGGGGGTTTGTCCATCGCATCCTTAACAAAGGAAGTCAATGAAGTCAGACCATGTCATGGCAGTATCCTACATTAATGACCAGTAAGACAATTTATCCAAAGCCATTCTATGCAAAGGGAAAATTGATCATCAAGAAGGCATTCGATCTAAAGCCCGTCTAAGCGAAGTGGAAAAAACTCGTCTAAGCGAAGTGGAAAATGATATTATTAGGTAGAAACCAAGCAACAGCAGCTGTCAGCTGTGCATATTGAAGGGAATTTCAACATTCTTGTTTAATAGATCAGTCTGCATCTCTAGAAGGAATAGTCACTGGATCAAAATTGTTTCCTCCAGATCATGAAGCATTGGAGGTTTTGAATGAGCTCACTTGTAACAATGTGAAGCACCCTGCTTTTGCTGACTCTCAAGAGGCATTTAGCCATGTGTTCTGAATGTACTGTTTACTTTCCAGTTAGAATATGTAATGGTCTTACTAATGAAGATGCTATGTGAACAGGTGTCATTAATTGTATTTAGCCCAAAAGAAACTGGTGCGCTGGTTTGATGATCATAAGCAAAAGGGTATTAGAAGCTTCTTGAATTTCCTCACTTGGTGACTCAGTATAGCCAGTGTTGTTTTCACTTCAGCTATCTGCATACAGGCTGATGGTATCTCTCTAACCAGTTTTGTACGATCTGAGGTGGTCCATTATAGCATCAGAGGTTCTGCCACCAGACATATCTAAGTATTGAATGTTGTCTACTTGGTGCAACACCAAACTGGATATCCTCTCTACTTCCTACAATTTAAGATTTTCTGTACTTCTTGAAGGATGATTTTGATACGGACTTTAAACTCTATATCAGGGAATCACTTATACAAATATTTATAAGGGTAGTCCAGATAATTTGATTTACTGTCTGTTGTCTAGTGTCATAAAACATCTATCTCTCAAGTCCACTTCCCAACAGCCCACTGGAAGACACAGACAAACAAGGGCCTCTGTGCAAAAACAGTAGCTTGGCCCTTTGTAGTCCAATAACTCATAAAAGTGCACAATTCCACTGACTTTGGAGGTAGATATGGACTTCCTTACCTCTTGGGCCCTTGTGTGGCTGCACAGGTTGCATCAGTGATACGTCCACCCCTAAGACAACCAATAGCTAAAGTGAGTTACTGAAATACAAGCCTTTCATTTGCTGATACGTATCTGACTTCCTTCAGTGTATTATAGGCTGATGAAAACTAGAGATTATTCCTATGGTGCTCTCCTTCTTCAGCATAGATGGTCAGAATGAATTACCAGTGTTTTTAATCACATCCACCTCACAATGATGAGAGGAAATTTCACTACGGTGCCTCTAAGATCTATACAGATCATGCCAAGGAAGTCAGAATTTCATTTTCTTCTTTTAGAATAAATTTAGATCAAAACATTTTAAAGGTTCTTTATCCTGATGGATAACTAAAACCATACCAATCTGCTGTAAGCTCTTCAACAAGAGTTATGTTTGCTTCATAGCTAGAGCAGAATTGCATACCTTACAGGTAGATCTTAAAAATGGCCTCTTGGAGTTCCGCTCACATTTTAATGAAACATTATAGGATACGGTAAATAGAGGTTATGGAGAATTAGCTTTTGACCAAATGAAAGGAAAAGTGAAGTTTCTCACCAAAAATTTTCTTTGCCTTAGGCCCGTTTCACACGTCAGTGAAAAACAGTGACGTTTTTCACTGTCGTGTAAAACACGCACATGTCCCTGCGTGTGCTGTGAATCACGGCACACGTGGGTTGTCTAAGTGCAATCCGGGCTCCGTTCTCCGTGGCCCGTGATTGCACTTAGAAATCAACTCACCTGTGCCTGCTCCCGCTCTCCGTGGTGCTGAATCATCCCGCGATGCATCATCCGGCCGGCGGTGACCCCTGCAGCAGCTGCTTCCGGGTCGGCTGTGTCATGCATCATTAAGATGCACGACAGTAATCAGCCGGCTTAGAAGCAGCAGGGAGGACGGGCTGCAGAGAGCGCGGGTGAAGCCGGGTGAGTTAAAATGTTTATTATTTTAAATGCATGTTTTTTTCTGGCACGTGTTTCACGGACCACACCACTGCGTGGTCCGTGGAACATCAGTGATGCCAGAAAAAATGGACATGTCTCTGTGCAGCAATCACGCACACGCGGGCACGCCGCATGGAGACACGTGCAGTGAAAAGTCACTGACGTGTGAGCAGACCCATTCATTATAATGGGTCTGCGTATGTCAGTGATTCTGGTACGTTTAAAAAAAAGCACAAACGTACCAGAATCACTGACGTGTGAAAGGGGCCTTAGTCCAAAGCAGCAGCACTATTATCCCTCCCGATAACTACATTTGGTCAGGGGGCGGCGGGCGCTATCCATAGTCCTTCTATTGTAAGCAAGGAGGCACGTGCTCCATAGTCCTTCTAATCTACTGTAACTGGATGTTCTTTGCCTTCATTAGCAGACTTTGTGCAATTTTTTTTTCTGCTTAATCATTATAATTACACAGTGAAGCTATACACAGTAGAGCTATTTGCTTTACAATTAATTTGATAAGTTGTTATCACCTGTTCTATCATTTCCGGAGGTAGTAATTTCACATTGGTGCTGCTGTTTTGGACTAAGGGGTACTTTGCACACTACGACATCGCAAGCCGATGCTGCGATGCCGAGCGCGATAGTCCCGGCCCCCGTCGCAGCAGCGATATCTTGTGATTGCTGCTGTAGCGAACATTATCGCTATGGCAGCTTCACATGCACTTACCTGCCCTGCAATATCTCTCTGGCCAGCAAACCGCCTCCTTCCTAAGGGGGCGGGTCGTACGGCGTCACAGAGCTGTCACACGACAGGCGACCAATAGGAGTGGAGGGGCGGAGATGAACAGGACGTAAACATCCCGCCCACCTGCTTCCTTCCGCATTGCAGCCGGGACACAGGTAAGGTGATGTTCCTCGCTCCTACGGCTTCACACACAGCGATGTGTGCTGCCTGCTGGAATGAGGAACAACATCGTACCGTCGCTGCTGCGAAATTATGGAAATGTCGGACCCTACACCGATCATACGATAACGACGCTTTTGCGCTCGTTAATCATATGTAAAAGGATTCACATACTGCGATGTCGACAGCGACACCGGATATGCGTCACTTTCGATTTGACCCCACCGACATCGCACCTGCGATGTCATAGTGTGAAAAGTACCCCTAAGGGAAAGAGGATTTATTGTAAGCCATTACAATTCACACAGTATTTTAAAATGCTCTTCCAAAAGTGGAGGACTACTTTAAACTAGTATTAACTTATCAGCAGCATTGGCAGTTCAAAGAGGTGGTCCAGGATGGGGCTAAAGTCTACAGTCACTCTACGTGACTGCAGATTTGTGAAGCCTTGCATGGGCACAATCAGTGCCAGGAGAAGCCGGCCATTTGACTGCAGGTATATGATTTGCATACTTCTGACCACATTGCAACTAGACATGTCAGGCCTTGCTCAATTTGCTTGCATTGAGCAAGGTCGCGCATGTCCAGTCTGCACATGACCACTTATTTGCACTGCCGCTAGCAATGGAGGATCCTGGCAGCACATATAGATTGACTACAGACTTGAACCCCAAACCTGGGCAACTTGTAACTATTTAGCTTTATCCAATAGCTGACATGTGCATGACCCATTTTTTTTTTTTAACACTGAGCATAATTTTTAAATTAAAAAATAAGTCCTGGAAATGTTTGGTAATCTCAAGTTTTGTGGTTTGCGCCTTTGATTTGTCATCAGTTACTTCTATTAATTTTATTTTAAACCTACTTAAATATAATACTTTCTAAGTCTCTTATTACATGCATTTTGTCACACATCCTTCTCACTTTATTCCTGACAAAAATGAAATTATGTAATCTTACACCTTCTGCATCAGCTAAACATTCAAGGACTGCATGTCCTCAGGCATTTTGCCAAAGAATTGGCATACAACTGATGTAGTGACAGTGCTTAAAAAGACAGAAAATTCACATCTAAAATTTGTTGTATGAATTTGTTTTCTTGATGTTTACAGCCTAAATGCTTTCAAAGGGTTTATTACTCATCGTACAACAATATAATAGTGTACAACTTATATGAAGATCTATTCAAATTATAGCTAAATAATCTATCCATCAATGAATTTAAAGCCCCTTAAAGGGAACCTGTCACCAGGTTTTTTACTTATGATCTTCGGCTACCACTAATGAGCCCTTTATAGCCACGGCCGAGAGTAGTGACACCCATCAGACCAAACCACCCCTAGGTGAATATAACAAAAGTGTTTTTTTATGATCTACAGAGCAGCCTGGCCACTTTTATACAGTATTCTGGAATCTATATACAGTACAGACCAAATGTTTGGACACACCTTCTCATCTCTAGAACAACTATTAAGAGGAGACTTTGTGCAGCAGGCCTTCATAGTAAAATAGCTGCTACGAAACCACTGCTAAGGACAGGCAACAAGCAGAAGAGACTTGTTTGGGCTAAATAACACAAGGAATGGACATTAGACCAGTGGAAATCTGTGCTTTGGTCTGATGAGTCCAAATTGGAGATCTTTGGATCCAACCACCATGTCTTTGTAGAAAAGGTGAACGGAAGAACTCTACATGGCTGGTTCCCACCGTGAAGCATGGAGCAGGAGGTGTGATGGTGTGGGGGTGCTTTACTGGTGACACTGTTATTCAAAATTAAAAGCATACAGAACCAGCAACGCTACCACAGCATCTTGCAGCGGCGTGCTATTCCATCCGATTTGCGTTTATTTGGACCATCATTTATTTTTCAACAGGACAATGACCCCAAACACACCTCCAGGCTGTGTAAGGGCTATTTGACTAAGAAGGAGAGTGATGGGGTGCTACGCCAGATGACCTGACCTCCACACTCACCAGACCTGAACCCAATTGAGATGGTTTGGGGTGAGCTGGACCGCAGAGTGAAGGCAAAAGGGCCAACAAGTCCTAAGCATCTCTGGAAACTCCTTCAAGACTGTTGGAAAACCATTTCCAGTGACTACCTCTTGAAGCTCATCAAGAGAATGACAAGAGTGTGCAAAGCAGTAATCAAAGCAAAAGGTGGCTACTTTGAAGAACCTAGAATATAAGACATATTTTCAGTTGTTTCACATTTTTTTAAGTATTTCATTCCACATGTTTTAATTCAATGTGAATGTACAATTTTCAGAGTCCTGAAAATAAAGAAAACTCTTTGAATGAGAAGGTGTGTCCAAACGTTTGGTCTGTACTGTATATAATTGCCTTATTCTGTCTGTCTGTCTGTCTTGCTCCAAAATGACGTCATTACAGTGACAACCGTCTCATTGGCCGCTCGGCTCGGCCCGGCCCTGCCCCCGCACACTTTACCCGCTCGACCTGGCTACGCCCCACGCACACTTTTCCCACTCGGCCACGCCCCCTACACACTTTGCCCGCTCGGCTCGACTACGCCCCCCGCACACTTTACCCGCTCGACCACGCCCCCCGCACACTTTGCCCGCTTGGCCATGCCCCCCCACACACTTTGCCCGCTCGGCCACATCCCCCGCACTCATTGGGCACCTATACACCTCCCCCCAGGACTACTCCACCTATTAGACACCTCCCCCCAAGGACTACTCTACCTATTAGACACCTCCCCCCAGGACAACTCCACCTATTAGACACCTCTCCCCCAGGACTACTCCTCCTATTGGACTCCTCCCTCCAGAACTACTCCACCTATTAGACTCCTCTCCCCAGGACTACTCCTCCTATTAGACTTCCCTCCAGGACGACTCCACCTACCCCCCAGGACTATGCCTTCTATTAGACTCCTCCCCCCAGGACTACTCCACATATTATACTCCTCTCCCCCAGGACTACTCCACCTATTAGACTCCTCTCCCCCAGGACTACTCCTCCTATTAAACTCCTCTTCCCCAGGACTACTCCTCCTATTAGACTCCTCCCCCCAAGACTACTCTACCTATTATACTCCTCTCTCCCCAGGACAACTCCACCTATTAGACTCCTCTCTTCCCAGGACTACTCTTCATATTAGAATCCTCTTCCCCCAGGACTACTCCACCTATTAGATTCCTCTCCACCAGGACTACTCCACCTATTATACACCTCTCCCATCAGGACTACTCCATCTATTAGACTCCTCCCCCCAGGACTACTCCACCTATTAGACACCTTCCCCCAGGACTACTCCACCTATTAGACTCCTCTCCTCCCAGGACTACTTCTCCTATTAAACTCCTCCCCCAGGACTACTACTCCTATTAGACTCCTCCCCTCAGGACTACTCCTCCTAATATCCTCCTCTTTCCCCAGGACTACTCCTATTATACTCCTCACCTCCAGGACTACTCTTCCTATTAGACACCTCTCCCCCCAGGACTACTCCTATTAGACTCCTCTCCCCCCAGGACTACTCTTCCTATTGTCCTCCTCTCCCCCCAGGACTACGCCTCCTATTATCCTCCTCTCTCCCCAGGACTACTCCTTCTATTATCCTCATCTCTCCCCAGGACTACTCCTCCTATTATACTCCTCTCCCCCCAGGACTACTCCTCCTATTATACTCCTCTCTCCCCAGGACTACTCCTTCTATTATACTCCTCTCCCCCCAGGACTACTACTCCTATTATCCTTCTCTCTCCCCAGGACTACTCATACTATTATCCTTCTCTCTCCCCAGGACTACTCCTCTTATTATACTCCTCTCCCCCCAGGACTACTCCTCCTATTATACTCCTCTCTCCCCAGGACTACTCCTTCTATTATACTCCTCTCCCCCCAGGACTACTACTCCTATTATCCTTCTCTCTCCCCAGGACTACTCATCCTATTATCCTTCTCTCTCCCCAGGACTACTCCTCTTATTATACTCCTCTCCCCCCAGGACTACTCCTCCTATTATACTCCTCTCTCCCGAGGACTACTTCTTCTATTATACTCCTCTCCCCCCAGGACTACTACTCCTATTATCCTTCTCTCTCCCCAGGACTACTCATCCTATTATCCTTCTCTCTCCCCAGGACTACTCCTCTTATTATACTCCTCTCCCCCCAGGACTACTCCTCCTATTATACTCCTCTCTCCCGAGGACTACTTCTTCTATTATACTCCTCTCCCGCCAGGACTACTCCACCTATTATACTCCTCTCCCCCCAGGACTACTCCTCCTATTATACTCCTCTCCCCCAGGACTACTCTTCCTATTATCCTCCTCACCCCCGAGGACTCCTCCTCCTATTATCCTCCTCTCCACCCAGGACTACTCCTCCTATTATCCTCCTCTCCCCCCAGGATTACTTCTCCTATTGTACTCCTCTCCCCCCAGGACTACTCCTTCTATTATACTCCTCTCCCCCAGGACTACTCCTCCAACACACACACACTGCACAAAACATATCTCCCCCCAAAACACACACACGCACCCCACAACCACACACCCACACAAACCGCGCAACACACACAGTGCCACAAACACAAAACGCTGCAGACACACAGCGCTTCCCAAACAACGCAACACACACAATGCAACACACAAACAACACTGCTGTCACACCCCCACTCACCCAGACAACACCCAGAATATGTACAGCGCCCTACACAAACACTTGGCAACTACACATAACATCTATATATATACCAAAAATCATACATTAACTACACCATAAATTCTAGAATACCCGATGCGTTAGAATCGGGCCACCTTTTAGTGCTGTATATAAGAGCTTACTGGTGGTGACCACAGCTCATAAGGGAAAAACATAGTGACAGGTTCCCTTTAAATCTTCCAGGGTATATTTGGATAATTCCTGTTTGTAATAATAGAATTACGTTAAAGTATAGCTAATAAAGCAATTCATGTGTGCTGGACTACAATGCTGTAAATTCATTAATAGGTATGTGCTTCTTAGTGGATTTGACACATCGGTTAGCTGATGTGTCCTCCAATAATGATATACTAAGAAAAGAGGAGGGCACCAACCCCTGGGATCACCCCTGGCACTAGACGCATGTGATCATAATAAGAAGAAAATAAGTGTCATAAATGAGGGATCACCAAACAAATAAATCAATAATTATAAATAAGTTTATTACATATCAAAAACATTTGTGTGTCACACAGCACCTATGGTGTGAAACAACCATAGCCAAACCATTAAAAACATTTAAAACATGCAAAAGCACACAAGAAAATCAGGTGATCCCCAATATAAAATGGACCAGAATTGAATAAGCTGGCTAGTGTATAAAACCAACACACAATAAATATTTTAAGGAAATACAAACACACAATGAATTAGCAACAAATACATTACAATAAATGCGTTTAGATTTTTCCAAATAGTTACGGTGTGTTTAGGCTCTAGTCAGAGCTAGACATAGGGTCACGAAAAAAATGTGATGTTATAAGATGACACAGCCTAGTAAAAAATAAAGAGACCCCAACGTCTCCAGGAGACAACACCCCAGGCTGTGCTGATGCAAGTGTGCACAAGAATCCTGGATTTAGAGCATACTGATAGCTTGCCCTAGATATATTTGAGGACCATGGGAAATCTCACCCCAGATGCCGATATCCCAGGCTGTACTCACAAAACGTGCACACCATAGTAACTGGGGCTAGAAAAGGATGGTACAAAACACATGGCTGAATCAGAGGTCCAGGGGATCACCGTTACCCGATGCGTATCGTCACACTAAGGTGACTTTCTCAAGGGCAAAAAGTAAGTACTTTTTGCCCTTGAGAAAGTCACCTTAGGCCCGTTTCACACGTCAGTGAAAAACACAGACGTTTTTCACTGGCGTGTAAAACACGCACATGTCCCTGCGTGTGCCGAAAATCACGGCACACGTGGGTTGTCTAAGTGCAATCCGGGCTCCGTTCTCCGTGGCCCGTGATTGCACTTAGAGATTCACTCACCTGCGCACGCTCCCGCTGTCCATGGTGCTGATTGCTCCCGCGACGCAGCATCTGGCCGCCGGTGACCCCTGCAGCAGCTGCTTCCGGGTCGGCTGTGTCGCGCATAATGAATATGCGCGACAGTAATCAGCCGGCACAGAAGGAGCAGGGAGAACGGGCTGCAGAGGACATCGCTGGACGCCGGGTGAGTTAAAATGTTTATTATTTTAAATGCACGTTTTTTTCTGGCACGTGTTTCACGGACCACACCACTGCGTGGTCCGTGGGACATCAGTGATGCCAGAAAAAAATGACCATGTCTCCGTGCAGCAATCACGCACACGCGGGTACGCTGCACGGAGACACGTGCAGTGAAAAATCACTGACATGTGAGCAGACCCATTCATTATAATGGGTCTGCGTATGTCCGTGATTCTGGTACGTTTAAAAAAAAGCACAAATGTACCAGAATCACTGACGTGTGAAAGGGGCCTTAGTGTGACGATATCTGTGTAGAGGCTAAATTGCCTGTTTAGGATTATCAGCTTAGGAGCCATATAAGGAAAGTAGCAGTCGGCCCCCTGCAGGGTAATAGTAGAATTGAGCTGGCTAGTACATAAAAGTAAAGACAATAAAGACGTTCCATTATCAAATAAATTGTCATACAAACCGGCTCAAAGAGGTAAACCTGCAGGGGGGGACTGGCGGAGGCCACCCAACGCGCGTTTCACGTGTCTTAGTGCTCGCTTTATCAAGGGGGATGCTCGCTAATGAGTTGTAAAGGCCTTTTAAACTATGTGACACGTCCCGGTTACCGGGTGCACGCGCGGCTTCCTGATGCCGTGGAGGCAATGGACGGCTTCATGGCGCGGTGCACATGCGCCCGTAATCCCGCTGTGATTGGTCCTTTTGGAACATGTGACTGATCTCACATAGTTTAAAAGGCCTTTACAACTCATTAGCAAGCATCCCCCTTGATAAAGCGAGCACTAAGACACGTTACACGCGCGTTGGGTGGCCTCTGCCAGACCCCCCTGCAGGTTTGCCTCTTTGAGCTGGCTTGTATGGCAATTTATTTGATAACGGATCGTCTTTGCTTTTTATTGTGTTAAATCATGTTTACCTTTTAAGTTGTTACCAATAAAGTTTATCATTTTATTTTCCTAAAGGTACCGACACACTAAGCGACGCTCCAGCAATCCCACCAGCAACCTGACCTGGCAGGGATCGCTGGAGCGTTGCTACACGGGTTGCTGGTGAGCTGTCACACAGGCAGATCTCACCAGCAACCAGTGACCAGCCCCCAGCCAGCAGCGACGCGTGGAAGCGATGCTGCGCTTGTAACTAAGGTAAATATCGAGTAACCAACCCGATATTTACCTTGGTTACCAGCGCGCACCGCTTAGCGCTGGCTCCCTGCACTCCTAGCCAGAGTACACATCGGGTTAATTACCCGATGTGTACTCCAACTACGTGTGCAGGGAGCAGGAGCCGGCACTCGCCGCGTGAGAGCGGCGGACGCTGGTAACAAAGGTAAATATCGGGTAACCAAGGAAAGGGCTTCTTGGTTACCCGATATTTACATTGGTTATCAGTGTCCGCAGAAGCCGGCTCCCTGCTCACTGCACCTTCAGTTGTTGCTCTCTCGCTGTCACACACAGCGATGTGTTCTTCACGGCGGGAGAGCAACAACTAAAAAATGGTCCAGGGCATTCAGCAACAACCAGCGACCTCACAGCAGGGGCCAGGTTGTTGCTGGATGTCACACACAGCAACATCGCTAGCAAGTCGTGCCTCAGCAGCGATGTTGCTAGCGATGTTGCTTAGTGTGACATGGCCTTAAGTCCACCCCTCTTTCTCCGTCTTTTACTCCTATAGAAAATGTATGGGATCAGCTGATTCGCCATGGAGAGGCTTGAAACTCTGTATCCAAGAACCTGAATGACCTGAGGGCCACCCTTCAAGAAGAGTGGGATGCTATGCCTCAGTAGAGAATAAATCAACTTGTGAACAGATGAGATGTCATTGTTAAGCTGTAATTGATGCTCAAGGCCACATGACAAGTTATTGAGACAATGACATTTTTGGGGGTTGTACACCCACAACTGTTGTAAGCTATTGTTTCAATAAATTGTTTGAGATGAGGAAATCACCTTTGCATACTTATACTTAAATGCCCTACTTTTATCATAAAATATCACTGTACCATGAACATTTTACGTTTTTCATAAATTTCACCTGAAAGTCAAAGATCCATAACTTTTTGTGAGTAGTATAAGTCAGTCCCATAGAATTTATAAATATACAGTCAGGGCCAGAAATATTTGGACAGTGACACAAGTTTTGTTATTTTAGCGGTTTACAAAAACATGTTCAGAAATACAATTAAATATATAATATGGGCTGAAAGTGCACACTCCCAGCTGCAATATGAGAGTTTTCACATCCAAATCGGAGAAAGGGTTTAGGAATCATAGCTCTGTAATACATAGCCTCCTCTTTTTCAAGGGACCAAAAGTAATTGGACAAGGGACTCTAAGGGCTGCAATTAACTCTGAAGGCGTCTCCCTCGTTAACCTGTAATCAATGAAGTAGTTAAAAGGTCTGGGGTTGATTACAGGTGTGTGGTTTTGCATTTGGAAGCTGTTGCTGTGACCAGACAACATGCGGTCTAAGGAACTCTCAATTGAGTTGAAGCAGAACATCCTGAGGCTGAAAAAAAAGAAAAAATCCATCAGAGAGATAGCAGACATGCTTGGAGTAGCAAAATCAACAGTCGGGTACATTCTGAGAAAAAAGGAATTGACTGGTGAGCTGTGGAACTCAAAAAGGCCTGGGCGTCCACGGATGACAACAGTGGTGGATGATCGCCACATACTTTCTTTGGTGAAGAAGAACCCGTTCACAACATCAACTGAAGTCCAGAACACTCTCAGTGAAGTAGGTGTATCTGTCTCTAAGTCAACAGTAAAGCGAAGACTCCATGAAAGTAAATACAAAGGGTTCACATCTAGATGCAAACCATTCATCAATTCCAAAAATAGACAGGCCAGAGTTAAATTTGCTGAAAAACACCTCATGAAGCCAGCTCAGTTCTGGAAAAGTATTCTATGGACAGATGAGACAAAGATCAACCTGCACCAGAATGATGGGAAGAAAAAAGTTTGGAGAAGAAAGGGAACGGCACATGATCCAAGGCACACCACATCCTCTGTAAAACATGGTGGAGGCAACATGATGGCATGGGCATGCATGGCTTTCAATGGCACTGGGTCACTTGTGTTTATTGATGACATAACAGCAGACAAGAGTAGCCGGATGAATTCTGAAGTGTACAGGGATATACTTTCAGCCCAGATTCAGCCAAATGCCACAAAGTTGATCGGACGGCGCTTCATAGTACAGATGGACAATGACCCCAAGCATACAGCCAAAGCTACCCAGGAGTTCATGAGTGCAAAAAAGTGGAACATTCTGCAATGGCCAAGTCAATCACCAGATCTTAACCCAATTGAGCATGCATTTTACTTGCTCAAATCCAGACTTAAGACGGAAAGACCCACAAACAAGCAAGACCTGAAGGCTGCGGCTGTAAAGGCCTGGCAAAGCATTAAGAAGGAGGAAACCCAGCGTTTGGTGATGTCCATGGGTTCCAGACTTAAGGCAGTGATTGCCTTCAAAGGATTCGCAACAAAATATTGAAAATAAAAATATTTTGTTTGGGTTTGGTTTATTTGTCCAATTACTTTTGACCTCCTAAAATGTGGAGTGTTTGTAAAGAAATGTGTACAATTCCTACAATTTCTATCAGATATTTTTGTTCAAACCTTCAAATTAAACGTTACAATCTGCAGTTGAATTCTGTTGTAGAGGTTTCATTTCAAATCCAATGTGGTGGCATGCAGAGCCCAACTCGCGAAAATTGTGTCACTGTCCAAATATTTCTGGACCTAACTGTATGTAAATATTTCAATGCAAGTTTTCCCAGCTAAAGAAAATTCTATAAAACTATTGTTAATAATACAATTACTGTGATCTGCTATGAAATGTCCACTGTCCGTGTGTAGCACTGCAGCCATCTTATACAACAGAGGTGCATTTGGTCTTCTCAGCGAGTATCCCAACTCCCATTAAGCAACTCCACTGTTTATTCTTCCTATCGCTCAATCTATAAATGTGTCCACACATTCCACTTTGTACAGACCATTATAACAGTTATTACTCTCATATTAGTTCATTTCAGTCACTATTAGTAAATTTTACGATGAGCCTCCGGTTGGGCATTCTTTAGCAACAACTGCTCATACTCTGATGCAAAGTTATGTCTATACTTCAATGGCTCTTTTTTCTGATTTTAATGTGCAATGTGACTAAATGATTAGACACATAGACACTGCTGACTTTCTTGACAATCTTTTATGGGGTCTTAAGGTGATTTCTAGCAAATACTTTCTACCAGTGGAGTAATTAAAGTAGATATAATGACGGATACGGTTGAATTAAAGGGAACTTGTCATTAAATTTATGCAGATCGAGCGACGTTTAGTAAGGATCATAGCCTGACTAAGCAATTACAGCCATATATATTTTACTCTAAAATGCTATGGCATTTCAGTGAAAACATACTTTGAGAATCCAGCCTTCTCATAGCCCCATATCAATTGATTGACAGATGTTCATATGTAGTGAAACCTTCTACTGACATGGGGAGAAGCTAGCTATGGATTATATTGGACTGGTCAGGTCTCTTTATATGTAGCTCAGCTGACTTTTTAATATAACTACAAAACATACTTGGCTATGCAGCCAGCCTTTGATTACTGCTGTCTGTTAGTCTGGTAAAATTATTCTAATGACAAGTTTCCTGTAACGCTCATTGCTGGTGTTGCTGAGGCAGCAAGTGGGAGTGGACCCACTGGACCACATGGGGGACATAGGTTTACCCTTTAGAGAATGTGCTTAAGTAAGCACCTCCACAAGTAAAATGCCAGGTACCACTCCCAGAGCAGTGACCAGGACTGTGGCAGCTGACCCCCAGGACAGAGGAAGGACTCAAGTATAGGCACAGGTGCACGCAGGTACAGACAGGTGTGGTGGGTTCAGCAGGGACAGATAGGTATAGAAGGTGAGCACAGGTACAGTTGACAGGACAGAAGCACAAGATCTGACAACTAACAAGCAGACTGGTAGGCCAACTAAGGACACTGCGCAGTCACCTCCCCTAATGGGAGAGTGGCTTAAATACATAAGCTGTAGGCTGAGAGGAATTTTTTGGAAATGGTGTGTTGGCCTTTTAAGATGAGGGTCGGTATGCGCACGCTCTAAGTGCATTACCTAGGAGCCTCTATGGCATGCACAGGCCCTGAAAGGCTAAGAGGTCAAGAGCACATGTGCATGGTCACAGGGCAGAGAGGAAGGCCCTAACCCTGCCAAGGTGGGGAGTAAGTCAGCATCCCAGAAGGAAGCTAAAATCAGAAGTTTACATTATCTAAAAGGACACATACTGTATGCATGCTTTTCTAATTGTCTGACATGAAATCAGAATAAACTTTCCTGTTTCAGGTCAAATAGGAACCAAAATTATTTATATTTGTCAAATGCCAGAATTATGAGAGAGAGAATGTTTTAAGGCATTTTTATTACTTTTTGCAAAGTCAAAAGTTTACCTACACTAAGAGTACTATGCTTTAAACAATATGGGACAGCCCATATGATGATGTAATGTCCTTGGAAGCTTGTGATATGTTTATTGGCAGTATCTAAGTTAATTAGAGACACACTTGTGGATGTATTTTAATGCACACCTGAAACACATTGGTTCTTTGGGTAACATCATGGGAAAGTCAAAAGAAATCAGCCAAGATCTCAGAAACAGAATTTTGGACTTGCACAAGTCTGGTTTATCCTTGGGTGCAATTTCCAGATACCTGAAGGCGCCTCGTTCATCTGTGCAAACAATTATATGCAAGATGGGAATGTCCAGCCATCATACCTCTCATGAAAGAGACTAGTTCAGAGTACCAAAAATGAACGTGCTTTGCTCAGACATGTGCATATAAACATAAGGACAAAAGAAAAAGTCCTTATAAAGAAGCTGGCAGAAACTGGTAAGACTGTGTCATTTTCCACAGTGAAACAAGTACTGTATCAACATGGGCTGAAAGTCCACTTTGCCAGGAAGAAGCCATTAATCCAAAAGAAACGTAATAAAGAGAGGTTAAGGTTTGCAATTGAACGAAAGAACACAGATCTTATTTTTTGGAGACATGTCCTGTGGTCTGAAATAACTAAAATTGAACTGTTTGGCCATCATTACATTTGGGAGAAAACAGGTGAAAATTTGAAGTCTAAGAATCCCATTCCAACTGTGAAACATGGGGTGGCAGCATCATGTTGTGCAGTTGATTTGCTGCAGGAGGGACTGGTGCACGTCACAGAAAAGATGGCATCATGAGTAAAGAACATTATGTATCAATACTGAAGCAGCATCTCAAGACATTAGCCAGGAACTTAAAGCTTGGGCGCAAATGGGTCTTGCAAATGGACAATGACCCAAAGCATACTGCCAAACTGGTTACAAAGAGGCTTAACGGTAACAAAGTCAAAGTTTTGGAGTGGCCATCACAAAGCCCTGATCTCAATTCTATTGAAAATGTATGGCCAAAGCTGATAAGGCAAGTGCGTGCAAGGCGACCTACAAACATAGTTCAGTTACACCAGTTGTCAGGAGGAATTAGCCCAAATTCCTACCAACTATTATGAAAAGATTGTGGAAGTATATCCAAAATGTTTGACCCAAGTCAGTAGTACCAAATACTAATGAAATGTATGTAAACCTTTAAGTTTGCATAAAGTAATAAAAATGCCTTAAAACATTCTCTCTCTCTCTCATTATTCTGGCATTTCTGAAATATAAGTAATTTTGGTTCCTAATTGACCTAAAACGGGAAAAGTTTATTCTGATTTCATATTGGATAGTGAGAAAAACATGCATATGTGTCTTTTTAGATAGTGTATGTAAACTATGGTTTCAACTGTACATTCCCTTTAAATAAACTACGTCATGGTTAGATTTTGGCAGGATCAGGTGGCAGTTCATATCTCTCAATTATCCAATTTTGTGCTATTGTCTATGACTCTAAATGGGGTTCACTTTAAACAAGCATACCCCATACCGGGTTATTTGTCGAGGTTTCTGTGAAGGTTTGTTGCTGAAATGCTTATAATTATAGATGAGTGAACATGAATGGTAAAGTTAGGAGTTTGTACTGGAGACCGGATGCTCAGGGCACAAAATCTATCACGGCCTTTTTTTTAACAAAAAGGTCTGTGTCTGAGTTTGGAGATCAAGTGCTGCAGTGTGGTCAATCATCAGTACAGGTAAATCAGAATACTGGGGCTACAGCTCTTAGCTGTATGCTTTACCTTGGCTGGTTATCGAAAAAAAGGTTATTAAATTAATTAATTTAAAAAAACGGCGTGGGGTCCCTCCTATTTTTGATAACCTTCCAAGGTAAAGCAGACAGCTGGGGGCTGAATATTATCAGGCTCAGAAGGCTCATGGTTATTTAGCCAATCCAAGCCTTAAAATAGCAGCCTACAGCCATCCCAGAAGTGGCGTATAAATTAGATGTGCCAATTTTGGTGCTATGCCCTGCTTATCTGAGTGCCCTGGTATGGTGGCAATTAGTAATACTTTTGAGGTTGATTTCAGCTGTGAATTGAAAGCTAGCATCGAGCTCAGGTGTTAGTAAGGGAAAGGGATCTATCAGACAACCTAATTACTAAATGTCGCTTTACACGCAACGACATCGCTAACGAGATGTCGTTGGGGTCATGGAATTTGTGACGCATATCTGCCCTCATTAGCGACATCGTTGCGTGTGAAATGTACGAATGACCGCTAACGATCAAAAATACTCACCATGTCGTTGATCGTTGACACGTTGTTCTAATCTCAAATATCGTTGCTGTTGCAGGACGCATGTTGTTCGTCGTTCCTGCGGCAGAACACATCGCTATGTGTGACACCGCAGGAACGAGGAACAACATTGTACCTGCGGCTGCCGTCAATGAGGAAGGAAGGAGGTGGGCAGATATTCCGGCCACTCATCTCCGCCCCTCCGCTTCTATTGGGCGGCCGCTTAGTGACAATGCTGTGACGGCGAACAAACCTCCCCCCTTAGAAAGGAGGCGGTTCGTCGGCCACAGCGCCGTCGCTAGGCAGGTAAGAACATGTGATGGGTCTTAGCAATGTTGTGCGCCACGGGCAGCGATTTTCCCGTGACGCACAACCGACGGGGGCGGATGCTTTCACCAGCGACATCGCTAGTGATGTTGCTGTGTGTAAAGTCACCTTAACTCAGTAAACTCCATTGGAATCAATGGACATCGTTACACATTACACAATTGGATTACATCGGAACTTTGAAGATTTTTTTTAATTAATAAATTTGGTGAATGACGGAATGTGGGGAGTCTTTATCCAAGTAACCTATTTATTTCCTGTGTTTGCGTGATTTTAACCAACCAAAATAAAGCAGACAGCTGAAGGTTGCGCTGGTAATCAAAAATATGCCAGACCCCAAATATTTTTTTTAATTTATCACCTATCCAAATTTGTTTGCAGAGCAATTGCCCACATTTTGCTTCCTTTTGCAGCCTTCTATCTTACTACAACCATTTTACAGCCATTTTGCAGCACAGATGTTTGGGTTCCCATTGACTTACATGGCTTCGGGGACTGGGGTCAAGTTCAGGTCCCGCATAGGGATGGGCGAACCCGAACTGTAAATTTTGGTGTCCGTACCGAACACATGGTGTTCGTGCACACGACCCCAAACATGAGCTTTTTGGGACGTTCGTGTTATAGTTCGTGTAATTGTTTGGGTCCAGGAGCTGTTAAAAAAAGCACGTTATTAAAAAAACATTCTGATCATACTTACAGGTCCCGCGACGTCCTGCAGACTCTGTCTCCCAGCGCTTCTGCTAACGCGTCCGTCCGATCACTGCTGTTCCCCCCGGTAAGCACCTCTGGCTAAAAGGACCTGCTGTGACCGTGACGTCATACCCATGTGACCAGTCACAGGTGAATGTTGTATTACCTCATAGTATACAGACTGGTCACGTGAGTATGACGTCATCACAAGTCCTGGCGCGCTGTGATGCGAGTATCATCGCATCACGGTGCACAATCTCCCGATGGCAGTGGGTCAGCTGCATGTATTTCCACAGCTGAAGCACTGCTGTCAGGAGAGTGGGGGGATGCACTGCAAGACGCAAGTGCAATAATCCCGTCACTGTCAGCCTGCTGCATCGCTCTGACCAGAACGATACAGCAGTCTGACATGGCTCTCTGTGCTGCTTCTCACTGTGTATAGACTGTCTGTGCACAAGATGAAGCAGAGTTGATTTTGCTATTTGCTTCTCACTGTGTATAGACTGTTTCTGTACAGAGTGATGAAGCTGACATTGCTGTCCCTGTGGATTACGTCAGACTAAGATTTTTTTTATAATAAAGGTGAAGTCTCTAAGTGTTATTTGTTTTATTTCTAATAAAAAAATGTTCTTTGCGTTGTGTCTTTTTTACTGTTTCCTAGAAATTCATGGTGGTCATGTCTAATTTGGCGTGACACCATGAAGTTCGGGTTTAGTACCATCTGAGAATACAAAGCTGGTATTAACCCCTTTTTTCCCCAGCGAGCCACTGCCATCACGGCTGCTGGACGAGCCAGGTAAAACACCTGGAAATGGCGCTAAGAAATGCGCCATTTCCAGGGGTGGCTGCGGGCAGCAGAGAATCACAGCACCCAGCTACATGGCTTTACCTGACTGGCAATCAAAATACGGTGGGAGCCCACACATTTATTTTTATTATTTTTTAAATAAAAAAAAATTAATGGGCTTCCCTGTATTTTGATTGCCAGCCAAGGTATCGCCAGGCAGATGGGCGTAGCAGCCCGTAGCCATCTGCTTTATCTGCGCTGAGAATCAAAAATACAGCGGAGCGCTACATAATTTTTTTTAATGATTTATTTATTTATTTTTACAGTACTGTGATGTCATAGTATCATAGTATCATAGTTTTTAAGGTTGAAGGGAGACTCTAAGTCCATCTAGTTCAACTTGTAGCCTAACATGTTGATCCAGAGGAAAGCAAAAAAAACCCAATGTGGCGAACAAGTTCCAGTGGGGAAAAAATTTCCTTCCTGACTCCACATCCGGCAATCAGACTAGTTCCCTGGATCAATACCCTGTCATAAAATCTAATATACATAACTGGTAATATTAAATTTTTCAAGAAAGTCAGGCAATCAAAATACAGGGAAGCCCATTTTTTAGTTATTTAAATAAGTAATTTTTAAAAAATGCGTGGGCTCCCGCTGCATTTTTTGTATTGCTAGCCAAGAGTAATCCAAGCAGTTACTGGCTGCTAACCCCAACTGCTTGGTGTTACCTTCACTGGCAATGGAAAATCCAGGGAAGCATTTTCTTTTTAAGTTCTTTGCCAAAAAACAAAAAAAAATGACGTGGCTTTACCATATTTTTGTATGCTAGCCAGTTACAGCAGGCAGGGATGGGCTGCCTCCAACCCCCAGCTGCCTATTTGTACCAGGCTGGGAACTAAAAATAAAGGGAAGCCCTTTTTTAATTATTTCATGAATTTCATGAAATAATTAAAAAAAAATTACATGGGCTTCGCCCCTTTTTTGTGTCCAGCCAGGTGCAACTAGGCAGCTGGGGATTGGAATCTGCTGCGCAGGTTGGCCCAAACTTTCTGGCCCCCCCCCGCTGTGAATTGCAGTTTGCAGCTGCCCCAGAAAATGGTGCTTTCATAGAAGCGCCATCTTCTGGCGCTGTATCCAACTCTTACAGTGGCCCTGGTGATGGGCACAGCGATGATCGGAAGGAGAAGCAGCGGGAGACAGAGTCTGCAGGATGCATCGCGGGACCTGTAAGTATAATGACAATGTTTATTATTAACTGTATTCTTTATTTTACAACCCCCCCGCCCCATGCCATAACTGTAAAGTCCAAGTTCGTTGTTCGGACGCAAGTTCGCGTTATAGCAGAACCTGAACGCGAACGTTACAAATCGTTTGGGCGAGTCTCCCAAACACCAAACATTGGGGAGTTGTCCCATCCCTAGTCCCGCACCAAACTTTAAACAAAAGCCTAGCGCAACCTAGTGAACCCTAACGTCCACGGGTCCACTCATCACTAGTTATATTCTTTCCTCTTTTTGCACAGAGGATAACCTGCTTTCTGAAGAGTATGGTATTGGTATATTCCTCTACATTTATTAGTGGAAAAAGTAATGGTGGTGATATTTGCGCAAGTGCCAGAAGACAGATCAACTTTACCATGAGGAATAAGACTTCATGATGCATGTCATGTGGTAAGTCATGATCCCTCGTATTACAGATCTGGCAATGCCCTGTTGCACATTTGATTGTCATTTATGTAAATTCTAGCTATTGAATAGCAAAAAAGAAAAAATATTCAGCCTACCATGTCATTGTCCGAAATTTGAGCCCTTGTTGATGCATGGAAAATCAAGGACGGTAATCCTGTAAATAGAAAGCATGAAAAGGAGAGCAGCAATGTGCACTCTTGTGGTCGGCGCAGTGACATTAGTGAATTGGCCGCATATATGTGTATGTGGGTGTATGAGTGGGTGTATGAGTGGGTGTATGAGTGGGTGTATTGCCAGATAACAGAGAGCAACAGCACACACCCTTGTGGTCAGCACAGTGATGTCAGTGAATTGGACGCATTTAAAAGTGTGTTTGTGTATCAGTGTATGTGTGTGCATGTTTTTTTATTGGCAGAATACAGAGAGAATCAGCACACACCCTTGTGTTCGGTGCATTGACATCAGGGAATTGGCCACAAATACGGTATGTGTGTCTATATGAGTGTGTGTATTGGCAGATAACAAAGAGCAGCAGAGAGTACCGTTGTGGTCAGCGCAGTGACGTCAGTGAATTCGCTGCATATATGAGTGTATGTGTGAGTGTGTATGAGTGTGTGAGTATTGGTAGATAACAGAGAGCTGCAGCGTGCACTCTTGTGGTCAGCACAGTGACATCAGTGAATTGGCCACAAATAGAGTGTGTGTGTATGAGTGTCTGTGTATTGGCAGATAACAGAGAGCAGCAGCGCACACCCTTGTGTTCGGAGAAGTGACGTCAGTGAATCGGCTGCATATAGAGTGTGGGTGTGTGTATGAGTGTGTGTGTATATGGGCACACACATAACAGAGAGCAGTAGTGTGCACCCTTGTTGTTGGTGCAGTGATGTCTGTGACCTGGGACGGCCCCTGCACTGCTGTACCAGCTTCAGCAGCTCCTCCACCTCCTGCTGCTCTGGCATCCTGCTCTGAGACTCCATTATTATTGATTATGCTGGTTGAGGGTCCAGTTGTCCATAGCAACCAATCAGAGCTCAGTTTTCACTTTACCTCAGCAGCTTAGTTCTGCAGTAGCAAAGAGGCGTAGCCTGTGATTGAATGGCGCAGGTCTATTGTGCACTGCTGAAGGCAATCAGTAGCTGGGGGGGTGTCCTCTTACCATGCTAACACCCAAACCTCAATCCATACTCATAATCAGCATAGGGTTATTATAATTGCAAACACAATTTGCCCAAAGGGCAACTAGAGGTACCCTAACTAAAGATTAAAACTTAACTTTTATTCCTAAGCAATTAACATAAATTAATCTAAAATAAATAGCAGGTAAAGCAAACTATCCTATACTAAATCACGTATCCGGTCACGGAGCGGACACTATGACTAAGTGAACACTGTCCTCCAGTATTATCAAAGTGGTATTGCCCTACCCTGCCTAGTAAAAGCTAACTGATAGCCTCCCCAACATGTTTCACCATGTCTGGCTTCATCAGGGGGCTAAGGCTATAGTGTCACGTGATTTAGTATATGTTAGATTGCTTTACCTGCTATTTATTTTAGATTGATCTGTGTTAATTGCTTAGGAATAAAAGTTAAGTTTTAATCTTTAGTTAGGGTATCTCTAGTTGCCCTTTTGGCAAATTGTGTTTGCTCTTGCCATGCTGAAGCCAATCAGTAGCTGGGGGGTGTCCTCTTGCCATGCTGAAGCCAATCAGTAGCTGGGGGTGTGTCCTCTTGCCATGCTGAAGCCAATCAGTAGCTGGGGGCGTGTCCTCTTGCCATGCTGAAGCCAATCAGTAGCTGGGGGGTGTCCTCTTGCCATGCTGAAGCCAATCAGTAGCTGGGGGTGTGTCCTCTTGCAATGCTGAAGCCAATCAGTAGCTGGGTGTGTGTCCTCTTGCCATGCTGAAGCCAATCAGTAGCTAGGGGTGTGTCCTCTTGCCATCCAGGCATATAGAATGACAGGTTCCGCATTATATAGTAAATTTAATACATATGACCCACTTTAAGGCTGTATGTCCATGAAGACATATCCTCACGATGATTCCATAATCCTAACTATGCTAAATTGCGATATAACATTATACCATGCATGCTAGATTTTTCATTCGTATTGAAAATCACATACTGCTCTATTCTATTGGATTTCAATGCAAACTTAGGTTTATTTAAAAGATTTACTTTTTCATTATCAGGATAAACTTTGTTACCAACATGTTGCCTTTCCTTAATTCAAAAGATACATTAATATGAATGAATAATTATAATAATACCCTTGGTCTTTAAATATGTCACATTCCTCTGTTGTTGAAAACTACCTAAAGCCAGCTTTACACCTTACAATTAGGTGTGCGATCTCGTATGCGATGTGACACGCCCAGGTCGCATATGCGATTGAATGAGATTGCACGTAGGTCGTTCATTTGCTGTCACACGTGCGTTAGCAGTCTATGTTAAATTGATCAATTTTGCGTGCGATCCTTTAGATCATGTGTTCTGTGACGTATGCATTGGGCACCTTTTTTTTTTTTTATTTACTGACTTGCCAAGCATGTGTAATGTGTAGAGATGCATTTTTACTATGTCATCTGCCATTCAGCTCTGCTACATGGCCGCTGACAGCAGACACAGACAGCCATGTAGCAGCGGTGAATGGCAGATGACAGCAGACACAGAAAGAGCCGCACTGTCAGAATGAACTCGGGTGAACCTCACCCGACTTCATGGTCATGCTGCGGCTCTGTCTGTGTCGCGTCCCGATTAGCGGTCACCAGTGAAGGGCTCACCGGTGACCGCTAAACTCCTGAGTTACTGAATTGAGCAGCCCTCTCTCATATACTCACCGATCCAAAATCCCCGGCGCTGCACGGCATTCACACTGCTCCGGCGGCTTTTACTATTTTGAAAAAGCCGGCCGCCCATTAAACAATCTCGTATTCCCTGCTATCCCCGCCCACCGGCGCCTATGATTGGTTACAGTGAGACACGCCCCCACGCTGAGTGACAGGTGTCACACTGCACCCAATCACAGCAGCCGGTGGGCGTGTCTATACTGTGTAGTGAAACAAATAATTAAATAATTAAAAAAAACGGCGTGCGGGTCCCCCCCAATTTTAAAACCAGCCAGATAAAGCCATACGACTGAAGGCTGGTATTCTCAGGATGGGGAGCTGCACGTTATGGGGAGCCCCCCAGCCTAACAATATCAGCCAACAGCCGCCCAGAATTGCCACATACATTATATGCGACAGTTCTGGGACTGTACCCGGTTCTTCCCGATTTGCCCTGGTGCGTTGGCAAATCGGGGTAATAAGGAGTTATTGGCAGCCCATAGCTGCCAATAAGTCCTAGATTAATCATGTCAGGCGTCTATGAGACACCTTCCATGATTAATCTGTAAATTACAGTAAATAAACACTTACACATGAAAAAATCCTTTATTAGAAATAAAAAACACAAACATATACCCTGGTTAACCACTTTAATCAGCCCCAAAAAGCCCTCCATGTCCGGCGTACTCCAGGATGCTCCAGCGTCGCTTCCAGCGCTGCTGCATGGAGGTGACCGGAGCTGCAGCAGACACAGCCGCTCCGGTCACCTTCACACAGCAAATGAAGACAGCCGCGCGATCAGCTGAGCTGTCACTGAGGTTACCCGCTGTCACTGGATCCAGCGGTGGATTCAGCGGTGGCCGCGGGTAATCTCAGTGACAGCTCAGCTGATCGCGCTACTCACCGCTGCTCCTCTCACCTCCACGCAGCAACTAAGGTGAGTAGCGCGATCAGCTGAGCTGTCACTGTGGTTACCCGCGGCCACCGCTGCATCCACCGCTGGATCCAGTGACAGCGGGTAACCTCAGTGACAGCTCAGCTGATCGCGCGGCTGTCTTCATTAGCTGTGTGGAGGTGACCGGAGCGGCTGTGTCTGCTGCAGCTCCGGTCACCTCCATGCAGCAGCTCTGGATGCGACGCTGGAGCATCCTGGAGTACGCCGGACATGGAGGGCTTTTTGGGGCTGATTAAAGTGGTGAACCAGGGTATATGTGTGTGTTTTTTATTTCTAATAAAGGATTTTTTCGGGCGTGTGTGTGTTTATTTACTGTAATTTACAGATTAATCATGGAAGGTGTCTCATAGACGCCTGACATGATTAATCTAGGACTTATTGGCAGCTATGGGCTGCCAATAACTCCTTATTACCCCGATTTGCCAACGCACCAGGGCAAATCGGGAAGAGCCGGGTACAGTCCCAGAACTGTCGCATCTAATGTATGCGGCAATTCTGGGCGGCTGTTGGCTGATATTGTTAGGCTGGGGGGCTCCCCATAACGTGGAGCTCCCCATCCTGAGAATAGCAGCCTTCAGCCGTATGGCTTTATCTGCTGGTTTTAAAATTGGGGGGGACCGCACGCCGTTTTTTTTTAATTATTTAATTATTTATTTCACTTCACAGTATAGACACGCCCACTGGCTGCTGTGATTGGGTGCAGTGTGACACCTGTCACTCAGCGTAGGGGGCGTGTCTCACTGTAACCAATCATAGGCGCCGGTGGGCGGGGAAAGCAGGGAATACCAGATTGTTTAATTAGGCGGCCGGCTTTTTCAAAACAGTAAAAGCCGCTGGAGCAGTGTGAATGCCGTGCAGAGCCGCGCCGGTGATCGGGGATCGGTGAGTATGAGAGGGGGTAAGAGGGTAAGACTGACATGGACAGAGAGAGAGGGACAGAGATAGTGACGGACTGACAGAGATTAGTGAATGACAGACATTGTGAGGCACTTCAGAACGCAGCGTTTCAGCTGCGCTCTGAAGCAGACCTTTTTTAAGCTGCGGTGCAGAGCGCACACCTGCGCACATAGCCTCAGACATCAAAATCGTATGAGGGATGTCACACGTTACAATTGACTAGGTTCATACAACAAAACGTCCAATGTATGAGGAATAAACGACGTGTATGCGATCACCGTATTTTCGTTCAATCTTGATCGCATGTAGGTGTCACACGCAAATACGTTACGAACGATGCAGGATGTGCGTCACTTACAACTTGACCCCGACGACGGATTGAAAGATTTATTGAAGCGTGTAAAGCGGGCATAAGATTTGAAGGTTCGATTCAACCAATGTGAGATGTGACTACAATGCTCTTATTTATCATCTCCATACAAGTCTAGTGTTTATGATCGCAATGTACCATACTGTATTTTATTTTTGTAACAAAGCACCATAAAACAATAAGGCAATAACAGCTTTGAATACTTTACATAATTATGAAATATTTTCCTAACATATGTTGAGAAGAATTTTAATTGTGGCATAATTAGCTAACTATAAGCAATTATTTCATAAATGTATTTCCGTTTTCATTAGAAATGGAAAATAGAAATTTTAATTATTTTAGTAAAGTATCTGAACATGCCCCTGATGTTGGCAGACTATGTTATGGTTATTTAATTAGTTTGGGATGTTCTACTTGTTATGATAGGATATATTTATTACAGTATAAGATTGTAGAAGTATAGGAAGATCTATTGATATCATTCTGTAGTCATCTCTCTTCAGTATTTCGATGCAAAGACATTTATTAAAAAAAGACTATACCAGTTCTTATGAAAAAAACAAGATAGCCAGCACTAAATGTGCACTACTGCACTAAAAATTCCAAACACCAATTGCCAACATCAAGACAGGTGGCTGACCCCCACCTTGCCATGCACCCCAATTTGGGTTGTATTTCACCTGTCTTGATTTTGGTAATTGGTGGCTGTTCACGTTCAGCCATCAGGCACTGTCCACAGGTTGTTTACTTCAGGCCTCAAACACACATCCGTTAAAAACACGCGCCGCGAGACACGTGTTTTTCCTGCGTGTTGCGTGTGCTAAGTACGTGTCTTGGGTACGTGCGGTCCACGTGTGTTCTCCATGTGCTATCCGCGATAGCACACGGAGAACCGGTAATTTGCATACTCACGTGGTACGCGCTGCTGTCCAGGGTTCTGATCTTCGGCTCCAGCCCCGCCCACTCCCCGCTGACGCTGCTTCCGGCAGAGCGGAAGGGCAGAGATCAGCGCCCGTGACAGCACGCCCACCTTCTTTACACGCTCATAACGAGCGGCGGCCGGCAGGAACATTTTGCAGTGGAAGAATCTGCGGGGCTGGTGGAGGTGAGTCTGTATTTTTTTATTTTTACATTAATGACACGTGTTCTCCGGCGCGTGTCACACGGAACAGTATCCACACTACATCCGTGTGGTATGGGTGCGGGCCGTGTGACACCCATGCTGCTGGAGAATACGTGGACATGTCAGCGTGAGAAAATCACGGACGCACGTAAGTACGGAACGGACACAAGTTCCATTCCAAAATACTTACGTGTGTCCAAACAATAATGAAAGCATTGGGCCACGTGTCTCCGTTCCACCAGTGCGTGAAAAAACTGCCAAACACGTACCGGCGGCACGGATGTGTGTCTTAGGCCTCAAGTAGCATTTGTTTGGGCCTGTCCCGCTCACAGCCATGATTCAGTCATGGGTACGGGATTGAAAAACACCAAGTAAGTGCTGCTAAGAACAGTTCTACTTTTAATATGTGAGGCTGTATGGCACATTTCATATAAAATATTTTAGAGTAGGACTGCCACAATGAGATTTGATGGGACATGGCGGGGTAGATCAAGAAATTGCAATTTTTTGCCAAAAATCTCAAATTTTAATAATAAGTACAGTTTGGAACTTTTAGTGCAGTAGTGCACATTTCGTGCTGGCTATCTTGTGTTTTTTTACACCAGTTCTTAACCTTAAGAGATGGGTGAGCACTAAAATGCTTGGGTGCTTGGTCTTAGGCCTCAGCCACACAGTGAGAAAATCTTTGTACCAGCAAATCCTTTTTGGAGGTGGGAACATCATTGTGTGAGGCTGTTTTATAGCATATGGACTGGGAAAATTCACATAATTGAAGGAACGATGATAGCATAAATGTACCTAAACATTCTTGATGAAAATCTGATGCCATCTTCAAGGATGATGAAAATGAAATGACGGTGGATATTTCACCAAAACAATGATCCTAAACACACAACCAAGGAATCTCTCATTTGTTTTCTAAAAAAGAAACTAAAGATAATGGAATGGTCCAGTTGATCACCTGACCTGGATCCAATAGAAAATTTATGGAAGAAACTAAAGCTCAGAGTTCATAGAAGGAACCTATGGAACCTTCAAGATTTGAAGAGTTTTTGTGTGGAAAATTAGGCCAAAATTACACTTGAGTAATGCCTGCAACTAATTTCTCCATACTGGAGGTGTCTTGATGTTATCATCACAAACAAAGGCTTTTTTATGAAGTATTAAATAAAGTTGAGCAAGCATGTTCCATACTATTTAATTGTGTCATTGCTTATTAATACTTATAACCAGTAAGGAGCGAGCCCGTGGATTTTGAGGTTCACAAAACTGTCACAGGGAAAAAAAATTGGGTTTGGCAAGTGAACTTGACGTCGAAATTGACCCTAATCAGCGAACCCCATAAAAGTCAAAGGGGATGAGACGTTCAGAGCTGTAAAATGGCCGTAGTAAGCGCTAGGGTTCTGAAAATAAAAGTTTAATGGTAGTAACAACATCATAGTTATAGATACCGTGTTTGCCAGAGGATCACGCTCCAGTCAAATGCTCTTCCACGCCTGTTTATTAAGGTTGATCAATATTCATTGCTTCTCCCACCCACCATCTGTGCCAGTGTCTGTGATTGGTTGCAGACTGATATACACGCCTCCACCCTGTGTCCGCGTCTGTGATTGGTTATAGTCAGTTTGCTGTATAGTAGTGTAAAAATAAAAAAAATAAATGATTTTAAGAACATGACGTAGGCTATTTTGATAGCCAGCGCAAGTAAAACCACAGCTGCAGGCTGCAGTCCCCACCTTTGAGCTTCACCATGGCTGAATATCAAAATAGAGGGGGAGAGAAAGACATAGGGTCCCCCCATTTTTGATATTTAGCCATGGTAAAGCAGACCGTTGGGGGTTGGTATTATGAGGATGGGAGGAGCATGTGTAATTTTCTTTTAGTTATTTATCTACTTTTACACTACTCTATAGCAAACTGACTACAACCAATCAGAAACGTAGATACAGGGTGGGGGGCATGTATAGCAGTCCGCATCCAATCACAGAGACAGGCACAGAGGGTGGGCAGGGGAAGCAGTGAATATTAATCAACCTTAATAAGCGGGCCCAAAAGAGATCCTGACTGCAGCATGATCCTCTGGGAAACACGGTATATATAGCTATCCTGCTCTTACTACCATTTATCTTTCATTTGTAGCCCATGTCATATATTTTTTTTTACAGTGATGTCCCTGGCCAATCACAGCCATGCCAATACGTGACATGACTGTGGTGGCTGCAAAAGTGCCCTCGGCTTAAAAGCTTGCTGATTGGATGCTCTGCAAAATTTCAACAGGCTAACCTTGGGTGACAAACCTGAATATAAACAGTATAGTGTAATATAATATATAATAATATTATAGAATATAAACAATATATAGTGAAAAGTCTTTGTTCGGTGTTCAGCACCAAACACAAAGTCGACACCGAATTTTACTGTTCGAGTTCACTCATCCCTACTCATAAATGAATTTATGGACATCATTTATGAACATGTTTGATTTCTATGAATGTGTGGATTGGAGAATTGGATGGATTTCATACTGACATGTGGTTGGAAATTCATGTGAATGGCACATTTAGAAATATATTTACTTAGAAAATTGGATATATGTTCAATACTTATTTTGCCTGCTGTTTTCTGTATACATATATATAGTGGGGTAAATAAGTATGTGATACACTGCCGATTTTGCAAGTTTTCCCAACTATAAAGAGTGCAGGGGTCTGTAAATTTTTATTATACAGTTGAAACCAGTACTTTTCATACACTATCTAAAAAGACACATCTGCATGTTTTTCTCACTATCTGACATAAAACAGAATAAACCTTTCCAGTTTTAGGTTAATTAGGAACCAAAATGATTTATATTTGCAAAATGCCAGAATAATGAGAGAGAGAGAGAGAGAGAGAATGTTTTAAGGCATTTTTATTACTTTCTGCAAAGTCAAACGTTTACATACAGTAAGAGTATTATCTCTTTAAACAACATGGGACAGCCCATATGATGATGTCATGTCTTTGGAAGCTTCTGATAAGTTTAATGGCAGCATTTCATTTAATTGGAGACACACCTGTGGATGTATTTTAATGCACAACTGAAACACACTGCTTCTTTGTGTAGCATCATGAGAAAGTCAAAATAATTCAGCCAAGATGTCAAGAAGAGAATTGTGGAATTGCACAAGTCTGGTCATCCTTGGGTGCAGTTTCCAGATACCTGAAGGTGCCTCGCTCATCTGTACAAATAATTATACAAATATAAACAAGATGAGAATGTCCAGCCATGATACCGCTTAGGAAGGAACGGGGTTCTGTGTAACAGAGATGTAAGTGCTTTAGTCAGACATGTGCATTTCAACCTAAGAACAGAAGCAAAAGACCCTGTGAAGATGCTGGCACAAGCAAGAAAGATTGTGTCATTATCAAGAGTAAAACGAGTACTATATCCACACTGGCTGAAAGGCCACTCTGCCAGGAAGAAGCCATTAATTCAAAAGAAACATAAAAAAGACAGATTAATGTTTGCAAATGCACACAGGAACAAAGATTAATTTTTGGAGACATGTCCTGTGGTCTGACGAAACTAAAATTTAACTGTTTGGCTATAATGACCATCATTATGTTTGGAGGAAAAAAGAGAGAAACATTGAAGCCTAAGAACACCATCCCAACTGTGAAACATGGGGGTGGCAGCATCATGTTGTGGGGTTGTTTTGCTGCAGGAGGGACTGGTGCACTTAGAAAATGAGTCTTCCAAATGGACAATAATGAGAAGCATACTGCCAAACTGGCTACAAAGTGGCTTAAGGATAACAAAGTCAATATTTTGGCATGGCCATTGCAAAGCCCTGACCTCAGTCTTATTGAAAATGTATAGGCAAAGCTGAATAGGCAGGTGTGAGCAAGGCTACTAAAAATATGGCTCAGTTATACCAGTTCTGTCAGGAGGAATGGGCCCAAATTCCTACCAACTATTGTGAAAAGCATGTGGAATGATATCCGAACCAATTCATATAGTTTAAGGGCAATAGTACCAAATACTAATCAAATGAATGTAAACTTTTGACTTTGGAGAAAGTAATAAAAATGCCTTAAAACATTCTCTTTACAATTATATTGGCATTTGGCAAATATAAATAATTTTGGTAATCCTAATTAACCTAAAACGGGAAAGGTTTATTCTGATTTCATGTCGGATAGTGAGGAAAACATGCATACGTGTCTTTTTAGATATGAAAACGTCTGGTTTCAATTATAGGTACACTTCAACTGTGACAGAAAGAATAAAACAAATCTAGAAAATAAAATTACCGTATTTTTTGCTTGATAAGACACACCTGATTATAAGACGCACCCCCAAATTTGGTGAAGGAAAAGAGATTTATTTTTTTTTATGTTAAATGGGGTCCATCTTATAATGCCAGTGTCCGTTTAACAAATCATATAGGGTATATATCCCTCATAGCCCCCATCCTAAAATTAGCCCCCTTAATCTGGATATGGCCCCCTTATATTGAATATAGCCCCCTTGTGCTGGCACACATTTCCCTGTGCTGCCTATGGCCCCCTATGGATTGCACACATTCCCTGTGCTGCCTATGGCCCCCTATGGATTGCACACATCCCTCTGTGCTGCCTATGGCCCCCTATGGATTGCACACGTTCCCCTGTGCTGCCTATGGCCCCCTATGGATTGCACACATTCCCCTGTGCTGCCTATGGCCCCCTATGGATTGCACATGTTCCCCTGTGCTGCCTATGGCCCCCTATGGATTGCACACATTCCCCTGTGTTGCCTATGGCCCCCTATGGATTGCACACGTTCCCCTGTGTTAGATATCGCCCCCATGCTGCTGCCCATAGTAAAATAAAACACTCTTTCCTTACCTCCTCCAGCGCTGATCTCCCTCCTGTCTCCCTCTGTGCTTCTGTTCTTCCACTTCCTGGTTCTTGGTGCCGGTCATGTGATCGGCACAGCAGAGTGACTTCATCTCTGCGTGCCTGATGACAGTGGAAGCAGGGACACCGGGGAGAAACGCTGGAGGAGGTAAGTAAAGTTTTTTTATTTTAGGATGAGCAGCAGCATGGGGGCCATATCTAACACAGGGGCCTGTAGTGTATATATATATATATATATATATATATACACCCCCTCCCCCCCATATATTCGGCTTATAAGACGCACCCCCTACTTTCCCCCAAAATTTGGGGGAACAAAACTGCGTCTTAGGCCCCTTTCACACGTCAGTGATTCTGGGACGTTTGTGCTTTTTTTAAAACGTACCAGAATCACTGACATATGCAGACCCATTATAATGAATGGGTCTGCTCACACGTCAGTGATTTTTCACTGCACGTGTCTCCGTGCGGCGTACCCGCGTGTGCGTGATTGCCGCACGGAGACATGTCTATTTTTTTTCTGGCATCACTGATGTTCCATGGACCACGCAGTGGTGTGGTCCGTGAAACACGTGCCAGAAAAAAACGTGCTTTTAAAATAAAAATCATTTTTACTCACGCGGCGTCCAGCGATGTCCTCTGCAG
The DNA here is from genome assembly GCF_048569485.1 of Anomaloglossus baeobatrachus. NCBI lineage: Eukaryota > Metazoa > Chordata > Amphibia > Anura > Aromobatidae > Anomaloglossus > Anomaloglossus baeobatrachus. The sequence continues at coordinate 172,999,514 of NC_134354.1, read as the reverse complement.
CCCGTTCTCCCTGCTGCTTCTAAGCCGGCTCATTATTGTCGCGCATATTCATTATGCATGACACAGCCGACCCGGAAGCAGCTGCTGCGGGGGTCACCACCGGCCGGATGCTGCACCGCGGGAGCGATCAGCACCATGGACAGCGGGAGCGCGCACAGGTGAGTTGTTTTCTAAGTGCAATCACGGGCCACGGAGAACGGAGCCCGGATTGCACTTAGACAACCCACGTGTGCCGTGAATCACGGCACACGTAGGGACATGTGCGTGTTTTACACGCCAGTGAAAAACGTCACTGTTTTTCACTGACGTGTGAAACGGGCCTTATAAAGCGAAAAATACGGTATATGATTTTTAAATAACGAATTTGCATTTTATTGCATGAAATAAGTATTAGATCACTTACCAACCAGCAACAATTCTCGCCCTCACAGACCAGTTATTTTTTTTATTTAAGAAGCCCTTCTACTCTGTACTCATTACCTGTATTAATTGAACCTGTTTGAATTCATTACTTGTATAAAAGACACTTGTCCACACACTCTCTCATTCACACTCCAACCTCTCCAGAATGGCGACCAAAAAGCTGTCTAAGGACATCAGGAACAAAATTATAGACCTATTGAGATGGGCTGGGATAGGCAACAGGACAATAGGCAAGCAGCTTGGTGAGAAAGCAAGAATTATTAGAAAATGGAAGAAAGACAAAATGACTGTCAATCTTACTTTGTCTGGGGCTCTGTAAAAGATCCTGCCTCGTGGGGTAAGGATAATTCTGAGAAAGGTCAGAAATCAGATCAGAACCACATAGGAGGACCTGGGCAATGTCTTGAAAAGAGCTTGGACCACAGTCTCAAAGATTACCATTAGTAACACACTATGCTATCACTAATTAAAATCATGCAGGGCACACAAGGTCCCCCTGCTCATGCCAGCACATGTCCAGGACCATTTGAAGTCTGCCAGTGACAGAGGAGGCATGGGAGAAGGTCAGATGAGATGAAAATAGAACTTTTTGGTATCAACTACACTCATTGTGTTTGGAGGAAGAAGAAAGATGAGTGCAACCCCAAGAACACTGTATTAACCTTGAAGCATGAGGGTGGAAACATCATCCTATGGTGGTGCTTTTCTTCAAAGGGGACTGGATGACTGCACCGTATTGAAGGGAGGATGGATGGGGTCATGTATGCAAGATTTTGTCCAACAACCTCCTTCCCTCAGTAAGAGCATTGAAGATGGGTCATAGATGGGTTTTTGAGCATGAAAATGACCCAAAACACACAGCCTGAAGAACTAAAGAGTGGCTCCGTAATGAGCATTTTATGGTCCTGGAGTGGCCTAGCCAGTCTCCAGACCTGAACCCCATAGAAAATCTTTGGAGGGAGCTGAAACTCAATGGTGCCCAGCGACAGCCATGAAACCTGAAAGATCTGGAGAAGATCTGTATGGAGGAGTGGGACAAAATCCCTGCTGAAGTGTGTGCAATCTTGCTCAAGAACTACAGAACATGTCTGACCTCTGTAATTGCAAACAAAGATTTATGTACCAAATATTACATTCTGTTTTTCTATTTCATCAAATACTTATTTCCTGCAAATTAATTATTTAAGAATCATACAATGGCATTTTCTGGATTTTTTTTATTCTGTCTGTCACAGTTAAGGTGAACCTACGATAAATATTACAGACCACTCCATTGTTTGTGGGTGGGAATATTAGCTGTAGGGCATTACCCTAGATAGTAACTAAGTTTCTCTCTCTCTCTCTCTGTCTCCCACTCTCCCTTTTTCGCACTCTCAACCTCTCCCACTCTCTGTCTTTCCCACTCTCCCTCTCTCCCACTCTCCCTCTCTCACTCTTTCCCACTCTCCCGCTCCCCCTATCTCTCACTTTCTCTCTCCCACTTTCCTTCTCTTCCTCTGTCTCTCTTACTGTTCTTCTCCCCTACTAACCTTCACTCCCTATCTCATTCTCTTTCTCCCTCTCCCTCTCTCTCCCTCTTTCACTGTCCCTCTCTCCTTCTCTCTCCCACGCTTCCTCTCACCACCAAAATCATATTAACTGACACATAAGCTGTCTTACACTAAGAATATCCTGTGCTGTCTATAGCACTGAATCAGAGCAAGGAATGAGCGAGCAGCAAAATGCTCGGGTGCTCGATGCTCGGATCGAGCATATTAAAATGCTTGGGTGCTCGACCTGAACACCGAGCCCAATGTTAACCTATGGGAAACTCGAGAATTTTTCCGGTGTCACCCTTGGAGGTCTGCAGAAAGCCTAAAAATGTCACAAATGTATAAAAACAGTGCTCAAATGACATGGGAACAGCATGGGGAAGACCCCTGTAAGCATTTCTAACTCCCAGGTCACTGCTGTGACCAATGTTGATGGAGTATTAGGGGGAGGAAGAATCCTGTGTTCCTCCTCCCTTGTGACATGTGGGACATGCACTTTCGCTTAGTAGGATATGTGTGGCAGCTGCTCTCTGCCTGTACATTCGCTGCACAAACTGATCAGATAATATTGGATCCAGATTGGAGATTGCGGGACCCTCGACCCAGGACTGCGACGGAGGGGGGGATTCTTTAGTTCAATAAAGATGGAGTCACTAATTATGCTGTGTTTTATTTCTATTAAAAATCTTTTTCTCTATGTTATTTTTTATCTTTACTAGAAATTAATGTGGCTATGTCTAATATTGGCATGACACCATGAATTTCGGGCTTAGGGCCAGTTGTTAATACACAGCTGGCCCTAGCCCCGTTATTACCCAGCAAGCCACCTGGCACCAGTACCGCTGAAGGAGTTGGATACAGCACTAGATAATGGCGTTTCTATGAACGCGATGTTTTCTGGGGTGGATGTGGACTACAATTCTCAGCGGGGGGGACCAGAAATCTTGAGCCACCCTGTACTGCGGATTCTAGTCCCCAGCTGCCTAGTTGTACCTGGCTGGACAGAAAAATTGGGCGAAGTCCAAGTCGTTTTTTTAAATTATTTCATGAAATTCATAAAATAATTAAAAAAAAAGGGTTTCCCTATATTTTTGGTTCCCAGTTGGGTACAAATAGGCAGCTGGGGGTTGCGGGTAGCCCATACCTGCCTGCTGTACCTGGCTGGCATACAAAAGTATTGCGAAGCCCTTGTCGATTTTTTTTTTAATTCATTAAAAAACATAAATAAATAAAAAAACAAACCAAACATATAACCCTAACCTTAGGGTTAGGGGTTAAAAAAATGCATGGGCTCCCACTGCATTTTCTATTGCTAGCCAAGGGTAACCCAAACAGCTACTGGCAGCTAACCCCTACTGCTTGGTGTTACCTTCACTGGCAATGGAAAATCCAGGGAAGCCTTTTTTTTAAGTTTTTTGCCAAAAAAATAAAAAAAATGATGTGGGCTTTGCCATATTTTTGTATGCTAGCCATGTACAGCAGGCGGGTACGAGCTACCCCAACCCCCAGCTGTCTATTTGTACCCGGCTGGGAACCAAAAATATAGGGAAGCCCTTTTTTTAATTATTTCATGAATTTCATGAAATAATTAAAAAAAAAACCGATGTGGGCTTCACCCAATCTTTGTGTCCAGCCAGGTACAAATAGGCAGCTGGGGACTGGAATGCACAGCGCAGGGTGGCCCAAGCTTTCTGCCCCCCTGCTGCGAATTGCAGTCCACAGCCGCCTCAGAAAATGGCGCTTTCATAGAAGCGCCATCTTCTGGCGCTGTATCCAACTCTTCCAGTGGCACTATTGCTTAGTGGCATGCTGGGTAATAAGGGGTTAATACCAGCTTTGTTTCACTAGCTAGTATTAAGTCAGAGATTCTTAATGTCAGGCAAGTTTGACCCGGCCATTAAGAATCTCTAATAAAGGGTTAAAAAAAGACACCACACAGAGAAAAAATACTTTAATAGAAATAAATACACAGACGCACTTAGAGACTCCATGTTCATTACTCCTTCGTATCCCTCAACGATCCATGGTTTTTTGTCTTCTTTCTCCTTCAACCCATGCAGCTCTGCTACATCAGACAGCACTGAATGGGAGGAAGACGCTGCTGCTTCCCGTGCAGTCTAGATCACTCAGTGAGTAGCAGAGGCTGCAAGCTGTAGGCGGTGACGTCACCGCTGACAGGCGCTTTGCTATAGCAACGGTGATCTCCGTTATTGACCGGCTGTGGCAGCCGTTTTCAATTGTGTTCGAGAGGTTCATCGAACGGTTCGTGGAACCGAACTGAACTCATGCCTTTAGAGGCTCACTCATCTCTAATGCACACACACGCACTTAGCTTTATATATTACTAGCTGTAGTACCCGGGTGTTGGCCGGGATAGTAACTGTCTCTCTGTCTCTCTCCCAGTCTCTGTCTCTCTGTCTCTCTCCCAGTCTCTGTCTGTTTGTCTTTGTATGTCTCTGTTTGTCTGTCTCTGTGTGTCTGTCTCTGTGTGTCTTTCTGTGTGTCTGTCTCTGTCTGTCTCTGTCTGTCTGCCTCTGTCTGTTTGTCTCTCTTTCTGTATCTTTACCTGTCTGTCTCTGTGTGTCTGTCTCTCTGTCTGTCTCTTTCCGTGTCTGTCTCTTTCCCTGTCTTTCTCTGTCTGTCTGTGTGTCTGTCTTTATGCATGTGTGTCTCTGTTTTTCTCCATGTCTATCTGTCTGTCTGTGTCTATCTCTCTGTCTGTCTGTGTCTATCTCTCTGTCTCTGTCTCCCTCTATCTCTGTGTCTGTCTCTCTCTCTGTGTCTGTCTGTCTCTCTCTATTTATGTTTGTCTGTCAGTCTCTTTCCCTGCTTATCTCATTCCAGGTCTGTCTCGTTCCCTGTATGTCTCATTCCCAGTTTGTTTCTTTCCCCGTCTGTCTGTCGCTTTCCCTGTCTCTTTCCTTGTCTCTGTCTCTTTCCCTTGTCTGTCTCTTTTTTCATGTTTTTGTCTCTTTTCCTGTCTCTGTGTCTTTCCCTGTCTCTGTGTCTTTCCCTGTCTCTGTCTCTTTCCCTGTCTCTGTCACTTTCCATGTCTGTCTGCCTGTCTCTTTTCCTGTCTTTCTGTGTCTATCTGCTTCTGTCTCTTTGACTGTCTGTCTCTCTCGCTTTCACTCTGTCTGTCTTTGTCTGTCTCTGTCTGCCTCTGTCTGTCTGTCTCTTTCCCTGTGTCTTTCCCTGTCTGTGTCTGTCTGCCTCTGTCTGTCTCTTTGACTGTCTCTCTCTCTCTGTCTCTTTCCCTGTCTGTCTCTGTATCTCTGTCTCTTTCCCTGTCTGCCTCTTACTCTGTCTGTGTCTATGTCTGTCTTTCTGTATCTCTCTGTCTCTTTCCCTTTCTGTCTGTCTCTTTGACTGTCTGTCTCTTTCTGTCTCTTTTCCTGTCTGTCTGTCTGTCTCATTCACTGTCTGTCTGTTTCTGTCTGCCTCTGTCTGTCTCTTTGGCTGTCTGTCTCTCTCTGTCTCTTTCCCTGTCTGTCTCTGTCTGTCTGTCTCTTTCCCTGTCTCCCTCTTACTCTGCCTGTGTCTGTCTGCCTCTTTCTGTCTCTCTCTATCTCTCTGTCCACCAATATCTTATTACGTCACACATAAGCTTCTTATACTATGAATGTCCTTTGTTCCTATATCAACCAAGCACAGCTCCTATTAATAACCTAATAGCTCGCAGCTCCATTGACTTTAATAAAGGCAGTTTTTTTTAGAGTAACTGTAAAGCGCGGGATTAAATTTTATTTTATTATACACGTTTGTTTCCCTTATGATTATTGAAACAACACAAAATAAATGAAGAAAAACAAACAATTTGGACATGATTTCACTCAAAACTCCAAAATTGTTGCCACCCCAACTTAATATTTCGTTGCCTACCCTTTGGGATAAATAGCTGCAATAAATCACTTTCTTGCATCATCAAGCTTCCTATACCACTCAACTAGAATTTTGGAAGACTCTTCTTTTGCAAAGTTCTCCAGTGCTCTCATATTTGAAGAGTTCCATCTCTCAACAGTAATTTTAAGATCTCTCCACAGGTGTTCAGTAAGATTTAGATCCCAATCCATTGCTGGTCACTTTAGAACTCTCCAGTGCTTTGTTTTCATTCATGTTTGTGCTCTTCTTGAAGTATGTTCGTTTTCATTGTCCTGCTGTAAGACACATGACCTAGGACGGAAGGCCAGTTTTCTGACACTGTGCTCTACATTAAGACTCAAAATCTTTTAGTAGTCTTCAGATTTCATGATGCCTTGCACACTGTCAAGACACGCCGTGTCAGCAAAATAAGCTTTGACATTGAAACACTAAGGCAGAAGACCCAGGAGGACCCCACTGCTGACACAAAGACATAAAATAACCTACAAGAATTAACGCACAATGACCGGAATAAAAAAATATTATTCTTTTATTAACAACAGAGACATACAATTAAAAAAGATGAGCAAGAATAAACAATGAGATAAACTACTGGGGCCGCACTCACAGAGCAACCAAGGTCAATCAATATATGTATAGTATTAGTACTGTGGCAGAGCAACTAACGTGCAGGACCATTATCTTATCACTATTAATATTGTATCCAGCTATGCTGCAATAGTACACACTAATAGTATAATCTATAGTTGGGTAGTTATAGAGAGCAATAGCTTATATATTGTCCTAATGAGTCATGACAGTAACTCTCTGAAATCACTCCATTGAGCTGTGCAGCATACACCCAGATACACATTACAACGATTCTGCCCTCACTACATATAGAACGCTCTGCTGGCTTAGTAATACAATTAGGAGATGCACATTACCTGGTTGACCAGATACCCTGGGGCGTCCCAGCTCTTTCCCGACATGTGTTTAGATTTGCTGTCTTTCTCAAGGGATGTAACTAATCGCCAAAATGTATGTCAGTAAGCCAAAATCCTTCTGAGAAAGCGTCTTGTAGGCAGATGAGACCAAGATAGAGCTTTTTGGTAAAGCACACAATTCTACTGTTTACTGAAAACATAATGAGGCCCACAAAAAAAAAAAAAACATAGTATCTACAGCCAAGTATGATGGAGGCTGAAAGATGTTTTAGGGTTGTTTTCTATATCTGGCACTGGATGCCTTGACTGTGCGCAAGGCATCACCAAATCTTAAGATTACCAAAGGATTTTGTTTCATAATATGGTGCCCAGTTCCACAAATCTGAGTTTGCATCCTAGGTCATGAGTCAACCAGCAGGATAGTGACCACAAACATATTTCAAGAAGCACCAATAAATGGATTGAAAGAAAGCCCTGGAGAGTTCTGAAGTGACCAGCAATGAGTTTGGATCTCAATTCTATTGAACACCTGTGGAGAGATTTTAAAATTGCTGTTGGGAGAATACACCATTCATTTATGAGAAACCTGGAGGAGTTTGCAAAAGACAAGTGGTCAAAAATTCCAGGTGAGTGGTGTAAGAAGCTTATTTATGGTGACTGATTGCAGTTATTAATTCCAAAGGGTGTGCAACCAAATATTAAGTTGAGGGTGTCAACAGTTTTGTCCAGCTCAATTGTGGAGTTTTGTGAGAAATGTTTTCCAATTTGCCTTATTTCTCAGGTTTTTTTGTGTTGTTCCAATACACACAAAGGAAAACAAATGTGTATAATAAGTCATGTGTGATTGCAATAAGTGGGAGAAACACTTCATTTTCTGGGACAATTTCAAGGGTGCCAACACTTTTGGCCATGTCTGTAACTTTGCAATGAGCCATGTCTTACATTTACTTACATTTCTCGAAGTTGAGTTAGCAACTTTGCAGCAATAAATATTTCAAATTCATAATAACTTTGTGGATAAATGAAAACATTAAAATGTATGATCCTTTATTTGACTGGTTGGTTTGGGTCCCTGTAAGAAAAAGCACTGCCATTTCCATCTCCAGCTTACATAAAAATTCAATAATTCTTCCATTGTGTTTGTTTAGGTAACCTGGAAAACATTGAACTTGGTTGACCTGATTCTTATTCAATCTATGTTACTGTATAACTACATATATAATGAGCAGGGTTAAAATAGGTTGCAGACAGGATTTTTCTATAACAGAGACTCTGCATAAAAATCCTTATGTGACCTACCCGGTTTGAAGAATCTATGCTTCATGCAGTATCACCCTAGTCCCATGGAACATGTAGCTTTGCTGAATTATGTTACAGAACCAAAACATTAAACCATTCCTAATGACACCTATTATAATTGTAAGGAGATGGACATGTTGCCCATTTTCCCCCTTGAAGACACCAATGTTATTGTAATGTGAACTGTGTCATGCATTAGTAGTGTTAAATTGTATCTTGCTTTGCAGCAGTGAAAAACAGAGTTAATGTTTGGGACTAGCCCCAAGTGGGAGGTGCTAGAGTGAAAGAAGAGTGATTGTTTCTTTTCAGGAGGGTAGATATGGTCCAGCGTTCCATAATCACAAGTCTAAGGTGTTAGTAGAGCGCAGAGCTGCTTATGTGTGTGTCCCTAGAGGTAGTCAAGACCAAGACAGAGGATAGCAATATCCTGAAGAGATAGTAAATGAGAGCTGACTGAAATGCAGAGTGTGCTTCAGAAGGGAGTTGACTGAGAAACAGGGTAAATGAATAGAGACGGGTTCTGGGACAGGATGCCTAGCAAGACGGCTCATGAGTTTACAACTCATAAAGGTAATGGGTCAGGACAGTGCAGAAACTTGAGATGAAGAGAGTACACTGGCGAGAGTTCCCTAAACAAGCTAGAAGCTAACTTCGGGCCTATTGGCATAGAATTTCCTTCAAGACGAAATATACAACTCAAACCCATGGGTGAAGAAGATGACTTTCACAACTAGACTGTGATACTGAGCAGGGTAGTGTTGCAGGAAGTGAGACTGATGGAGACAGGAACAAGTGAAGCTAAAGAAGTAATCTATCATGGGCATCAAAAATCCTTCCAGCCCTCCAGAAGTTATGCCTAACAAAGATAGTGTTGAGGCTCGAAATGCCAGCCCACAGAAGGGAGTGCCTTCCCCAGTAGGATGAAGTGAAAAGAAAAGACTTGCCCAGTGCCATATGATGCAAGAAAATGGGTGGAAGCTTTAAAGAAATGGGAAGATGAGTAGAAGAGAATCTCACCCTGTTTAAGGCAGAGCCAGCATGCAGAATTCCGAGGCATGAGTGAGATGGCAGTATTTTCCTACAGGAAGTTGAAGGAGCACAGTGGTGCAATGATTGAGTATCTCAAGGCAGAGCAGAGACCCATGATGACGAAGTGGGAGTTGATGATGGCCTAAAGAGGCCCAAAAAAGGGCATATGCAGGTGCAGTGATTGGTGGCCCTAATGGAGGAAGAGGTGTGACCGGGTCCCTTGGCAGAGAAGGCCCTCGGGCTCCCTAAAGATAAGGACAGGTGCAGCATAGAGACTGAACCCTGAACCCCGACTTGGTTCATGGCTTGCGGGAGGGACATGTGTCTGGAAGCCTTATGGGCCCAGACTGTTTTTAAAGTGGTGGTCTCTCTTGCTGAGTTGTAAAGCATTTGGTCCTTGCCAGTCGGAGTCAATGGCAACATGTGGCCTGCAAAAGCCTTTTACCTCCCTAGCTCAAGTATATGCACCCAGCCTGGACCACCACTTTTATGTAAAGCTGGTAGATAAGTAATGTCACCGCCATTCTCACCTCCTGATGCAGAAGTATATGGAACTGGATTAGTACTTTAAGGGCGGCTTTGCACACTACGACATCGCAGGTGCGATGTCGGGGGGGTCAAATTGAAAGTGACGCACATCCGGCATCGCATGCGACATCATAGTGTGTAAAGCCTAGATGATACGATTTATGAGCGCAAAATCGTCATAATCGTATCATCGCTGCAGCGTCGGCGTAATCCATAATTACGCTGACGCGACGGTCCGATGTGGTTCCTCGTTCCTGCGGCAGCACACATCGCTGTGTGTGAAGCCGCAGGAGCGAGGAACATCTCCTACCGGCGTCACCGCGGTTTCCGTAGGATATGCGGAAGGAAGGAGGTGGGCAGGATGTTTACATCCTGCTCATCTCCGCCCCTCCGCCGCTATTGGTCGCCTGCTGTGTGACGTCGCTATGACGCCGCACGACCCGCCCCCTTAGGAAGGAGGCGGGGCGACGGCCACAGCAACGATCGCAGGGCGGGTGAGTGCGTGTGAAGCTGGCGTAGCGATAATTTTCACTACGCCAGCTATCACACGATATCGTACCTGCGACGGGGGCGGGGACTATCGCGTGCGACATTGCAGCATCGGCTTGCGATGTCGCAACGTGCAAAGCCCGCCTAAATCTCATTCTGAAATCCATGAAACACAATCTAAATGCCCACATTGATGTACAGGTTTGTCATGGGTCTCCTGACCCAAATGCTATATGGTAAGACAGATATATTGGTGTGATGCCTCAGGACAGAATGAGTTCGTAGATTCCAAACATGTATAGGTTTACTTTTATCTAAGGGGTAAATTTTTTTTTAGAGATTTGTCCAAAAAAAATGGCGCACTTTTTGAGCCATTTTCCATAACCCGTAGTATTCTTATTTTTCAGGATATGGGGCTCAGTGACTGCTTAATTTTTGCTTCTCGAGCACACATTTTTAACGGCATGATTATTGTGCAGATGCGTAGTTTTGATCGCCTGTTATTGCATTTTTGCTATCACCAAAAAACATAATTTTGGCGTGTGAAATTTTTTTTGCCTCCACGGCATGTACTGATCAGGTTAATTGATTTTATATTTTCATAGAACGGGCATTTCTGAATGCGGCGATACCAAATGTGTGCATATTTTTATTTTTTATTGTTTAATTTTCAATGGGGCGAATGGGGGGTGATTTTGAACTTTTGGTGTTTTTTATTTTTTTAATATTTTATAACTTTTTTCACTTTTTTTAAATTTTACTAGTCCCCCTAGGGGACATTAAGGATCAGCAGTCTGATCGCTTGTTCATTCTGTCCGCATAAATGCAGCGTTCCTGTTAGAGCCGGTGCTCCATCGGCTCTAACAGTAAATTCATAATGATTGTGACAGGAGTCATCACATGACCTATTGCTACCATGGCAACTATAGGCTCCCTGTGAGCGCATCACGGTTCCTCCGATGGCAGCGGAGAACGCGCTGTTCTCCGCCGCGGCCATTTAAACTGCTCTGTCACATTTTGACAGCACGATCTAAAGAGTAAGGCTGCTTTCACGCTATGTTTTTTTAACATGCGTTATGAACATTTTTTTGCTGCAAAAGCGGGTCCTGTTTTTCTAAAGAAAAACGCATGCAAACGCAAGTGTTATTTTATAGGATCCTGCCACTTGAAGTTTATGGGCGGGCATTGGAGTCATGTGATCGGGAGTCAGTGGAACTGAACGTGACAGACTGGAAATTCAGATGCCGCTGAGGAAAAAAGAGGAGAGAGAGAAAGAGAGAGAAAGAGAGATAGAGACAGAGAGAGAGAGAGATCAAAAGAGAGAGAACGAAAGAGAGAGAACGAAAGAGAGAGAACGAAAGAGATAAAGAGAGAGAGAGAAGAGAGAGAGAGAGAAAGAGAGAGAAAGAGAGAGAGAAAGAGAGAGAGACAGAGAGAGAGAACGAAAGAGAGAGAACGAAAGAGAGAGAATGAAAGAGATAAAGAGAGAGAGAAGAGAGAGAGAGAAACAGAGAGAGAGAGAAAGAGACAGAGAGAATGAAAGAGAGAGAAAGAGACAGAGAGAAAAAGACAGAGAGAAAGAGAGAGAGAAAGAGACAGAGAGAAAGAGACAGAGAAAGAGACAGAGAGAAAGAGAGAGAGAAAGAGAGAAAGAGAGAAAGAGAAAGAGATAAAGAGAGAGAAAGAGAGAGAGAGAAAGAGACAGAGAGAAAGAGAGAGAGAGAGAGAAAGAGAGAGAGAAAGAGAGAAAGAGAGAGTGAAAAAGAGAGAAAGAGACAGAGAAAGAGAGAGAGCAAGAGAGAGAGAAAGAGAGAGAAAGAAAGAGAGAGAGAAAGAGACAGAAAGAGTAAGAGAGACAGAGAGAGAGAAAGAGAGAGAGAGAAAGAGACAGAGAGAAAGAGAAAGAGAGAGAAAGAGAGAGAGGATGAGAGAGAGAGAAAGAGACAGAGAGAGAGGAAGAAAGAGAGAGAGAGAGAAAGAGAGAGAGACAGAGAGAGAGACAAAGAGAGAGAAACAAACTCACGCTCTGTGGTTTCTGGGCATGCTCAGTACACCAAACAGGATACTGTTTATCAGTATACCAGCGTTCACATGCGTTTGCGTGCTGTTCAGTCAGAATCCAGCGACTTGCAGTATTTGGACGTAGCTCAAAAATGCTACAAGTAGCATTTTTAAACAATGTTGAAAAACTGCAAGTCGCTGGATTCTGACAAAACTGCACGCAAACGCATGTCAACGCATGTTAGCGCAAGTCCATTGCAAATGCATTGAAATGAAAACGTATTTGCACTGGATCCGCTTTTGCAGCAAAAAAACGTTCAGGATGCATGTTAAAGAAACGTAGTGTGAAAGCGGCCTTAACAGGCACGGGTGGATCATGGATCTACCTGCGCCTGTTAGCAGCACATGTCTGCTGTTCAAATCAGCAAACAAGTGCAGGGATCACCACCGGCTCAATGTTGCAGCCAGCGGTGATTACCCCGACATGATTTAGGATGTACCTGAAGTAAAGAGATCTCATCCACCACTCCACTGGTCGTACAGCTTGGTACTGAAGAAAACTGTTAAAAAGGCCAAGGCACCACAACTGCATACAAGTATCCAAAAATATTTATTGCTAATCCCTGCATACAAAGAAAAAAATGGAGATAGCAATGTTTCGACCAACACATGGTCTTTATCAAGCCATTAAAATTACTTACATGACTTAGGGCATACCAGTATGTCCACGGTCATGAAGGGGTTAAATTATGTAATAATATGTAATAATATTTATTAGAATTGTAGTTTTTTTAGATTGTTGGGAATTTATTCGTTTTTGCTTGAGTCTGTCATTTTCAATATTTATTAGTTCAGACACCAAAAAGTTGTGTTTTCTAAATTATTTTGCATATTCTACTGTCAAAATTGTTTTCTGCAGCACTTTTTAATCATTTTGAATATTACCATGCTGAGCAAAATGTCAAACTGAATGATTTACACCAAATATTGGCTTGTTCCTTTTTGCATTTTGCATTTGTTATTTTCATCAGCGAGGCTTTATTCAATTTAACTTCAGGGTCTCTGGAGACAAGAGAGTTAGCATCTGCTATTATACATTCAACCGAGTTTAAGTAACAGTATTGATTTATTGGAAAGTTGTCACTACCTGGTAAAGCTTATGGTAAAAAAATCTGATTAACCAATCTTTCATCAGGCTTGTTGTCCAAATCAATAAATTCCGATTTTCAAGTAAATATATGTATTTACATCAAAGTGAATTATGGAAAACAAGGTTTGGTGCTTGACGGACATTATCTTTATAATTCTGGACTATGAGAACATGTATTTTTATCTTTCCACAGTGTATATCCACAGTATTTATGCCACAATCCCCTTTTCCCTCGTTCCGTTTTCATATATTCAAATTAATGGTTGATAATATAGTGTAAAAGAATGGGATGCATAACAATTCATTCATTTTACTAGACATAAAAGCATTATAACATATTTAGTCATTTCAAATAAATATGTAACCAGACACAAAAGATTCATAGTTAAAAGTATCATGTGTGATATTTTTTTCTTTTAAGGCATTGTTTAAATTATTATTATTTTGAAACTGTGAAAATCTGAGGTCTATGGACTGTCACTGGCATGACTAAGACAAAACACTTGTCATTGAGACATCTTTCTACATGAAATCATATTTATTTGATAAGAGACCTACTGGTTGTAATGTTTAAAGAAATCATCATTTGCCTTATTGTTATGTTATGTTAATATTAAACTGTACGAAATGTTTGTCCTCATTTTCACCTATTTGACTATTTCATCTTTTCAACCCCTATATGAGGGAAACTGATGCAAAAATGGATTTAATAATTTTCTATAGGATTGATTGTATTCATTCAGCATATCAGCTGTTGCATTGGACCCTTTGGGGAAGGTATAACTGTTCTGCTGCCGAAGGTGAAAATAGAAATGGCCCTCTACAACCATTTTCTGAATGTCAAAAAATGAAAACCACCTTAAAGGGAACCAATCACCAGTATTATCGTATATAAGCTAAAGCCAGTGCTATACTGGCACTATCAGGTAGGGGTCAGCTCAGATGTTTAGGCTTTGAAATCCAAGAAAGTAAAGTTTATAAAATTAGCTGCTTGTTGAGTGACAGCAGCTGAGGATCAGATAATATCTGGGGGGTATTCATAGTTATCCCCTCCGCCTGTTAGAATTAGCAGAAGTATTATACAAACGATTTCTTTGTTGCAGGACCTGTGTGAGGTCATACCCATGTGACCTGGTATCCAGCTTTGTTGGCTTAGGCCCCGCCCATTTTGGTCACATGGGTATGACCCCTGACAGGTCCTGCAACAGACAAAGTTAATTATTTGTATAATACTTATGCTAATTCTAACAGGGGGAGGGGATAATTATGAATATATTATCTTGTCCTCAGCTGCTGTCACTCAACAAGCACCTAATTTTATAAACTTTATTTTTTTGGATTTGAAAACCTAAATATCCGAGCTGACCCCTACAGGTATGTAGAGAATCAGCCTGATAGTGCCAGTATAGCACTGGCTTTAGGTTATATACCAAAATCCTGGTGATTGGTTCCCTTTAAGTGGTAAGATGCATTAATCATCGTATGTTGTTCTGAAGACATGCATTTCAAGACACCTGACTGACTACTGTTCCCAATCACAGACTACAGTAGTCCTTTGATTAGGGAATGTTGATAGCATCACATCTAGTACCAGCTGAATCCAGGTAGTGATAACTTGTGTTTGTCATTGATTTATTTGTTTTTCGGGGAGGGCGGTGAATCCAAGCCACAGGGCAATATTACATTATATTATATTTGGGCTGAACAACCCTTTTAACCTAAAGGTGGTATCTGGCCTTGGGGTAGAAGTCTTCAGTCACACTATGAGACTGCAGACTTGTGGGGAATCCTTACAGCTGGTACTGCACATGCTGTCAGGATTCTTCGGTGCAACGGAGTTGTCTGGCGCGTTAGTGCAAGCATGCAATTTGCATAAGGTCAGTCACATGTCAACTAGACGTGTGTGGCCTCGCTCAGTGCAAATTAAATTACATACTAGCGGTCACATGTATAATCCTCACAGTACACATGTTGCGGGCAGAGGCCGCTGCCGCTTCTGGAGCTGCTTGGATCCGGGTTACTGCTGTGGCTCGAGTGGTGACCGGACCCGGGCACGCATGGCCGTCCATCCTCAGAACCATCGTAAAGGGGGTATTTACAGGGGATTTTGTCTGTGACGCCACCCGTGGGTCGCGGTGAGGGATGCTGACACCATCGCTGCCTGGCGATGGGGCGCCCGGGGCTGGTGGAACGGGACAGCTAGATGGAATCCCCTCCATGGGTAGGGGAAGTGTAGTCCCGGGGCCCTGTGTCGGTACATGGGAGTGGTGGCTGCTGGAGGTGGTGCGCCGGGTTGGACCGGGGGTCAATGGTGTACTCACAGTTCAGTAATTTCACACAAGTCCAGTAGTAAACCAAGTTGCCAGTGACTGGCTGCCGTTGGAGGATGTATTCGTGTCCCACACCCTGGTTAGTGAACAGGCATCCCTTCCTCCTGCACGTTATGTTTGTCTCTCCTGTTGGACGACTTCGCATGAAACGGAAAAGTCCACTCCCGGTTCTGTACGTATTTGGGATCTGTGGACCGTGAAATCTGACCCTTGGGATCTCTGTGGGTTCTGACGGACACCCTATCCCCCGCGTTGGGATTCCGTTTCGCTCTCTGGGCTTCGGGAGAACAAGGCCTGAAACCTCATCCTCTGCTGGTGAATTAACGAGGGGCATGCAACCTTCCTCGTCCTAGGGTCCAGGCACCCCGACTTTACACGGCCTCTGGACCGGATTCCCGCTGTTGGCACCGGCGGGCTACAACCCTGCCCTAGTCCACTTTAGGTCTCCCACGACCGGATCTCCATTGCCTGTGGCCCTGCTCACTGTCTGCTACCTAGCCGGGTAGTCCAATGGCCCCTACTTCTGACTACACTGCACAGTCTCCACTTGACTTCCACTCACTACTCCTCCACACTTCAACTTGAACTCCTAAACTTGTCTCTACTGTGTTCCAGACTCAACTGTTGTATTCCCACCTCTGACACCTTAGGACCTCTAGGTGGGCGTTCTCATCTGCCTGATCCCACCCATTGGTGTGCCCTTATTATAATGAGGTGGTGGCTAGGCTTTTATGGCTGTGTGTTGTACCTGAGTGTGGGTTTTTGATGGTGACAAGGAGGATGGACACTTTTGTGACTGCCTGGTTTTGCCAGGGCATCACACACACATTTTGGGATGTGAGGATTCACAAGTCTGCAATCACATAAAATGACAGGAGACCTGTATACAAGGCCGAACAACGCCTTTAACCTCTAAATAGTTCATATTAGTCCATGACGTAAGAGGCTGATTTTTTTTCTGTATATTTAGTTAACTTCAATATGGGTTATGACTTAATTTAATGTCTTAAGGGGCTAGAATTATTTCAGTAGAAGCTTTTAATCAGCCTCTACAGAAATCATATCTTTGCTGGTTATATTAGCTTCTACTGCTGAATCAATATCAGAAGCTAAGTGAAATAAAGTATTGCATTAATAATTTGTCATCATCATATCTTGACAGGCCCGAACTGACCATAGGGCAATTCTGGCAAATGCCAGATGGGCCGGTCCCTGTAGTGGGCCGGTGCCTGTAGTGGGCTGCTCTATCTGCAGTCATTGCCGCTAAGCTCAACAGTATGCAGGCCGGGCAGCATTATTTGCCATGCGCACACTAGCTGCAGCAGGACTAGGAGGCAGCGCGCTGTGCTGTGCCGGTCCTGCTGTGTGATAGTGTGCCCGCCAAGCATACACTGCTGAGATGCCAGGTGGTGGTGGTACCGGTGACCTCAGCTTCCTCCTTCCTATTCTAATATATTTGCGTCTTTCAGACATAAATACATTTGAACAGTGTAACGCCGGGACTGGGCCCCGCCCCCGACGTGCAGCAACATGATGAGATCAGCACCTTGCTGATGTCATCACGGTGCTGTGGGCACCACACAGGATATATCAGGCAGCTATAAGCGCTCCATGGAGGAACCAAAGATGAAAGGTTTCATTAATGGGGATGAGTGGAGAGGGGCTGAGGACACATAATGGGGGAACATTTGTGAAGGAACACAGCTTTGTGACAGGCAGGGGTGGTTTCTATATTCTGAGGGAGGGGGGGTGGCAGGAGTGTGTAGTGATGGGGTAGTAAATTTTGTGTGGGTGTGTAGGGGGTGATGGGGGGTGTATGTATTATGTCTGGGGAGGGGGTAATGGGGGGTGCATTGTATTTGTGTGAGTGTGTGTGTCTGTAGGGGGTGATGGAGGGGGCATTTTATTGTGTGTGATTGTGTGTGTGTAGGGGGTGTGCATTGTAGTGTGTGTGTGTGTGTGTGTGTGTGTGTGTGTGTGTGTGTGTATGGGAGAGGGTAATGGGGGGTGCATTGTATTGTATGAGTGTGTCTGTAGGGGGTAATAGGGGGTGCATTTTATTGTGTGTGAGTGTGTGTGTGTATGTGTGTGTGTGTGTGTAGGGGGTGTGCATTGTAGTGTGTGTGTGTGTGTGTGTGTGTGTGTATGGGAGGGAGTGATGGGTGGTGCATTGTATTGTGTGTGTGGGAGGGGGTGATGGGTGGTGCATTGTATTGTGTGTGTATGGGAGAGGTTAATGGGTTAATGGGGGGTGCATTGTATTGTATGAGTGTGTCTGTAGGGGGTAATGGGGAAGGGGTAATGGGGCTTGTATTGTATTGTATGTGTGTGTGTGGGTGGGAAGGGTGATGGGAGGTGCATTTTATTGTGTGTGTGTGGGGAGGGGTAATGGAGGGTGCATTGTATTGTGTGTGAGAGGGGAGAGGTGATGGGGGTGCATATTGTATTGTGTGTGTGTGTGTGTGTGTGTGTGTGTGTGCGTGCGTGTGTGTGTGTGCGTGTGTGGGGAGGGTTAATGGGGGAGCATTGCATTGTATGAGTGTGTCTGTAGGGGGTGATGGGGGTCCATTTTATTGTGTTTGATTGTATGTGTGTGTGTAGGGGGTGGGAATTATATTGTGTGTGTGTGTGTGTGTATGGGAGGGGGTGATGGGTGTGCATTGTATTGTGTGTGGGGAGTGGGTGATGGGTGGTGCATTGTATTGTGTGTGGGGAGGGGGTGATGGGTGGTGCAATGTATTGTGTGTGGGGAGGGGTAATGGAGGGTGTATTGTATTTTGTGTGGTGAGGGGTAGTGAAGGGCGTATGGTATTGTCTGTGGGGAGGGGTAATGGAGGGTGCATTGAATTGTGTGGGGGGGGAGGGGGTAATAGGGGGTGCATTGTATTTGTGTGTGTGTGTCTATAGGGGGTGATGGGGGGCATTTTAGTGTGTGTGATTGTGTGTGTAGGGGTATGCATTGTATTGTGTGTGTGTATGGGAGGGGGTGATGGGTGGTGCATTGTATTGTGTGTGGGGAGGGGGTGTTGGGTGGTGCTTTATATTGTGTGTGAGGAGGGGTAATGGAGGGTGTATTGTATTGTGTGTGGGGAGGGGTAATGGAGGGTGTATTGTGTTGAGTGTGGGGAGGGGTAATGGAGGAGGAATTGTGTTGTATGATGGTACTCACTGGCCAATGGACTCCCCCATCTGCCTCCAGGTGCAGGATTAACCCTTTTAGAGAGGGCAATATTACTGTGGCATCCAGACAGCATGGGTGCCACACCAACATACCACCAACGGTGTGTGCCAACCTTGTGAAGACTTACAGAAAATGTTTGACCTCTGTCATTGGCAACAAAGGATATATAACAAAATATTGAGATAAACTTTTGTTATTGACCAAATACTTATTTTCCACCATAATTTGCAAAAAAATATCTTGCCAAATCATACAAGGTGATTTTCTGGATTTGTTTTTTAATTTTGTCTCATAGTTGTGATCTGATGTCAATTACAGACCTCGCTCATCTTTTTAAGTGGGAGCCAATTGATAATCTGTGGTCAGACTTGAAGATTCCTGTTCACTAGAGGAAACCATCCAACTTGAAAGAGCTGGAACACCTTTACCTTGAGGAATGAGCAAAAATCCCAGTGGCAATATGTGGAAAGCTTAGAGAGGCTTATTCAAAGTTACTTGCAGCTGTAATTGCTACAAAAGGGTTCTACAAAGTACTAACCTTAGGGGGGTGAATAGATATGCATGCGAACATTTTCTGTTATTTCTACCTATTTGTTGTTTGCTTAACAATGAAAAGAAAACCAAGTGTGCACAGTTGTAAAAAACAGTGAAATTCCAGGTTGTGAGGTAACAAAACATGAAAAATACCAAGGGGGTGAACACTTTTGCAAGGCATTGTATATACAGTGTGTCCACCCATATCCTGTCCACCGCCATTAACTTTAGAACGGCGGCAGCTATAGGCATAGCAGTGGTGTCTAGATATAGTAAAGTAGCCATGCGCTACACAATGAAATAACTTATAGCGCCACCTGGTGGAAAGCAACGGAATTAGCATTTTTATCTCGAAAACGGAACGAGATAAAGAAAAAAATTAAATTAAAAAATTATAGGGCATCATCAATTCAATATGAATCGACACCTTGCATACAGAAATGCTATGATATGAAACCCATGTCCCCCCCTCCCAAAACTTTGAATGCTGGTCACGCATATGGCGCTCATTTAACTTTGATGTTCAAAGTTGAAGTGATGTCTAGGTATAGTAAATTATCCATGCGCTACGCAATGAAACCCCCTACAGTGCCACCTGGTGGAAAACAACGGAGTTAGCATTTTTATCTCGAAAACGGAACGAGATAGAGAAAAAAAAGTGAATTACAAATTTGTAGGGCATCATCAATTCGATACGAATCGACACCTTGCATACAGAAATGCTATCATTAGAACATTTAAAACTCACAAGGCATGTACATGAAGCGATACCTCATGGAGACCTTCCTACAAGTCATTGGATATGGTGCTGCATGGAATGGCCTCCACGCTCACCTGATCTGACCCCATTGGACTTCTTTCTGTGAGGTCACATCAAACAGCAGGTGTATGCGACCCCTCCACCAACATTACAGGACGTACGACGACGTATTACAGATGCTTGTGCAAACGTGTCACTTACCATATTGCACAACGTGCAGCAAGATACAGTATGCTGTACAGAGTCCAGATGTGCATTGCAGCTGACAGTGGCCACTTTGAACATCAAAGTTAAATGAGCGCCATATGCGTGACCAGCATTCAAAGTTTTGGGAGGGGGGGACATGGGTTTCATATCATAGCATTTCTGTATGCAAGGTGTCGATTCATATTGAATTGATGATGCCCTATAATTTTTTAATTTAATTTTTTTCTTTATCTCGTTCCGTTTTCGAGATAAAAATGCTAATTCCGTTGCTTTCCACCAGGTGGTGCTATAAGTTATTTCATTGTGTAGCGCATGGCTACTTTACTATATCTAGACACCACTGCTATGCCTATAGCTGCCGCCGTTCTCAAGTTAATGGCGGTGGACCGGATATGGGTGGACACACTCTATAGCACAAACAAGCATATGTACAATACATAACTACACAAACATGCATATTCACAATGATATTGTGATGAATTTGTTCAGATACTTTATTTATGATATATTCATTCATAATTGTAATAGCAATGTTTTTTTATATATTTTTATGATTCACTATGTTGGGTCTCGTTATTTTGAGATGTGAACTGTAGGTTTTTAAGGGCCAATTTGCCTAACATAAGCTTTGCATTTGTTTTACATTTTTTATGAGTTTAATGGAGCAAAAGAAACACAATCAATCCATTTTTACACCATTTACTAAGCACTGGAAATGAGCTGTATTGTAAAGGTTTGCAAAGCTACAGGAATACCAAAACTACTATGTTATTTACGAATTTGTGAAGTTAATTTTTAAAAAGTGTACTAAAAAGTATATTAAAATTTTGATTAGTAAAACTATTCTCATGTCTGTTATGTTACCTCTCATTTACAGGTATGTAGTGATACACTCGTATATAGAGATGTATGTCTATGTACTAGTAGAATATGACTGTTAGGAAGAAGAACACTATTGAGTTGTTTAGACAAAGTTAAATCTCCTAAATTTGGTAGTGCAGCCTATGCTAAGGTTTCTGCCTGCTATGCTACAGGTTGTGAGTTTGAACCCTAGAAAAGAAAACACATCAAGAAAAGCAAATAACTAATTAACCATGTACAGTCATATGAAAAAGTTTGGGCACCCCTATTAATGTTAACCTTTTTTCTTTATAACAATTTGGGTTTTTGCAACAGCTATTTCAGTTTCATATATCTAATAACTGATGGACTGAGTAATATTTCTGGATTGAAATGAGGTTTATTGTACTAACAGAAAATGTGCAATCCGCATTTAAACAAAATTTGACCGGTGCAAAAGCATGGGCACCTCAACATAAAAGTGACATTAATATTTTGTAGATCCTCCTTTTTCAAAAATAACAGCCTCTAGTCGCTTCCTGCAGCTGTTAATGAGTTCCTGGATCCTGGATGAAGGTATATTTGACCATTCCTGTTTACAAAACAATTCCAGTTCAGTTAAGTTTGATGGTCGCCAAGTATGGACAGCACGCTTCAAATCATCCTACAGATTTTCAATGATATTCAGGTCTGGGGACTGGGATGGCCATTCCAGAACATCGTAATTGCTCCTCTGCATGAATGCCTGAGTAGATTTGGAGCGGTGTTTTGGATCATTGTCTTGCTAAAATATCCATCCCCTGCGTAACTTCAACTTCGTCACTGATTCTTGCACATTATTGTCAAGAATCTGCGGATACTGAGTTGAATCCATGCTAACTCAACTTTAACAAGATTCCTGGTGCCGGCATTGGCCACACAGCTCCAAAGCATGATGGAACCTCCACCAAATTTTACTGTGGGTAGCAAGTTCTTTTCTTGGAATGCCATGTTTTTTGCTTCCATTCATAACGCCTTTTTGTATGACCAAACAACTCAATCTTTGTTTCATCAGTCCACAGGACCTTCTTCCAAAATGTAACTGGCTTTTCCAAATGTGCTTTTGCATACCTCAGGCGACTCTGTTTGTGGTGTGCTTGCAGAAACAGCTTCTTTCGCATCACTCTCCCATACAGCTTCTCCTTGTGCAACGTGCGCTGTATTGTTGACTGATGCACATTGACACCATCTGCAGCAAGATCAAGCTGCAGGTCTTTGGAGGTGGTCTGTGGATTGTCCTTGACTGTTCTCACCATTCTTCTTCTCTACCTTTCTGATATTTTTCTTAGCCTGCCTCTTCTGGGCTTAACAAGAACTGTACCTGTGTTCTTCCATTTCCTTACTATCTTCCTCACAGTGGAAACTGACAGTTTAAATCTCTGAGACAGCTTTTTGTATCCTTCCCCTGAACAACTATGTTGAATAATCTTTGTTTTCAGATCATTTGATAGTTGTTTTGAGTAGCCCATGATGCCACTCTTCATAGGAGATTCAAATAGGAGAACAACTTGTAAGTGGCCACCTTAAATACCTTTTCTCATGATTGGATACACCTGCCTATGAAGTTCAAAGCTCAATGAGGTTACAAAACCAATTTAGTGCTTTAGTAAGTCAGTAAAAAGTAGTTAAGAGTGTTCAAATCAACAAATTGATAGGGTGCCCATACTTTTGCATCGGTCAAATTTTGTTTGAATGCGGATTGCACATTTTCTGTTAGTACAATAAACCTCATTTCAATCCAGAAATATTACTCAGTCCATCAGTTATTAGATATATGAAACTGAAATAGCTGTTGCAAAAACCCAAATTGTTATAAAGAAAAAAGGTTAACATTAATAGGGGTGCCCAAACTTTTTCATATGACTGTATCAAGAGCACTGAGCAGTACAGTCCACCAATACAGCACAATGGAAGGAGAAACACTATGTAGGTAATGTTGTGCAAAGCAATTTAACTTTATTGGAAGTATTAAAAACAGTTGCTTTAACAATAGTAGAAATATATAATTAATAAGGATGTGTAAAGTGACTAGTTCTCCTACCTGTCGTAACTATATAATAGTGCAAACAGTATAGTTACAAAGGTTCCGAGTGGTAATAGTGGCCTAAAGTAAAGTACAGAGCATAGTTCTTAATGTGATAATATAATATATTGCCCAAACAGCTTACTACTCATAGGAGAGCCACAGGTACGCAAGTTGGGACCCCAGCTACCTTTGGCTCTCCTATGAGTGGTAAGCTGTTTAGCGAATGTATTATATTATGACATTAAGGCGGGCTTTGCACACTACGACATCGCAGGCCGATGCTGCGATGCCGAGTGCGATAGTGCCCGCCCCCGTCGCAGCAGCGATATGTGGTGATAGCTGGCGTAGCGAAAGTTATCGCTACGCCAGCTTCACACACACACTCACCTGCCGTGCGACGTCCCTGTGGCCGGCGACCCGCCTCCTTGTTAAGGGGGCGGGTCGTGCGGCGTCACTGCGACGTCACACGGCAGGCGGCCAATCAGAGCGGAGGGGCGGAGATGAGCAGGATGTAAACATCCTGCCCACCTCCTTCCTTCCGCATATCCTACGGAAGCCGCAGTGAGGCCGGTAGGAGACGTTCCTCGCTCCTGCGACTTCACACACAGCGATGTGTGCTGCCGCAGGAGCGAGGAACAACATCGGACCATTGCGTCAGCGTAATTATGGATTACGCCGACGCTGTACCGATGATACGATTACGACGCTTTTGCGCTCGTTAATCGTATCATCCAGCCTTTACACACTGCGATGTCGCATGCGATGCCGGAAGTGCGTCATTTTCAATTTGACCCCACCGACATCGCACCTGCGATGTCGCAGTGTGCAAAGTGCCCCTAAGGCTAAGGACACATGGTCAGTAAAATGGAGCAAGTGAAAAGCGATAAATAAAAAAAATCGCATTCCACCCGGACCCATGTTACTCTATGTTCCTGCTCCCATGACCAATTTTTTTTCTCTGTCCTAATCGGGCTGAGAGAACAATCGCAGCATGCTGTGGGTAGAATCCAATTTATTTTCACTTGCACCCATACAAGTTTATGGGTGCGAGAGAAACATCGCATTGTACTCGCATGACACCAGAGTGCAGTGCGATATAGGCATCAGCTGAAAAAGGAAGAGATGGGGATCGCAGCACAGTGGCATGACACTCGGCTTACACTCACAGGAAGTAGAAACGATGTTCAATGCAGCCCAACAGCAGGATGAATGTGCTGAACTTCACAGCCAAAAAACATCACCACGCTTCCATCCCTGTGAGACATTTCAAAGTGCCTGTAAACCTTTCTGTATCAGAAAACACTAGAAGTCTGATTTCTTTTTTATTTTTTTGTCCATTTTTTAACATATGAAAAGTGTTATTTAAGGTAAAGATAACAGAAAAGTCCCATCTGGACCATTTATGCATTTTAATAGGATGCATTCATCTACTAAGCAGAAATTGCTCCTTCTCCATGTAGATGGGGGTCATTTGTGATGAGACCGTCATCTTTTACACATTTATGGCATATTCTATTGCTATGCCATTACTGGCTTAGATAGAATTACCCTTTAACAATAGCTTGATTTCCGACACCTTCCACCAATAATAATAATAATAATAATACTGTCTTATTGACTTGAATGTGGCTTATACTGGTCCTACTGGAAAAGAAAACATACTTATTCCTTTGATAATCAAGTAGGCTCCTGCCTGCTGTAGCTCTGGAGTGAATAATACCTTTTAGGCCAACGTCACACTAGTGTATGCAGTTGCGAACACTGAGAGCTTGAGGCCCCTGTGCAAAAAATTGTGCCTGGACCTCCCACTCTCTTCTATGGCGACACAGCTGCAGATTATGTATATATATATATATATATATATATATATATATATATATATATATATATATATATCTCACTACATCCCCAATATTCTACAGCTCTAATATACTACATCACTACATCCCCATATACTACACCTGTAACATAATACATCACTACACTCCCCATATACTACAGTCATGGCCAAAAGTTTTGAGAATGACACCAAAATTATATTTTCACATGATCTGTTGCCCTCTGGTTTTTAATTGTGTTTGTCTGATATTTACATCACATACAGAAATATAATTGAAATCATATTATGAGTACTAAAAGATTATATTGACAGTTAGAATGAGTTAATGCAGCAAGTCAATAATTGCAGTGTTGACCCTTCTTCTTCAGGATCTCTGCAATTCTCCCTGACATGCTCTCAATCAACTTCTGGATCAAATCCTGACTGATAGCTGTCCATTCTTGCATAAGCAATGCTTGCATTTTGCCAGAATTTGTTGGTTTTTGTTTGTCCACCCGTCTCTTGATGATTGCCCACAAGTTCTCAATGGGATTAAGATCTGGGGAGTTTCCAGGCCATGGACCCAAAATCTCTATGTTTTGTTCCATGAGCCATTTAGTGATCACCTTTGCTTTATGGTAAGGTGCTCCATCATGCTGGAAAAGGCTTTGTTGGGCGCCAAACTGCTCTTGGACAGTTGGGAGAAGTTGCTCTTGGAGGACATTCTGGTACCATTCTTTATTCATGGCTGTGTTTTTAGGCAAGACTGTGAGTGAGCCGATTTCCTTGGCTGAGAAACAACCCCACACATGAATCGTTTCAGGATGCTTAACAGTTGGCATGAGACAAGACTGGTGGTAGCGCTCACCTCTTCTTCTCCTAATAAGCTGTTTTCCAGATGTCCCAAACAATCAAAAAGGGGATTCATCTGAGAAAATGACTTTACCCCAGTCCTCAGCAGTTCACTCCCTGTACCTTTTGCAGAATATCAGTCGGTCCCTGATGTTTTTTCTGGAGAGAAGTGGCTTCTTTGCTGCCCTCCTTGAAACCAGGCCTTGCTCAAGCAGTGTCCGCCTCACAGTGCGTGCAGAAGCACTCACACCAGCCTTCTGCCATTGCTGAGCTAGCTCGGCACTGCTGGTAGTCCGATCCCGCAGCTGAAACAGTTTTAAGATACGGTCCTGGCTTTTGTTGGTCCTTCTTGGGCGCCCTGGAGCCTTTTTGGCAACAATGGAAGCTCTCTCCTTGAAGTTCTTGATGATGCGATAGATTGTTGACTGAGGTGCAATCTTTGTAGCTGCGATACTCTTCCCTGTTAGGCCATTTTTGTGCAGAGCAATGATGGCTGCACGTGTTTCTTTAGAGATAACCATGGTTAACTGAAGAGAAACAATGATACCAAGCACCAGCCTCCTTTTAAAGTGTCCAGTGGTGTCATTCTTACTTAATCATGACTGATTGATCGCCAGCCCTGTTTTCATCAACACCCACACCTGTGTTAATGGAACAATCACTAAAACAATGTTAGCTGCTCCTTTTAATGCAGGATTGCAATGATTTTGAAATGTGTTTTGGGGGTTAAAGTTCATTTTCTTAGCCAATATTGACTTTGCAAGTAATTGCTGTTAAGCTGATCACTCTTTATGACATTCTGGAGTATATGCAAATTGCCATTAGAAAAACGTAAGCAGTAGACTTTGTAAAAATTAATATTTGTAGCATTCTCAAAACTTTTGGTCATGACTGTACATCTGTAATATATTACATCACTACACCCCATATACAGTACTTCACCTGTAATATAGTACATCACTACACCCCCCATATACTATACCTGTAATATACTACATCACTACACCCCCATATACTACACCTGTAATATACTATATCCCCATATACTACACCTGTAATATATTAGATCACTACATCTTTATATATTACACCTCTAATATACTACATCACTACACCCCCAATATTAGTCACCACTCACCACCCCATTATCATTGTTCCCTCCTCAGGTTGTCACCACTCACCTCTCCCTCCTTATTGTACCCTCCTCAGGCCTCTCCGTACGCGCGCTCTGCTGAGCTACTTCTTCTCTTGTATGGGCCCCCACCACTGTTTCTCTTGTACAGGCCCCCACCACTGTTTCTGTTATACGAGCAGCTGCCACTGTTTCTCTTGAACACCCGTACTGCATCTTCTCTTGCCGATAACTTTTCAAATAACACATGCAAATTCCGTACTGACAACATCAGGGCACGCACGCGTGTGTCACAGAGAAAGTGCCGGGCAGGGAACAGAGGACAGATTTCTGTGTACCGCTGCCTACACTGTGCGGAACTGCAGGATCGCTCCCTGCCCAGCAAGCTGTGTGTGTTGAGGGCAATCTGGCCAGGGCCCACTGGAGCCTGGAGTTCCGGACAAAAGGTTACATTTCCCTCACTTCTGACCATCCAGCAAAGGCGCCCTGAGTCTCTGAGCTCCTGTGCCATTGCACTGGCTGCTCTGGCGATATGTGCACTACTGAGTGTATGGCTCGCATGCGTGCAATGCAAGAAAATCTCACACTGCACTCAGCCTAATGTTACTCAATCAGGCAGTTCAGAACTGAGAGTTTTCCTTAGCCCTAATCAAACTGCGGAAAAAATCACAGCATGGTGCAATTGTCTGGAAGTCTCAGCTCACTTGCACCCATAGACTGGGTTTTCATCTTAGTGCAGTGCGATAAACACACAGGCTGACAATGGAGGAGAGGGAGTGATCAATCTCTCCATCTTCTCCGTACCTGTGATCCGAGTGCAGGTTTTAATCACAGTTACATGACACTCAACTCATGCTCGCTGCATAGGCTAAGCCGAGGGTCATTGCCATCTCGCATCTGATGCTCTCGCATCTGATGCCATACGCTAATGTGATGCTGACCTTACTAGAGTCATACATGATATAATTGGACAGTGCAAGCTGATTGGGTTAAGTAAATAAGTTTCCCCATGTAGGCCAATTTAAAGTGTCAGAGTGAACTGCAGGAAAAATTTACAGCTTTCTAAAATGTGTCGTATGCTGTCCTATCTCTTTTCATACAATATATTTCAGAAGAAAATAGAACTGCATAGTAAATAGAAATGAGCACGTTTTGAAATTTGATTTTACCAACTTCGCTAAAGTTTACTAATAAGTGTGTGCAAATTTTAACAGTGATAAGCTTTTAATAGCTCATAAAATACAAGTGGGGAAGAGGAGAGAGAAACCTGCTACCCTTACAAGCTTACACGTACAAGCAAGAGAGGGAGAGAACCCCACTGACCATAAGAGCTTAGACTCTACACAGGGCCACCATCAAGGCAGTCCTGGCATTTCTGGTGTATGGGGCCCAGTGAGCAGTAGCAAAGAGAGGTGCCTGGACTGAGTGAGACACGCTGCACAGTCAAGCCACTGTATAAATGGCCCGGCAGACTATGTGGCACATTAGGGCCATGTGTAAATACTTTTCTTTATTAAGCCTGGGGGCCACAGCCACACCTACCATGGCCAGCCTTATCTATGTGTGACTAGTACGGTCAGACAGGGCACCCTTTGCCAGACGCCAGAGGAGGCACTGCAGAGAGACAATAACTCACTATCATTTTCTGGTCCCGCTATGCACTGGCTCCAGCGAGAAGACTTCATGAGGTGGCTTCTTCTCCCTCTGTGTCTTGTCTTCTCCCATATTTACCAGAGAAAGGGGGGAAGGGCTCCTGCACTCCTTTGACCGCAGAAGCTGCTGTTAAGCACCCACTGCTCTCTCAGGAAGAAAAAACGCTTCTACATAGGTGAGTAGAATGGGCTGTGTCTGTCATATCTGTAATGTATTATGTGCTATCTATATGTGTTATGTATAAGAGATGTGTGTATCCTGTATAGTGTGAAATATCTATCTGTATTTCTGACTATCCATCTATCTATCTATCTATCTATCTATCTTTCTTTATCCTTTTATATAGTATCCATCTATGTGTGTGTCGCGGGTGGCGGGGCGCCGTGCTCACCACACTTGGGTCCGGCGCTGCTGCTGCTCGGTGGCTCAAGCGGTGGGCCGGATCCGGGGACTCGAGCGGCGCTCCTCGCCCGTGAGTGAAAGGGGTGGTTTGTTGGTGTTTGGGATGTCGGTTTGTGATGCCACCCACAGTGTGTGGTGAGGTTGGGGCACCACCGCTGCTCTGTACGGGGATCCTGGGAGCGATGACAGGGAGCAGCTGGGATGTTTCTCTCCCCTCCGTGGGTAGGGGGGTTTTGGTAGTCCCGGGGCCCGGAGTTGTTGTCTGTTTGGTGAATTGCGGGGCTTGGCCAGGTGCAGGGTCACGGGGCAGCGCAGTGCCAGACGGCACGGTGATACTTACTCAGCCAGTAACGCACACGGAGTCTCTGGTAAAACAAACGGCTAGATGGACGAGTCACACAGATGGCTGCGACGGTCACTCCCGGTAGGTTGGCGGTAACTGTCTCTCCCTGCACCGGTGTTATGTTCTCGGCCCCGATGGCTTCCCACCGGTAACCCGCTCCCCAGCGGTATGTTGGCTAAGGGAGCCCCTTTTTGCCCGCAGGATCTGGCCCTGGGAGCTCTAGATCTGGCGGTAGCTTTATCTCCCTCACGGTTTGGACGGTTGCCTTCAGTCGGGTCTTTACTGCTGGGAAACCCCGAAGGTTCCCGTCGCTGACGGATTTGACCGGTTTAACGGCGACTCCAAGCCTGGTCGGGGTCCGTAGGCCCTGCCGAATGGTGCTGGCTTTTCTTCGCTCCCCGGTCCGGTACCGGCGGGCCACTGCCCGTCCCCGGTCCTTAAGGTTGTGCGTCAATCGGCCTCTCCTGCAGATGGTCACCACCGTCTGCCAACCTCTCTCTAGGTGCCTGGGCCACGTACCCGGACACGGTCAGTCTGCTCCTACTCCTTTCACTTTCCCTCACTCCTCAACTCCTTTTCACTATCTGACCTTCTTTCCCGCATCCAGGACTGTGAACTCCTCGGTGGGAGGAGGCAACCACCTGTTCCTAACCGGGGTGTGGGGTGTGTTGTTTCAGTACCTGTGACATCCTGGCTTGTCCAGGGCGCCACATGTGTCATGTATAGGCTGTAATATATGCAGGGACATGACAACCGTGCCTGTGAGTGATGGGGCCATCACTATTTCCATGGATGCATGGTTGAACACCACTGAGGAGCAGTGAGGCACTGGCTTCCTGTTCCGCACTTGTTCTGCAGCTGCGAGCCCTTGATAGGTGTAGTGACTAGAGATGAGCGAACTGGCCGTGGTTCGGCTCGAGTTCGGTTCGCCGAACGGAGGTCTCGTTCGAGTTCGGTTCGGCGAACGTTCGACGAACCAAACTCGAACCAATAGGATATAATGGGAGGCAATCACAAACACATAAAAATGCATGATAAATGTACACAAACAGTTAATAAACATTGCCATAACACTTACCGGTCCCCGCGATCCCTCCTGCACTCTGTCTCCTGCCGCTATTCCATCCGATGATCGCTGAATCCTCCCGGTGACCAGCACTGCCAGCAGTGATGCAGGACCTATCGTGATGTCAAAATAGCCATGTGACCAGTCACATGGCTATTATCTCATTGGCTACAGACTGGTCACATGACTATGACGCGTCATGTAGGACCTGCGAGAGCATCTCTCCGGTACACGGTGCACATTTGTGTATCGCCGTGTACCGGCAACATGCTCTAGCACACGGTCAACTCCCCGTTCCGTTAGGGACCGGCTGACACAGCCGGTCATTAACGGAGATCACCATTGCCATAGCAACGCAGTTAGCGGTGACGTCACCGCTAACCGCGGCTCCGGGAGCACCGTTGCTATGGTAACGCATCTGTCAGCGTTACCGCTGTTACCGCTGACAGCCAGCAGCACTGATCACTCACGGAGTGAAGGCTGCACGCTGCTTCCCGTGCTGCCTTCACGGAGTGAAGGCTGCACGGGGAGCAGCAACGTCTTCCCCCATGCAGCAGTGATGGAGCTGCATTTGTTGAATGAGAAAGACAGAAGACCATGGATCGTGGAGGGCTGACAGGGGGTAATAAAGATGGAGTCTCTAATGTGTCTGTGTATTTATTTCTATTAAAGTATTTTTTCTCTGTGTGGTGTCTTACTTTTTAACCCTTTATTGGAGATTCTTAATGGCCGGGTCAAACGTTCCTGACATTAAGAATCTCTGGCTTATTACTAGCTAGTAAAACAAAGCTAGTATTAACTCATTATTACCCAACAAGCCACCCGGCTTCAAGGCTGTTGGAGGAGTTGGATACAGCGCCAGATGATGGCGCTTCTATGAAAGCGCCATTTTCTGGGGCGGCTGCGGACTGCAATTTGCAGCAGAGGCACCCAGAAACCTCGGGCTAACCTGTGCTGCGGATTCCAATCCCCAGCTGCCTAGTTGTACCCGGCTGGACACAAAAATGGGGCGAAGCCCTTGTCATTTGTTTTTTAATTATTTCATGAAATAAGTGAAATAATTAAAAAAAACGGGCTTCTCTATATTTTTGGTTCCCAACCGGGTACAAATAGGCAACTGGGGGTTGGAGGCAGCCCGTGGTTGCCTGCTGTACCTGGCTAGCATACAAAAATATGGCGAAGCCCACGTCATTTTTTTGGTGGGCAAAAAACTTCTGCATACAGTCCTGGATGGAGTATGCTGAGCCTTGTAGTTCTGCAGCTGCTGTCTGCTCTTCTCCATACAGACAGACAGCAGCTGCAGAACTACAAGGCTCAGCATACTCCATCCAGGACTGTATGCAGAAGTTTTTTGCCCCCTGAAAAAATTATGTGGGCTTCGCCATATTTTTGTGTGCTAGCCAGGTACAGCAGGCAGTTACGGCTGCCCCCAACCCCCAGTTGCCTATTGGTACCGTGGGACACCGGGGAACACCGGTGGGGTTATAGGGGGTGACCTGGCAGGGCCTGGGGAGGAGTTTTCTGTCGCATGTGTCATGGCACATGCGACAGAAATCAGAGGAGTAGGGTGCTGCTGTGCGTGCGGCCATCTTGGATTTCTGGGAGGGCATCAGGGGGGGCACTTTGGCGACACCGGGGGACCGGAGGGGACCGGGGAGGAGATTTATCATGTTTGTTCATGCCAGATGGGAGATAAATAATTTTTTACCGGCGCTGTCATTTACTGTAACGTGATCATCGGTGTACGGTGTATACCTATGATCACGTGAGCGGGGACCGGAAAAACCGTCCTGAATCATGATCTCCAGGGTCTCAGCTAGCCCTGAAACCCTGGAGATTTTCTGACGCTGGGGGGCGTTATTCACTTATTTCTGCCTGCTGTTTATAAACGGCAGGTCAGAATAAGGCTACATTAACACGACCGATCCATTTTTGCGGTCTGCAAAAAACAGTCCGTTTTTTTTATGGGTGCATCTGGTGTGGCATCCGTTTCCATTCCGTAGACGGTCTGTATGTCATCTGTTTGTCATCCGTGTGCCTTCCGTTTTTTTTGTGTACTGCAAAAAAACTGAAGGAGGGTAAATGCATAAATTTACCCAGGATCCATAGCTTCATCCTACATGAGGCGGTCACATGTTCACTCCAGTGCCATTTTCTACTGCTTTCACAGCGTAGAGCGTTCTGGTGATTTTCTTGTGCTTGTGCACTTCATATCAGTCTTTTCTGTCATTATAATGGCAGAAAGACACATAATGTCCTACTCTCCTGCATTTTGTAATTTTGCACCCTTTGGTGCCTTTCATGTGGCACTAAGGGGTGCTTAGCTTCGTATTTAGCCAAAGAAATGAAAAAAAAAAATGACGAAGGGTTCCCCCTATTTTTGTAGCCAGCTAGGGTAAAGCAGACGGCTGCAGCCTGCAGACCACAGCTGGCAACCTCACTTTGGCTGGTAATCCAAAACTGAGGGCACCCCATGCTGTTATTTTAAATTAAATAAATAATTAAAAAAAAACATGTAGGGGTCCCCCCAAAATTGGATCACCAGCCAAGGTAAAGCAGACAGCTGGGGTCTGATATTCTCAGACTAGGGAGGTCCATGGTTATTGGACTCTCCCCAGCCTAAAAATAGCAGGCCGCAGCCACCCCAGAAGTGGCGCATCCATTAGATGTGCCAATCCTGGTGCTTCGCCCCAGCTCATCCCGTGCCCTGGTGCGGTGTCAAACAGGGTAATATATGGGGTTAATACTAGATGTGTAATGTCACCTGGCATCAAGCCCTGGGGTTGGTGAGGTCGGGCGTCTATCAGATACCCGACATCACCAACCCAGTCAGTAATAAAAAAAAATAGACGACAAACACATTTTTATTTGAAAAAATACTCCCCAATACATTCCCTCTTTAACCAATTTATTAGAAAGAAAAACAAATCTCCAGGTCTGGTGTAATCCAAGGGGTTGCCATGACGATCCACACTGTCCCAGTCAATGAAGAGCAGGATGTTCCCCATTGGCTGGGAGAGCAGTGCAGTGACCTGAGCTAACATCAATGGGTCAGCCCAGGTCACTGCAGGGCATGACAAGTGCTGCTGTCAGCGAGGTACATTACCTGCGCTGATCTCCTGCACTGCTAACAGCAGACCTGTCACTGAGTTCAATGACCGCCGCCTTCACAGCAAAGTATCGCGAGAGGCCCGTGACGTCACCGCTAGTCAGTCTCGGGTTGGAAGCGAGAGAAGGTGATGTGACAAGAGGCGGCCGCGGAGGACAGTGACAGCGCTGAGGTCGGGACTTCATCACCGCAGGTAAGCCGAGTGGGACCATGTGTGCAGAGTGCCAGGAGGACGTCAGTGTCATGGACTGCATGGCTGGGGACGTGTGTGTGTGTGTGTGTGTGTATGTATGTGTACATGCCGCGTGCAGGAGGGGCGGAGCGAGCTGAGTGGGGAAGTGTGGGCTTCCTGCACGTAACTAGGATAAACATCGGGTTACTAACCAAAGCGCTTTGCTTGGATACCCGATGTTTATCTTGGTTACCAGCTTCTGGCATGCTGCCAGCGATGGCTCCTGCACACTGTAGCTGTAAAAAGCCCTGCTTTTTGCTGCTAGAACCGTTCTCGAACGTATCTAGAACTATCGAGCTTTAGCAAAAAGCTTGAGTTCTGGTTCTATCTAGAACAGCCCCCAAAATCACTCGAGCCGCGAACTGGAGAACCTCGAACCGCGAACCGCGCTCAACTCTAGTAGTGACATCAGGGGAAAGAAATTCCTCCCAGTAGTGGGAAAATAAGGTATCTTTGAATCTTTTTAGCAATTTGTCACCAACATAAAGTCTAAATAGGTAACGATGATAGCACTGATGGTTTCACATCCAGTAAGTGTGGGATGCTTTCTATACATAGAACATCTATTGCCTAGAAATAAGCAGCTGTAGTCAACCTAGATATTCTAGGACGTTATTCCTTTGCTATAATAAATTATCCCACACAAACTAATCTGAAATTATACGTTAGCAAAGTAATTGCCTAGTTCTATATCTGTAGCAGACAGTGAGGTGGTGGATGTATGAAGCTTGTCATTTATCTGTCAGAATCACATTTCACTGGTATTCTATTCCCCTTTTAATTCACAAAAAAAAAATCATAAAGTAAAAGTAAACCTACTTCAACTTTCAAAACAGTCATACATATAACATAACATGTTCTTTTTAACATTCCAATTTAATGCTCACCACGTATACAAATTAATTGATAAAGTAAAGCTTTTTTTTTTAATGTTACACATCAAAATATAAAAAAAGAAAAAATAGGGACTATTCCTCAATGACAGTGAACTGAATGTCAGAAATAATTTGTCACACTGTTTTAGTGTCAACGGGGTACGTGAGGGCTTGCGGGAAACCCAAGCTAGTTTTACTAGAACTACTGCCTGAAACCCCATTATATGATTTCTAGAATAGTTTCCAGATTTATAATTCTCTAAAATAAGGAAACATAAACAAAGGTATGATTTCACAGGAATAGGCACAGTAATTGATTACATTTCTGTGACGCCCCAGGGCTGTGAGGTACTCGGTCCCGGGTTCTGTAGTGCTCGGTGGGGTCAGTCATGGTCGCAGCCTGGTACCATGGCCTTGGGGTGCCATCCCTAAGGAAAGAAAAAGGGGTTTTTGGTAAAAATAAAAGAAAACAATAAAAGTGTTTGTCGACTACGCCACTTGCGGTGTGCGGCCAAGTTATTTAGGGCCGCCGCTGCAGGTTTCTGCTGGGGCTGATGGAGTGATGCAGCCTGGATGGTTAGAGCCCTCAGCAAGCAGGGACAGGCCCCAGCAGTGGATTATGGGGGTTGTAGTGGGGAAACAGTCTATGTGAGTGCATGCTGTCAAGGAAACAGTCCACACCAGTGTTGCAGTTTAACTTGCCTTTTTTACTTTTGGTGATGGAACCACGGGTGCCGGTTCAAGGTGTACCCGCTCCCCTTGTTCTCCGTACCAGCTGGACGTGGAATGGCTGTCCTCCATGCACAGTTCTTATGATTGGACTCCTGTGGGCTGGAGCTACTTGGAAGTCCCTTATTTTCTCTCTGGGCCCTAATGCAGGCAGCCTGAACTATTTAAGGGGTTCAGTCCCCGGTCCCCTCTTTGCTGCTTGTGCTTCGGGCTTTTTAGGTTGGCGATTGACCCTGGAGATCTTCTCGCCCGGCAGAGTTAACAGCTGACCATAAAGTGTCCCACTGTCCTAGGTCTGCACCCCGCCTTGTGCTGAGTCCTGTGAGCCTTGGTTCCGAACTTCTATTGGCCCTCCATGGTTCCTGAAGTCTGCTGCCTCCACAGGTAAACCACGGTGCCTTAAGTCCCGTTCCAAACTCCACAGTTCTCTCTCCTTTTACAGCTCTCCATTGTCTCTTTGTCTCTACAGGTCACTTTTTGTACTTTCACTTTCTTCCTTCACTTTCTCTGCCAGACTCTCTACTCTCCTCACACACTTCTCCTGACTGACTACACACTTCCTGCCAGCTTCCCAACTGACCACTAGCCCCTCCCCCTCACTGGGTCTCTCCCTACAGGCTCGATAGCTACATCCAATCAGTGCCCTCCCCTTTTACCTTTTACTAGGCAGTCTCCCAGGTTAGTGTTGGGGTTGTGTATGTGGCCTGGAGATGCTGGTGTACTTACTGGCATGAATATTCTGGAGTTTGGGTGTCCATGGGTTACATTTGTGGCACCTGGTACCGCAGGGGTGCTATATTCCCCCTTCGTAAATTCCAGCACCTCCACGGGCTGCAAAAATGACAAAGGCAATTTGATTTTCAAAATTTTGTAAACATAAGCACGAAACATTCATCCCACACAGGGGAGGCATTTTATTTTAATGTTTCAACCTGAGCACTCCTCCCCTCACCCATCACCCAAAGGTCCTGAATCCAGAACCCTTAAAGGAGGCAGGTCACCGCTTTCTTTAGTGACCAGGTCCGGACCATCTCTGTCCCAGACCTTTCCTCCAATCTTCCTCTCCTTGGTGGCAGTGTCCTTTAGGGTCCTTTGATGAGATGGCACTCAGATTTTTGCACAATTGTCCAACTATATACACCCAAAGTTTTTGTCACAACCAGTCCTGTGACTGCGGGTCAATTTTTTTTCTATATATATATATATATATATATATATATATATATATATATATATATATATATCTCAATAAAATCTGTAAAGCAAACATTTTCAAATGGCAGACTTCATACTTCATTATTATAACTGTAACCATTGGACAATCTGGCAAAATCATAATCCTGCTTGCCACCCTCCACCTAGGGCCTCTGGTGCCACCTACTAGTGACGCACCACCCAAGTCCCTGTTGGCCTTTTTCAGCTATAACATAAAAAAGCAAAAATGTTCAACAAGGATGACAGGCTCAGGATCAAACTTTCAAGTAATTATATTTTTCTATAAAATTGACAACTTTAATGGCAATAAACTTTTTTCAACATGGTAACTGTAAACTGGGTAGCTAGGTTCAGCCACCACATAACTCAGCACTGGAAACTGGATCTTGATGAGAAAGTGGGCATTGGTAGCGCTGTAGCGCCCCCTGCTGAATACACTTTCCCATCCAAGGCGTACCAGCCCCGCTCTCCATGATGCTGGGTATAGGTAACTTTTTCACCTGGGTGCAGCTTCCGATCAGGGTTTTTTTTCTGGAGGTGGGCCATCACATCTCGCCGTGTTACGAACACTCCAGCCTGCAACCCCAGCTAAGTGATAAAGCCCCACCCCTTCTTGTGGCTAAATTCGTCCACCACACCCTGTTACTGACCCCGCTGTACTTCCAGCTGGCCCGCCTCCGGCTCTCCTTTTCACAGAGGTCGCGGGCCTGCACCTGCACCTCTCGTGCCTCATGCTCCTCTAGCTTTCGGGCCAGCTGCCGGCTTGTGGCCTGGCATGCTGCATGGAGCTCCATTGAGACTGCGACGTTTAGCTTAGAGGCCTTGACTGCTGTGGGGGCTGGTTGCATTTTTCCCCATTCCTGATCGGACAGGCAATCCTCCAGTACTCCGCTGCCGGGTTGTAGAGCAGTGCAGCTTGGTCTGGTTTGGCCGTGGGCAGAGGCATGGCATCTTGGTCCGCAGCCGGGAAAGAAGCTGGTAATGCTGCTGGAGCCAGGAAGCCTTGGGCCTTCTCTTCTGGAAAAGGGAATGTGGTCGGGATTGATCTGGCCGCGGAAAAGACTGATGACGCCTGCTGGTCGACGTCCTGGATCAGCACGGGTTCCGCTGCCAGGAAAGGAGGCGGTGCGGCCTGCACATCGACCAGGAACAGTGGTGGTGGAGGAGGCCTGCCGGCGACTCGGGATGGAGGTGGTATTGTGAAGCCCCACAAGTGTTGTGTCGGTGCATTACCTTCAGGGACTCCACGTGGATGGAACAGTCTGGTCACAGGTAGGAAACCTTCTTTTAGGATTGTCGTGACGCCACTCTCAGAATTGCGGTCAGTGGAGACCGCCACTGCAGATTAAGGGAGGCCTGGGGCTGATGGTGGGTGCAGTCAGTTGTAATAGCCTCCTGAGAGTGAGGCAAGCCCCAGGGCCCTGTGTAGGTGTGTGGAACTACAAGGCGCAGAATAACTCAACACAAGCAGAATGTCTTTCAGGGGTTTTACTCACTGTTGATGGCAGGGTGAGTAACCCGGGCGTAGCTGGGATGAACCAGGCTGGAACCAGGTGTCCTTCAGGCTGACTTGTGAGGGTGGCTACTGACTCGCCTTCCTTAGCCCTTCTGTTGTTTGTGGTAACCCCGACTTGCAGTCCCTATGGGGGTCACCCAGGGAAGTTACTGCTCCCCTCGTTTCGGCCCGTTTGCTTGTAGCCTGGACCAGGTCACTCCGGCTGCTTGCCTCCTGTGAACTATGGGCCCTCACTTTGCTACGTGGCTGCGGACTCTGTGGTGTTGTCTTGGGGGTTTGAAGTGCCCCCTCAAGCAGGTTTGGCAGAAGAAAGCTGGATCTATCTCTGCACTGGGACCTGTTACCCCTTCGGGCCTGGTACCTCCCTAGCAGTCCTCTTACTCTCCACTCCGTTGCTCTCTCTTTAGCCTTGTGTGGATTTCGGACGGCACCACTAGGTGACCGTTCTCCCCCGTCAGTAGTCACTGCGCGTACGTTGTCAGAATCGTGTAGAGCTACAGGGTCTGCTTCTGCTCTCCCTGAACTTCACCACTCAACTGCCCTCGGCTCACCGTTTCCTCCTCTCCTGTTCTTGCCTACGTCACCTAGCAACCAGGCTCTCTACCACACCCCTTGAGTGGAGATGGAGGCCTCGCCCCCTCCTGGGATCCCCAGGGGTCCTCCCAAAGGTACATGTGTGAGACCTGATCACTATGCGCCTGTGTAGTCACACCTCGGTCAGCCTTCTGGATTACCTGTTTTGTACTGTCCCCAGCATGGGTGCAGTACTCAGTGGTGCCTGACCAGGTCAGGGGCGCCACATTCCCCCTTAGTTATCACCAGCACGTCCTCGGGCTGCAAGACAACATTTTTAAAATGCATAAAACAGTAAAACATTTTAAAACCACCAGGTACCATACATCACCACCCTCCACCCACAAGTCCGTTAACCCACCCAAAACCCTTTCAGGAGGCAGGTCACCGGTTTCTTTTGGTAACCAGGTCTGGGCCATCCGTTTCCCCAGACCTTTCCTCCAATCTGCCTCTCCCGTTGGCCGCGCCTTCAGCCACTTCTGGCAGGATGTAGAGGCGGCTTTCATGGTCTGGTGGTTTCAGGGTATACCTGGCCTGGTGGAGCCGCGCCTTCAGCCTCTTCTGGCAGGATGTAGAGGCGGCCTCCACAGTTGGTGCTGACCAGGTACCCTCTTTGTGGTGGAGAGCCAGGCCCCATAAACAGGCGTGCTCCCTGGTTGCAGGCGAGCCAGGCCCCATAAACAGGCATGCTCCCTGGTTGCAGGTGAGCCAGGCCCCTAAACAGGCTGGCTCTGGTGGTGGTACCTCTGGGGTAACTATTTACACTGCGAGAGTTTGTGGCTATAGCCAGTTCATAGCCTTAAGGTTCAGTTTTCAAAGTGCAAAAAGAGGTTTCTCACATTAGTTCATGTGGGCACATTTCTTGAACATGTAAACGTTGCAAAACTTGTCAAAACTTGTAACTTCTGTACTTTACTTTACATGAACTTTGCTCCTTCTTCCTCCTCACCAGGGCTTGGGCCTGTAGGGCTGCGGCACATGTTTCTTTCTCCATCTCTGTCATCATCTGTAGTGGTCTCATCAATGGGTTCTTTGTCTTTTCTTTCCTCTTCTTCTTTGTCTGTTTCTTTTTCTGTATCTTTATCTTGTAGTATTGAGACAGCAGGGTTTCTGTAGGGATTTCTGGGACATGGTGTAACATCTAGTGCGTACCATCCGCGTTCTCCTTGGTGCTTTGTAAATTCTACTGAGTCTCCTATCTGTAGGTTTCTTCCTGGATGTCCTCTAGGTAAATGTGCTCTAACGTCCCTTCTGTTCACAAAGATGCCCTCCTTTACACCAGGTGCTACTATGAAGCCATATCCAGACCTTAGACTGAAGTCTTCTACAACTCCTCGACAAAGTGGGCCTCTGACCTGGGATTTGGCTCTTCTCAAGGACCGCTTTTCCTCTAAGTCTCTGGCCGTGACCTCGTCCTTCTCCTCGGGACACTGCTGTGCAGGTGGATCCCTTGTCCTACTGCGGCGCCGTGTCCTGCGGGCTGGGTCCTGCCTGACTGCCACCTCACCGCTTGCAGGCTCCCAGGTGATGTATCTGGACAGATCTTCCTCAGCGGAGGATGTCGGACCCTCTTCATCCCAGCGGGAGTACGGCAGCATCTCTGGCTCTTGGACTGGTGCTGCATCCGCTGCTGACGGCTCTGGGATCAGCTTCTCAGCTTTCTGGCCTCCCCTCCCCCTTAGTTCTTCTGGGCACTCTTCTTGTGGCAGCGCCAGGGATGGATGTTCATCAGCAGGCCAGGGCGGTGGACTCTTTGGCGTGGATGTTGCAGGAGTCTTCCTGTGGGTGTGCGGGGGGAGCAGATACCGGTCCACCATCTCCTTTGGGAAGTGGGCCTCTAGATCAGCCTTCAGCTTCCAGTATTCGGGGTCCTCCCCCAGCATGGACTTCCCAGCAGGGACTTCCTTGGGCTGAGGAGCGGTGTCTGCTCTGGCCTTGCAGGCCGGGGTAAATAGCTGTATAGTCTTGTCTTGGCTGGCCGCGCCCTGCATGGCGGCGGCCTGGTCTTGGCGAGCCGAGCCTGGCATGGCGGCGGCCTGGATCAGCGTCGCAGTTGCAGCCGGTTCTTGGCGGGCCGGGCTGGGCGTCGCCGCAGCGGCCTGGATCAGCGTCGCTGTTGCGGCCGGTTCTTGGCGGGCCGGGCTGGGCGTCGCTGCAGCAATCGGGGCTTGGTGGGCCGCACCTGACGTGGCTGCGGCCTGGTTCAGCGCCTCACTTGCGGCGCGGACGAGCGTCGCTGCTGCGGTGGGGTCTTGGCGGGCCGGGCCTAGCATGGCGGCGGCCTGGGTCAGCGTCACACCTGCGGCGTGGAGGAGGGTCGCGGTGGCAGCCGGATCTTTGCGGGCCGGGCAGGGCATCGCTGCGGCGGCCTGGGTTTGGTGGGCCGCACCTGACGTGGCTGCGGCCTGGCTCAGCGTCGCCGCGCCGGGCATCTCCCCAGGGACCGCGGGCATGGCAGCAGGGGTCGGGGCACTCGCGCTGGCGGGGGCAACACAGGACTCACCCATCGGTAACATCATCGGGGTCTGAGTCGTCGCCGCTTGGTCTGGCACTCGTCGTGCGGTTCCCCTCTCGTAGGCCCGAACCGCTGCAGCCATCTCCAGAAGCTCCGTGCGTCCCTCGCTGATCTGCCGTATGACCCTGGCCTCCAGTTGGTCGCAGAACTGGGCAAGCTCCCAGGACCACCAGGCAGCGGAACCCGGCTCTGGGCTCCTATCTTCAGACGCCATCTTCACCACGTCGTCGCTGCTCTGCAGATCTTTTCTCAGCAGCAGGCTACTGGCTCCCTTTCCTTCCCGACGTCTCTGAACGCCTCCGCTCTCATCACTTGCGAGACCAGGACTCTGCAGGGGATCTCTGGGTAGCCACACCTCTTCGTGGGCGGTAACTTCTCCCAGCGCGGGCTGCTGTTGTTTTTCAGCGCGCTTTTCATGGTGGCAATATGGCGGCGCTTCCAATTTTTCAAGCGGACCGCCCAGGCACATGGTCACCTGTCTGAACAGGTCTAGTCCTTATCCTGTTCGTGACGCCAGATGTGAAGCCCCACAAGTGTTGTGTCGGTGCATTACCTTCAGGGACTCCACGTGGATGGAACAGTCTGGTCACAGGTAGGAAACCTTCTTTTAGGATTGTCGTGACGCCACTCTCAGAATTGCGGTCAGTGGAGACCGCCACTGCAGATTAAGGGAGGCCTGGGGCTGATGGTGGGTGCAGTCAGTTGTAATAGCCTCCTGAGAGTGAGGCAAGCCCCAGGGCCCTGTGTAGGTGTGTGGAACTACAAGGCGCAGAATAACTCAACACAAGCAGAATGTCTTTCAGGGGTTTTACTCACTGTTGATGGCAGGGTGAGTAACCCGGGCGTAGCTGGGATGAACCAGGCTGGAACCAGGTGTCCTTCAGGCTGACTTGTGAGGGTGGCTACTGACTCGCCTTCCTTAGCCCTTCTGTTGTTTGTGGTAACCCCGACTTGCAGTCCCTATGGGGGTCACCCAGGGAAGTTACTGCTCCCCTCGTTTCGGCCCGTTTGCTTGTAGCCTGGACCAGGTCACTCCGGCTGCTTGCCTCCTGTGAACTATGGGCCCTCACTTTGCTACGTGGCTGCGGACTCTGTGGTGTTGTCTTGGGGGTTTGAAGTGCCCCCTCAAGCAGGTTTGGCAGAAGAAAGCTGGATCTATCTCTGCACTGGGACCTGTTACCCCTTCGGGCCTGGTACCTCCCTAGCAGTCCTCTTACTCTCCACTCCGTTGCTCTCTCTTTAGCCTTGTGTGGATTTCGGACGGCACCACTAGGTGACCGTTCTCCCCCGTCAGTAGTCACTGCGCGTACGTTGTCAGAATCGTGTAGAGCTACAGGGTCTGCTTCTGCTCTCCCTGAACTTCACCACTCAACTGCCCTCGGCTCACCGTTTCCTCCTCTCCTGTTCTTGCCTACGTCACCTAGCAACCAGGCTCTCTACCACACCCCTTGAGTGGAGATGGAGGCCTCGCCCCCTCCTGGGATCCCCAGGGGTCCTCCCAAAGGTACATGTGTGAGACCTGATCACTATGCGCCTGTGTAGTCACACCTCGGTCAGCCTTCTGGATTACCTGTTTTGTACTGTCCCCAGCATGGGTGCAGTACTCAGTGGTGCCTGACCAGGTCAGGGGCGCCACAGTATCGCGGCCCGGTCAGCGGCCTGGGAGGGTACGGGTTCCACGACCAGGTGAGCCGACGAAACTAGGGAGGTTTTGCTCCTACCTGCTCCTGGCGCCGCTCCTCATGTGAGACCCACTTTTCTTGCACCCGCACTGCAGCTACCATCAATCGCATCTCCTTGATCCACTCGGCTGTCTAGCACAGGATTTGGGCCCACATCCAGATACAAAACAAATATAATTCCTCTTCCAACCAGGTGGCAGTCCCCACTTAAGGACGATCTGGGGCAGCCATATTGCAGCTCTGCCTTCCAGAAACTTTTTGCAGCAGGGTTCCGGTGTCCCTGCTTTTGTTTCACTTTACATAGTTCAGGCACTCCCGTGGGGCGGTGTCTCTGTTTTTCACGCCCTTTGCAGCTTGTGGCACAGTTATTTTTAATGTCCAAGATGCCAGCTATTTAAAAGTTTTAAACACAGTTCAGTCTGTAAGGCACCACACTTGTCACCCGGTTTTACGCGTCTAGTCAGAATCCTGCCGACTACGCCAGTTTTTCCAAGGAGATGTGATACCCCAGGGCTGTGGGGTACTCGGTCCCGGGCTCTGTAGTGCTCGATGGGGTCAGTCGTGGTCACGGCTTGGTACCATGGCCCTTGGGCTGTCATCCCTCAGGAAAGAAAAAGGGTTTTTTGGTAAAAATAAAAGAAAATATTAAAAGTGTTTGTCGACTACGACACTTGAGGTGTGCGGCCAAGTTATTTAAGGCCGCCACTGTAGGTTTCTGCTGGGGCTCATGGAGTGATGCAGCCTGGATGGTTAGAGCCCTCTGCAAGCAGGGACAGGCCCCAACAGTGGATGATGGGGGTTGCAGTGGGAAAATAGTCTATGTGAGGGCATGCCGTCAAGGAAACAGTCCACACCAGTGTTGCAGTTTAACTTGCCTTTTTTACTTTTGATCATGGAACCACAGGTGCCAGTTCCAGGTGTACCCGCTCCCCTTGTTCTCCGTGCCAGCTGGACCTGGGATGGCTGTCCACCATGCACACTTGTTGTGATTGGACTCCCGTGGCCTGGAGCTACTTGGAAGTTCCTTCTTTTCTCTCTGGGCCCTAATGCAGGCAGCCTGGACTATTTAAGGGGTTCAGTCCCCGGTCCCTGCTGCTTGTGCTGCAGGCTTTTTAGGTTGGCGCCTCTTTAATTTGTCATACATTTATTGTGTTCATTTCTTTTTTTGTAGATTTTTTTTTTTAACTTTACCATTTAATTATTTTCCCAGTAAAATATTTTAGGATTAAGGTTGTTTTTATTTAGACTGACTATTCAACAGTCATACCATCCAACATACCAAATACTTTACATTTTACCATAATAAACCATGCACATTTA
This sequence comes from Anomaloglossus baeobatrachus, assembly GCF_048569485.1. Taxonomy (NCBI): domain Eukaryota; kingdom Metazoa; phylum Chordata; class Amphibia; order Anura; family Aromobatidae; genus Anomaloglossus; species Anomaloglossus baeobatrachus. The sequence goes on along the minus strand of NC_134354.1, from coordinate 172,955,305 downwards.
TATTACAAGGAATTCTTTAAAAAAAAAATCATATTTTTCTTTTTCAAAAGTGAATCCCACCATAGTGCATCTCTGACATGTTTTATATTGAAATAGCATGGTACAGCTATATGGTAGTAGTCGCTGGGATAAAAAGCAAAAGCCTCGAAAAACAAAATTAAAATTACCCACAAAATTCAAATATTAGCACAGCAATTAAAGGGCAACACTATTTACTTGCCTAGGTCACAGAAACTGATGCACTAGCAGGATGCAAAAGACCTCCCCCTTAGTAAAGCCGGATGTAAAACAGGTATAAAATACGGATGCAACAACTACTCCCAACCAATCAATTCATGGAGAGGATGATTGCTTGGTATTAGAATTGCCCATATTTATGGCTTTTATAGGGCACTGGTCACACTCATGTAGTGCAAAGTGTTTAGTTTCCAGTCATGGACAAAAGTTTTGAGAATGACAAAAAAAATTATTTTTTTCACATGATATGTTGCCCTCTGGTTTTTAATTGTGTTTGTCTGATGTTTACATCACATACAGAAATATATTTAGTGATCACCTTTGCTTTATGGCAAGGTGCTCCATCATGCTGGAAAAGGCATTGTTGGGTGCCAAACTGCTCCTGAACAGTTGGGAGAAGTTGCTCTTGGAGGACATTCTGGTACCATTCTTTATTCATGGCTTTGTTTTTAGGCAAGACTGTGAGTGAGCCGATTCCCTTGGCTGAGAAGCAACCCCACACATGAATCATTTCAGGATGCTTAACAGTTGGCATGAGACAAGACTGGTGGTAGCGCTCACCTCTTCTTCTCCTAATAAGCTGTTTTCCAGATGTCCCAAACAATCGAAAAGGGGATACATCTGAGAAAATGACTGTACCCCAGTCCTCAGCAGTCCACTCCCTGTACCTTTTGCAGAATATCAGTCGGTCCCTGATGTTTATTCTGGAGAGAAGTGGCTTCTTTGCTGCCCTCCTTGAAACCAGGCATTGCTCAAAGAGTCTCCGCCTCACAGTGCGTGCAGAAGCACTCACACCAGCCTTCTGCCATTGCTGAGCTAGCTCGGCACTGCTGGTAGTCCGATCCCGCAGCTGAAACAGTTTTAAGATACGGTCCTGGCATTTGCTGGTCTTTCTTGGGCACCCTGGAGCCTTTTTGGCAACAATGGAAGCTCTCTCCTTGAAGTTCTTGATGATGCGATAGATTGTTGACTGAGGTGAAATCTTTGTAGCTGCGATACTCTTCCCTGTTAGGCCATTTTTGTGCAGAGCAATGATGGCTGCACGTGTTTCTTTAGAGATAACCATGGTTAACTGAAGAGAAACAATGATACCAAGCACCAGCCTCCTTTTAAAGTGTCCAGTGGTGTCATTCTTACTTAATCATGACTGATTGATCGCCAGCCCTGTCCTCATCAACACCCACACCTGTGTTAATGGAACAATCACTAAAACAATGTTAGCTGTTCCTTTTAAGGCAGGAATGCAATGCTGTTGAAATGTGTTTTGGGGGTTAAAGTTCATTTTCTTAGCCAATATTGACTTTGCAAGTAATTGCTGTTAAGCTGATCACTCTTTATGACATTCTGGAGTATATGCAAATTGCCATTAGAAAAACATATGCAGTAGACTGTGTAAAAATTAATATTTGTAGCATTCTCAAAACTTTTGGCCATGACTGTACAGGCTATTAGTGATACCGGTACTATTAGATGAGGTGGAAAGACCAGCACTCTATGAGTGCATCCAAGTGGGATAGACCCACTTGTTTACAAGGCCAATATATATGGGCTTAGATCCTGCATAAAAATAAATATGAAGTGCAAAAATATTATGTATAAGAAATATATGAGGTATTGTTCGATATTTTGGTCATTTTGCAACCCATGTCAAGGGTCCTCATTATGTTTTGAGTCCATATACTATCAGGCTGCAGAGGTCTTGTCAATGTCTGAATGGAGCAGACATTACTTCTTGAACTAGTGTGGACCTCCAGAGCAGCCTAAGCCGCTGGGGTGTTGGAAGGTGAGCATGTCTGATCTTATTGTTTTAAAACCATCCATGCCTAGAAAAATATTTATTTCAGCGTTTGACAATCTGTATAAATATAATTGTAGAATCTATTATTCTATATTCTATCTCACATAAATATAAAGTTGTAGAAAATTATATAGGAAAATCAAAATAATATTTAGCTAAACGTAAAAGTAAAAATATGCTATATTATTCCATATATGTAATTCTCATGAACGGCAAATATAGCTAAACATTGTGGCAGATTCAGTGCAGCTTTTGAGAAGGTGAGCCTTCAACTGGGATTGTAAGCAGCAAGTAATTGAAGTGAGTGCATGCATTACAAAACAGCTTATGAAGGCGGACAGATTGTCTGATGCAGAAAAGATAAGAGGGATGTATCACAGGTGAAAGTGATTAATATGGAGAGATGTTCAGACTACGTCTTGGCAGAACATTCTGTAAAAATTTGACTTCAAATGCAACGTTAATCCAAATTAAATTCCATGTTTAGTTCAAACTGCATTTTAAGATTGCCTCTGAAAATATACCTGTATACAAAACAATATATTAACCTAATAAAACAATATTTAAGCATTCATTAGATGTATCATATGCCACCTTTAGGAGCAATACATTAATTTATTATACAAATTTGCCTAAGTATATTTGTTGAGGAGCATATAGAGTGGGGAAAAAAGTATTTAGTCAGCCGCCAATTCTACAAGTTCTCCCACTTAAAAAGATGAGAGAGGCCTGTAATTGAAATCATAGATAGACCACAACTATGAGAGACAAAATGAGAAAATAAATCCAGAAAATCACCTTGTCTGATTTGGTAAGATTTGGTTTGCAAATTATGATGCAAAATAAGTATTTAGTCTTCTAAAAACATGCAAGATTTCTTGCTCTCACAGACCTTTAACTTCTTCTTTAAGAGGCTCCCCTGTCCTCCACTCATTACCTGTAGTAATGGCACTTGTTTGAACTTGTTATCAGTATAAAAGACACCTGTTCCCAACCTCAAACAGTTCCACTCCAAAATTCACTATGGTGAAGACCAAAGAGCTGTTGAAGGACACCAGAAACAAAATATTAGCCCTGCACCAGGCTGGGAAGACTGCATCTGCAATAGGCAAGGAGCTTGGTTTGATGAAATCAACTGTGGGAGCAATAATAAGAAAATGGAAGATCTACAAGACTACTGATAATCTCCCTCACTCTGGGGGTTCACGCAAGATCTCACCCCATGGGGTCAAAATGATCGCAAAGAATGGTGAGCAAAAATCCCAGAACCACACGGTGGGACCTAGTGAATGAACTGCATAGAGCTGGGACCACCGTAACAAAGGCTACCATCAGTAACACACTACGCCACCAGAGACTCAGATCCTACAGTGCCAGACGTGTTCCCCTGCTTAAGCCAGTACATATCTGGGCCTGTTTGTAGTTTGCTAGAGAGTATTTGGATTATCCAGAAGAGTATCTGGAGAATGCCATATGGTCTGATGAAACCAAAGTAGAACTGTTTGGTAACAACACAACTCGGCGTGTTTGGAGGAGACAGAATGCTTTGTTGCATCCAAAGAACACCATACCTACTGTGAAGCATGGGGGTGGCAACATCATGCTTTGGGGATGTTTCTCTGCAAAGGGACCAGGATGACTGATCCATGTACATGAATACATGAAAGAATGAATGGGGCCATGCATTGTGAGATTTTGAGTGCAAACATCCTTCCATAAGCAAGGGCATTGAAGATGAAACATGGCTAAGTCTTTCAGCATAATAGTGATCCCAAGCACACTGCCAGAGCAATGAACGAGTGGCTTTGTATGAAGCATATGAAGTCCTAGAGTGGCCTAGCCAGCTTCTAGATCTCAACCCCATTGAATACCTTTGGAGGGAGTTGAAAGTCTGTGTTACCCAGCGACAGTCCCAAAACATCACTGCTTTAGAGGACATCTGCATGGAGGAATGGGCCAATATACCACCAACAGTGTGTGCCACCAACCTTATGAAGACTTATAGAAAATGTTTGACCTTTGTCATTGCCAACAAAGGATATATAACAAAATATTGAGATGAACTTTTTTTATTGATACTTATTTTCCACCATAATTTACAAATAAAATCTTGTCAAATCAGACAAGGTGATTTTCTGGATTTGTTTTCTCATTTTGTCTCTCATAGCTGTGGGCTATCTATGATGTCAATTACAGGGCTCTCTCATCTTTTGAAAGGGGAGAACTTACACAATTGGTGGCTGACTAAATACTTTTTTCCCCACTGTGTACAGTTCTCAGCATAAATGAGTACACCCCCCTTTAAAAAGTAAGATTTTAATTAATAACTTGAATACAAGAACAGTTTCCAAAATTTTGACAAGACTGTTTCTGGAACATTTTTTACCCATAACATTAAAGTAAGGTTAATAATTTCTTTCTTTACATAATTTTCAGTTTCACTCAAAATAGTTGATGCAAAAATGAATTTACCGCATATCAAAAACTACTACGTCTTGTATTTTTTTATGAGCTCCTTTTTTTAAGACAGCACCAAGTTTTCTAAGCATGGCGTCAACAAGATAGCAACATAATGCAACATCAATATTTTTTCCATGGTTCAACAGCCTGGATGCTGGATGAGTAATGCTTAATTTGTCTTTCAAAATTCCCCATAGGTGATTGATTGGATTCAGAAATGCAACAGTGGCCTTAGATGTCTGTTTAGAATCATTGTCATGTTGGAAATTTGCACATCTACTAAGAGTACAGAGAGATGGTAGCATCTTCTCTTTCACTATAGAGCAGTATATATTTCATTTCATCATACTATCAATGAAATGACATCAGCACAAGATAAGGGCACTGACACCACCACCCCTTAATCTCTGCAGCAATGCTGGCAGCACTCGCATCAATTTTGAAAAGACAACCTAAGGATATGACGCTGAGCACTTCCACTCAACTTCAGTTATTAATGACCTAACCTTAGGATAGGCTATCAATATAAAAATCACAGACAACCCCTTTAATTTTGTTGCTTTCTTGCAAATTCCCAGTTTAGATTTTACATCTTTGTTAAATAGAGAATCCTTATTTTTTCCTACTAGACATACCAGGAAAATAGATTCACCAGGGACATTTAATCTCGAAAACTGTTGAGTCCAACATTTTTTGGACAAGATATTGGAAACATATTGTGTTAAGTAAATCAATGTACAGTAATGTCAAAGAATTGAAATTTCAATAAGTGAAAGGCGCTTAAAACAGCTAGACATGTTTAGTTTGGCTTTATGCCTACTTTGGAAAAATAATTTGTGCTTTTAACACAGAATTTTAAAGTTGTTTCCATTTAGAACTGGACTTAAGTTAAACAAAAAATGGCAATAAAGCTATTAATTCTTTATGATTTTATCACTAATTAATTTGAAACAAATAATTGCAATAATATGAGGTATTTCTGAAGTAAGTAGAAAAAAAAGCAGTTAAAGTAGTGAGGAAAGGATAGGGACTTTTTAAGTGCACATGTATATTAGAAAAATGATTAGATGATTACATTAAATAGATTAGATCATTACATTTAATAGATAGCCATTTAGGATTAAATCCATGTTAGTTTCAGACCACCCCTTTAAATTTATTAAACTGCATTACCTGTGAATATTTTTTACAGGATTCTGTAACTAGGCAAAACCTTTTGATTTGCATCATCATAAAGAAGCCACAAAATTCCAATACGCAAACTAAAACAATATCTGCAGGTCTTGCAAACCATCTAATATATAGAGAGGCCACCTGAAAACAGATGATCGCGGAAAAGAAAAATTAAGCATTTTGTATTTTAGGATGTTCAGTGCCCTATTTGCAGAGGAGAACACACAAGATTATGGAGAAGTCAGGAAAGTAAATGCCAAATTAGGATTTACTGACAGTTATTTAATTGGGTTATCCAATTTTATGAGATGTTTTAAAAACAGCTTAATATGGTTTAAAAAAAATACTGATTTTCACCTCCTCAGTTGTCAATGCTCTTGTGACAAATCTTTTTTGTTCTTCTGCTGTTCTCTGGTCAGTAAGTCCAAATTAATATGGGACCACTATAGCCAATCCCATTATAGCGTTAAGCCTGAAGTAACAGAGATCAGTAAGGGTCCAGGGAAATCTAGGCACTGGAGCAGCGGGAAATTGGAAAAATGATTTGTAAGTTGTTTTTTAATAAAAAAAAACAAGAAGCAAGTACATACTTTATAACTAATTAAATACTACCTGACGTGATGTACTTGGTCGTTATAAAGTATGTCGGCTTCTGCTCCTGATGCGGGCTCAAGTGCTGGAGGTTATTAATCAGTGATGTAGTCAGGGTTATACAAAGCTCATGAATATGGAGGACTACATTGCAGTATGTTTACTAGTCTTCTGGTGATAATCTCCAACTGATAAAACAGAGATTTTATCAAACTTACGGCAAGAAGGCTAGTAAATGATACATCACTGGAATCAGTTTATGTTTATTTGTTTAGGTAGGTAACTTGGTAACAGATTCCCATTCATTTGTAAGCGTAATGATTTTTTTTCTGCTTTGGCAATATGATACACATCACAATGCTGCTGCAACAGTGTGTAATCTTTTCTTCAAGCAAGTATCCTGTTTGCCTGTTAGCCACTTCTAGCTGAGGATAACCATTTCTTTGATGATTGCTTATGTATCCACCACTTACCATTTGTCTACTTATACCATACAACTATGTCTTTAAACATTTGGTGTATGTCCTGGACGGAACATTAAACTATAAATCGTGTATGGACATACCCATGGCATTGTATCTTCCTGATAGTCTTCCTGCTGTCCTGCATACCCTGCTATTACAGCCCTCACTGATCCAAGTGCAATCCGGTAAGTCATATGTGGCGCCCTGGACAAGCCAGGTCATCACAGAACAACACCTACACACCCCACACTCCCGGTCAGGCACACCGAAGTCAGACAGAAACCCTTGTTGCCTTCCTCCAGGGGCTGATGTTCACACCAGGGGGGTGGGCCAGGCGGTTGGCCCCGCCCACCGAGGAGTTCACAGTCCTGGAGGCGGGAAAAGGAAGGCAGATTAGGTGTGGAAGTGGAAGGAGGAAAGTAGCAGTTGAGCAGACAGAAAGTGGTCTGGGTGTGTGGCCCGGATGGATCAGCAAGTTTAGCAGACGGTGGTGACCATCTGCAGGAGTGGCCTATTGGAGCTAACCATAAGGACCGTGGACAGGCGGTGGCCCGGCGGTATCCAGACCGGTACGCAAAGAGAAGCCAGCACCATCCGGCAGGGGCTTACGGACCCTGGCAAGGCTAGGAGTCGCCGTGAATTTGCCAAATCCGTTAGCGAAGGGAACCTCCTGGGTTTCCCAGCAGCCAAGTCCCAACAGAAGGCAACAGTCCAACCGAGAGAGGGAAACACAGTCACCGCCAAGGCTAAAGTTCCCAGGGCCAGAGCCTGTGGGCAAAACGGGCTCCTTCAGCGCCCATCCAAGCTGGGGAGCGGGTTACCGGTGGGAACCCATTGGAACCGTACACGTTACACAGGTGCAGGGAAAGGCAGTCACCATCAACCTGCCGGGAGGAGAAACACCGCAGCCGTCTGTGGGACCCGTCCATCCAGCCGTGTGTTTTACCGAGAACTGTGTCCTCATCATTGGCTGAGTGAGTACCACCGTGCCGTGCGGCACAGCGCTGCCCTCGCGACCCTGCACCTCGCCAGGCCCCGTAACCCGCCTGCCATCCATCCCTACCCCATCACCGGGCCCCGGGACAACAAACCCCCCCTACCCACGGAGGGGAGAACTAACATCCAGGCTGCTCCCTGTCATCGCTCCCGGGATCCCCGTCCAGAGCAGCGGTGGTGTCACCAATATCACCACAACCGTGGGTGGCGTCACGGACAATAACCAAATCCCCACAATCCAATCCCCACCCTTTTCACTCACGGGCGAGGAGCGCCGCTCGAGTCCCCGGGATCCGGCCCACCGCTCGAGCCACCACCGAGCAGCCGCAGCAGCAGCGGCCGGACCCGAGCAGTGGGAGAGCGCAGCGTCCCCTCCTCCGCCCGCAACACATACCCACACTGGAGCCCACACTGACCTATAGCTTAGATCATCCACCTCAGCAGGTGATCTGGTAAAAAATGTCTTAGCTTATGTAATATATTTGCTTATTGCCATACAGTATATATATACTTTTGTTTTTACTACATATTAATTTGTCTTATTCAACCCCCCAAATTATAATTTGTAATTAATAATACATTAAAAATCTAAAATAATATAACACCAGATTGCCAGTTGATCAATTAGTTAACTTTTGATAAAAATATGCAGTATGCTCAAACAGCAGAATATCAATATATAAACAGAATTATGCTGGGTAGATCACTACTCTTCTGCAGTCTTTTCTTATCTATTAATCTTTCATTTTTCCATTATTCTCCTCATCCCTTGCTGTCTTTATTCAGACATCATGAAACTTTAACAGAGGAAAGATTATATCTAAACTTAAACTGATATACAATTAATTGATAACAGTTAACGTAACCAACTAAAATATCTTTAATATTAGTTTGGCATGCTGTCCTGGGAAACAAAAAATGAGGTATAAAGAAGTTGCCTATATGATAAACTACATATTAAAATTTTAAAAATTTTACATTTACTTGGATCAGATAAATGTATAAATGAGACACGACCTTTGCAATAGTTCAATAGTTAAATATAAGTATAACATTATCACACTTCAGGGCCTGAAAGGGACTATATATCAGCCATGGCACACAAATGTGACCTGCCTCCATTCAAAAACACCCTCATTGCTCATGCCCATATCATGCTTCAGTAAATATTTTATTACTTAATTACACCCCTTTTGTATCTCTTAGGCTACATCTGAATGTAATAAATTTGCAGTTAATTTCCCATTGTATGCTTGTTTTTGGAAAATCCAGTGTTTCACAGTACTATCAAAGAGCATGAAAAATCTCATGCAAAAGAAATCTCTTGCAGAAGCTACGATTGCAATGCAAAGTGTGAATGGTTTGACTTCCCTTTTCCTTCACTACTATGTTACATCCTGCAAATGTTGTGGAATTTGCTGTAGCATTACAATTAGTGATGGGTGGACTCACGGATAACCAGGACAAGGATTTTTTAAAAATTCAGTTCCGGCCTGGAATTGATCCTAAATATGTGACCGCATGCTGGTCCCCATATAAGTCTATGGGGACCAGGATCCGGTGCATAAAAGTGGTGGTAGAAAGGATAGGGGAAGCGCTTCCTACTTACCGAGTCTCCGGAGCAGCTGTAACTGCTTCCAGGCGGCTCATTCATCTTCCAGGGCCACTCATTATCGCTGATCAATATTCACTGCTTCTCCCACCCACTGGAAGTTTCCTCATCTGTGATTGGTTGCAGTCAGACAGCGCCCCCAGCCTGTGTGACAGCATCTGACTGCAGCAAATCACAGACTCTGTCTGCAAGTAACTGTAGATTGGAGTAAAAATAAATAAATAAATAAAATTGTGTAGGGTCCCCCTATTATGACACCTAGCACAGATAAAGCACACGGCGGTTCGCCGGTCAGAGCGACGTCGCAGGGAAGGTAAGTCCGTGTGATGGGTGTTAGCGATGTTGTGCGCCACGGGGAGCGATTTGCCCGTGACTCACAACCGACAGGGGCGGGTACACTCGCTAGCGATATTGGTACCGATATCACAGCGTGTAAAGTGCCCTTAAGACTAATAAAGCCTATGCACTATGTACAAGGTCTGTCAAAAATTAAAAGGAGGAACTGCAATACACCCTGGAAGTTACAGGAGGGTCTCAGATTTAGTTTATTTTTGTCCATTATTAAGGAGTGGGACTCATTGTCTAGTAAAGCCTATGCTCTATGTGAAAGGATGGTCAAAAATAAGAAGGAAGGCGTCCAATACACCCTAGAAAATACGTAGAGTAGGGCCTCAGAATACAATTTTTTTCCCATTATTAGGAGAGAGACTCCTTTACTAGTAAAGCCTATACTCTTTGGTAAAACCTGCAAAAAATTATAAGAAGGGACTTCATACACCGTGGAAGACCCTCTGGGGGAGGCCTCGGAATACAGGATTTCCCTCATTATTAATGAGTAGGACTCTTAGACAAGAAAAGCCTATGCACTATGTGCAATGGCTGCAAAAAACTAGAATAAGGGACTGCAATACACCCTGGAAGACACACAGAGGAGAGTGGCAGAATACATTTTTTTCCCATTATTAAGGTTTGGGACTCCTAAACTAGTAAAGCCTATGCACTATGTGAAAGGCCTGCAAAAAATTAGAAGAAATTAATCGTGGATAGGGACTTATGGAAGATAGATCTCATGGATGAGTGTGTCATTTCTGCGCCTGCTGAATGCAAAAGTTTCAACTGACCCATGGCCTCTGCATGCGCCATTAGCAGCAGGTTCCCTTCCTCAAACCTTATAGCATGACATATGCATACTAAATTAGGTAGATGATATATGCTTGCACACTTTACAGTATTAATAGGGAGTAGAATAGATATGGCCCTGAGAAGGGACTTTTTGGGTTTAATTTGCAGCAGCAAGAACTGTGAGGCTATATGCCTGTAATCCAAACCTATCTGTCCTCCAGCAGCTCTTCTTTCACTGAATGCAGCAAAAAAGAAATGTTTTCATCTTTTACATTTTAAATATTACAAAAAGGAAATGGGTTGATGCAAAATTTTAGACAACCTTGAAGATTTGTGTGCTCAGATAACTTTGACCAAGATTTAAGACCTTAATGAGCCTCTTGCGGTTATGGTTTGTTAAATAAAATCTTTATGAAAGGCCAGGTCATGCAAGCAAACTTCACAGCTTTATAAAAACCCAGCCTCCTCTAAAAAAGCAGGCATGGGCTCTTCTAAGCAGCTGCCTAGCACTCTGAAAATAAAAATAGTAGAGGCCCACAAAGCAGGAGAAGGCTATAATAAGATAGGAAAGTTGCCATTTCCTCAGTTCAAAATTTAATTAAGAAATGGCAGTTAAGAGAAACAGTGGAGGTCAAGATAAGGTCTGGAAGACCAAGCAAACTTTCTGTGAAAGCTACTCCTTTAATTGCTAGAGAGGCAAAACAGAACCACTACAAAAGAGCATCAAGAACATTTATTAGACTGTGAAGTTGTGGTACATTGTTCTTCTGATCAGAGATCTCTGCACACACATGGCTTTCATGGAAGAGTCATAAAAAACCAAAAAACATTTCCTACATACTTACCATAAATTGATACATTGATACTTACCATAAATTTCCTACAAACTGACCATCTATATATATAATTGCCTTATTCTGTCTGTCTGTCTGTCTTGCTCCAAAATGACGTCATTACAGTGACAACCGTCGCATTGGCCGCTCGGCCCGGCCCCGCCCCTACACACATTGGCCGCTCGGTTCGGTCCGGCTACGCCGCCTGCACGCATTGGCCGTTCGGCTCAACCCGGTCACGCCCCCACACACTGTGCCCGCTCGGCCATGCCCCCACACACTGTGCCCGCTTGGCCACACCCCCACACACTGTGCCCGCTTGGCCATGCCCCCCGCACACTTTTCCTGCTCGGCCATGCCCCCCACACACTTTGCCAGCTCGGCCACGCCCCCTGCACACTTTGCCCGCTTGGCCACGCCCCTCGCACACTTTGCCCGCTCGGCCACGCCTCCTGCACACATTGGGCACCTATACACCTTCCCCCAGGACTAATCCACCTATTAGACACCTCACCCCAGGACTACTCCACCTATTAGACACCTCCCCCCAGGACTACTCCACCTATTAGACACCTCCCCCCAGGACTAATCCACCTATTAGACACCTCCCCCACAGGACTACTCCTCCTATTATACTCCTCTCCCCCACAGGACTACTCCTCCTATTATACTCCTCTCCCCCCAGGACTACTCCTCCTATTATACTCCTCTCTCCCCAGGACTATTCATCCTATTATCCTCCTCTCTCCCCAGGACTACTCCTCCAACACACACACTGCACAAAACATACCTCCCCCAAAACACACACACCCACACAAACCACGCAACACACACACACAACGCTTCACAAACAACGCAACACACAGTGCAACACACAAACAACACCGCTCTCACACACCCCCACACGCAGACAACACCCAGAACATTTACAGCACCCTACACAAACACTTTACAACTACACACAACAACATCTATATAAATAACAAAAATCATACATTAAGTACACAATAAATTCTAGAATACTCGATGCGTTAGAATCGGGCCACCTTCTAGTACTTACCATAAAATTCAGAATAAGAAGTATGCAAAAGAATATCTAAACAAGCCTTATTCTATTTGGAAAGAAGTCCTATGGCCAGATGAGGATAAAATAGAACTCTGTGGCTACAATAATCAAAGGTATGTGTGGAGGCAAAAGGGCACAGAATTTCAGGAAAAGAATTTCTCTCAAACCATTAAGCATGGGGGTGGATTAATCATGCTTTGTCTTGCAGCCAATGGTACAGGGAACATTTGACGGGTAGAGGGAAAAATGGATTCAATGAAATTCCGACAAATTCTTCTTGCAATTATTATTTTGATAATAAGCAAAGAGTAACGGTAAAGCAGACAGGTGGGGGCTGGTATTATCAGGATTGGAGGAGCCATGGATATTGCCCCCAGCCTAAAAGCACAACCCACAGCTGGGCAGTATAAACTCACAGGTGGGGGCTGCAGCATGTACTGTTGTTTTATCCACCCTGGCTATCAAACTAAGGCAGGAGCCAACCTGACATGGCTATGATGCGGCCAGAAGTGCCCACACCATAAAAGCTTGCTGATTGGCTGCTCTGCAGACTTTCAACAAGCTTTATTTGGATAACAAAATCAAACACGTTTTAGACATACAGGTAGAAGTCTGCATTTGGGTCTAGGACTTGGACACCTGGTGTTCGGTATGAACCCTGAACTTTACAGTTTGGGCTCCCTCATCAATATTTCAGACAGGTCACTGATTTTACAAATCATGAGATGTTGCTTCTGTAGCACCTTGGAAATGAGACTCTTTTTATAGGCCATCAGTTGAGCCAGCTGAATCTATTTTTCACTAAGAGACAGGATTGCTCTCAAATTACTAACAGATTTCAGCTGGTTTCCTGACTTTTCGTGGCTTTCTGCACCTCTTTTTGATCATGTATTCAATACTTTATCCCTGTATCATTTATCATTACATTACACGTTATGTCGCGGGCGGGGAGGGCGCTGCGCTCACCCACTGCTCGGGTCCGGCTGCTGCTGCTGCTCACTCGGTCGGTGGCTCGAGCGGTGGGCTGGATCCCAGGGACTCAAGTGGCGCTCCTCGCCCGTGAGTGAAAGGGGTGGTTTGGTTTGGGGATATTGTCCGTGACGCCACCCACGGTTTGTGGTGAAGTTGGGACACCACCGCTGCTCTGTACGGGGATTCCGGGAGCGATGACAGGGAGCAGCTGAGTTGTTTTCTCCCCTCCGTGGGTAGGGGGGGTTTAGTGGTCCCGGGGCCCGGTGATGGAGGTTGGAAGGTGGGTTGCGGGGCCTGGCCGGGTGCAGGGTCGCGGGGCCGCGCAGTGCCAGACGGCACGGTGGTACTTACTCAGCCAGTAACGCACACGTAGTCTCTGGTAAAACAAACGGCTGGATGGACGAGTCCCACAGACTGCTGCGGCGGTCACTCCCGGTAGGTTGGCGGTAACTGTCTCTTCCTGCACCGGTGTTCTGTTCTCGGCCCCAATGGCTTCCCACTGATAGCCCGCTCCCCAGCAGTATGTTGGCTAAGGGAGCCCTTCCTTTGCCTGCAGGCTCTGGCCCTGGGAGCTCTAGATCTGGCAGTAGCTTTATCTCCCTCACGGTTTGGACGGTTGCCTTCAGTCGGGTCTTTACTGCTGGGAAACCCCGGAGGTTATCGTCGCTGATGGATTTGACCGGTTTAACGGCGACTCCAAGCCTGGTCGGGGTCCGTAGGCCCTGCCGAATGGTGCTGGCTTCTCTTCGCTCCCCGGTTCGGTATCGGTGGGCCACCGCCCGACCCCGGTCCTACGGTTCCGCGTCGATCGGCCTCGCCTGCAGACGGTCACCACCATCTGCCAACCTTGCTGTATGTGCCCGGGCCACGTACCCGGACACGGTCAGACTGTTCCTTTACCACTTCACTTCCTTACACTTTCCCTCTCAGAACTACTCTCACTGTTCTCCAAACTAAAACTGACTTCCTTTTCCTGCCTCCAGGACTGTGAACTCCTCAGTGGGTGGGGCCAACCGCCTGGCTCCACCCCACCTGGTGTGGACATCAGCCCCTGGAGGGAGGCAACAAGGATTTGTGTGTGCGGCTGATGTGCCTAACCGGGGTGTGAGGTGTTTTGTTGCAGTACCTGTGACGTCCTGGCTTGTCCAGAGCGCCACAGTTACATTACACGTAACTTATTTTATGAGCATCAGTTATTTGATTTCTTTGCCTGTGTGACTTGGATGACTTTTTACTGACATTTGGCGAGAAATTCATGACAATAGCACTTTTAGTAATATATTTACATAGCAAATCGGTGATGTGCTCAAGACTTATTTCACCCACTGTATATGAAATTGTCAAGTTTAGGTCCGAAGACACACGATCAGTCAGTGCATTGCAGTCCGAACACAGACCATGCTACTTGAATGTCTGAATGAAGCTTAATGTGCATAAGGACCTCACATCACTTCCCTGACAAATAATGTGGGGAATAAAAAATCTGACCTATTGTATTTGAACTGAATAATTTTGTTTTCTCTGGAGATAACTAGTCAGAATATTCTGGTAAAGGCAATGGGGAATGCTAAAATCTGGCCATTTTTTTATACTTTGATTTACTGTAGAACTCTGATATTTCACTTTTAAATGTTTTATTTCAAATACGTACAGAAATTGAATATTCCTATGTAGGGAAAAAAGAAAGATAATATTGTATGTAGAGGTGTCTGGTTTTTTATGCATGGAGCATTCACATGCAAGCGCAGCTATCATGCTGGCTGAACATTGTCTGGCCAGTTTTAGTGCCCTTATGCTTTTACTATGCTGCAGAGTCAAAGATGGCTCTGCTTGCAGCCTTGGGAGATGCACAGCTTAGACCAGTGTACCAACCATGCTACTGGCACTCTTCAGGAGAGCACATGCCCTTAGGACGCAGAAAGCCAAGAGGCAGTGAAGTGTTGCTTTCCTGAAAAATGACTAGACAACCCATTTAAATCACTTCTTCCCCACACCTAAGAATCTAATTAGAGATCAGAGAATTGATTTGCCGGACTCCAATTTCATCAGTCAGGTAAGTATTCAGGAACTACTATATGGGAGACCTGAAAATCTCCTCAATCTTCTTTGATTAGCCAGTCCAGTGTGATGCCATGTGTCCATCACACCAAAATGATGACATCAGGCCAGACCAGCTAATCACCAGCAGAGATGTGCAGGTCTCCTGTCCAGCGGTCACAGATTACTGACCTAGCAAATGGAGTTCTGCTAATCATTTCTCCCTTCTCAATGGCCAAAGAGATTGTAAAGAATGTTGAAATTCGAGTTTTGGCTTCATTGAAATTTTTTTTTTAATGTTTTTGGCATGTGTACTTCTCTAGAGAATCTATACTCTGTGAAATTACTTTGCACTATGAGATCTTAGTAACACAGCTCTTTTGTTTCATGGATTATGCGTCTGGTTCACTTCCAGGAAATATAGATGCAGCATTTGTCTATATAACCACTTTTTGTGCTGTTTGGTTTTCAATTAGTAACTCTCTGTTGTTCCAGACTTTTTTTTTGCAGTTCTGTGCTTCGGGCATCCAAAAGACTTTTTACAATTACTATTATTGTTGCTTGACCCATAAATCTTCAATATGTAGAATGTTAGTAGTCAGGTTGACTATGACTTACTATTATTTCATTTTTGGGAGGGTCAATCCTACCTTTTTTTTGCTAGATAATTGTGTTTCATATCTTTATAGTGGTGACCTGAGAGAGCTCTGATTTTGCTACAATGTGTTAACTACCAACCTTCACACAATTATATAATGAAATGATAAAGTTCTTGATGACAGATTTATGCTACTCCAATTGAGTTCTTTTTTGTAATTTTTTTTTGTGGTCTCTGTATGCTAACCAAATTCTCATGCGTTACATTAGAGTTGTTACGAAAAAAGGAGTTTTAGTAAACTATTATACAGATATATTATAAAAAAAAAAAATTAAAAAAATCACTGCTACCAGAAAACATAGTATTTTATTGTTTGACCAGAATATGTATCTTTATCTGATGCCTAAGACAAAGTTCTTAGAAAAAAATCATAGTTCAATATAAATAGAATTTATTGACAATATCTACAAGACTAAAAAACAGATAAGCATGCATACGGAGGACTTACCAGCTACAGCAAAAAAAAAAAAAAACATAAAAAAAGTGACAGTAGATGAAATGATAAGGCTTTTCTAAAATATGTATAATTTTCAAAGCAGATAATTTCCCTCTGTATCACAAGGGCATTATCTATACTTTCACATTACCAGACTGAGCTGAGCACAATCTCTTATGGGATTCAATTCTGGAGGATAGTTAGCACACTAACTTTAAAGGAGTACTCCAGGAAGATTAAAAAAAATGATAATGGCCATGTCACCATAAACTACAAAAATAACATGAATTGTGTTGTTTCCCAATTCAACGTAATGCTGGTGCTGCTCTTTGGTGCCCCCCTACCTTCTGGGATGATCAGGGGGAATGGGCTGATTCAGGCTGCTAATAGCTGCCATCTACCTGACATCTTCTGATTCTATTCAGTCGAAGAGCAGTGGGTGTCGGTGATGCAGGGCTTGCTCCCAACTGCTCGAAGCTGCTAGCCCCATGACAATATCTACTTACCTGCAGTCCTAGTTTAGGGAGCAGGCAATGTCCTTGCCTATTTTCTACTCTTGGACTGAATAGAAGGAGATATTATCAGAAGCCTGGCAGCTACTAACAGCCAGGAGCAGACAAAGCCCCCTGATCTGTGAGATAACATTTCAGAAGGAAGGGGATCACCAAGGATAAGCTAGAGCATCACAATGAAATGCAGGTAGTGTGAGGATGGGCAACAGCACTATTCATGTTATTTTTATAGTTTATGAGAGTATGGCAATTAAAATGATTTTTATTTCTGTAGAGTACCCCTTTTAAGGGTGAAGGAAGGACCCTAGACAGAATCTAAATGACAAAGTGGAGGCTTGTGCCCTAATCTGGCAGGACTTTGCTCACTTGATTTTACTGATTCACCCTTTTTTGTCATAAATTTTTCAAAAGAGAGTACCAAAAGTTGTCAATTATTTCACCATGCTTCCCAATAGGCTGGAAATAAGGCAAAATTTCCTCTCCTCCAGCAAGCAACTTGATCTTTATACTCACAATATTATTATTTATGAGCCATGCTAATAGGGAAATATACAGCTGCTTCTAAAGGGTTAATCTGGAAGAAGAGATGCTTCTATAGCAAATTTCTTCTAGAAAAAAAATATAGGGGCTAATGCATCAAATCTTTTATGCTATTAAGGTGAAGTAAAGGTTTGTAACGTCTCAGTTTTTTGCGCAATGCAGTTTCTTAACAAATCAAATTTTTTACATTTTCATGCCAATTTAGATCAACTGCATTGAAATGGGCAGGGCTTGGGTGGAACCAGGGCGGGAGAGGACCTCTTAATAAATCCAGTGCCTAATTTACTCAACAGAATTAGTATTAACGAATCAGCATCTTAATTGCTTATAAATTATTGATCTGAGTCTCTCACTACATTTATGCAGATAGTCACAACACATTATTAAGGAGAAGGTAGTGACAGGATTTATATGTGCTGTTGCAATTTCTACCCTCCTCTTATTCCGTCTGATGTTCCACCATACACCCACTGAAGCATGGTGGAGGCAGTATTTTGTTTTCGAGCTGTTTTTTGGCAGCTGGAATTATGAATATTATGAGAAGTATATATGCACACCCTTTAACTGATATTTTGAACTACACTTTGATTTTATAACAGCATTCAGTCTTTCTGAGTAAGAATCTATCATGATAGCAACATCTAGAATTTACAATCTTTGCCTACTCTTCCTTGCAGTAGTGCTCCAAATCTGTCAGATTGTGAGGGCATCTCCTACTGTATGTACTTAGGATATTGTTGCCACATGCAGTACACAACTGCTACTTTCCAGATATTCTTGCAACACGTGGCTAAACTCTGTATATGCATCCCCTGTCAGGCATCTGTCTCCAGGGCAAACTGTTGATAATTAAAACCGGGTCAAATAGGGTCAAAGAGTGTGTTACGCAGGGAGTTCACCCATACCACATGTCAATAGTCAAGGTATTTAAATCTCTGTTGTTGTTACTGCTCGGGCTACCCCGAAACGCCATCCAATTCCCTCCTTCCCCCCTCCCCCTCCCTGGTTGCTTCCTTGCAACCATCCATGGTTCTCCCCATCTCCCCCACCTCTCTCTCCCCTCCCTTTTTCTTATCTTCCTTTCTTACTCTCTGGTTCTGGTTGTTTGGATCCCTCATTTTGAGGATTAAAGAGTAAATTGGTAGGTTGACTCTATACGTATTGGGTATTGATTAACCTAAAAAAAAGTTGCAACTTGCATCAGACATGATTGGTGGTGGTGTGACAGGAAATGTGAATCATAATCAAAGGTGATACTACCACATGTTACAGCGTTGTTTTCTTTGTGTATTATTGCCAATGATACCTGAATTTCTCCTTTTTGTAATGTAACTTCCTACAATAAAAATTGATTGGATTTAAGGTCGCTGAAGGCCTCTTGGCAGTCAACAGGACTAATTTTATTTGTGCCTTTTTTTACACATTTTTGAGGGTTGTCTAGTTCTAGGAAATGCCATGTTTATGCCAAATTTAAGCCACTTCTTGATGACCATCTTAACAATATATATAATGCCTTGTAAAAATGTTTTGTAACCTTTTCCTGACTGATAACTTTCAACAATGAAATCCCTTTGCTGTGTTGTAAGCTGCTTACAGACCATAGCGTTTACTGTAAGGGGTGTTTCACACATAGCGAGATCGGTACCGAAATTGCTGCTACGGCACGGTTTTGGTGACGCAACAGTGACCTCATTAGCGATCTCGCTGTGTGTGACACTGAGCAGCGATCTGGCCCCTGCTGCGAGATCGCTGCTCGTGTCACACAGCCCTGGTTTGTTTTCTTCAAAGGCGCTCTCCCGCTGTGACACACAGATCGCTGTGTGTGACAGCGAGAGAGCGACGAAATGAAGCGAGCAGGGAGCAGGAGCCGGCATCTGGCAGCTGTGGTAAGCTGTAACCAGGGTAAACATCGGGTAACCAAGGTGGTTACCCGATATTTACCTTAGTTACCAGCCTCCGCAGCTCTCACGCTGCCTGTGCTGCCGGCTCCGGCTCTCTGCACATGTAGCTGCAGTACACATCGGGTTAATTAACCTGATGTGTACTGTAGCTAGGAGAGCAAGGAGCCAGCGCTAAGCAGTGTGCGCGGCTCCCTGCTCTCTGCACATGTAGCTGCAGTACAGATCGGGTTAATTAACCTGATGTGTACTGTAGCTAGGAGAGCAAGGAGCCAGCAGTGTGCGCGGCTCCCTGCTCTCTGCACATGTAGCAATGTTATGATCGCTGCTGCGTCGCTGTGTTTGACAGCTAAGCAGCGATCATAACAGCGACTTACCAGGTCGCTGTTACGTCACAGAAAATGGTGACGTAACAGCGACGTCGTTGTCGCTGTCGCAATGTGTGAAGCACCCCTAAGTCAATGACAGGACAATCCTACTAGAACCAAAGCTAAAGTTATATTAGGTTAATCGGAATCATAATAAATGTTGATAGCGGTGTACTGACTACAGTTTAGCATGACTTTTAAGCCGAAGTCACACTTATGTGTGACTCGAACGTGACTCGTGCAACTGTAATGGGATCAACAATTCAGACTGCATCATCAATGTAGAAATGGATTTGAACATTGCTTCAGCACTTGCCCACAAGGGGGCAGTGTCAGACTGTGCAATCACAGACACAGAGGTGGGAAATTCCCTACAGCTCGTGTTTTTGAACCAGGAAGTAAAAGAGCGGCAAGGGAGTTCAGACCCGGAGCTCAGCCAGGACAGAGCTATGTGTGGTCTCCCTGAACAGAGGGCTCTTTTGCAACCGGATTCTTGGAAGAATCACCCTGTGGAAGTGGTTTCTGCCATCCTCGGTCTGTAGGACTTTGTTTTCCCCGAGGATCTAACCGGACTGCAGAGCATCGTGCCCGGAGTGCATATCCAGAGGCTGTGACAACTTTACTGCAGAGCATCGCACCCTGAGTGCAAGTGCAGGGGCCGTTACCGACACAAGGGAGCCATCTGTGCAACCGTGACCTCCCTTCTTCTGCTCGGTGTGCCCCAGGACTAAGAGACTGACTAGAATCCGTTACCAGCGGGAGAAGATCAAAGGAGAAGACCGAGGAGCTGCATCCCTTCAGCGCTGCACCGGGACCCATCATCGTGAGACTCCAGGCCTGCGACGTGGGAGAGGCATCTTCTTCTGGGATAGACTGGTACGTGATTGTAGGGAGAGTTAGGGAAAGTTGCCACCATTTCTTTGTTGTTTTCTCTTTTCTTTTTTTTTTCCTTGCTGCGTACACGGAAGGAGTGAAGATCCGGGGAATCCACCATACACATGTGCGCAGATAGTTCGGTTGACTGTGTTATAAATATGTTTCATAGTAAAGAAATGTTACTACCGGTAAAATCTGAGTATGGGGATTTTGTTGGAATAGAGCATACACACACACCCGCGGCCCTACCACCGGTCGCTTCACAACCACCCACCACAGTCTGCTGCTCTCTGGATAGGAGCATGCAGCTGCATAGAAATACTTGCAGTTGCACACTCCTGTCCGGAGGGCAGCAGGCCGTGATGGGTGATACGACTTGATTCTCATGCAAGTCACCTTCGAGTCACACACAAGTGTGACTCCGGCCTTAATGTGATTTACTTAATCAGAACACAACTAAATCCCCAATTATAAGAAGGTGCTCAAACTTATGCAACCACATTATTTTAGCTTTTTTATTTTTTTCCCTCTCCAAATGATTGTAGTCTGTTTCTCAAAGGATTGGTACAGATATTGGGAGGTATTCAAGACAGAAAAAGGCATAAAATTACTCCTCTTATTATGACTTTTTGACATGATAAAAACCTGGCATTTTAACAGGGGTATGTAAACTTTTTATAATACTGTAAACACAAAAGTATATTTATAAAAAATTGTCAATTTATCTAAGCACTGTTATGAGATTTAAGCCCTACATGGGTTTCAGTGTTTAGTGCATGTAAATTAAGTGGAGTGTAAGCTAATAAGGTGTTAATTTTAAAATGATAAGCAATAACTTATTAATCGCTGAGTTTGACTGATGCCCCACAGCAATGCAGAGAAAGGTGTGCCAAAGAGCCGTGTCAGAACGGTGCACAAGTCGAAGACACACCGCCGCTCAATCTATTCTCTAGGGGACTGCCAATGATAGCTCAGTACATCACTTGGTTACCTCTGACAGTCCATTGGAGAATGAATGAATGAATGAATGAAGCATGTGAAGATGCACATACTTACCTGCCACTCTATTCAGATGGACCACCAGTTATCAATATCTTATTCCCTATCATATTGCCAGGGTGTTACTGTTTAACTTGGTACAAAACTTTAAAAAGGAAAGTGGCTTTATCTTATTCCCGCTGCTCCCTCTAATTATGCAATTGTTTGATTGGTTTCCATTTAAATTTGCAATATGGGTCTAAGGACATGGATATTTTATCTACTGCTATTTTTTACAGTCTTTATCAATGAGATCATGACTCAAAAGGGAATTTTGCAAAGCAGCCTAAAGACATGTCCCCGGAGAATCCTGTACACCACCCCACTGATAAAGATCATAAAAAATTTGCTATAAATAACAATACCTGTATATAAAGAGAATGGAAGTCATTCATTTTTGCCAAAGTCTCTCCATACCTCATAGACAAAATACTTTAAGAAGTAGTCATAAGCACAAGTGTGCAGATAAAAGATTCTTTAATGAACAGGTAGTGATATAATACAGGGTATGGATATATAAGTAGTATACAAAAGGTTACAGAGACATAGAAGGTGATTGATTCCCCAAATGTGACTGCTTACAAACGGTCCCCTGAAGAAGTCACCACACGAAACACGTGTTGGGACTGTCCCCTTGTGTGCCTGCTTCTGCTGCTATCTTGGTAAGCTCTAGACTGGTCTCTGGTGGTGTGCAACATGGTTATTTTCTAAGTGTAGCTGGTACATTGATTATTTCAGCTGCTGACCTTCCTAGCTACACTGTATTGTTCAGTAACCGTTTTCCTAGCACTAACCATACCAGTGAGCTATATATGATTAAACTTGTGTGATTTTGTAAGCAGTCACATTTGGGGAATCTATCACCTTCTATGTCTCTGTAACCTTTTGTATACTACTTATATATCCATACCCTGTATTATATCACTACCTGTTCATTAAAGAATCTTTTATCTGCACACTTGTGCTTATGACTACTTCTTAAAGTATTTTGTCTATGAGGTATGGAGAGACTTTGGCAAAAATGAATGACTTCCATTCTCTTTATATACATATATGTCCCCAGAAGTCTTTGCCTCTCACTATTGTTGAGATCCATTTTCACTGTTCTACGTTTTTCAAATAACAATACCTAAAGTGACATGTTGTCATGATCCAGGCCGACTTTTCCCTGCTTTGGTTACACCCGGCTCTAGCCTGGTCATGTCAGGGGTTAACTTCCCTTGCCTTTTTCTGGATCCCATAACTCTATATCTTGCCTCTCTACCTATGGGTCAGTGCCAGTGATATTTCTGCTTTGCAGCTTGTATACTGGCTCTGGTGAGGGTTCTCAATCTGTCCTGCCTCCCTGCTACTGTGTCCTGACTTGTACCCTTCCCCATTCATCTGCCTGTCCCGGTCCCTGACTTCCCGCTCCTGTCTGTTGTTTGTGTTTCCCTCTGCATACCTGATCTCCCGGCTTCTGACTCAGTTCTGTTTTCTGACGTGATTTTGATACTCCTCTTGCAGTGACTTGACTTTTCTGGCTATACCCTGACTGTTTGACTACTCTATTGTCCCCTGGTGGCTTGCCTGTTAACTGCCTGCTGAAGTTTCTCTGCTGTACTTCAGCTGCCTCTCTGTTACAGTGTGACTTTGTCTCTCCTTCACTACTCTGCTGCCACCTAGTTGGGAATACGTTGTACTACGTCTTACTAGCCCTTGGCACAGCGTGACACATGTGCTATGTAAGCATTTTTCCAAGATTTATACCTCAAAATTTAGGAATATATTCAGTGATCTTGCTGTTTGCATATCTACATATTCATCATTTTATTTAAGAAACTCATCATAGTTTTTTATCTTTTTACCAATGCATATGGTTAAGTTTAACTTATTAAAAAAAGAAAGATGCAGAGCCCATTATTTACACCGCAAATCAGACTCATCGCAGTTGCATATTTTCTGTCTTGCATCCCACTGAGCTATAAATCTGGCCCAAAGCACTAACATGTAACAAAAGTTTACACTAAAACCAAAATCTATTTAGTGAAATTGGCTGCAGGTTTATCCTAAGGTTGTTGCGGTACAACTCTGGGAATACATATCGTTCGCCAAGCATTACATAATTCCTAACAGGAAACAGCACATTTGGGCAGAGACCAGTTAAGATATTTTACAGTTTTACAGTTTCACTGAGTCATACATTTCTCAATTTGTAATTTGAATCTTTCTTGGCATTATTAATGCTGAAAGTCTAGAATATGTTTCTAATGTAATTTTAATCCATTCTTTACTCAATGAATCAAAAGTCTGTTTGTTCAAAATGATGTGAGACTTTTTCCAACAGGTATAGGGTAATAAATTTCAGCCATGTATGAGTAGATGTTGTTCTATCTAAGTGCTGTAAATGGATCCATTATTAAAGGGTATCGCTTGAAATAAACACCCTGCATTACTAAAAAAAAATCATAGACACGCCATGTTTGACATTAGACTACCTTAAAATGCCACAATGTGATAAATACGGGACTTATGGTACAGACTTGGATGAAAGAGGAAACACAAGTTTGGTTGTGCACTGAATAACCCATATAAGTGTTATGAAAGCCCTTTTAGAAGAGAAAACGATTTCTGCTTACCACTACTCGCATGCCTGTAATCCACAGTGGGACCTTATGCCCTACTGAAATGACTCTTAATAAGTAAGGTTCTATGCATCCTTTGGTCAAACATTTTCACAGTACAAGTCCATTTGAAGCTACTACGTGCAATATTAATCCAAGGATTTGTGAAACTGTAGAAGGCTGAAACTTGGTAGCCTTACTGAAACCCTTTAATTCCAATCCCCAGCTGCCTAGTTGTACCCGGCTGGACTCAAAAATTGGGCGAAGCTCACGTCATTTTTTTTTTTTAAATTATTTCATGAAATTCATGAAATAATTTAAAAAGAAAGGGCTTCCCTATATTTTTGGTTCCCAGCCGGGTACAAATAGGCAGCTGGGGGTTGGGGACAGCCCGTACCTGCCTGCTGTACCCGGCTAGCATACAAAAATATGGTGAAGCCCACGTCATTTTTTTTGTTTGGGGGGGGCAAAGAAATCCTGCATACAGTCCTGGAAGGAGGATGCATGCTGAGCCTTGTAGTTCGACAGCTGTTGTCTGCTCTCCTGCATACACTATTGGATGGAGGATGCTGAGCCTTGTAGGTCTGCTCCCCCTGACTCTCCCTCAAGCATACAGTCCTGGATGGAGCATGCTGAGCCTTGTAGTTCTGCAGCTGCTGTCTGCTCTCCTGCATACACTATTGGATGGAGTATGCTGAGCCTTGTGGTTCAGCAGCTGTCTGCTCTTCTGCATACACTAGTGGAGAATGAAGAACACATTGAAGAAGGAAATGACATCAGACCTTTTTTTTTTGTTCACTGATAAAAAACGCATAAGGACGCAGTGAGCAAAACCGCAGCAAAACGCAGCAAAAAAAACGCACCAAATCGCGGCAAAACGCGTGCGTTTTTTGCCGCGTTTTTTCGACGCAGGTGCGTTTTTGTGCGTTTTTAGCGGCCAAAAACGCACAAAAACGCAGCGTCAAAAAAACGCAGTGTGCGCACATAGCCTAATAGTATAGGCAAAACACAATGGAAGGTATTTGAAAGATAAGAACAATGTGTCTTTTAAACAAATTAATGATAATTCAAATGAAATGAATTCAGGGCAGTTGGTTATTGGTCAGCTTAGATCTAATGAAGACGTGATTTCAGCACTTTTCCAGCCATTTCAACATTTTTACAGCCCCACCAGACATCTTGGGAGGGTCTGCTGCAAAATTATTCAAGCTTCCCATTAAATTGCATTAAATTTGTTATTCATGACTAATACACGAATAGTATGAGATATTCGAGATGCATAATCTGAATACAGTAACTATGTAGTATCCTATATTAATACCGGATATATGTTTTTTAGTAATGTATGAAAGCACAGTATACTCTGCTTTACTGCATTTCTGAAAACGTATACCTGGCTTAAAGATAACAATATGTACAGTATGTATAAGACCTCGCTCACATTTGCATATAGGCATCCGATGTGAAAGTATCATGCTCAGGCATGCTGCATGTCATGCAACTTCGAACCGATCCTGTGATCAGATTGCAGATGCAGAGAAGAGAGACAGATTAATAGACTTTTATGGATATAGAAAAAACAAAAAAACACTCACCACTGCAGAGATAAGCCTGAACAGATCCTCCTGTTGCTATACAACGGTCCGGCACGGATTACGGCAGCTAGCCGAGAAGATAATGGAACAAAGCAGGAAGGAAAATCCAGCTGGACTCCAGAGGATAAATAAAAATTCTTCTTTATTTATTTCAACTTGATTAAAAAAATATCCATATTGCAAGTGAAAACACCGGCTTGTGCACACTGATGAATGGCAGATGTATACCACAACGCGTTCCAGTGAGACGCCTTCCTCAGGTCAATGACGACCTGAGGAAGGCGTCTCGCCGAAACGCATTGTTTCATACATCTGCCATTCATCAGTGTGCACAAGCCGGTGTCTTTACTTGCAATGTGGTTATTTTTTTAATCAAGTTGAAATAAATAATGAAGAATTTATATGTATCCTCTTGAGTCCAGCTGGATTTTCCTTACTGCTTTGTTCCAATAGACTTTTATGGGTGCATGTGATGTGGGACTCGCTGCCAAATTCATCATGCTGATTAATGCAGCATGTGTTATATGGTCTGAGCCCTGACAGGCTGACCTCCCCACCCCTTTAACCTCTCAGCAATGTAGGCTGCAGTCATAAAAACCTTTGAATATGACGCCCATCATGTGCCCTCATCTTCTTTGGTGAACCATGGCAAGGCCTGTTCTGAGGAGAACTTGTCTTGTAAAAAACGCTGTATGGCCTTAGCCACCATGCTGCATCTCAGTTTCAGGATATTGGCAATTTTCTTATAGGGGAGCCCATCTTTATATAGAGCTACAAATCTATTTTTTCAGATCCTCAGAGAATTATTTGTAATGAGATTCTATGTTTAACTTCCAGCGTGTGAGCGAAAACACCAAATATAACACACCTGCTATCCATTCACACATGAGACTTGGTAAAATTAATGAGTCACATGACTTTGGGGAGGGAGAATTGGTAATTGGGGTACTTTCACTTAGAGGTGTAATATTTTTTTTCCCAACACTTAAGATATTAACCATCAACTGGTGAGGTGGGGTTTGCAACACTCCAAGGAAAATTTGTTTAACTGGCATTCATTGGAAAATGCTTATATGAATCATCAATGTATTATGTTTTCCGATACTTGTGGGTGTAAAAAATTTGGTATACTCATGTGTAATCAATCGCCAATAAGAAAACGATTAAAACAAACGTGATCTTTGCACTTTCTGTAAAAATTAGAGATTTCTATACACTGGGGTATAGGAAGCCCCATATCACCAGTTGCGTGACAAAAATATCACCTCACCAGATGAGGGTTAATGGCTGTGTGTTTAGTTTGTAATGGTGGTATCTATTTTGTTATGAAACACTAAAACCCATTCTTCCATAAAATGTTCTTTTTATTTTATAATTCTTTATTTAACTTGACATCAATAAACAAAATATAAACTATAGAGATACATTGCACATAGAAGAATCATTTTAGGTAAAACAAGATATAAACTAGACTGTCAAAAGCTTTTACAGAGCTATAACAGCCTCCTGTTTCCCAGGGGTTGAACGACAAAACAGCCCTACTGAAGGGGTGAGAGTAGGAAAAGAAAAATCGTAGAAAAGAGAGAGATAGCGAGGGAACAAAGAATGAATGAACAATAGGAAGAGCAGAGAAAGAGGATTAGGGGGAAAAAAGGGGGGGCGGTGAGGGGAGGAACCAATTGTGGGGGCAAGTGCTGTCCCTCTATACACCTTCATCCACAAAGTATCTCTTTCCGTTTATCTCAGCGCCTCCTTATAGTCATCTATCTCTTGGAAGTCAAGTCAATAGTACCAGGTGCAGAAAATAGAAAAAGTAGTTATCAGACATTTAAGTGCAATCCTGGAATAAGGCACTACCAGCCAAAACATGTCGGATTTCTCTTAATGTGTCCCCCCTCACTGTTTTCAAGATCTGTGGATCTTTTTTAATAGAACTTCAATAATTTTTTTTAACCTTCTTTGTGCAGGAGATTATACTCTATTTTAATAGTACCAGGTGGCCCAGAACTTCTTGTAGGTGTCATGGATAGAAGATGTCAGGTCCTCCATATGCATAATATCGTTAACCCTCTCGATCCACAGTGACAAGGTGGGACAGGTAGCTTTACTCCAGGTAAGAGGCACACACGAGCGGGCCGCCATAATTAGAAAGCTCAGGAGCAAACATTTGTATGCAGAAGCCGACATTTCGCTGGGCAGCAGTAGGTATAATAACAGCCCCATTTCTCCCGCATAGCCAGTTATTTTGCGGATAATCTGACTGACTCCTATCCTAAAGGGCTGCAACACACTACACTCCCAAAAGATGAGTAGAAAAGTACCTTCTACCCCACTACAGCGCCAACACATTGGGTCCACTGAAGGAAACATTGTGTGTAAATGAGAGGGGACTCTGAACCAGCGTGAGAGAAGTTTGTAATTCGCCTCCTTTAATCTCGAGCTAAAGGACGTCTTATGGGCTAGACAAAATATGTTGGTTCACTGTTCCAGTTAGAAGGTTACATCTAAGTCTCTTTCACATTGCAGAATGTAGGGGAGAGGTGGCTAATCCAGGGGCGAGACCAACAGGGAGTAGGACATTGAGAGAGTATGTCGGATAGGTCCTGATGCTAGGCAGGTGGATTCAAAAAGAGTCTTATCTGTCAAAAACTGCATCCTAGGTGGAAGTGTGTTCAATAAATGCTTCAGTTGGGAACGTCTCCAGTTCCCTCGTGGCACCAGATCAGAAGCAGCGATCAGCTCTTCAAGTGAGAGCCAGTCCGAGTCCCTACTCCACCTCGCTACTCTGTCAAAATCTGCTCTATTTCATGCCCTAAAAATGGGATCCAAAGACCCTGGACTAAAGCTGGGGTGACTGAGAATTGGTTCAATATTCGAGAGGGAGGGAATCACCACCCTGCCCACTAACGCATCCAAGCAATTTTTTAGTGTGGGCTCAATTGTAGGATGCGCTTTCAGGGCGATGGGGGCAGCAGAGGCAGCCCAGGGAAGGGTGCATACTAAGAAGTCTGAAAAGCTCTTTTCTATCTGGACCCATGCCTTGTTATGTTTGTTTCTACACCAGTCAACAATCTGCGCCCCGGTGGGAAGCCACGTGGTACAGCTTGAGATTCAGAAGGCCAATGCCCCCTTCAGATTTGAGTCTACATAGGACAGCACGTTTAACCCTAGCTCCTTTGCCAACCCAGATAAATTTTATACTAGCTAGGTAACCCACCAATGGAAAAATAACGCCTAAAATATAACTTTTAATATGATAATTAAAATTGTAAAGGAGACCAACAACATATATAGCGCACAAGCGCCTAAAAATTGTCACCAACTGTGATGTCCTATAGCATTATCATTAGGAATATCCTTTCACAGACGACAATAAGGTAATCGGCAGTAAAGTAACCCTCATCAATTATTGCGCGATAGGGAATGAAAGGAAACGATCTCACCCGTCTTCTGTTCATTAAGGGTGAATGTTCCTCAGCCGAAAAAAACACAGGCGAACGGAGCTGCCACAACTCACTGAGATCCCATGGTTTCAACAGGTGTTCCACGGATCCACTCAAAAACAACTCCGATAACAAATCAAGAAAACTTTTTCTCTCTCAACGCGTTTCATTAGATCATCAGGAGATTTAGAAAAGGAAGAATATGGTGTCTTTCAATGAAACCGGCATATCCGCCACAGGGTTCAGACACGAATCCAATGCCACATTACATGTCCTTCATAGGACCGGCAAATCCGCCACAAGGTCCCGACACATTACATTTAATGGTACTGCGCCAGGTTCTCAACCCAGATAAAGGCTGTTTGAATTGAATTATTGTTTTGAAGAAGGCTGAATGGACTGCGATAGGCTGGGCCTGTAGCAAATATAATATTCTCACAAGGATAATCATTTTGAAGATTTGGCACTTACTTTTCCAGGTAAAGTTAGATTTGGACCACCTCTCACAGTCTTCTCTTAGGCCGAGGCCGCACGGGGCACTAGTGCGATTCTCGCATGACACTCGGCTCATGTTGGCATCACAGCGGGAGCCAAGTGTCATGTGAGTGTCATTGCGACTGAGGTCCGATCGTGCGATCGGACCTCAGCTGCGGGGGGGTGGGCCGGCACTGAGGAGGGGCGGGCTGGTGCTGCGGAGGTGAAGGAGGGATTTATCTCCCTGTCTCCTCCGTAGCCGGCTATTGCCATTCTCGCCCTACACTCGCAGTATACCAGTGTGCAGTGTGATTTTTCTCTCGCCCCATAGACTTGAATGGGTGCGAGAGAAAAAAGGATCTCATTACAGTCGCAGCATGCTGCGATTGTTTTCTTGGTCCAATTAGGACTGAGAAAATAATCGCTCCTGGGTGCTGACACATAGGCTAATATTGGTCCAAGTGGAATGCGATGTTTTATCGCATTCCACTCTCACTGATTTTCATGCCGTGTGTTTTAGGCCTTATAGTTTTAAGACGTCCCGGGAAATTGCATAGGTATAACATTGGAAGGGATGCAGTAATCTTTATTCCTAGATCGCTTAACATTTGCACTGCCCATTTAAAACTAAAAGCTCCCTTAAGATGATTCACAAGCGGGGGAGGAAGACCAACATCCAGAGCCTCCGATTTGGAAACATTAATTTTGAAGTTAGATAGGCGAGAGTAGATGCGGAATTCCGCCATTAGATTAGGGAGCGAGACACAATGGTTTAAATTTTGAATTTCTTAAAGATACATTTCCTGACCTTCAAGCTATCTCTGAATGAAAATTATGATTTAGCCTCTAAGACCCTTATCTATCACCTTGAAGTTTCCTGCTGAGAAAGCATGTAATGTCTAGTTCTCATAGATAAGGTTTGAGGTACACACACACACACACCTCACCCATGGCATTATGCCCACTCTATGTTAATCAAAGGTTTGAGATGTAACCTTTAAACACATTAGTTTTAAATTAATATCTAATTGTATAAAAGATTGAAATATAACCAATAAGTAGTAAGATGCTAATGCAACTAATAAGATGCTTACATTTTGTATCTTATCTCTTTGCGAAGCTCAAAAAAAGATACTGTATTAATATGTATTAACTTCCTCTAATAAACAGGGAATCTTGTCATTCTTCTGTGACATGAGGCTGATCCCTGTACAGCTGGTCCCCATAGGTGCCATGACATTTCTTTGATGGAGAATGCGGCACTACAATGGCGTCACGAACTACAGACACTTCAGTAGACCACAACTCAGGAATAATTGCACTAAGTAACCCATTGTGTTACTTCCTGCCTTCTGTAGCTCTGTCTATACTATCCGGAGTTCAATGACTGCAAATTGACTTCATACAACTACCAAAGGTAGGCATATATGAATATGTCCTTGTGTGTGTTGACCTCTTCTCTATGTGGATTTGAGGCCTTTCCAATGCCCAAAGCCTCTGCAAGAGTTGTACATACCAGGAAACAGGGTTAAGCAGGGAACCTTTTGGTTAAGACCTATCCCCAAAGCCCCAGATCTCCCCCCTAATATCGCTATTCTCCCAAATGTCCCTAATATCCTTATACAGGTGAACAAGGAGGAGGGACATCCCAGGGAATTCACAAAAGGGATGCAGATCTTAAAATACTAAAAGAGATAAGTTACGAAACAGGATACACAGAAAGAAATGAATGGCTTAATTGGATGAAATACACTGTTAACCAAAATAACAGATCTAATTGTATTGCAGGAACTATTCCATTTAAACTTCCAGAAGACCCAAAAAGTATGCAATGTATCTTAGCCATGTTTGACGCCTCATATGAACCCTCTGATGATGATGACCTATGTGGTAAACTTTCAAAATCATATCCAATGGTTAAACTTGACCAGGTACCCCCTAGAGTGTTTGTATACCCTGGAAACTACAGCTGTTACCAAAGGAAAGGAACGGGAACAGGGAAAAGGGTGGAAGATCTAACTTCAGAGTTTTGTGGGGATACTATTCTTGTAGACGAAGACAAGGGTGGGTATGAAGTTAAATGGTTCATCAATCATACAGTACTGACATATGGTGGTTATGTGGGGACATGAAACTCAGACCTAGGTTGCCAGTGAATTGGATAGGTAGCTGTACTTTGGTACAGATGCTTATGCCATTTCAAATAATCACTTGAAAAGAGATACAGAAGGGTAAGCTAAGTGCTGAGAGCCTACGCAGAGTCAGGGGATAATTATGCAATGAATCTCTGACCAGTCTGCATAGACTAAAGCCTTCTTTACACGTATCAATATGTCGTGCAATCGCATTTGCGATCGCACCCGCCCCCATCGTTTGTGCGGCACGGGAAATTTGTTGCCCGTGTCGCACAAAGTCAGTAATCCCCATCACACGCACTTACCTCCTGAACGAACTCGGAGAACATCCACTTCCTGAAGGGGGAGGGATGTTCGGCATCACAGCGACGTCACACAGCGGCCGGCCAATAGAAGCGGAGGGGCGGAGATGAGCGGGATGTAAACATCCCGCCCACCTCCTTCCTTCTGCATTGCCGGTGGGATGCAGGTAAGCTGTGTTCATCATTCCCGGGGTGTCACACGTAGCGATGTGTGCTGCCACGGGAACAATGAACAACCAGACGTTTGATTTTTAGAAAATGAGCGACGTGTCAACGGGCAACGATAAGGTGAGTATTTTTGCTTGTTCACACTCGCTCGTAGCTGTCACACGCTACGATATGCCAAATGATGCCGGATGTGCGTCTCTTACAACGTGACCCGACGACATATCGTTTGAAATATCGTAGCGTGTAAAGCCCGCTTTAGAAGAACATTACCTGGTGGATCATTTGACTGAAGAATTTATATAGACAGCATTGGAGTTTCTAGAGGAGTACCAGATGAATATAAAGCTAGAAATCAGATAGCTGCAGGATTTGAATAATGTCTTCTTTGGTGGGTTATGGTTATTAAAAATGTAGACTGGATAAAATCTATCTACTATAATCAACAGAGATTTATAAATTACACAATGGATGCGATCAAGGGAATAGCTGATCCAATTGGTCCAACTTCTTTAATGACTTGGCAAAATGGAATGGCTTTAGATATGTTATTAGCAGAAAGAGTAGGAGTCTGTAAAATGTCTGGTACTTATTGCTGTACTTTCATCCCTAACAATACAGCTCCTGATGGAAGTATCACCAAAGCATTGGAAGGCCTAACGTCACTGTCAGAGGAGGTTGCTTAAAATTACGACACCTACAACATCTTTACGGATTGGCTTGAATCGACACTAGCCTTTTGCTTTTGTATGTACCTAGTGATTAGGAAAAAATCATATCTTATTCTCAAAAGGAGTTACTGATAGGGCAGTGAGGACCCTCTTATTTTGCTTAACACAGAAATAATATATAATGCAGCCTAAAATGATTAGAATATAGCGTTGCAGAAACAAGACTATGTTGGAATTTTCCATCGCTACTGATATATTAAATATTAACCCCTTAGCAACCTATGATGTACTGGGTACTTCATGGCTCCCTGGTACTTAAGGACCCATGACATACCCAGTACATCATGGTGAAATAGCAGCCCCGGAGCCCCGGTGGCTTCGATCGTTATACAAAAACCTTAGATTCGGTGAGGAGGGAACTTCTGCCTGACCTCAGGAGGTGTGGTGTCTCCTCCTTGGACCTATGGAGGCTGTGATTGGCTGACGAATGCCTCACAGCCAATCACAGCCACTGTAATGTTTCAGTCATTGAAAATGGCTGAAACATTGAAATCCAGCCATGATCAGTGCAGCTATAGCACTGATCATTAACTGGAGTTGGGTGATCTCTGTTTCACCCGCCCCCAGCTCTGATTGGAGAGACCAACTTTGTGACCAATCTCTCCAATCACTGTGGATCTGGGGCCGGTGACCGCTCCCTCAGCTTCACTCCGTCTGTGCAAGCTGAGGAGAGCGATTGGTAAGTTCTAGCCACTGCCTCCAACCCACCTTAAGCCACTGCCGCCGCGGCAGTCACTGCATCTGATCCGCCACCGCCACTGCCGCCTCTCAGCCGCCAGCACCGCCGCTGCAGCAGTCACTGCCCTTTTTCAGCCGCCACCGCCCCATCTGCTGCCTTCCCTTTATTCACTACCACTCTGCCCCATCAACTGCTGCCCCCCTCCCTGATCTGATGCTCGTTTTTTTCCCATCCTCTTTATCTGCTGCCCCCTCCCCCACCTCTCACTCTCCTCCATCTCTTGTCAGCCTCCATCTGCTGTGAGCCTCCATCTGCTGTGATCCTCCATCTGCTGTGAGCCTCCATCTGCTGTGAGCCTCCATCTGCTGTGATCCTGCTGCCTAGTTCTATCTTGTAGGTAGCTATCCCCAATCTCACCTCCCACTCCCCTTCCACCCTCCCCCCTCCTTCCACCATCCTCCGCCGCTCCACCACCTGCTGGCGCCCTCTTCCATCCGCCACCGCTCCTCCACCCTCTGTGCCCTCTCCCATCCACCGCCGCTCCTTCTGCCGCCACCCTCTCACAGCCGCCGCCCTCTCACAGCCGCCGCCCTCTCACATCCACCGCTGCTTCACCCATCTGCTGCCCCCCTTCATCTGCCACTGCCCTCCATCTGCTGCTGCGCTCTCTCCCATCCGCTGTGCCTTTTCACATCCACCGCTGCTCCACCCATCATCTGCCGCAGCCCCCCATCTGCTGCCCCCCATCTGCTGCCTCATCGATCTGCCTCCATCTCTCCTGTGATCCTTCTGCTGTTCTGATCCATCTCGTAAGTATTGTTTGTGGCTCTTTTCTAACTATCCCTATTCCCACCTTCCACTCCCTCTCCACCCCCCCCACTTGCCTGCTTGCCGCCAAGTGCTGATCAGCTACGTGATTGGCTGATCAGTTACATAATTGCTGAAGTTTTTGCTTATTTTTGTGCACCCAAAATGAAAAAAAGACAAAACTTGAACAATTAGGTACCTTATCAGCAAGCGTCCTGCAGCCTGTCCAAAGCTAAACTTTGGACAGGATTTCTTTTTTCCATCCTACCTAGTCCCCCCCTTTTTGCAGCACATCTGTGTGTGAATCCTTATTTTTTTTTATGCCATGGGGGGGTCTAGTTTTCAAAATGGGGTCACATGTGGGGGAGTGCCACTGTTTCGGCACTTCAGGAGCTCTCCAAACGTAACATGGTGCGGGTAATGATTCCAGCTAATCTTCCGTTCAAAAACTCAAATGACGCTGCTTCCTTTCGGAGCTCTGCCGTGCACCCAAACAGTGGTTTTCTGCCACATATGAGGTATCAGCGTGCTCAGGACAAATTGCCTAACAAATTTTGCAGTGAATTTTATCCTGTTACCCCTGCAAAAATGTAAAATTGAGCCTAAAATAACATTTTTGTGGGAAAAAAAAGTACTTTTTTGTTTTTATGGCTCAATGTATGAAGACGTGAGGGTTCAAAGTACTCATTACCCATCTAGATATATGCCATGGGGGTCTAGTTTCCAAAATGGGGTCACATGTGGGGAAGCTCCACTGTTTCGGCACATCAGGGGCTCTCGAAACGCAACATGGTGTGGCTAACGATTCCAGCTAATTTTCTGTTCAAAAAGTTAAATGACGCTCTTTCCCTTCCGAGTATTGCCGTGTGCCCAAACAGTGTTTTTTCACCACATATGAGGTATCTACGTGCTCAGAAAAAATTGCCCAAGAAATTTTGGGGTCCATTTAATCCTTCTACCCTTGTGAAAATGCAATATTTGAGGCTAAATTAACATTTTTGTTGCAAAAAGTAAAATATTCATTTCTTCCTTCCACATTGCTTAAAGGCCCCGTCACAGATAAATCTTTGGCAGATTTGTGGTTGCAGTGAAATCATGGACATATTGTTCCATTTGTACACAGCCACAAACCTGGCACTGATTGTCCACAATTTCACTGCAACCACAGATCTGCCAAAGGTTTATCTCTGTGTGTGACAGGGCCTTTAGTTTCTGTGAAGCACCTAAAGGGTAAATAATCTTCTTGAATGTGGTTTTGAGTAGCCTGAGGGGTGCTGTTTTTTGAATGGTGTCACTTTTGGGTGTTTTGTGTCATGTAGACCTCTCAAAATCACACCAAATGTGATGCGGTCCCTAAAAAAAGTGTCTGTGTAAATGTTGTTGTAAAAATGAGAAATTGCTCATAATCTTTGAACCCCTATAACTTTCTTATATTTTTTTTTCCAAAAATTGTGCTGATGTAAAGTAGAGATGTAGTAAATTTTATTTATTAATTATTTTGTGTCATATTTCTCGCTGGTTTAAGAGCATAAAAATTCAAACTTTGAAAATTGCATAATTTTCAAAATGTTCGTCAAATTTCCGATTTTTTTTCACAAATAAACGCAAAGACGTCACAAAAAAACTGTCTCAGAATCATTGGGATTCGTTGAAGCGTTCCAGAGTTATAACCTCATAAAGTGCCACTGGTCAGTGTTCCTGGGTGTTCCTGACAGTTGAACTTAACTAGGCTAAGTATGGCTTCCAGTCAGGTATTTGATGAGTCTGTTTGAACAATGAACACTAGATGGAAATTGGGATTAGTCAGGACTGTGTTCTGGACTAGCTGGGCATTCAACTGGAAGAATGCAGACTTGCATGCTTGGGTCCAGAAGAACTTGCGGGCATAACTGTTGGTGGTGAGGTTAGTGAGAGGCTTAGCTACTGTACTGTAATTGGTGATATACTTTCTATTATATTTTGCAGTTACTTAGAATGCACAAACTTGTTTTTGGTTGACTGAGCAGGGCCACTGGGTAATGGCTTCTACTTTTTTGGGTACTGGACAAATGCACCCACTTCCTACCTGATGTCCCAGGTATAGCACCTCGGCAATCCCCATCTGGCATTTGGTTGGGTATAGTGAGCTGGGCTTCGTCTATTCTCTATAGCACCTGGCACAAGTGCTAAAGATGCTCTTCACAGATATCGCTGAAGATAGCAATGTCATCCAGGTAGACCTAGGCATACCCCTGACATCCATCTATTAATTGGCTCACCATCCTTTGGAAGGTAGCCAGATCATTTTTCATACGCGCTTTTAATTAGTAGTTCATCAGCATTTGTAGGCCATAACCAAGATTGTCTACAAAACACAGAACATGTGTCAATCTTTCAATGATAGTTTTTTTTCTTTATGCTCTACTCCTGGCTTTGGCATAAAAACATAGATGCAAAAATATTGATGTGAGAATGAGGCCTTAGGGCGGCTTTGCATGTTGCGACATCGCACAAGCGATGTCGGTGGGGTCAAATCGAAAGTGACCCACATCTGGCGTCACTTTTTACATCGTACTGTGTAAATGCTAGATGATACGATGAACGAGCGCAAAAACGTCGTTATCGTATCATCGTTGCATTCACCGACATTTCCATAATGCCGGTGCCGCGACAGGTACGATGTTGTTCCTCGTTCCTGCGGCAGCACACATCGCTGTGTATGAACCCGCAGGAGCGAGGAACATCTCCTTACCTGCCGCCGGCGGCTATGCGGAAGGACGGAGGTGGGCGGGATGTTTACATCCTGCTCATCTCCGCCCCTCCACCGCTATTGGCCGCCTGCTGTGTGACGTCGCTATGACGCCGCACGACCCGCCCCCTTAGGAAGGAGCCGGTCGCCGGCCAGAGCGACGGTCGCAGGGCAGGTGAGTGCATGTGAAGCTGGCGTAGCGATAATTTTCACTACGCCAGCTATCACACGATATCGTACATGCGACGGGGGCGGGGACTATCGTGTGCGACATCGCAGCATCGGCTTGCGATGTCGCAACGTGCAAAGCCCGCCTTACAGCTAGGTCCAGAAATATTTGGACAGTGACAATATTTCTGATTTTGGCTCTGAATGGAACTATTTTTTATTTAAAATTAAACAACTGAGATGCATTTGAATTGTAGACTTTCAGGTTAAATCAAGGGGTTGAAAAAAATATCCTATTAGAAATGTAGGAATTGCAATAATTTTTCTACAAACCTCCTTTTCAGGGGCTCAAAAGTTATTTGGCAAATTTACTTTACCATAAATAAAATGTTTGTTTTTAATAGTATTTAGGGAATCCTTTGTAGACAATAACTGCCTGATGTCTGGAAGTCATTAACATGACCAAACACTGGGTTTCCTCCTTTGTGATGCTTTGACAGCCTTAACTGCAGCTGATGTTAGTTGTTGCTTATTTGTGGGTCTTTCTGTTTTAAGTTTTGTCTTAAGCAAGGGAAATACATGCTTGATGGGGTTGATATCTGGTAATTGTCTCTGCCATTTCAGAATATTCAACTCCTTTGCCTTAGAAAATTCCTGAATTGGTTTTTCAGCATGTTTTGGGTCATTGCCCATCTGTACTGTGAAGCACTATCCAATTAACTTTGCTGCATTTGGTTGAGTTTGAGCAGAAAGTTTAGGCCTGTACACTTCAGAATTCATCTGTCTGCTTCTGTCTTTAATCACATATTCAATAAAAAGTAATGAACCAGTACCATTGAAAGTGATGCATGCCCATGCCATCTCACTGCCTCCACCATGCTTTACAGAGAATGTGGTTACCCATGGTGATCTGTTAGGATTCATGACTCGTTTCAAGCCTTTTCCATACCTTTTCATTCCCCTCATTCTGATAAACACTGATCTTAGTTTAATCTGTCTAAAGAATGCTTTTCCAGAACTGGGCTTTTTTAGATATTCTTTTGGCAAAGTCTAATCTAGCCTATCTTTTTTTAAGGGTAATTAATTGTTTGCAGTTTGTTTTGAACCCTCTGTATTGCACTCATTATTATGGTGGACTTAACATTGTGAAATACCTACTTCCTGGAGAGTGTTCTTCCCTTGGGTAGATGTTGTGAAGTTGTGAATAGGGTTTTCTTCACCAAGGAAAGGATTCTGCGGTCATCCACCTCTTTTGTGTTTTAAGAAGAAAAAGGAAAAAAAATCGTATACCAATTGATATGTATAAACTCTGCTAAAATGCATGACGTGCATTTCGTGCCTTTACCTGCTAACAGTCAGGATAAATATGCAAAAAAGATAAAAAAAATCACACAAAGTGTAAAGAAAATATAAAGATTCCCAATATATATTTAAGTCATGATAAAAAACATACAAAGTGTGGTAGACAAAGACAGATGCAATAGGACTTAACATGACATCCCGAAATTCTCTTATTTCAGGGGCATTTGTAAGTGAAACGCAAGCTAATAACATTGGTATTATGGTAAACATAAAAATCTGGTATCGTCAATATGTCATTGAATAATACAACCAGGATGTCAACCACATTTTGACCATACCAGAAAATGTCACAAAAAAAACCCAAACTGATATTTGGATGAGAGCACAAAAAATTCCTCCTACCAGACAACAAAAATAAGTTGTGGGACAGAACTGCAAGTCCATTGATCCTTTGATGCTCCTTTCAACTGAAAATAATAATTGTCATTAAACATAACCTATCACTGTGAAATTAGCATTTCCAGAATTTGCATATTTATTTGATTTCATTGATTCCATGTGTATGTGTTGTTTTTGTCATGTGTATTTAAGAACAGTTTCACATTTGCTTTTTATCTATGACTAAGAGTGCAACCGGCACTTGGAATGCGTAAGATATGATGCATCTATGTTTGTCTACCACACAGTGTGGTTTTTGATCATGAGTTGAATAAACATTTAAAACTTCTATATTTTCTATGTACTTTGTGCCTTTTTCTTCTAATTTTCACTATTGTTTTTTTGTGGACGTCCAGGCCTTTTTGAGTTTCAAGCTCTCAAGTGCGCTCTTTTTTTGCAGAATGTATAAAACTGTTAATTTGGCTACTCTTAACATTTTTGCTATCTCTCTGATGGATTTCTTCTTGTTCTTCTGTTAGCCTAGTGATGGTCTGTTTCTTTTCAATTGAGAGCTTTGACTGCACGTTGTGGGTTCTAAGCAACAGTATCAAAATTTAAATGCCACACCTGGAGTCAGCTCCAGACCTTTTACCTGCTTAATGGAAGATAGATTAAAAAGAAAAGAGCCCATACAACCCTTAAAGATCTTTTGAGATAATTGTCCAATTACTTTTGGTCCTTTGAAAAAGAGGCCAGATATTAAAAAGCTACAAATCCTAGATACTTATTTCAATTATGATGTGAATACCCTCAAATTAAAGCTGAGTGTGCACTTTAAGCCCATATTGATTATTTAACTTTTTCTTCAATATATT
The DNA here is from genome assembly GCF_048569485.1 of Anomaloglossus baeobatrachus. Lineage (NCBI taxonomy): Eukaryota > Metazoa > Chordata > Amphibia > Anura > Aromobatidae > Anomaloglossus > Anomaloglossus baeobatrachus. The sequence goes on along the minus strand of NC_134354.1, from coordinate 172,915,233 downwards.
TTAGTAAATATTTCTGGACCTAAATATATATGACGCACATAGTGTAATCAACATCAATGTAAATTTTTAACAACTGAAATGAGCAAACACTATTCATGAAGTTTTATCATTGACTTATCACAGTAATTGTCAAGGGTAGTTAAAGATGAATACTAAAACCTTTAATTGTCATAGATCTATCTCTTTATTGATCCTTCATTTATCAAAATTTTCGTTATCAGTAGACATGAGCCACCCCCCTAGTGTTCGAGTTCTGTTCGGTTCGTCGAACGGAGGCTCCGTTCAACGAACCAATTCGAACCCCATTGAAAACAATGTCAGGCAAACACAAACACATAAAAACACATTATACATGTACACATACATTTAATAAACATTGCCATTACACTTACAGGTCCCCGCGACGCGTCCTGCACTCTGTCTCCCGCCGCTTTTCCTTCCGATAATCGCTGCATCCTCCCGGTAACCAGCACTGATGATAGGACCTTCTGTGACGTCAAAATAGCATGTAACCAGTCACGTGTGTATTTTCTCATAGGCTACAGACTGGTCACATGGCTAGACGTCATGCTAGGTCCTGTCAGTGCATCTCTCTGGTACGCGGTGCTCATTTGTGCATCTCCGTGTACCTGCGAGATGCTCTGGCACATGGTCGACTTCCCCGTTCCTGCATGTGGGCGCTCTTTACAGAGTCAGCCCACATGCATGGACTGGCTGCCACAGCCAGTGAATTGCGGCATTGGGAATCACATGATCGGAGCATCGTTGCTATAGTAACCCGCCACTCACTGAGTGATTAGACTGCACGGGAGTAGCAGCGTCTTCCTCCCATGCAGTGCTGTCTGATGTAGCAGAGCTGCATGGGTTAAAAGAGAAAGAAGACAGAAGACCAGGATCGTGGAGGGATGAGAGGGAGTAATAAACATGGAGTCTCTAAGTGTGTCTGTGTATTTATTTCTATTAAAGTATTTTTTCTCTGTGTGGTATCTTTTTTTTAACCCTTTATTGGAGATTCTTAATGGCTGGGTCAAATTTGCCAGACATTAAGAATCTCTGGCTTAATACTAGCTAGTAAAACAAAGCTATTATTAACCCATTATTACCCAGCAAGCCACTCGGCTTCAGGGCTGCTGGAAGAGTTGGATACAGCACCAGATGATGGTGCTTCTATGAAAGCGCCATTTTCTGGGGCGGCTGCGGACTGCAATTCGCAGCAGAGGGTCCCAGAAAGCTTGGGCCAACCTGTTCTGCGGATTCCAATCCCCAGCTGTCTAGTTGTACCTGGCTGGACACAAAAATGGGGCGAAGCCCATATTGATTTTTTTTTAATTATTTTATGAAATTCATGAAATACTTAAAAAAAAGGGCTTCCCTATTTTTTTTGTTCCCAGACGGGTACAAATAGGCAGCTGGGGGTTGGGGGCAGCCGTACCTGCCTGCTGTACCTGGCTAGCATACAAAAATATGGCGAAGCCCACGTATATTTTTTGGGGGGCAAAAAACTCCTGCATACAGTCCTGGATGGAGTATGCTGAGCCTTGTAGATCTGCAGCTGCTGTCTGCTCTCCTGCATACAATAGTGAATAGAGCATGCTGAGCCTTGTAGTTCTGCAGCTGCTGTCTGCTCTCCTGCATACACTAGTGAATGGAGTATGCTGAGCCTTGTAGTTCTGCAGCTACTGTCTGCTCTCCTGCATACACTAGTGAATTGAGCATGCTGAGCCTTGTAGTTCTGCAGCTGCTGTCTGCTCTCCTCAATACAGACAGCAGACAGCAGCTGCAGAACTACAAGGCTCAGCATATTCCATCCAGGACTGTATGCAGGAGTTTTTTGCCCCCCAAAAAAGTTACGTGAGCTTTGCCATGTTTTTGTATGCTAGCCAGGTACAGCAGGCAGCTACGGGCTGCCCCCAACCCCCAGTTTCCTATTTGTAGCCGACTGGGAACCAAAAATATAGGGAAGCCCTTTTTTTTTTTTAAATTATTTCATGAATTTCATGAAATAATTTAAAAAAAAAAAATGACGTGGGCTTCGCCCAATTTTTGTGTCCAGCCAGGTACAACTAGGCAGCTGGGGATTGGAATCCTCAGCGCAGGGTGCCCAAGCTTTCTGGGCACCCAAGCTTTCTGGGCACCCCTGCTGCGAATTGAAGTCCACAGCCGCCCCAGAAAATGGTGCTTTCATAGAAGCGCCATCTTATGGCTCTGTATCCAACTCTGCCAGCTGCCCTAGTGACGGGTGGCTCGCTGGGTAATAATGGTGTTAGAGCTAGCTGGATATTATCAACTGGCCCTAAGACCGAAATTCATGGTGTCACACCAATATTAGACATGGCCACCAAGAATTTCTAGTACAGATAAAAAAAACACAACAGCCATGGATTGTTACTGAACAGGACCCGCTGCCGTCTCCCCTTAGCCTCCTGATGAACCTCTGAAGGGAGAGGAGAAACGTGTTGAGGCCTGGCAGGCCTGGATTCCTGCTTCTCAGGGAAGTAATTCATGTTTTCTCCCTGTTATACTATATTATATAGAATATGATTGGAGTAACCTTTTCTATTTTGCAGTAATTTGCAGGGGTGTCTGTATCCCATTTTTCTTTCAGCTCCTGGGGTATAGTGGGGAGATTATCTGAGCCCCTTGTGATATGACTCTAGGTGACTGTAATATACTTTTGGGGTATACCACCCTGTAACGTATGTGGTTGTAAATAACTCTTATGGATCACTACCTTGCATAAAGATAATTTATTAGGAATAGAAGTCTATACATCTTGTATAGTGCTAGTATCATGAATAGGAATTCCTGGTTATAGATCAGTAAATTGATACCTTCTTGATCTAAGGAAAACAATACAGGGAGGAGTATTACCATTTGGGAACTCATATATATTGTACTGTGCAAGCACCACTATAGGGCTTTCCATCCCATCCCTATATCAGGGTCAGGGAGAGGGAGAGCCGACGTGGAACGGGGGCACCCGGTAACTTATGGTGTAATACCCTCCGTTGTTAGGTAGGGATACACTACCCTTATAGGGCTATATTAGTTTCCCTTCCCTTTCCTAAAGTGAGTGTGTATATAAAACTCCTTGGTTATTTACAAGGATAACGTGATCCATTCTCATTTATATGTTTGTGTGTCTGTTTGTGGGTACATTTTAATGAATATTAATAAAAATTGCACATTTTAAAATAGAGTTGAGATTACATATTAGTCCCTTTTTGAGCACTCTACCCATCTATTTAACTCTGTTAGTTCTTTCATAGAAGCGGCATCTTCTGGCACTGTATCCAACTCTTCCAGCTGCCCTAGTGACGGGTGGCTCGCTGGGTAATAATGGGGTTAGAGCTAGCTGTATATTATCAACTGGCCCTAAGACCGAAGTTCATGGTGTCACGCCAATATTAGACATGGCCACCATGAATTTCTAGTACAGATAAAAAAACACAACACACAGAAAAATATTTTTGTTAGAAATAAAACACAACACAATTAGTGACTCCATCTTTATTGAAATAAAGAACCCCCCTCCGCAGTAATCCTGGGTCAAGGATCCCTTGCCGTGCAATCCGTATCCAATATCATCTGATCGGTTTGCTGGAAGGCAAAGTGATCAGATGATGTGTCAGATGCAAGGGCCTTAATCACATGACACAGCAGCTGATTGTATAAACGGATTTTATACAATCAGCTGATACATTAGTTAAAAATAAAAACTACACACTTCTGTGCAGACTCCTGTCCGACAGCAGCAGCTGATAGTTTAGCTGACCGGGCAGTAAAAAGCCGGCCTCACCGCTCGACTTATAGTGTCAGCTGATTCCGTCGGGTGACCACATCAGCTGATCACCGCCAGGTCTGAGAGAGAGAAAAGAGAGAGAAAAGAGAGAGAGAAAAGAGAGAGAAATGAGAAGAGAGAGAGGGAGAGAGAAAAAAGAGAAGAGAGGGAGGGCGAGAGAGAGAAGAGGAGATTAGAGAGCTAGAGGAGAGAGAAGAGAGAGGAGCGAGAAGAGAGAGAAGAGAGACAGAAGAGAGAGAGAGGAAAGAGAGAGAGAGGAGAGAGAAGAGAGAAAGAAGAGAAGAAAAGAGGAGAGAAGAGAGAGATAAGAGAGAGATAAGAGAGAGAGAAGAGAAAGAGAAGAGGAAGAGGAGAGAAGAGAGAGAAGAGAGAGAGGAGAGAGACAGAAGAGAGAGGAGAGAGAAGAGAGAGAGAGAAGAGGAGAGAAAAGGAGAGAGCACAGAGAGAGGAGAGAGAGAGAAAAGCAGGGGGCTCTGGAGGACGAGGCACACTTTCTGCTGCACAGTGACAAATACTCAGCAGTGAGGGCCTCCCACTTCCAGAAATTTACCACCCATACCCCGGACTTTCCATCTATGGACGAGGACATGAAACTCCGCTTCCTACTGGGGGAAGAGGAATCAATGGTGAAGATCGCCGCCCAATATGTCACCACATGTCATAAGCTGAGGGGAACATAAGGCCCCTAAATGGACTTTCAGAGCCCAAATTGTGCCCCCAACTCCCCATAACCCTGATCCCCTCCCACCACACTTACTGTATTTCTCTTGCTTTGGCAACACTAACTGTATTTTGGTCCTGCCAATAATGCATATTTGAATTTAAATTTGAATTTGAGAAGAGAGAGAGGGAGAGAAGAGAGATAGAAGAGGAGAGAAGAGAGACAGAAGAGAGAGAGAAGAGAGAGGAGAGAGAGGGAGAAAGAGAGAAAAAGAGCAATGCGTCCTGCACTCTGTCCCCCGGCCGCTTTTCCTTCTGATAATCGCTGCATCCTCCCGGTAACCAGCACTGATGATAGGACCTTCCGTAACATCAAAATAGCATGTGACCAGTCACGTGGGTATTATCTCATTGGCTACAGACTAGTCACATGGCTAGACGTCATGCTAGGTCCTATCAGTGCATCTCTCCAGTACGCGGTGCTCGTTTGAGCATGTCCGTGTACCAGCAAGATGCTCTGGCACATAATTGGCTTCCCTGTTCCTGCATGTGGGCGCTCTTTACAGAGTCAGCCCACATGCATGGACTGGCTGCCACAGCCGGTGAATAGCAGCATCGGGAGTCACGTGATCGGAGATTGCCGTTGCTATAGTAACGGTGGCAGCGGTGACGTCACCGCTTACAGCCTGCAGCCTCTGCTCATTCACTGAGTGATTCGGAGCAGCAGCGTCTTCCTCCCATGCAGTGCTGTCTGATGTAGCAGACCTGCATGGGTTGAAGGAGAAAGACGACAGAAGACCAGGATCGTGGAGGGCTGACAGGAAGTAATAAACATGGAGTCTCTAATGTGTCTGTGTATTTATTTCTATTAAAGTATTTTTTCTCTGTGTGTTGTCTTTTTTTAACCCTTTACTGGAGATTCTTAATAGCTGGGTCAAATTTGCCAGACATTAAGAATCTTTGACTTAATACTAGCTAGTAAAACAAAGCTAGTATTAACCCATTATTACCCAGCAAGCCACCCAGCTTCAGGGCTGCTGGAAGAACTAGATACAGCGCCAGATGATGGCGCTTCTATGAAATGGTATAATAGCAAGTCTGCCAAGCAGAAAGGTAATGCCCAATAGTCCAAAAAGCATAAACAAAAATAATAACAGGGACTAAAACTTAACTTTTACTCTAAGACTAGATAAAATCAAAAATATAATAAAGTGCTTGTGCATAAATAGTGCAAACAACAAAATGCCACATTGCAGCACATAGGCTTGATCTCACCCAAGCTTCATCCATGGGCTGGACTGCACATCGGTCCCAAAATGAGAGGTCACAGGCCGGAAGAATAGGGTGGACAGGTGTAGTACAGAAACCCTGTCATGCTCCATGGATGGACTTCCGCCCTGACAAGGGCAGCACCCAAATAAGATGTCTGCCCCGCAACCACAAAAAGAAATCAGGTATATCCTCCTGACGCGTTTCCCTCTCAATAACAAGAGTTCCTCAGGGGAGACGGAGGAAAAAATTGGGAAAGATCAACCTGCAGTGGCAGGGATCAGCACAGGCCAAAAAAGGTGATTAACCTATGTGTAGTGAGCAAATGGTGGCGTTCTTGTCCTTGTAGTTCTGCAGCTGCTGTCTGCTCTCCTTTATACAGACAGACAGCAGCTTCAGAACTACAAGGCTCGGCATACTCCATCTAGGACTGTATGCAGGAATTTTTTGACCCCTAAAAAATTACGTGGGCTTCGCCATGTTTTTGTATGCTAGCCAGGTACAGTAGGCAGCTACGTGGGGAGGACACAGAGTGCTCCCTGTCATCTTCATGTAGCAGAGCTGATAGTGTTGTGTGGATTACTTCGAACCTGGATTGTTGTTTGGGGATTAATAAAGAGGTAAATGAGGGGTTTTTTGTCTTTTATTCCAAATAAAAGATTTTTCACTGTGTGTGTTTCTTTACTTTCACTTGCAGGTTAATCATGATTGGTGTCTCGGGGGAGACGCTTGTCATGATTAACCCCATTATTACCTCGATTACCACTGCACCAGGGCAATTCGGGATGAGCTGGGTAGAGTCCCGGGACTGCCGCATCTAATGGATGCGGCAATTCCCGGCGGCTGCTGGTAGATATTGTTAGGTTGGTGGGCTCCCCATAATGTGGCGCTCTCCATCCTGACAATACCAGCCTCCAGCCGTGTGTCTTTATCCTGGCTGGTATCAAAATTGGGGGGAACCGCATTTTTTTTTTAATTATTTATTTATTTATTTATTTATTTTACTGCGCGATATAGACCCGCCCACCAGCGGCTGTGATTGGTTGCAGTGAGACAGCTGTCACTCATCGTGGGGGCGTGTCTGACTGCAGCCAATCATGGGCGCCAGTGGTCGGGGAAGGCACGGAATACCTGATTGAATAATGAAGCGGCAGCCATTTTCAAAAAAGGAAAATCCGCCGGAGATTTGTGACAGCCGTGCAGCGAGGCAACCGTGATCGGTGAGTAGGAAAGAGAGAGGGATTGTGCTTGGGACGCAGGACGCATGCAGATACGCAATGTGCGCACATACTTACTGTGAAAAGCCACTCTTTTGGTGATCGAACCGTTCTCGAACGTAACTCAAACTACCGAACTTTTAGCAAATCGTTCGAGTTCGTCGAACGACTCGAACACCCCCAAAATCACTCAAACATGACACTTGGCGAACCGTTCGACTCGAACATCGCTCAACTCTAGATATGACAGGTAAAGAGATGTCTATCTCTGCAAATGCTGCTATGCCTTTAAGGTAGCAAACATATATGTGCCTACTCTGTGCTCTGCTTTTTGATTACCAACTGCAATGGTTACATCCTGATTGCACAACACTGCTGCAGACAGTCACTGAGCTCAGTGGCTTTGGGATGTAGACAGCTACATCAGTGATACGTACCCAGTAAACAGCCAATGGAGTAGCAGCGGACAGCTGGTGCATTTGTGGCGCCCCTGACCTGGTTAGGCACCACTGAGTACTGCACCCACGCTGGGTGAGTGCAAACAGGTAATCCTAAATGCTGGATAGGGTGTGTACGCACAAACACTAGTGACCAGGTCTCACTCACACACCTTAGAGGGGACCCCTGGGCAGATCCAGGAGGGGGCGTGGCCTACACATCTCAGCTAGTGGTGCGGTGGAGATGCTGAAAGCGAGTTGTGCAGTGGCAGTCAGAGAGAGAGGAGCTGGAGGAAGCCGAGTCTGAAGTGAGGACGCAAGCAAGCGGAGGCACTAATCAGACCCTGCATGTGTAGTGGCTGTTTGTGGGGGAGTTCGGTTGCCACACAGTCAGCCTGAAAGACACCTCAGGAAGAAGCGAGGTAGTTGAGTACAGGGACTCCTGGTAGACCAGGCACGTATGGGGACAGGTCCCTAGAGCCAGGGATCCATTTATTGGCCTGCTAAAACCCGCCGATGAGGGCACTCCAGGTGTATCACCAACCAACAGAGTCAACAGCACACACACCAACGAGGGGGCACATAAGTGAGATAGGGCAAGAAGCCATCTTTACTTGGTCCACGCTGCCAGCAAATGGGCAAGAAAGGGGAGAAAAGGCAGATGGGACTTCCCTGGATAAATCCCATATACTTCAAGTCGGAGGTTATCTGAAACAAGAAGTGCTAGGAAGACAAGCTTACAGTCACCCCTACACCAGCCTGAAGGAAAACTTGGTTCTCCCTGTAGTGCATCTCAATCTCACCCGGGCTGCCGCACTCTACCAGCAGAAAGTGAGTAAGCAGTTGAAAGACATTTCTGGACTGAGACTGAGTTCTTCTGCGACCTGTTGTTCCACACACTTACACACCTGAGCCCCTGGGGCCAGCCTCACTCTTGGGAGGCTACACCACCAGACTGCAAACAACATCAGCCCCAGACGCTCATTAAAGCTGCAGTGGCGGTCACCCCTAATACTGACCACAAACCGAGAGTGGCGTCCCGACTCAGAAGCAAATAACCTGACATACCTGTCGCTAGAAGCAGTCCCAGAGAGAAGACCCTGCGGCGTCCCCGGAGGTGGAGAAGAGTCCCTGAGGCGACCACTGTAGCAGGTAGGTGACCAGCGACACACATTGACGGTGAGCACTATCTGGGTTTATGAGCATTTGGGGACATAAATCTATATTGTGCCCAATAATGGAAAAATTAGGTTGATTTCTGTGCTCACTTCTACTACAAATGCTCCAAAGGCAGTTCCTAAAGCGACGTTCTCTCTGCATTTGGGATTCTGCAAAATATCCAGCAAAACCATTGGTATCCAGTCAAGCCAACTTCATCCTTAACTCAACATCAGAGAAGAAGAAAGTTTTTAGAATTGAATGCAGAGACATGGAAGCACTTCAGGGTTTGCCATATGAGCACTTACGGCAGCAAGAGGGACAGAATTCAAAACAGTACCGGAAAGGTAAAAGTTTAAGCAGTAGTCTAGCACTGTCAGCAGTTTTGCTAGGGCAAACCCACTCCCTTTAAACAAGGTTTTGTGGTTTACTACATGGTAAAAGTGAGCAGTATATGGCTCAGGCATTCAAGTGCACATGTTGCCAATATGACAGAAATTCATATTGTGGCTGACTGGATTACCAGTAAGGATGGGCACAATATATTGTTTGCCAAGTATCAATGATGCTTTAATTGTTTCATGGCATTAGGCCCAATTTATTTCTAGCACAAATGCTAGAACTCTATAATTCTTTCTCATTCCACACTCAATGTATATATACACCATGTAATTTTTTAGTCATAAGCTTTAACCTGATAACACATTGCTTTTTTATTTTTTTCATCTCGGAGATGCATTCCGTTGATCGCTTTCATTCCCTTTTATAACACATCATGATAGCAGATTGTATTTTGTAAATGACACGGTACGCTGAAGAGGAAACAAAAATAATTTCTGTTATTACTTATGAGAAAATACCGAGAGTCTCTGGGTCAACTAACATATTTTAAGTGGAAAATGTGATTTTGGTAAACAGCCAGACAATATGATTTTAAATCTATATGTATATATATATATATATATATATATATATATATATATATATATATATATATATATATATATATATGTGTGTATATATATATATATATGTGTATATATATGTATATATATGTATATATATATATATATATATATATGTATATATATATATATGTATATATATATATATGTATATGTATATATATGTATATATATATATGTATATATATATATATGTGTATATATATATATATATATCATATTGTCTGTCTGGCTGTTTACCAAAATCACATTTTTTATTTTTGATATATATACACTGTATATGTATAGTCATGGCCGAAAGTGTTGGCACTCTTGAAATTGTTCCAGAAAATGAAGTATTTTTTCAAGAATATTATTGCAATTTTGAATTTTTGTTATACACATATTTATTTCCTTTGTGTTGTGTGTATTGGAACAACACAAAAAAACATAGAAAAGAGGTCAAATTTAACATAATTTTACACCAAACCCCGAAAATGGGCTGGACAAAATTTGTTAGCACCTTTCCAATATTGTGGGTAAACTTTGTTTCAAGCATCTCATGCTCATTTAAACTCACCTGGTTCAAGTTACAGATGTGAGCAATATGAACATCACACCTGGAATCAAATAAAAAGGGAGAAGTTTACTTAGTTTATGCATTCTGTGTCTGTGTGTCCCATTCTAACCAAGGAGAACATAAAGAGGAGAAAATAACTGAGTAAAGCCTTGAGAACCAAAATTGTTGGAAAATATCAACTATGTCAAGGATACAAGGCTATCTACAGAGATCTTAATGTTCCTTTGTCCAACATGATCAAAACGCTTACAAATAGCACTGTACCTAGTTTTCCTGCATGTGGACAGAAGTGAATAATTGAAGAAACGTTGCAGCACAACATAGTTTGGAGGGTAAATAAGCAGCCCCAATCAAGTTCCAAAGAAATTCAAGCTGTCCTGCAGGCTCAGGGTGCATCAATATCAGCACAAACTATCCATCGACATGCGACTAAAATGAAACGCTATGGAATTAGACCCATGAGGACCCCACTGCTGACACAGAGACATAATAAACTAACTTGCACTTTGCCAAAATGTGCTTGAGTAAGCCAAAATCTTTCTTGGGAAGCATCATGTTGGCAGATGAGACCAAGACAGAGATTTTTGGTAAAGCATATCATTCTACTGTTTACCGAAAATGGAATGAGGCCTCCAAAGGACAGAACAGCATTGCTACATTCAAATATAGTGGACATTCAATGATGTTTGGAGGTTATTTTGCTGCCTCTGGCACTGGGTGCATAGACTGTGTGCAAAGGATCATGAAATGTGAAGATTACCAAACGATTTTGGGTTATAATGTATTGCCCAGTGTCAGAAAGCTGGGTTTATGTCATAGGTCATGGATCTTCCAGCAAGACAGTGACCCCAAATATACTTTGAAAAGCACCCAGAGATGGATGAAATAAAGCTCTTATGCGGGCTTCATATGGTACAATCTATCCTGCGATTGCACGAGCGATCGTACCCGCCCCCGTCGTTTGTGCGTCACGGGCAAATCGCTGCCCATGTCGCACAGAGTCGTTGAACCACCGTCACACATACTTACCTGCTGAGTGACCTCACTGTGGGTGGCGAACATCCTCTTCCTGAAGGGGGAGGGACGTTCGGCATCACAGCGACATCACACAGCCGCCGGCCAATATAAGCGGAGCGACGGAGATAAGCGGGACGTAAACATCCCGCCCACCTCCTTCCTCAAAGCCGGCGGGTGCCGCGGGACGCAGGTAAGCTGTGTTCATCGTTCCCGGGATGTCACACGGAGCAACATGTGCTGCCCCGGGAACGATGAACAGCCTGTGCAAATAAGATTAAACATTTTTTTAAAAATGAGCAACGACTACACGATCCACAATTTATAACCAATTTGGAGTCGCACGTAGGTGTTACACGAGATGACGTCGTGAACGATGCCGGATGTGCGTCACGAAAACCGTGACCCCGATGACACATCGCACGATAGATCGTCTCGTGTGACGCCCGCATTACAGTTCTGAAGTGGCCAACAATATTTCCGGATTGAACCCCTATGGAGAGATCTTAATATTGTTGTTTGGCAAACGCACTCTTCAAATATGAGGGACCTGAAGCAATTTGCAACAGAAGAGTGGTCCAAATTCCAGGTGAGAGATGTAAGAAGCTTGTTGATGGTGATAGGAAGCGATTAATTGAAGTTTATTAATTACAAATGATGAACAGCTAAATATTAAGTTAAGGGTGCTATCAATTTTGTCCATCCTGTTTTTGGAGTTTTAAACTTATAACAAAGCATATATAATTGCAAACATTTTCTGGGAGAGATACTTCATTTTCTGGAACAATTTCAAAGGTGCAAACATTTTGTATATATTTGTATTGCAACTAGTTCCTATTATTTTTATTAATTTTTTATCTAAATGGATTCAAATAGAATGTTAAGGTGGCTTTACACGCTACGAGATCGCTAAAGCGATCTCGTTGGGGTCACGTAATTTGTGATGCACATCCGGCTGCTTTAGCGATGTCGTTGCGTGTGACACCTACGAGCGATTTTTAATTGTCGCAAAAACGTTTAAAATCGCTCATCGGTGACATGGGGTTCCCTTCCCAATTATCGTTGCTGCTGCAGTTGTTGCATGTTGTTTGTCGTTCCTGTGGCAGCACACATCGCTATGTGTGACGCCGCTGGAACGACAAACATCTCCTTACCTGCGTCCACTGGAAAAGGAGGAAGGAAGGAGGTGGGCGGCATGTTCTGGCCGCTCATCTCCTCCCCTCCATTTCTATTAGGTGGCGATTCAGTGATGCTGCTGTGACGTCGCTGTGATGATGAATGAACCGCCCCCTTAGAAAGGAGGCATTTCACCGGTTACAGCGACATCGCAGAGCAGGTATGTGCATGTGACGCTGCCGTAGCGATAATGTTCGCTGCGGCAGCGATCACCACATATCGGCCGTACGATGGAGGCGGGTGCTATCGCACTCGGCATCGCTAGCATCGGCTAGCGATGTCGCAGCGTGTAATGTACCCTTTACATTAGCATTTAAAAAATGTAAAAAGTAGTTCTGGTGCAAATTTGTGCTTGATTTTTGTGGATGAGATGTATTTTTATGCGCCGCGCCTATCATTTAAACAAAGCCAAAGAAATGAGCCGGAACATGAGTTGGTTTATATGTAAAGAGTAAGAGCATGTTCACACTGTGGCCGGTACACAGACAAAACCCAAGAAGAAGACAAAATGAGAATATACCCTATAGTAAGTAAAACGTATTTGTGCATGTAAATAACATACTTAGTTATCACTATTTTGATCAAAACAGCATAAAAGTCATCCCACCATGACAAGGTATACCAAGCTGGTACCGTCCTGTCTCTAGTATTAAAAACTTATCATGTGTCAACTAACATCAATGTGAATAAAGGCGGAGAAGGGCAGGAGTCCGACTAGTTCAGAAAAACTGGGTACACCGTCCCAACTGGGTACACATTGTCGCAGTGGGATGGCTTTTACAATGTTTGGATCACAATAATGATACCTAAGTACACGATGTTATTTACTTGTACAATTACTTACTTATTTATATACTATACTGTATATATTTATGTTGTTTTTCATCTTGAATATTGCTTTTATCGTTTAGTAGTTAAATTTGGAGTTATTTTTCAGGGGTAAACGTCTCAGTTATTGACATATAATGACATATGCTTCTTTTTCTACATTGGAATAAACATGAGGAATAAACAGCAGCATGTTCCCTTTAAGCAATTTCCCTCCTTAAAGTCTGTAAGGAGCTTGTTCAAAGTCTATTTAGAGCAATTTTTTTATGTGGATTATCAAGTAGAAAATACAGTCATTGAAAAAAATATTTAGACAGCAATCATTTTTGATTTTCACAATGCTGCTAAATTGTTTTTAGATATTTTGGTCTCATGCTTCTATGTTTGCTAAAGTATATTATAAAGTATTTAAATTATGGAAAACACATTCTCCATGTCACAGGGTATGAAATGACTGCACAGGGCTAGAGACCCTGTGCTGTTCCTTATCTCAGAGGTACACTTGATGGTAGCAAGGTATGAGCCCCCAGCATGGCCCTGACTCTTGTCTGTGTCCTGATCTTATTTCCATTCTCCTCCACCCTTGGGGCGGGATGGAACACACAGTAACAAAACCCCATGAAAATGACACATAAAAGGGAGAACCAAAACTAGTACACATGCACTCAAACTTGAAGGAGAGACTATACATGTACAGAGGGAATAAAGAAAAAAGGAAGGAAGTAAATGCACAAAAGAGGAACTTCCACACCATTCAAAATAGCAAACTAAAGGACCCCAAGAACTGGATCACCACAAAAGACCGGGATCGCTGGAGCTATGCTGAAGCTATTATTGGCTCTAATAAACAGATTCCTTAAATAGGAAGGAGATGGCTGTGGGTGGTAATCAGCAACCTGAGCTCCCAGGAACTACACATCAATCCACAAGAATAAACTCCTGCAGGACTGGGGAGAAACGTAAATGAAATAGCCGACGCCCGGCTATGGCTGAGCAACTAGTAGACATCAGGTTGCCTGTCGGACTCTACAATGTGAACAACGTTTAACATCGCTGCGGCACCCCACAAGTGTGGAAATGAACACCGCATGACAGTCCATCACCAAATTACTCTTGGATCATTGTAAGACGTTGCTCTTGGAGGATGTTTAGATGAAATTCTTTATTTATGACAGTGTTATTAGGCAAAAACATGTGTTTACCTACTCACTTGTATGAAAAACAATCATACAAGAATAATTTAGGATGCTTTACTGTTGGCATGACAGAGCAACAGTGATAGCCATCAGATAATATATTTTTACCCAATTCCTCTGCAGTCCAATCCTTTTACATCCTGCAAAGTTATTTTCTCCAATAAAGCCCTCTTCAGACTGTTTGCGATTTCTCCTTGCGATCCTATCATGTACATAATTGTTATTTAGTGTCCTTTTGAATAATAATAGTAACTAATGTCAGAGAGGCCTTTAGTTGCTCAGAGGATATTTATTTATTTTTATATAGCACCTTCATATTCCATATTGCTTTACATCTATTAGAATCAATATTCCCATTGGGTCTCACAACTGAATTTCCTTATCAGTATGTCTATAGGGTTTCAAAGGAAACCCGAGCACTCAGAGAAAACTCACTCAAAGATGGGGACAACATAAAAACTCCTGGCAGATGTTGTCCTTGGTGGAATTTGATCCCAGGAAAGCAACAGTGCTAACTACTGAGCCACTATGCTGCGCATTACATTTAGTTACTTTGTGACCTCATGGACTAAAATACACTTTGCTCCTAGAACCATCTTTGGTGGTCATCCACATCTAGTGAAGGTTATATTGATCTTTAATTTCCTCCATCTTTATATATCATATTTTTCACATTATAAGATGCACTTATCCTCCCAAAAATTTGGGAGGAAATTGAGGGGTGCGTCTTAAAATCCAAATGTAGCTTATTGAGCGGTGGTGGAGAGGAGTCACAGGAAGCATGGCAATGCTGTGCGCTGTGCTGCTGGTGCTGATCTCTGTGGCACTGCTCTATGCATCAGGCAGCGCTGCCCTGTGCGGCGGGCAGCGAGGTTCTGTGTAGTAGGCAGTGAAACTCTGTGCAGCGGGTAGCAAGACTCGGTGAGACGGGCAGTGAGGGTCGGGCTATTCTGAAGTTGTCAGCGGTAAGGGCTTCAAATAAGGATGCACAGAGTCCTTATTTGCGTGCGCAGACGGAGCTTTTGGCTCAAGCTCTCATTTGTGCATGCGTTGACTCCAGCCGCTATTTCTTTGAAACCTGCACTGCTGACATCTTCAGAATGGCCAATGCCTCACCACCCACAGCAAGCACCAGCACAGACCAGCGCCAGCTGCCCCAGCACAGAGCAGCATCGGGAGCCCCAGCACAGAGCAGCGCCTGCTGCCACACCACAGCACCGCAGTTCGCAGTGAGCATCTGGGCTCCCCTCTACACCGCCTGCAGCATCCCCGTACTCCAGCACCACCCCACCACCTGTAACCCCACTCCACCACCTCTGCCGTCCCACTTCCCTGGTAAGTCACTACCAGATTATAAAACGGACTCCATTTTTTTAAATAAACTTCTTTTTATCTCTAAATTTGGGGTGCTTCTTATAATACGGTGTGTCTTATAAAACGCAAGATATGGTACTCTATCT
Organism: Anomaloglossus baeobatrachus; assembly: GCF_048569485.1. Classification (NCBI taxonomy): domain Eukaryota; kingdom Metazoa; phylum Chordata; class Amphibia; order Anura; family Aromobatidae; genus Anomaloglossus; species Anomaloglossus baeobatrachus. Next base: position 172,899,492 of record NC_134354.1, on the reverse strand, counting down.
GATTGTGTATTAGTGGAGTCACTTTAGAGATGGTTTTGTAACCTTTTCAAGCCAGATGAACAGCTACATATCCTTTCTTCATGCCATTATACACTTCCAGAAATATGTCATAAAAGAATGACTTTGACATAACCTGTTCTTTAACCCTTTGACCAACCAGCAATTTCCGATTTTTGTTTTTTCCTCCCCTTCTACCAAAAGCCATAACTTTTTTTATTTTTCTGTCACTATAGCCATAAGTGGGCTTGTTTTTTGTGGGACAGGTTGTACTTTTGTCAAAATGAGTTTGTAGATACGAAACATGTATAGTTTTACTTTTATCTAAAAAAATTCAGAAGTTTGTAAAAAAAAGAATAGCGCTTTTCTCGCCATTTTCCGAGACCCATAGCGTTCTCATTTTTTGGGATCTGGGACTCAGTGAGGGCTTAATTTTTGCATCTTGAGCTGAGTTGTGGCGCCCTGGACTAGCCAGGTCGTCACAGGTACTACAACATACACCCCCACCCTGAGACAGGCACATCAGCCAGACACAAAATCCTTGTTGCCTCCCTCCAGGGGCTGATGTCCACACCAGGTGGGGTGGAGCCAGGCGATTGGCCCCACCCACTAAGGAGTTCACAGTCCTGAAGGCGGGAAAAGGAAGTCAGGGAAGAGTAGTGAGCGAGACGAGAAGATCAGTTAGGGAAGTGGAGAAGTGAGGAGTAAACTGACTGTGTCCGGGTGTGTGGCCCGGGCGCCAAGAGCAAGGTTGGCAGACGGTGGTGGCCGTCTGCAGGAGAGGCAGATCAACGCGGAACCGTAGGACCGGGGACGAGCGGTGGCCCGCCGGTACCGGAGCGAAGTGAAGCCAGCACACACAGGCAGGGCCTGCGGACCCCGATCAGGCTTGGAGCCGCCATTAGAGGTCAAATCCGTCAGTGACTGGAACCCCAGGGGTTTCCTAAAAGCCAAGACCCGATTGAAGGCAACCGTCTAACCAACAGAAGGAAATACAGCTACCGCCACAGCTAGAGTTCCAAGGGCCAGAGCCTGCGGGCAAAAGGGCTCCTCCAGCACATATATACGCTGGGGAGCGGGTTACCGGTGGGAAGCCATCGGGACCGAACATACACAAAGGTGCAGGGAAAGGCAGCCACCACTAACCGTCCAGGAGAAGCCACAGCAGCCGGCTGCGGGACCCGTCCATCCAGCCGTTTGGTTTAACAGAGACTTTGCGTACCTTTGTGGCTGAGTGAGTACTACCGTGCCGTCCGGCACCGCGCTGTGCAGTCCAAGCGACCCTGCACCCATCCAACCCTGCCTCCCCGTCATCTCACCGGCCCCCGGGACCACAAACCCCTATCCACAGAGGGGGAAAACAACATCCCAGCTGCTCCCTGCCATCGCTCCCGGGATCCCCGTCACCAGCAATGGTGGTGCCCAACCTCACCACAACCCGTGGGTGGCGTCACGGTTCCAAATCCCCAAACCAAACTACCCCCTTTCACTCACGGGCGAGGAGTGCCGCTCGAGTCCCCGGATCCGGCCCACCGCTCGAGCCACCGAGCAGCCATCAGAGCAGCGCCGGACCCGAGCGTTACCGAGCACAGCGCAGCGGCGTCCTTCCCCGCCCATGACAGGTTTTTCATAATATCATTTTTGGGTAGATGCAATGTTTCATTTGTATCTTACTGTATGCAATATTGCGGTGACCAAAGAAAAATAAAATTCTGACATTTTTTTTTTCTTACTACATCCTTTACCATCAGATTAATTGATTTCAATTTTTTATAGATCTGGCATTTCTGAAAGCATTAATACCAAATATGTGTATATTATTATTATTATTATTATTTTATTTTCAAATGGGGCTAAAGGGGGGGATTTGAACTTTTAGGTTTTTTTTATTTTTCATATTTTTAAAAACTTTATTTTATTGATTTTACTAGTCCCTTTGGGGACTTTATGCCTGCATTATCTGATTGCTTCTGATGTTCAGATATGTGCTTCTGCAGTGCTCTAAACAGCAGAAATGCTGATCTCCTGTGAATGTCGGCGCTCTGCTAGCATTAACAGTAAATAAGTCATGACAATGACACCGATCATGAGCTAATACCGCTCTATCAAGACAAACTATTGGCACCCCGTGATTGCTTCAAGGGAACGTTCATGGTGGCCAGGAATGGTGTGACATCCTCCGGAGCACGTTAGATGCTGTTAAGAATAGTTCTAAGGGGTTAACAGGCACAGGATGTAGCTAGTTAGCAGGAGTGGGTAGATCTCTGATCCACCAAGACTGTTAGCTGCACATGTCTGCTAATCAGATCAATAGATATTTGTGGGAAATATTGCATTCTAGATCGTAAAGGGGTTAAATAAAATAAGTTGCCAACTCCTACCTTATTGTCATTATATTGACTGAGAACACCAGGTTCTATTTTCATTCTCAAATTATCTGCTACGCAGAAATATGGAAAGATGATAGATAGGTAGATAGCTAGGTAGATAGATAGATACAGCGTAGAACTGGCTACCGGAGGAATCTCCAGTAATACCAGGCCTGGCTGGCGGTTACCTGCACTGAACTCCGGATCTCTCACCTGAGCTCCGGAGTGCAGCATGGACTGAACCGTGAGCGCCGAGTGATTGATTTCCTGGCGATTGCGGTTCAGTTTATGACAGCTGCAGATAGGCTGGGCTGCAATCCGGTTCTGTTGAATTGAAATGTTGCCACTGGGCTATTAAAGTTCCCACTTTCTTGCAAATTTTTGGAAATGCTGTAATCTGTTTCATGGTTTATATGTTGCTATTTTATGAAAAAAGAACAAGTGTCTTTGCACCCATTCATTGAATTTTAATTTTAGTGCTGCTCCATTTCTTTATTAGATAGATGGCTAAATAGATATATGGATAGATAGATAGATAGATATATGGATAGATAGATAAGATAGATAGATAGATAGATAGATAGATAGATAGATAGATAGATAGATAGATAGATAGATGGATGGATAGACAGACAGAGATATAGATAGATAGATAGATAGATAGATAGATAGACAAAGGAAAAAAAACAGTACCAGTTATATAACTAAAAAGGTTCATCTGAGGGGTGAAAATGTCCTAGGCAGAAGACAAATCTATATAGTAGAGACAAAAAAATGGAAGCAGGACTCCAAAAATAATGCAAATTATTGTTTTTTAATGGCTCATGTGGTGACGTTTCATTTCCGAAATGTTTTAAAACCCGAAATGTCACAACATGGGCAACTTAAGTCCTGTAATTTGCACTATATTTTGGTTATGCTGCTTTCATTTTTGGTATATATATAGATCGATCAAGAGATAGATAAAAATAAATCTGATAGATTTTAATTTCTAAATGTCTGGATTATCATCACAGCTTCAAGTATAAACAAGAAATATGGGACAATCACTTCAGTGACAATGAAACAAATTGATCCTATGTTCTGCTAGGTCAAGTACCTTTCATGCTTTTATCTGCTTCCAGCTGAGTAATTAAACGGGGAGGGAAGCTCAGCTAACCAAGTGCACATTTACTTAGCAGCAGGGGTTACATAAAGTGTTTATTTCAATAAAACAATTAAGAATATACATGTTGTTTGTTCAGCATTAATGATTCCCTGACGGCAGAATAGAAAGTAGGAGATATGCTTGAGCTTCAGGAACAATATTAAAGAACACTGACTGGCTCTCATGCCATCTGGTTGTTTGCCAGATAGGCTTCTTGTTCCTATAGAGGATTGTAATTGTTCTGAATTTTAAGTTATTGCTTTTAATAGAAAATTTTATTTTATAAATGTTATCTATAATATCTATTTTTAATATAACCCTTTTGCTTCATCTTACTATTATTATTTTAATCTAGTAAGTAGATGCAGGGATGAGATTTAGATAATTTTCCCTTGTTGGCTAAATCGGTTCTTAAAATCACTGCCAGTTTTTGTAGACAGGTGAGTAGATCAGCTTCTGATCTGGTTCTCCTGCTATCTGTTAGTTATTAGCCCTATTCACAAACATAATAAAAGTCCTAAGTAATCTCCTTAAGGGTTTCATTTCAGGATTTATATTGGGGCTAACTATTGTATGGGATCACAAAGGGTACACTTAAGGGTACTTTACATGCTGCGACATCGCTAGCGATTGTAACAATGTCGAGCGCGATAGCACCCGCCCCCGTCGTATGTGTGACATTTGGTGATCGCTGCCGTAGCGAACATTATCGCTACGGCAGCGTTACACGCACATACCTGTGCAGCGACGTCGCTGTGACCGCCAAACAATCCCTCCTTCAAGGGGGAGGTGCCTTCGGTGTCATAGCGACGTCACCGAGACGTCACTAAGTGGCCGTCCAATTGAAGCCGAGGGGCGGAGATGAGCGGCCGGAACATCTCGCCTACCTCATTCCTTCCGCATTGCCGGTGGACGCAGGTAAGGAGATGTTTGTCGTTCCTGCGGTGTCACACATAGAGATGTGTGCTGCAGCCAGAACGATAAACAACATCGTACCTGCAGCAGCAACAATATTAAGGAAAGGAGCGACGTGTCAACGATCACCGTTTTTGGCCAATTTTGCGATTGTTGATCATCGCTCCTTGGTATCACACGCTGCGATGTTGCTAACGGCGCTATATGTGCGTCACTATTGATGTGACCCCGACGATATATCGGTAGCGATGTCGCAGCGTGTAAAGCACCCTTTACTATATGGGTGCACAAAGGAGACACTTCTATATCGAAGCACAGAAGTAACTCTATTACAGTGTAAGAGCATTATTACTAAATGGAACCATTGAGGGGGCACTATTACTATATTGAGGCACAGATGGGGCATTATTACTATATGGAGGCAAAGAGGGGGCACTATTACTATATGGAAGCCAAAGCAGATCAGGAACAAAAGAGATGTGGAGCTATTACTGCACTGCCAAAGAAATCCAAGAAAGATTGAATGAAGGTGATTTTATTCTACGCGTTTCAAAGTGTCTCCCCACTTCATCAGCCAATCCACAAATATATGTCATATCTTTAGCAGCGCAGTATTAGCTTCACATCTCTATTCCTAATCTGTTTCGGCTTGTCGGACTCTGCAGCAGCTGATTACATGCTTTGAATCAGGTTGTGTAACACACAACCCCATAAGATGAGCACATTCTCTTATCACTTTACATGTAAATTGGATAAGACCCTATTGCGCATTTTCTCCCTTCAGTTTTTCGATTACTATATGGAGGCACAGAGGGGCACTATTACTATATGGAGGCTCAGAGGGGGCACTATTACTTTATGGAGGCACAGAGGCGGCACTATTTCTTTATTGAGGCACAGAGGGGGCAGTATTACTATATGGAGGCACAGAGGGGGCACTATTACTTTATGGAGGCACAGGGGGACTATTTTAAATGGATGCAGAATGATAGCACTTTAACTATTTGGAAACACTATAACTTCTAGTATATGGAGACATAATGGAGGCACAATTACTATGTAAAGGCACAGAGGTTACTCATTTACATAATAGAAGCATAGAGCGGGACTATTAAAATATGAAAGCCCAGAGGAGGCGCTATAACTGTTTGGAGGCACTAAAAGGGGTACTATTGCTGTGTGGGGTGCAGGAGGAGCATTATTACAATGAAGTGCAAAATTAATGGTTATTGAACTACATGGTTTTTAACAGAGGTTTTGGAAAAGTGAGGTGGATGTTGGAAAAGCAATAAGCCAAACATCTCTGTGAAAATTTTGCTGAGATGGTTAATGGAAGGGAAAAGTTGCTCCTAAAGTCTAGATTGAGCAGAGAAGAAAGGGAAAAGTGAATGTCATGCTAGGTACAGGGAAGTACCAAGCAAATGGTGAAAGGAAAGGGAAGAGAAACACTGTGCCTAGAGAAGGAGGAGATGGTGACTTATGAACAAGACTACCGCTGGGCCCTGGGTTCCCTTACCGCCCTAGATAGGTTCTGTACCTATGATACCTGACCCATTCACTTTCCCCTTTCTTCTTTGCTTGGTCTAGACTGTAGGAGCAACTTTTTCCTTCCACAAATCATCTCAGCAAAATGTAACACAGTGATGTTTGGCTCATTGCTTTTCCAGCATCTGCCTCTTATTGAGATTCCAGGCAAGTCCATCACTCCCTTTTTCTATGTTCAGTAATTAATTCATATTTGGAAGTGCGGTAGATATCATTTATTCATTATTCTTTCACATTGACAGGTTTCTTAACGCAGACTCTGTACTCTACTCACAGATTACTACTATTACAAACTATTATTATGACTTACCATTTTCTAATAAACTTCTCTGTGTCTGCCACAGAGTCTGTTCACCTATGTATTGAGAGCGCCAGTGTATCCTTTCAATAATGTGCAATGATGTGCAATATTTGTCTTACACTAAACCTATTTGTTGCTATTAAGTTCAACTTTGGTTTAATCAGACAATTGAACATTTTTACTTGATTTTAGTGTCTCAATCTATTAAGTCTTTTGTTGACTTTCTTTACTAGTGCCCATGAGGCCCGGTCACTGGTAATAGCATTCTGTAAGCAGATATACAACTGCTCATTATGTTTGAATGTATTGGTTAAATTTAATGTTACTTCATTTGCTATGTTCTGCTTCAAACTACAAAATTGTTAACTGCTTTGTCCCTTGACAGCTGGCACTCTTCCATATAGATGAATAATCAATGGATTTATAGTTCGGTTAATTGGCCTCCATCTAATTTAGCTGTTATGTGTCTACATTTGTGCGTCTTGGGCAGTTAAATAGTGATCCTAATTGGAGAAGAGATCTACTGATGTGATAAATACACAGGTCAGTCTAACACGTTATAGTAATAACAGTAATTATGAATAGAATTAATTTATACATAGTGTCTGACCTAATCATATTTTTTTCCAAATGATAATTTAATTTATTGAAAGAAAACAGCAAACCACAACCAACTAATTATGAAAAATGAATTGTTCTTTTTTCAGAATTCTCCTAAAATTTGATCTGCAATGAAAAAATGAGCACAAATCTGAAAATTCACTCTATTCACTCAGAAAATAATTGTGGGCAAAAGAAGAGAGAACCTCGCTGAATGTAAGAGCACACTTGGACTGGCCCACAGGGGAACAAGGGATTCCCATGTGGGCAGTTATGCTTGAGTAAGCCACATACCCCCCAATATGAGCAGTATTTTGCCCCATTGCATTAGTCACTATGTAAAAAACTACCCAGTGCATTATTACATAGCAATACAGATAAATGTGTGAATGAGGATAGATGAACAGTGAGCACCCAGGGTCAGTGGTACTGGTGGGGCCTTAGCAGCTTAGTCTGACACTGTGTAAGAACTTACATTTAGAAGAGAGCAAGGGAAAGAGGATCCTGCAGACCATAAGAACTTACACTCAACAGTAAAGAGTGAACCCCATGACTATAGGGCTTACACTCAATAGAAGAGAGCGACTTACCTAGTGACTATGGAGATGGAAAACGACTCTGCCATACAAACTGTGCTCTACAGGGAACTAATGATCTGTGATGGTTCTGTGGTGGTCTTGGTACTGTCCACCACTGTATTATTGGCATTATGGGAAAGCCCATGCGGCCATAGAAAAAGACAACCCAATAACTGATGCTTCAGCAGTGTGGAAAAAGTTGGCGGGAAATACTTTTTTATGAACCACAAATTAAATCTTATATTTAGGAAATTCGACTCAAACTTGATCCTCCATGAATTAATTTACTCATTTCTACAGTCAACCTATTACATGATGAACTGTAATATGCACCAATCAAATCCAACATTAAAACTTCTTGCCTATTCATTTTTTTACTCCACCTCTGACTTCTGAGGGTATCTGTTATGTCCTGGTGGTGGATACTCTGGGCCGTGCATCGGACTCCTCCAGTGAGGCAACACGGAGCTAACCCCTGTACAGGGACTGTCCGATCACCCCACCAGAGGGCCTAGATGCACGGTAGCCAGAGCACTAACAGTACAGGATCAGCGTCCTTCGGGAGACTGGAATGACGATGTCTCCGGGTCCACGGAGCTCCTGGAGGTAGTCCAGATGATGAGGCTCAGGTCCAGGTGCCGGGTAGAGATGTAAGGTGGGATCCAAGTCAAGCTGAACAAGTGGGCAGGTCCACAGGTGAAGCCAAGGATCGGTGATGGGTTCAGGCTGGAGAAGATGGTGGGGTCACAGCCGACAGTCACCGAAGTACTTCCAGGGCGAACCATGGTCAGAACCGGGTTAGAGTGGCAGGACTGGCTTTGTGAAATACACAAGGTTAATAGGAGACTAGGCAAGAGGGGACCTGAACACCTAGCTTAATGAAACACGTTGAACAGGCACGCCCTCATGCACATGCGCGAAGCCCGAGTGCCGGGGGCCAGAGCAGGAAGCGGTGGAGAGGATACAGGAGAGCCCGACAGTGTGTCCTGGGTGGCACGGGAATGCTGGGAGCGGGGGACAGGGAGCATGGAGGACGCAGAGGAGGAAGAGTGAGCTGTGTGGCTGCTGGCAGGAGGACCGGGGACCGGAGCGGTGAGTGAATGTCGGCGTCGGGACCCGGGGAGCGTGACAGTATCCTGTGGTATTTGCCTCCAAAATATTCATAGTAGACCCTTATATACTGTAAGTTGTGAGGTTTAGTGATCATGAATGGGCCTATATCTCCAGCACATCCCATGGATGGTCTATTGGCTCCTGATTAGCACAGTTTAGAGAAATCAATAGTGTCTAGAATTTAAGAAAGGCAAGTGAAGTGTGAAAATATCAGACATTGATAATTCTGTATTATTATTTTTTTACATTTATCCCTCTGGCTACAGAAAGCATAGTGGCATATAAAATGCATCGGTTTTTCATTTCAGTGGAATTAAAACAAGATAAAAAGGAATTAAGAGAATAAGGTATGAGCATTCTTGTATATTCGGGGAAATATGGCAACTGTCACTTTAATATATTTAGTTTAGTGCTTAAAATGTGCATAATAAAATGTGAATTAGCTCATCATACATACAATATATTTCATTTGCAAAATACAGATGGGAGTCTTTGCTGATGCCAGTGGCTTTTTATTTCCTCATCTATAAAGATGTAACAGAATATATGTATGAAAGCAAAAATTGAGTAATTGTATACATAAATGATAGACCTATATTTAAAGCAATCAGGATTTTACTAAAATATGTATGAGGCATCTGTTGCTATGGATAAATGCGTTTTTCTTCTTTGTAGTCTATGCATTTATGTTTAACTTTTAGGCTCCCTTTTACTTTTAGATAAAATTTATGTGGCCACTTGAAACCTCATCTAGTGCTTGATCTTATAAGGAGATGCTGAGAGAAGCAACTATTCTCAAATTCACTTTGAGCCTGATGTAGTATGGCAGATGAATCATTTACAAATCAACACAGAGTAGAAAAAAGGCTAAAATATAATGTTTATTACACTTATAAAATCTATTTTTTTTAAGATTTTCGGTACACTACCAAACTTTACAGGTCGGGTTCGCTCATCCCTATTCACGACTTTTGCAGCTGTGGTGTTTGCTGCCTTGAAGTTCCTTGGAGTGTTTTCCTTTTGTATTTATTTATGTATGTCTATCTTTTTAACCTTGTGTTGTATTATTGAAGTGGTGAGACTAGGGCTATCGCCAGTCTTCTAGGATGAGTTCAGGGCAAGCAAGGTCCTAGGCACATGATTGGCAATGGGCTAAAAGAAACTGTAAAGGGACATTACTGAGTGCAAGGAACAGCCTCAGGTGAGTGCAGGAGGTGTCTTCACTTCCCTCTCCCTAGCGCCAGAGCACATAGTTGTATCATGTTCCTGGTGTACCCTGTTTGTCACGGCACTTGCTGGGGTTTATCTTATTTCTGGCAAAAACCCTGTAGTCACTGCATAACAGTGGTATCTCTGTAATCATACTGACTCAAAGAATACAACTGTCTCATTACTTACTGTACGTTAAAAGGTATAAATAAAAAATATCCTGAATAATAATTATTTTTCTTTTTGCTTCCTAAAAATCTGAATTTAAGTCAATCAAGAAGGGATAAGCACCCCAAAATAGTACCAATTAAAAGTTCAATTCATCCTGCAAAACAAAAAACAGCTCAGTCAGTGAAAAAATAATAATAGAAAAATATGTTGACTGAATCAATTTTCTTATAAAAAAAAACATTTTCTTTTCTCTAAAAGTAGCAAAGAATGAAAAACATTTACAAATCTGGTATTTTTATCATATATACCACATAGTAAACAATGTAGGAAAATATATATATATATATATATATATAAGCAGATCTTGAATTGCTGTTGATTTGTTCATTTTTCACTCTACCTTCCAAAGAACACAAGAAGGTAAGGTTAGCATTTATCCTGTGCTCTACGCCAATCACTCACCTCAGGTTCTTCAATCTCTGAGTTTCACTGTAATGAATCAGCTGGAGTCAGTTTGGCCTCTGTTTAGTGGTGTCCAATCTTTTTAGGCGTGCACAAGAGCACAGTCAACCACTCTTTTGTGAACCTTTGAATAGATGGGACCCTGCTAAACAAAGACAAGATAGAGTCGACAGTAAATCTGCCCAATTTTACTAAATGGCTGTGTGGCGCCCCTGAGTGTCAGGTGTCATAGGGTATTAAAACTAGCCCCAGATTCCTGGAAGACCAGTGCCGGTAAACACCACAACACACACACAATCCATGCCCTTTTTACCCAGACTGAGTAACAGGCTAGAGACGGAACTAATGGATGGCCACCTATTGGTCAGGTCTCATCTAATCCACTAGTCAGAAACCTTGGAGGAGGAGGGGCTAGTCAATGGAGTGATGGGAGATGGACATCTTATCAGACAGAAGTCAGTAAGGCGTTCAGTCAGAAGTCAGTACATAGACGGAAAGTGTAAAGTGACTGATTGAGTAAAGAAGAACGGTTGCCATGGAGAGTACAGTGTGAGTGGAAGACGCTTCAGGCTCACCTGATAAGAATCTGCTGTCAGAGTTCCGGGATTTCCAGTTTTCTTCTGAAGGATCTTGCCCTTTGTTAACATGGAGTTTTCTGTTCTGTTGCCCTTCTTCCTGTTCATCTGTTTAAAAGCCCGTCCCTAAGCTTAGTCTAGTTGCCTGAGTATACTGCTTCCTGTCTACTCCTGCCCTGCTGCTCTTAGTTCCTGATTGCTATTTGGATCCTGTTGAAAACACCCGACACCGGCTCTGGACTTCACCTGGTCTCATCAAGCTGTGCCCGGACTCCATCTGCCATCTCTGGTCGGCACTTCTGCCCGGTTCCTTCCGTTTCATATCCACCCTAGGACTCACATCACGTACGGACATTTTTGGACTATACCTGTTGCCCTTTCGTGTCCCGGCTGCTGCGCATTTAGGTCTTCTGGGGTGATCACCAGACAGTCCCTGTATAGGGGTTCGCTCCTGGTGGTCTCCCTGGGGGAGTTCGTTGCGCGGCCCCGGGAATTCCCCTTTGCTCTGAACCTGGCAGGTATTTACTGTGTTTATGTTCTACTGTGTTTATGTTCTGTTCTGTATTGTTGGTTGCATATTATAAACGTCTTTGCACCAAGAACCCGTCACTGGTTGTCATTGCCCTAACGCAATCGAAATCCTCAGTTCATACAATAGTATTACATTATACTCACACCCACTAAGAGGATTTCGCTGGGGCAATGACGGAGACACGAGTAGATCAACTTTTCTCCATGATTAACTCCTTGCAGCAGGAGATGGAGGCGGTGCAAACTAAACTTAGAGATGTGGAGGTACAGCTGGGCCACAATCACCAGGTACTGGGTCCGGCTATTCAGGATTTGAAAACCAGAGTGGAGGCTCTGTATCAGCTGCCGGTATGCCTAGGTTACCCCCATTTCGTTTCAGTGGTGATCGAAATCAGTTCCGGGGGTTTGTTAATCAGTGTATACTGTTTTTTGATGTACATGCTGATTATTACCGGTCTGACCGGTCAAAGGTATTATGCATAATCATGTTGTTAACATCACGAGCACTGGCTTGGGCTAATCCTATGATTGAGAATCGTGATATCCGTTTAAATAACCTGGATGATTTTTTTAACAGCCATGGCACAAATGTTTGATGATCCTAATCGCCGTGCTACCGCTGAATTGGCTCTGCTTTCCTTACGTCATTGAAAGCGGTCTGTCATTGAATACGCCATCAAGTTCAAGAGGTTAGTGGTAGACACTGACTGGGGAAACAATGCGCTCTTGTCAGTTTTCAGAAAGGGTCTGTCCGGTACCATCAAGGACGAGTTAGCTCGGGCCGAATCTCCACGGGATTTTGAACAGTTTCTCCATCACTGTGTGCGTATCGATACCCGCTTGACGGAACGTAGACAGGAAAAATGGGCAGCTGTAAACTGGGTAACCGACTTTGCTTTCCCTTCTAGGGAACCCGCTCACAAGATGCCACGGGAGGCTGAGGATGTTCCTATGCAAGTGGACTCTCTGCAAAGGCGAGAGACCAACGAACGTCGTGAACATCGGCTCCGTGAGCGTTTGTGTTTCTATTGTGGTCAATCGGACCATTTTCTGATTGACTGTCCAAAACGTCCCAATCGCCCGAATAAGGTGCTAGCAGCAGTGGCAGAGTATGACAATACTGACGCAGAGTCCGACGTCTCTGAAACCAGTATACACCTGGATGCGGTAGTTCCCTCGACAGTGATGTCAACTTCACCTAAGCACCCGGAAGGGAAATACACCCATTGCTCGCTTCCCATTCAGATTCGGTGGGAGGGACAGTTAATTCCTACATCTGCTATGATAGACTCTGGGGCAGGGGGAAATTTCATGGACTCTTCTTTTGCCAGGAAACACGGTATGCAGACTCAACAAAGATCCTCACCGGTTACCATGGAGACGGTAGATGGTTCTCCATTAGTTTCCGGACCAGTTGATCGGGAGACAGTACCCCTTGAATGTGTGATGAAACCAGGTCAGCAGATCCTTGTTTTCATGTTGATTTCTTCTCCCCATTTTCCGATAATTTTAGGAATTCCTTGGCTGTGGTCTACAAATCCAGTCATCGATTGGGAGACTAAAGGAATATCCTTCCCACCCCAGAGTGGTCCGACCATTAGTCCAACTGTACCGGTTGCGGTAACACAGAACGCGGCGGGCACTGTACAGGTACCTGTTCTACCCCCGGTTTATAATGAATTTGCAGATATATGCGACAAGAAAAAAGCAGATTGGCTTCCCCCGCATAGACCGTATGATTGTCCCATAGAATTACTCCCAGGGGCAGAGATCCCGTTTGGTCATGTCTACCCGTTGGCGGCACCAAAGTTACAAGCACTAAAAGATTATATCGATGAAAACCTAGCCAAGGGATTTATTCAACCTTCTACCTCACCAGCGGGGGCACCCATCTTTTTCGTGAAGAAGATAGAGGGGACGAGTGGAAAACAGCATTCAGATGTCGGTATGGACATTATGAGTATCCAGTGATGCCCTTCGGACTCTGTAACGCTCCTGCGGCTTTCCAACACCTAGTCAACGATATTTTTAGGGATATAATGGACCAGTTCATGGTGATTTACCTGGATGATATCTTGATCTTTTCTGATTCCCTACAGGAACACCAGGAGCACGTCAAGGCCGTACTTACCCGTCTGAGGGATAACCACCTGTATATTAAACTGGAGAAGTGCGAATTCCATTGCTCAAAGATACAATTTTTAAGGCTATGTCATCTCTCCTCAGGGACTCAACATGGAGTCTGGCAAGATACGGGCAATTCTAGACTGGCCGGAACCGGGAAACATCAAGGAGGTACAACGCTTTGTCGGTTTTGCTAATTTTTACAGATGCTTTATCCGCAACTTCTCAGAGATCGTCTGTCCTATCACCCTGTTAACCAAAAAGGGGCAGAAGTTCGTGTGGTCCGCCCAGGCCCAGGAAGCTTTCAATCGTGTCAAGGTTTGTTTTACCTCAGCGCCGATACTAATACACCCGAATCCCACACTCCCTTTTATTGTGGAAGTCGATGCTTCAGATTATGCATTAGGGGCTATCCTTTCACAGAGGACTGGGGACAAGAGTCTCTTGCACCCGTGTGCCTTCTTTTCTCGCCGGTTGTCCCCTGCAGAAAAGAACTATGACATTGCGGACAAGGAATTGTTGGCGATTATTTCTGCTTTTAAGGAATGGAGACACCACTTACAGGGAGCAGAGCAATAAGTAGTAGTTCTCACAGACCATCGTAACCTGGAATTCCTTAAATCTGCCAGGTGCCTGTCTCTACGGCAAGCCCGTTGGAGCCTGTTCCTTAACCAGTTCAATTTTATCGTCACATACCATCCAGGGTCACGTAATGGGAAAACCGATGCCTTACCCCGAATCCACGCCATGGACTCCGTGCCTGGAACCCCATCTCAGACCGTTTTATCAGATGCCAATTTTGTTGGAGTAATCCGGGACCAGGACTTGTGGAAGGACATCAAGCTGGCCTATGATGGTGACGAATTTCTTGCTGCCCCCCCGAATGATGTGACTCTTGTCCTTCGGAATGGTGTGCGGTTGAGAGAGCGACGTATTTATGTCCCGGAGGCTGTAAGACTTCGAGTTCTCAAGTTGGTCCATGACTCCGTGTTGGCAGGTCATAGGGGGGTACAGAAGACGCAGGAATTTCTGAGTCGTTTTTTCTGGTGGCCTAACTGTTTAAAGGATGTGAAAGACTATGTCCACTCATGTGTGGTTTGTGCCCAGTGCAAGGTCCCTCGTGTGGCTCCTACTGGACTCCTTCAACCGTTATCCATGCCATCTCGCCCTTGGGGATCCATCTCAATGGATTTTATTGTGGAGTTGCCCGTCTCGGGTGGTTACAATACCATTTTGGTGGTAGTGGATCGGTTGACAAAGGCTGCTCACTTTATTCCATGTACCGGTCTTCTCTCAGCTGCAGAGACAGTGGATTTGGTTATCCAGAATATATTTCGGATGCATGGGGTACCGGATGAGATCATCTCTGACCGGGGCGTGCAGTTCACTTCTAAGTTCTGGAAAGGGTTTTGTTCGGCACGCCATATTGATGTCTGTTTGTCTTCTGCGTACCATCCCCAGACAAATGGTCAAACAGAACGGACTAATCAAACCCTGGAGCAGTACCTGCGATGTTATGTCAGCCATCTGCAGGACGATTGGTTGAAGCTGCTTCCTTTGGCGGAGTTCTCGTATAACAACACTCAGAGCAGCTCCACTAAGGTAATGCCCTTTTTCGCTAACTTGGGTTATCATCTGAGTATTTTGCCTAGGTCACCGGTAGCAGTTTCGGTGAAGGACAGATTGACGGACCTACAGCAAAATCTGGAGGTTTTGAAGAACTCTTTGGCTTCGGCTCAGGAGCGTTACAAGAAGTCGGCAGACACTCACCGGAAACAGGCACCCATGTATATGGTAGGGGACTCGGTGTGGTTATCCACCAAGAATCTAGAACTGGGTGTTCCTTCACTGCCGGCAGTAAGGCTAAAACAAGATTCTTTAATTGTAAACAGAAATCCAATGAGAGCGTGAGAGACTTTGCTTTAAATCTACAGGAGGCGCTCAAAGCACTTACATTAGCAGAACCTGTTTTTACCACCGGAGCAGATAAGCTATTGAAAGATCAATTTATTGAGGGACTCTTAACCCCTTCTCACCAGGGGCATTTAAGCATGCTGGCCTTTAAGGATCCCGAACTGACATTGGCTCAACTAAAGGAAAGTACCATTCGTCTCCAGCAGGCAGAGGTGCCCCGGGATCTGGATTTGTCTCAAACTATTGCAGAGGCACCTCAGCAGCAGGGAGTGCCAGTGACCTCAGCCATGTCAGGGGCTATTGCTAAATCTCTGGAGCCTAACACCAATGAGGTTCTCCATCAAAAGCTTGCTGCCCTGACAGACACCATTGCTTCAATGGCTAAAATCATTCAGGAGTTGCGTGGATCCCAGACTACACCCAAGATCGAGTTGGCGACCAGCAAAGAGGACGTTCCATGGATGAGGCCCAGGAGATACTCAGCGTGGAGAGGATGACCCAGCGACCGCTACCAGCTGGATGGACAGCCCATTTGCCGTCATCGCAAGGAGCCAGGCCACTTTGCCCGGGAATGTGCTTTAAACAAGGATCCCCTGGGAAGGCGGGCCGCTTCGCAGGAATTAACTTTCAAGGTCCGACACCCTGGCACGACAAGTACGTAGGAGGGCGTCCTGTTATCCCTATCGTGCTGGACGGTATCCCCCTCAACGCCCTGCTGGACACCGGTTCCCAGATATCATCGATTCCGCATATCCTTTATAAGAGGTACTGGGCTGATACAGACATTGATAAAGGACCATCTAACGTTGCATTGAGTATATGGGCTAGTAATGGTGAGATAGTACCGCAAGTAGGTTTTAGGGAAATGACTGTCAAGATTGGTAGAGTAGAATTACAGAAGCAAGGTATTATTGTTGTTGATGTTGACCGGCGAGAACGTGAACCAACTGTATTGATAGGAATGAATGTAATAGAAAATTGTTTTTCCGAGGTCCTTACTGTCTTACAGCAACTCGCCAAGACTGCCAGATGTGACCAGCAAAGAATTCTACAGAGAGAGATAAAAGCTTTGGTGTTAAAGCAACAGGTAGAAGTTGCAGGTGGAGAAATTGGCAGTGTGATGGTAAGTGATCCAACCCCTATTGTAATTCCGCCTAAAACCAAAATGTTGGTATGGTGCAGAGCCGCAATAGGCATAAAAGGGCGAGATTATCAGGCTTTGGTAGAACCCGTGTACACTGATAGTAGGCCCACTATACTGACAGCCAGGGGAGTAGTCGAGGTACACCGGGGAAGGGTTGCCAATACGTCTTTTAAATTGTGGAGAAGAAGAGGTCACTTTACCAAGGTATGCTACTATGGCAAAACTATATACAGTTGACAACAATGCCATCACAGCCATTGAGCCCTTGGATCCGTCATGCCAGGTGGACGACAATGGTTCACATGGAGAATTGGAGGATTGGTTTCAACAGTTATACGTAGGAACAGATTTAACACCTACCCATCAAAAACAAGGGGTGCACAGGCTAGTGAGAGAATATGAACAAGTCTTCAGTAAACACCCGCTAGATTTTGGGCAGATCAAAGGGGTAGAACACACAATACCCACCGGTAACCACCCACCAATAAAAGAGAGATATAGACCCGTACCGCCCGCTCACTACCAATGTGCAAAAGATATGCTGAGGGATATGAAACAAGCCGGGGTAATAAGAGACAGCTGTAGCCCCTGGGCAGCCCCTCTAGTGATGGTTAAATAGAAAGATGGAACCATTAGAATGTGCGTAGACTACCGGAAGATTAATCACATTACCCATAAAGACGCGTACCCCCTACCTAGAATAGAGGAATCATTAGCAGCATTAAGATCTGCTAACTATTTTTCCACCTTAGACTTAACAAGTGGGTATTGGCAGGTACCTGTGGCGGAGAGAGACCAGGAAAAAACAGCATTCACCACACCGATGGGTCTCTGTGAATTTAATTGTATGCTGTTCGGACTCTGCAATGCACCCGGTACCTTCCAGCGACTGATGGAATGCTGTCTAGGACACAAGAATTTTGAAACCGTCCTCCTGTACCTAGATGATGTAATAGTCTACTCCAAGACTTATGAGCAACACCTACAAGACTTGGCAGACGTATTTGAAGCCTTGTCCGAATATGGCATGAAGATCAAGCCATCCAAATGTCACCTTCTTAAGCCAAAGGTACAGTACCTGGGACACGTTGTAAGTTCAGAAGGAGTAGCACCGGATCCCGAGAAAGTAACCGTGATAAGGGATTGGCGAAGACCCACCAGCGTGAAAGAGGTGAGGCAATTCCTGGGACTGGTAGGCTACTATCGCAGATTCATAAAAGGGTTCACAAAGTTAGCAGCACCCATACAAGACATCCTGGTAGGGCAGTCAAAGAAGCCCTCAGCCCGGAATCCTCCTTTCCAGTGGAGTGACGAGAGGGAAGAGTCCTTTGAGAAGCTAAAGAAGGCACTGACAGGAGAGGAGGTTCTAGCATACCCAGATTACTATCAACCCTTCATCCTCTACACAGATGCCAGTAATGTGAGACTAGGAGCAGTACTGTCACAAAAGCAGGGAGGCAAGGAGAAAGTCATCGCCTTTGCAAGCAGAAAGCTCCGGCCTACTGAAAGAAATCCGGAAAATTACAGCTCCTTCAAGTTAGAACTATTGGCAGTAGTCTGGGCTGTAACCGAGCATTTCAAACACTATCTGGCAGCTGCAGAATTCACCATCTATACTGATAACAACCCATTGACCCACCTGGATACAGCAAAATTAGGTGCGCTGGAACAACGATGGATAGCCCGGCTGTCTAATTACAACTTTGTGATCAAGTATAGAGCAGGCCGCAAGAATGGAAATGCAGGTGCCTTATCCCGGATGCTACACTTGGAAAATGTGGAAGAGGAACCGGAGGGGCTTGAAGAAATTGAACTACCAGCCTTCCATCGTCCCAAGATAGGACAGTATCAGTCAGGTGCCTATCAGAAACAACAACAAGCGAACCTCAACCCATTAGCACACCACAGATGGGCTGACACGCAAGACAGCAATCCGGCTGTGAAGTTGGTAAAGGAACTGCTGACAGAACAAGGTGCATTTCCCAACCAGAATGCCCCGGAAGAGACGCATCAACTCTGGAAAGAGAGAGGCAGAATGTTCTTGTATCAAGGGAAGCTCTGCAGAAGGTACACTAATCCAAAGACACATGAATTAGTCTGGCAAATAATAGTGCCTAAACAAGATGTAAAGATGATCCTGAAAGATTACCACAATGGTGCCGGTCATTTTGGATGGAAGAAACTAGAAATACCCTTGAGAGAAAGATTCTACTGGGTTGGTATGAGAAGATCAATTGAAGAATGGTGCAGAAACTGTGGCCCGTACAACCTCAGAAGGAAAGATCAATGAAACCAAAGAGCACCACTCCAGCCCATAGTCACCAAGCAACCACTTGAGCTTGTCGCCATAGACCATGTGAAGTTGACACCAAGCCGGTCTGGCTATGTCTATGCCTTGACCATCGTGGACCATTACTCACGCTTCTTAGTGGTGGTACTCGTGAAAGATCTCACAGCAAAAACAGCAGCTAAGGCGTTCCAAACATACTTTTGCAGACCCCATGGTTACCCTGAGCAAGTACTTGCAGACCAAGGTACAGCCTTTGAATCAGAGATCTTCAGAGAGTTCTGCAATATGTATGGTTGCAAGAAGATCCGGACAACTGCATATCATCCTCAAACAAATGGCTTATGCGAAAAGATGAACTATATTGTGTTTGACTTATTGAAGACCTTGCCGGAGTCAGAAAGAAATCAATGGCCAGAGAAATTGCCCGACTTGGTAGACCTATATAGCAATGTCCCAGTAAGCTCTACAAATTGCACCCCAGCTTACCTTATGCGTGCAAGACCTGGTAAGCTACCAATTGATCTAGAAATGGGAATTCTGAAACCGGATGCAGAAGTGCAAGATTCCAATTGGGATACCCTACGTCAACAGCAGTATCGCCAAGTACAAGAGTGTGTGGAAAGAAGTCTCTAGCAAGCTAGAGAAAGACAAGAACGAACTTATAATCAGCATGCTCTAGCAACCCCGTTAAAACCTGGTGACCAAGTACTAAAGAGAAATCGTCGCGCCAATAAACTGGATAATCAGTGGGAAACCATCTCGTACACAGTTTTACCAGCAAGAGTGAACAATCCTAAAATGTGCCTTATCAGCAAAAACGGAGGGCTAACATCAGTACTAGTGTCAAGAGACAATCTGAAACTATGTCCTGAAACCTTGAAACCCAGAAGTTATCCAATCAGAACCTGAATTAATCCAACCCGTACAGGTTCAACCAGTTAAGGAAGAGGAAGAAAAAATTCATATAGTCTTAGGAGACTTTCCTAAAACCTGGCCCACGTACCATGGTGCAGTGGTAGTATCAATGATGGCCTTTTACCAAGTATCATAACTAACACCAGAGCCCGTACAACCAGAAGCCCCAAGACAAACAGAATCAGAAGTTGACCCTGTACCACAAGAAGTCCCAAGACAGGAAGAACAGATTCCTAGTTATAGTGATCCCGGTCACGGTGGACTTGCCAACCCCACAAACGTGGAATCATCCTTAGCAGAACCATAAGCACCCGGTAGGTACACATCCACTCATACCATCACGCTAAGTACGCCTAGTACACTAGCCTTACGTAGGTCCCAGCGTAGTACTCAAGGTCAACTACCGGCAAAATATGCAGATTATCAAATGTGAGTAAGTTAAAATGTGAATTGTGTATCTGTTATGTAGTACATTTAACAGCATTTAGAAAAATGTAGTTCAGTTATTAGTTCTTAGTTTGCAACGTTTAAGCCCAGTACCTACAGAGACTTTCCTGTATGAACTACTTACATATTCTTGAACTTTTATTCATTATTAACTATGGACCATGCCACAGGACCGATTGTGGCAAAACTACTTGTAAATAGTTACCAGCCCGGAGGCGATAGACTAAAACTCCGGAAAGACTGCTTTTACTTTTTGATCTTTTTTTTCGACTTTCTTTTAGACTTTCTTTTAGACACTGTTGGAAAAATGGAACCGAGTTCCAGGATGCTAATTGCAGTGCCTTTTCTAGCGGATAGTTAGTTATTTCAATATCTTCAAGAATAGAACTGTATTAATGGACGCAGTTTGAAGTGACTTTTTACAGAACTCTATTTTTGCACTTTGAGTGGTTTTTGTAATTTTTTTTAATTTTTACAACTCTGTAAATAGTAATTGTTATATCATTTGTTTATTGTATCACAGTCCCGGAGTACTGTTTTTCACTAAGGGGGAATGTGGCACCCCTAGGGGTATTAGCCACAATAAAACCATCATTAGTTACTCAACACAAGCACTAGAGCAGACACCGCACTACCACCTCTGGCCAGAAGGGGGAGCTCAAGAGACTCCCCTAGATATCTTCTGATCTGAGGTAAAATTGACAGTTTTTTTCAGTTGGAGCCGGGACGCTCAGAGGAGCAGCCACAGAGAAATTGCTTTGAGGTCCTTAGGAGAGACTGACAATTTCCAGGCCCAAGCCATTGGTTTGAGGAGGAGGAGACAGAGAAGAGGAACATTTTAGGAACCGGGTAGCCATTAATATCTACCCCTGAAAAGGCGCAGATACGGACACCGGATCCGTGGCTGCATTAGTTTCACACAATACAGCAACCAGGAAAAGTGAAGGCGATTCAAGCTTCACCAGGGTCAGACACAGCAACATCCAGAGAGTTCAGCGGTACTCCCGGAGGGGGTAAGCAGAGGAAAAGGACTCAAGTTGCCTGTTGAATTAGGACCCGGGAGGGACAGTTTGGGCCGGCAGCCAGTTCACAAACAGCAGCAGGGCCACACCCAGACAGCGCAAAGAAGGAGGCCAAAGACCTGGCAGGGCATAGTAACTTAGTCCTCCTTATACAGACACCGGTGACGGGACTTGTTGTTATGCAGTTTTTTGTTGAAGTAAACCGGTTAAACGTCGCCTGCGCCTCAGTCTCTCATTTGGGCAGTAGCCACCTATCCAGGATTGGGACCATCGAAGCTGAAAAAACCTATTGCTGATCAAGTAAGTGTCTGCGCCCCTAAAGTCTCCTCACAATACCATTATCTATAACCACCATTGACTTTTACCTCACCTGCCTGGGACCGACAGCCCTACCCGGAAAGGGCTTTCCACCTCAGCTGCCCACATCATCATCCCCGGCCAGCTACTGGCAGCGGTGGCCATAAATAGCCACATTTATTCCGGGTGGCGTCACGAAAAACTCATAAACTTTTATTTATCCCCTGTAAATACCCCCCATTGCACTGTGCATCGCCTGAGACCACAGCCCGGGTCGAGCCACCCGTGACATCCCCTCAAGAAATAGATCCCCGATCCGGTGCTGGTTACCCCGGTCTCCTGGGCGTCACTATATATATATATATATATATATATATAAAAAAATATAAAAAATCAAATATATTCTTCCCCCTCATTGACTTTCATCACGAGTTCTTTTTGAAAATGGGTCTTCACTGAATGGTTTGCGCAAGAATACATGAAATACAGGATGAGTTTTCAGGATGTTAGGAAGCTTTAAATGGAAGGAACCTGAGTTAATTTGTGCAGAAATTTGAAAAGGTTTCTTGAAATTTTTTAAACAATTTTTAAGACAGTACGTGCCTTTTCCGATTTTTAATAGACAGCTTTGCGGTGTTTATTTGCTGCTTCTTTATAATCTTCTTGAGTTTTTTTGTAATATCTCAACTAGCTCATTCTGATGTTCCTAAAATGTAGTAAGCCCATGAGTAACAGCAAGAATATAAGTATTAAATGGAATATTAGGAATAAATACAAGCTGTATGCAATCCATAGTTTGCAAAAAATGGTCTTTGAGATGTAGAACTGTGTTTGGAGTTGTTAGAGGCAAATTCCGCTGTTGGTACGTAGTCCATCCAATCATCCTGAAAGTAGGATATAAAATAGCACAGCTATGGAAGCACCTGTGTGGTGCAAAACGGCCGTCGTCCAGCGCTCCTGCACTTCCCCCCTCCCCGTGTTTGCTGTAACTATGCCGCAGTTTGTGCAATAAATTTGCCATTTCATATCTACCATTCCTTCTTTTTTGAAGCTCTTTTTGGATTCTCACCTGTTGGCAGAGCACCACGGAGATCGGCTAGAAGTCCGTGTTCCACGTGAAAACCACAGATCAGGGATTTCACACCTGAGCTTGCAGTGCCTAGCTTTCTTTTCTTTTGACTACATCAATGGTCATGTCTGTCCCTTCAATACGGGCTCACTGCGCGCATTGTTTCACGCACATGTTGGCTGATCTCATAAGCCGATATGTGCAGCTAACAAGTGCGGGTGGATCAGAGATCCACCATGTGTCTGTTAACTAGTTAGATTGAACTGTGTAACTTAGAAAGCGCTATCTACCACAAGCTGACGAGGATCACGCTATTCCCGTCGCCATCTGTGGCCCCATGATGAGTCATTGGGCACTAATAGGTTGTTAAAACAGTGGGGGGGTCAGCTGATGCCTCTTGTCATTATCATGCCATGCTTCATGTGAATGCTGGCAAAGCACTAGCATTCGCAGGACATCAGCATTTCTGCTGTTCATAGGAATGCTGAAGCATGGCTTTGAACAGCAGAAGCAATCAGAAAGTGCAGGCTTCAAGTAGTAAAATCAATAAAAAATGTAAAACAAAAGTTTTTAAAAATACATAAAAAACCAAAAACCCAAAAGTTCAAATCACCCCCATTTTCCCCATTGAAAATAAAACAATAAGAAAAAAATACACATATTTGGTATCACCAAGTTCTGAAATGCCCGATATATCAAAATATAAAATCAATTAATCTGATCGGTAAAAGACATAGCGAGAAAAAAATCAAAACGCCATAATCATGTTTTTTTGGTTGCCACAACATTGCATAAAAATACAATAACAGTCAACCAAAAGATTACATCTACTCAAAAATGGGATAATTCAAAATGTAAACTTAAGACACAAAAAATAAGCAATTACAGAGACCCAGATCCTGAAAAATGAGAACGTTATGAGTCTCAGAAAATGGCCACAAAAGAGCAATTCGTTTTTGTGTTTTTTATCACCACTTAAATAAAAGTAAAACTACACATATATGGTATCTATGAACTTGTACAGACCTGGAGAATTATTCTATCAGGTCAGTTTAACCATATAATGAACATAGTAAATAAAAAAAAACTGTTGTGGAATTGCACTTTTTTTGCAAGTTCACCGCATTTGGAATTTTTTTTCCCCCATTTTACAGTACAATATGGATTGGCGTGCACATACTTTGAAAGGTGAGGTATAAGTGGACGGGTTACATTCAACCAGGATTCACACTATTCACTGAGCAGTGCAGACCAAAGTATTGTAGTGCACCACCTGCACAGGACCTCACTGTCGGCTAGTATAGATGACGTAGAACGCGTCATCCACACTAGCTTCAGAAAAAGGAGAAAGATGGCTGAAAGAGGAGGCGCGGGACCCAGAGAATGGAGACACCCATTCGACCCGTCTGCTCTGCACCGACCGTTAGGTGAGTTTTATGAACATCCGGTGACAGGTTCCCTTTAATTAAGTATTCTGCATGGTATGTCTATGTTTTAATAAAAATTCCAACTTAGAAAATTGCAATTTTTTTACATTTTTGTCAATGTTTAGATATTTTCATATCTCAAATAAACACAAATCATATCAACCTAAATTTACTGAAAGTGTCACAAAAATAATCTCAGAATTGCTGAGATGTTTAAATACCTCATCATATAAGTGGTCAGCCTTGTATCCTATGCTGGGGTCCTGGGATCAAATCCCACCAAGCACATCATCTGCAAGGTGTTTGTATGTTCTCCCTGTGTTTGCATGGGTTTCCTCCCACACTCCAAAGACATACAAATAGTGAAATTAGATTGTGAGCACCAATGGGGACAGTGAGGATATTGTTGTATAGAATTTGATGGTGCTACATAAGTACATTAAAGTTGACATATCTTGCTTTGTTATTCTCTTTTTTCATTGCTTATAGTATAAATGTTCTGTTTTGATCTTTTCCTGGATATCATTCCTAATCATGTGATTCCATTGCTCAATTTTATATTTTGATGACGTATAGTATTACAGTAACCATAGAGCCAAGTTTTACATGCAAGAAATCACACAACTACGATACTGAACTGGGCACCAAGAATCTTTTTCCTAAACAAACACAGATGTGGACTCAGATGATGTTGTGCAAAGAATATTATTGTATGGCAGGCATATCCACTTGGGAGCTGTGAACTTCATAAACAACTTCACAATCAAGTACTACATTTATGCGTTCAATTTCCATCCAGAGACTTCAATGCAGCTCCGGTAGATTGCTGAAAGAAATATTCCAGTAGCCCACAAATATTTAAGTGGCCATGTGATGTCAGCCGCTTTTAACGGAACTGTTACCAATCTTTCTTCATTTTCCAAGTCTTGTTTGTTTTATGGACATTGAAGAAGTACAAACCAAAACAGAGATGAGCTAATATTGCAAATGTTTATATTCTTAAACCTATGAACTACTTATTAAACACAGATGTTTTTCATCTAAAAGCCCATTTTTTAAGTGGAAATATGGTTCTATTTTATAAAATAGAGTAGAGGTGAAAATAAAAATGCCAATAGCAGCCAATCAGAATGCTGATTTAGTTTTGTAAGTAGTCGGAAATATGATTAGCTTGACCTAACATACTTTTTGTTTTATAAGACGCACTGGATTATAAGACGCCGCCCAAATTTAGAGGAGGAAAATAGGAAAAAAAATGTAATATTAAAATGAGGGTCCATCTTATAATCCTTGTGCGTCGTATAATAGCTCACCAGGAGGGAGCGGGGTGGTGGAGTGGCTCAGGAGGATCACAGTAGTCCTGGAGCAGGGAGTGTTGCATCTTAGGAGGGTCAGTGATAACCTCGGACCTGCACTATCCTGGTGGCGGGCAGCATTGATTTGCCGGCGCACTACGGGCTCCATTGATCTGTCGGCAGTTGACGCAATGGACTTAAAAAACATGGCCGCGGAGGCGGTACATGTGCAGATTGACCTTCACGGTCATTTTCTTGAAATCCATAGGATCACACACTGGCAGATCAATGGAGCCTGCAGCCCACAGCACACTGGCAGATCAATAGCACCTGCCGCCACAATACCACCGGGCCACAGTTATCGCAGACCCTCTGTCCTGTGACACTCTTGAGCAGCTCCGATGCAATGACACTCCCCCCTCCTCTGAAGCCTCAGAATCACCGACCCTGCGCCACCACCATCGCCACAGTATGGCATATCCAGATTATGAGAAATTATTGAATGTTCTCAGTGAGAGGAACAAAATTATAATCTTGTGATACCTTTTAATGGCTAACAAAAATAAAGTGATATTACAAAGCAAGCTTTCGAGACATCTCAGGTCTCGAAAGCTTGCTTTGTAACATCTCTTTATTTTATTTTAGTTAGCCATTAAAAGGTATCACAAGATTATAATTTTGTTCCTCTCACTGAGAACATTCAATAATTTTTCTACTGGCTAACATGGTACCAAAACCTTTTCACTTGTAACAGATTATGAGACACCCCCCCCATTTTTAGCCCCCAAAAAAGTGCATTTTATAATCCCGAAAGTACAGTAATTCATTAAAATGCACATGCCACTTAAAGTATTCTTCACAGTAGATACATGCTGCTCTAACCTAACCTTTACGTAAAGTCACACAGCATTGAGGCCATCAGTCAAGCAGGAGGAGGCAGCACTGTGCACAGAATAGAGCTTGAGTGACAGAGCCTTCAGATCTACACCCTCATTTACATATCAATTCAATCACTGATTTCTCAGTAAGAGAGGAACATAATTACCATGGAAAGGTATTGCTGGACTTGTTTCAAGGGGGAAATTTTGCTGACAGAGTTCCTTTAAGAGCACAATCAGACAGCCATATAACTCAGACAACAAATGCATCACAATGCTTAGACTATCTTGTGGCTCTCCAGACCTAACCAAGCCACCTGCACAAAAGTATATGCTGTCACACTCAGGTCAGGAGACCCGCTGGCCTGTCTGTGCAATTGCAATGTGATAGTTGTCTAAATAATTTGGCTGTGTGAATGCAACCTCACAATATGCAAAATGTATCTAAGGGATGCCTTTACATTTACACATGATTGTTAACTTATACGGCACCACTGGGAAGGAATAAGGTATGTCTAAAATTTTACCTGAATGCAGCTGTTTGACTTCTTCAATTAATTGTTTTTACTAATCAGTTAGTAGTAATTGGATAAAAAAATATTAATTACAGAGGTATACAAAATTTGGGTTCAT
Organism: Anomaloglossus baeobatrachus; assembly: GCF_048569485.1. Taxonomy (NCBI): domain Eukaryota; kingdom Metazoa; phylum Chordata; class Amphibia; order Anura; family Aromobatidae; genus Anomaloglossus; species Anomaloglossus baeobatrachus. The sequence continues at coordinate 172,872,524 of NC_134354.1, read as the reverse complement.
GAACATTTTTTTCAAATCCAATTACTGGTTTTTATGTTTTCTTATGCACTGATTTAAAAAAAATAAAAAAAAAAAACATTTCTATTTTTAACCATCATATAGGAATTTTTCACAAAATGTTTGTAAAATTACATAGAGGTGAGATGAACAAGTAAAATCTTTATTGTAGCCAAAAATGTACACAAAATTATATATAAAAATTATTGAACATTCTGCAAGTTTATTGAAAATTAATTCTTGTGCTTTTTCCTTTTCTTTTCAAAGCATGTATTGATACTTTTTCTCTGAGTCCCCATCATGTTCACGCTCAATCATCGTTCCATCTCCTTGCTATCCTAATGAAATCTCTCTCCTGGATTTTCTCTAAAATCACCAATGTTTTCAGGGAAATAGTCCAAATGGGAATGTAAAAAATGTCATTACAAAATCATAATACAACCCAAAGCTTTGAAACATTTCAGTATGTTCTCCATGATAGATTTAATTTTCAATCTTTGTTGTTACCTAAAAAATTTCTTTTTAACTTCTTTAAAAGAATCCCAAGCCCTTTGCATAGCAGCTTTCATTTTTATTTCGAACATGACATCCATCATAAGTTTCCAAATATCCAGACTCATAAAAATACCTTTCTGCAGTTTTGCTTTTTGACAGTACCTGAAACTTGGTACACAGGTACTTAAAAGTCTCTACTTCTTTCAGTAGAGCTTTCACAAACTGTTCATCAGTCCAAGCTTAATGTGGAGTGGTGGCAGTAGGACTTTAGTTTTTGCATCAGCCCAAGAACATCACTACTATACTCTAGAGCATGGTCTTGAGAAAAGCATGGAAGGAATTCCTTTTCTCATGTAAAACAGGTGCCGAGAGCTAGCAGGTTAGTTTCCTTTAGAAAAAGTTCTGCAGTATGTTTAGGATGGTCCAAGTGCCAGCCTAAATCATTTCATTCAAGGTGTTAAAAACTGTTGCTCGTTGAGACTAGTGTCAATGTCTTTGTTAGAATCCTGTTCTTCATGTTCTGAATCAGGTGTATCTTCAAGTTTCTTCAGAGGTGAAGGGACAGGTATTCCTGGACTGTGAAGTACAGGGCGAATCACTGACTGGAGGTCCAGGTATATATTTTCCTTTATATTTTTAAGGTTCAATCCCTCCACATTCCATGTACAAAGGTATGACTATAATACGCAGTTCCCTCTAGATCGTAGGAAAATCAAAATTAAAGATCTTTTTCTTCCCTTTTTGACCACTGTTGTAGTTCTTCTACACAAATACAACACAGTGTATGTGGAGCCCACAACCTTTTTTAATAACCTTGCGTTACACCATAATACGCATAATACACTTTTCTAACAAAGTCTGTAATGTTTGAAGTTATTTATTTTATAAGTGATACTAATTCCATAACACTTTAAAGACATCAACACTATCCTCACAGGGGCTCAAAATTTTAATTTCCTATCAGTATGTCTTTGGGTCTTTGGAGTGTGGAAGAAAACCGAAATATCCTATGGAAACCCACGCAAACTAAATATTAATATAAACCCATGCAACAAAATATAAAAGCTCCTTGCAGATGTTGTCCTTGGTGGTATTTGGACCCAGAATCCTAGCACTGTAAAGGGACAGTATTAACCACTTAACAGCCGTGCTGTTCTTTTGCTACTTCTCCACTAAAATAAGAGAAATGTAGCAAAAGTTGTGAGGTGAATTATGACACCTCCTTATAGCCCTTTTGATCTTGTTGTTAGAAGCAGAAGCTTAAGCCAACATAACCACTAAATACTGAAAGGAATCATGGAAGACACACCCTAACACTCTTATGAACGCTGTCTAAGGCCTCTTTCACACGTTCATGAAAAACCACTCACGTTTTTCACGGACGTGTCAGAGGTGCGTTTTGCCCTCCATGAGCCGTGTTTATGGGCTACGTGTGCTCTCCGTGTGTTATCCGTGATAGCACACGGAGAACGGGAACTTTCTACTCACCTGTCCCTGGCGTCGCTGTCCGTGGTTCTGATCTTCGGTCTCCAGCCCTGCCGACTCCCCGCTGCTGCTGCTTCCGGCCGCAGTGAAGTGAATATTCAATTGGCATAATGACCGGCGGTCGGCAGGAAGTGACAGCAGTAGCACAGACTGCAGGGCTGGAGAAGGTGAGTAAAGTTTTTTTTTTCTCACAGACACATGTCTTCTCTCCGGTGTGTGTCACACGGAACACATCCGTGTGGTCCATTTGCATTACGTGTGACACCCGTGATACCGGAGAGAAAACGGACATATCGGCGTGAGAAACACACGGACACACGTAAGTACGGAACGGACACACGTTCCGTGCGCAAATACTTACGTGTGTCCAAAACCATAGGAATACCTAGGTCTACGTGTGTACGTGTCTCCGGTACGTGAGAAAACTGCCAAACACGTACCGGAGGCACGTACGTGTGAAAGAGGCCTAAAAGAAATTCTTCCTTTGCGCTACATAGCAACCAATCACAGTGCAGCTTTCAGTTCTTATACTGAGGAGGTAAAATGAAAGTTGCGCTCTGATTGGATGCTATGGGCATCACCACACTCTTTGGAAGATGGGTTAAGAAAACCTCTGCGCACAGCAGCTAAGCACATCATAGCATCCATTAATTTCTAATCAGTCTAATGACACCAAGAGCATCCACCAAATGTCACGCAAAGAGGTCAAAGTATGGTGCAAGAAAAAGCCTACGGAGTCAGTGTTTGTGAAAAAACTGTACATTATGTTAGTTTTTTGATATTTTTTCTGAGTTAAGGAATCAACAGGATATAAAAATCACTTTTTACTTTTCAAACAATTTTACACTTGCAGATCTGTGTTATTGTAGAACTGTAGAACAGCTATAACATGCTAGCAGCTCTTCTATGACATATTTTTGTAAGCAAAAAATGTTTATGATACTGGAAATAATAATCTTGCAGTTTGTTACTTAGGAAACTAATCTATTCCATTTCAAATTCCACATTCAGACATGTAGACAAAAAGGGAGTGTAACCTTCAAAGCTATTTCCTTTATCGTGGATGTGTTTTAGCCTCTTAAGCCAAGAATCCAATCCAGATATATAATGGTTCATGAAAGGGGTTGTCCACTTTTAAAGTGGGCTTAAATGTATTATACACAAGTTTATTTGTGTACTTCTATTTTTCTAAAGGTCCACCAACGTCCTTGTTTCATCATCAGTTTCAAAGCTCTGCACAGGTGTATTTTCTGTGGAGAGCATATCATGAAAGTCTTGTGTAAATGGACAGCAATGACTCCTCACTTCAACAGCTAGCCCCCTCTCTCTGTGTATGCATTGGTAAGGCAGGGAAGACATCTAACTTTGCTATTGAAATGAGCAGTTAGCCATAACCATAGCATACTGCTCTGATGATGTGTCCAGACAGAAAACTCTTTTGTTTATGTAAACTGGTGATCCGATGCAGCAGCACAGAAAATGAAGATTCGGTGATCAAGGTTACTATTTATAAACTACTTACAATCTCAGTGTTCATAATGCAATATTAAGCAAATGATAATTCACAAATCACAGAACATAAAATTGTTATACAATAGAATCTAAATCACAGACTTTAGGTTTACGATTGACAAAAGAATATTTAGAAAGGATACACTGTCCATTGTTCATCAAAGTCCGTACCACTACTGTAAGGGCCTCTACCCAGCCCCTTGAACTATTGTTTATGACAACCGCGAAAAGCTATAATGGGAGTCAGCTCTAATGGGAGTGACCCTTAAACGCTCACATGAAGCTGAACCCTGCACTCCCTATCGTCCCTAGATGGGTCCTTCCCGGCCACAAGTGTTCATGTGCCTAAGCCCTAGTTACCCCTGTCCTACCTTAAACCACTCACCCCATTGACTGTTCCAATCCTCTTCCCAACACATGACGTACTTGGTACGTCAGGGATTGTGTCAGGGTAATCCCCGCGGGCTGCGGCAAAGATCCCCACACATGTCAGCTGATTTGAACAGCTGACATGTGTGCCTTCCAGGCACAAGTGGATCTGCGATCCACCCGCGCCTGTTAACCCTTATGTGCATACCCAGCGCAGAAAGTGCGTACTCACTGGCTGCCATCAGAAAACACGTGATGTGGAGCCGATGGTTGCCATGGTAGCACAGGGTCATGTTATGACTCTTGTAGCTATCATGAGTCACTTCCTCTCACTGCCAGCAGAGCGCCGTGTGTGAGAGGACAGCAGCATTTCTGCAGATCTCAGCTGTGCAGCTGTGCTCTACAGAACTGCACCAGAAATCAGACCGCTGATCCTTATATTCCCCTAGGGAAACTATTAAGATAAAAAAAGTTTTAAAAAATTAAGAAAAAATAAAAAAACCTAAAAGTTTAAATCACCCCCCCCATTCGCCCCATTGAAAATTAAAGGGTGAAAAAATAAAAAAATATACACATAGTAGGAATCGCCGTTTTCAGAAATTCCCAATCTGTCAAAATATAAAATCAATTAACCTGATCGATAAACTGCATAGCCACAAAAAAAATTCCAAATGCCAAAATTAAATTTTTTGGTCGCTACAAATTTTTCGCAAAATGCAATAACAGGCAATCAAAACACAGCACCTGGGCAAAAATGGTACTATTAAAAATGTCAGCCCGAGACATAACAATTAAGCTGTCACTAAGCCCAGATCCCGAAAAATGAGAACACTACAGGTTTCGAAAAATGGCACAATAAGTACGCCATTTTTTTTAGACAAACTTGTGAAATTTTTAACCCCTTAGATAAAAGTAAACCTATACATGTTTTGTGTCTATGAACTTATACCGACCTGAGGCATCACACGGACATATACGATACGATACACTTTATTGATCCCATGGGAAATTATGGTATCACAGCAGCACAACTTAAATCATAACATGAATTACTTAATTGACAAGACAGTAGAGTTGACAGAAGAACATTATACATTAGATTAGGTCATACACAGTAGGTAAACTGAAAAGTAAAGAAGAAATAAAGAAGGAAACATTCACCTTGATGATTTAACACTAATGTTATTGTTGTACATTCCCATAGAAGTTGGCACAAATGATTTCCTATATTTTTCCTTCTTACACCTCAGAAGGATTGTTACCATATAGTGAACACGGTGAAAAAAATATCACCAAAACAATTGTACGATCACACTTATTTTGCAAATTTTACGCACTTGGAATTTTTTTGCTGTTTTCCAATACACTATATGTTAAAACTCAAAGTTTCATTTAAAAGTACAACTCGTCCCACAAAACAATAAGCCCTCATATGGCAACATTGACTGAAAAATAAAAAAGTTACGGATCTCGGAAGAGGGGGAGCAAAAGAAAAACAAAAAACGGAAAAACAGAAAATCGCCCGGGGGTAAGGAGTTAAGTAGCCCTCCTGCCTTTATGCACTGACTTCATTTTACCTCATTATGTGTACGGTTCTCCAGTCCTCTATTCGGGCTTCTTTGTCAGGACTAAGAATCTCTTCCTGGTCAGCAAAGCAAAGCCCTGATTCCATAGGGAAGCAAAACTGTCACTCAGTGGATCCAAGACACATTGAGTGGTGAAATCGCATCACAGAATAGATCAGCCAACAGTCAAATGTGAATTGAAGCCACCCTTTGAAGAATCAAACAACTTAGATTTCCAACAGCTGATCCTTTTATTCTCCAGGTGATAAGCCAGAAGAGTTTCTAAGGATTCTGCGTAGTCTGGCTGTGGCTTTCTCATAGAAATCATAGTAGTGCTTGGCCAAACAATCTTATCCGTCAACTGTCGATTGTCTATTGGGGGAACTAATGGGGTATTACCAAGCTTGAAAAATATCCCCTATTCCCTATCTATTGGAGGATAGAGACTATATTGCCGATTGTTGAGTGTCTGACCACTGGGGCTCCCATCAGTCCTGAGAATGAAGATTCTAAAGAGACCCATGTAGATAGAGCTGAGCACCTGCACTCCATCCATTTCCAATGGTAGTGCTGGAGATGACAGAATGATGGGCTCATCTCTTTTTAGCACTTCCATTAAGAATAAATGGAGGAGATGTGCGCATCCTTAACCTTTGCTCCCTTCAGACAGTGCCCTACAAAACCCTCTTCACAGGAATATTGGGGTTCCCAGTGCTTGGCCCCCCAAGCAGTTGAAAATGTATCCCATATTCTGTGAATAGGTAAACTTAGAGCATCATTTTAATGCTTTCTGAGTTACAATAAACACTATCACTCCAGCTACATAGTAAAGGCCATATAAACGTTAGATTGTAGCCGGCTAAGAGATGCTTCCACAAAACAGCCATCTCAGCTGCCTCTTTCATACACAAAAACACTCAGCCAAGCCCTCCTATAAAGCCATCTGCTGACATTTTGAATATCGCTGATATTAGGGAGAGCAATAACTCCCCAAAGAAGGAGGGCTTCCTTAAGCAGTTTCAACTTAAAATCTTGCCATTTTTTCCTGTCTCAAAAAACTCTGTGTGTACAAAGCCTTATATGCAATGTCTCTGCAAACAGAATCCCACTTGAAATGTGGGTTGACACTAAGCTGCTATTCAAATGAAATGGCTTAACCAAAAAAATGAGTTGGTAAGTTGTTATATGTGTATTTTTATAAGCACCATCACACTGTGGCCATTCCACAGACAAAACCCAAGAGATAAACAGAAAATGAGCATAAACCCTATTGTAAATAAATAGAAGTATATTTAAGTAACACTTGGTTAACATTGTTTGATTAAAAAGCTTAAAAGCCATCCCACCGTGACAAGGTGCACCCATTTCTGATGGTCCTACTCTAATATTAAAACCTTACCTTGCATCAATGACATCATAATGAATATGGGCAGAGAAGGATGGGTCTTAACTGCAGATTACTGTAAATAGGAGGCTATTTAAGGCTCATTATTTATTTAAAAAGCTATCTGAGGGCTCATGCTATATTTAGGAGGCTATATGTGGGCTAACACTGTACTTAGGAGAATGGGTGCTCATACTGTATGTAGATAGGCAGTGTTGGGGCTCACACTGTACAAGGAGATATATAGGACTTACACTGTATATTGAAGGCTATGTGCGGGCTCACATTGTATATAGAGGAGCTATGTGGTGGCTCGTACTGTATAGAATGGGTTATGTGAGAGTTCATAATGTATATAGAGACCCTATGTGGGAGGCTCAAACTTTATATAGCAGATATGTTGGGGGCTCATACTGTATATAGAGGGATGTGTGGGAGCTACAAATGTATACAGGAGGCTGTGTGAGGGCTCAAATTGTATGTAGGGTAATGTCAGCCTACTAAATTCTGCTGACTATTAAGTGATACAACTAATACTAACCCCTTAATCCCTGGGCAATTTTCCGTTTTTGTTTTTTGCTCCCCTTCCTTCGAGAGCCGTAACTTTTTTTACTTTCCCATCAATCTTGCCATGTAAGGGCTTGTTTTTTTTGGAACAAGTTGTATTTTTAAATGAATCCATAAGTTTTACCATAGAGTGTACTGGAAAACGACAATAAAATTCAAAGTGCGGAAGAATTTCAAAAAGAAGTGTGATTGCATTATTGTCTTTGGGATTTTTTTTATTCACCGTGTTCACTATATGGTAAAACTGATATGTCAGTGTGATGCCTGAGGTTGTTACAAGTTTGTGGACACCAAACATGTATAGGTTTACTTTTCTATAAGGGGTTAAAAAAAAATTCTGAAGTTTGTCCAAAAGAAGTGGCACACTTTTTTGCGACATATTCGACGACTCATAGTGTTCTCATTTTTTGGGATCTATGGATCAATGATGGCTTATTTTTTTCATCTCAAGCTGATGTTTTTAATGGTATCATTTTTGCACAGATGCTACATTTTGACCACCTGTTATTGCATGTTGCGCAAAATTTGTGATATCTAAAAAAATGTCATTTTGGGATTTGGAATTTTTTTGCCAATACACCGTTTACCAATCAGATAAACTGATTTTATATTTTTATAGATCGGGCATTTCTGAATGCAGTGATACCAACTGCGTGTATATTTTTTTTATTTTTTTAACCCTTCAATTTTCAATGGTGAAAATGGATGTTGATTTGAACTTTTAGGTTTTTTTATTTATTTTTTTTAATTTTTTAAAACTTTTTTTATTTTTTTTTTTATTTTACTAGTTCTCTTAGGGGACTATAAGTATCAGCAGTCTGATCGCTCATTCATTTCTCCTGATCTGAGCTGCACAGCTCAGATCAACAGAAATGCTCATCTTCTGTTACAGCCAGCGCTTTTCCGGCTGTAACAGGAAGTGAGTCATGATAACTAAAGGAGTCATCACATGACCTTGTGCTACTATCGGCTCCCTGTAATCACATTACAAGGCCTCCGATGCCAGCAGTTAGGTGTGCATTCCCGCTGTGGGCATTTAAATTGCTCTGTCACATTTCTAGAGTGTGATTTAAGGGATTAACAGGCATGGGTGGATCACTGATCCACCTGCATCTGCAAGGGACACATCTCTGTTTGACAAATCAGAAGAAATGTGTGGGGATCACAACTGACTCACTGCTGCAGCCGGAGGTGATCACCCCTTCATGATATACAACTAGAGTTGAGCGATGTTCGAGTCGAACGGTTCGCCAATTTCATGTTCGAGTGGTTTTGGGGGGTGTTCGAGTCGTTCGACGAACTCGAACGATTTGCTTAAAGTTCAGCAGTTTGAGTTACGTTCAAGAATGGTTCGATCACCAAAAAGCATAGCTAGTTACTAGCTGGCTTTTCACTGTAATAGTGTGAGTCACTGTGAATTATGATATTATCAAAATTCAGCGTATAGTGTGCGGGGGGATGGGGTTTAGATCAGTGCTGCTCCTGAGTGCTGAAAGAATGGTGATCGCCATTATTTTTTTTTCCTAACCGCGCGTACAGTGGGGCGGGCAAGGCTGTCAGCAAATCACAGTCACACACACAGCAAAGTGGATTTTTGCCAGACAAGCAAGGGCATGTGTCATAGGCAGTGCATGTCACATGTCCTTGCTTTATAAGACCCGGCCATTTTCCCCATCGCTGCCATTAACTGTCTGCTGCAGGTGGGTGACAGTCACCGCTCCCGCTGCTGCTGCTGTGTGCGCTATAGACATACAGTGCAATCAACCCAGTGCTTTAGGGATTAGGGATTACTTGTAATTTCAGCCCTTTTCAGGGCTGCATTACAGCCGTTCATAGCCATTGTTGCTAGGCAGGTCTGTGCCAACGCTGTACAGGGGTTTATATCACAGCGTCTGGCTACATCAGCTCAGGCTATTCCTTGGGGCATTGTTTCATTGGCAGGGATAGAAAGTGAGGCTTCCTTTGCTGACCAGCTACATACAGCACCTGTGCATTCTACACACCTGTCCATTTTTGCAATGCAATTTTAATAGCAAACAGTACTGACACTTTTAGTGGCATACTAAAATTGTCTGGAATACTAACTTAGTGTTCCTTTGCTGACCAGCAAGCTACAGCACCTGTGCATTCTACACACCTGTCCATTTTTGCTACGCAATTTTAATTGCAAACAGTGCTGACACTGTTAGAGGCATACTAAAATTGTCTGGGATACTAAAAGCCGCTTTACACGCTGCGATATCGGTACCGATATCACTAGCGTGGGTACCCGCCCCCATCTGTTGTGCGACACGGGCAAATCGCTGCCCGTGCCGCACAACATTGCCCAGACCTGTCACACATACTTACCTGCCCAGCGACGTCGCTGTGACCAGCGAACCGCCTCCTTTCTAAGGGGGCGGTTCGTTCAGCGTTTCAGCGACGTCACAGCAGCGTCACTGAACCACCGCCCAATAGAAGCAGAGGGGCGGAGATGAGCGGGACGTAACATCCCGCCCACCTCCTTCCTTCGCATTGCGGGTGTGAGGCAGGTAAGGAGAGGTTCCTCGTTCCTGCGGCGTCACATGGAGCGATATGTGCTGCCGCAGGAACGAGGAACAACTTCTTTACTGCTGCAGTAACAATATTTGAGAATGGACCCCCATGTCACCGATGAGCGATTTTGCATGTTTTTGCGACGATGCAAAATCGCTCATAGGTGTCACACGCAACGGCATCGCTAATGCGGCCGGATGTGCGTCACAAATTACGTGACCCCAACGACTTCGCATTAGCGATATCGTAGCGTGTAAAGCCCTCTTAGTGTTCCTTTGCTGACCAGCAAGCTACATCACCTGTGCATTCTGCACACCTGTCCATTTTTGCTACGCAATTTTAATTGCAAACAGTGCTGACACTTTTAGGGCCATAGTTTCATTGTCAGGAATAGTCAGTGTTGGTTCTTCAGCTGTCAATCAAGCTAGACCGCCTCTGCATTGTACACCACCTATCCATTTTTGCTGCACAATTTTAATTTCCAAAAGTGCTGCCATTTTTAGGGGCATACTTTCATTGTCTGGGATACTACGTTAGGGTTCCTCTGCTGACAATTTAGCTATACCACCTCTGCATTGTACACCACATCTTCATTTTTGCTACGCTATTTTAAATTGTAAAAAAAGCAACAATAAGAGGATAATGTCCTCCAAAAATCAAGTATTACTCACAGCAAGTTGGGCTGCAGTGTGTACATCGCCCTGGCCAAAAACTGATGCTCTAGCAGGATACAGCTAAACCCCCACTAAGTGGAGACATCACAGGTGCAGGAGAAGCACATCACACACACACCTTCATGGAATGGAGGGGAGGTGACTGCTAGATGATAAAACTGCACACAAGTGGCTTGCATAGAGCGCTGTTCACATGCAGATGACACAGTCACAAACCCGCAGCCTATTAGGTAACGCCCTTCTATTAGATCAGGCGGGCTGCCAAGCCGTACTCCACTGTATATCATGCACGGACAGACACTCTACAATGCAAGGCCCAACAGAAAGGGGCCTGGCTGTATCCTGTGCAAACAAAAAAATATGAGGTTTTTGTTGGTATTTATGGCCATAAAACGTAAGCCTACACCCTCGTCAAGGGACCTCATGTCTGTAGGTCCCTACACTAAATATAAAAAAAGCAACAATAAGAGGATAATGTCCTCCAAAAATCAAGTATTACTCACAGCAAGTTGGGCTGCAGTGTGTACATCGCCCTGGCCAAAAACTGATGCTCTAGCAGGATACAGCTAAACCCCCACTAAGTGGAGACATCACAGGTGCAGGAGAAGCACATCACACACACACCTTCATGGAATGGAGGGGAGGTGACTGCTAGATGATAAAACTGCACACAAGTGGCTTGCATAGAGCGCTGTTCACATGCAGATGACACAGTCACAAACCCGCAGCCTATTAGGTAACGCCCTTCTATTAGATCAGGCGGGCTGCCAAGCCGTACTCCACTGTATATCATGCACGGACAGACACTCTACAATGCAAGGCCCAACAGAAAGGGGCCTGGCTGTATCCTGTACAAACAAAAAAATATGAGGTTTTTGTTGGTATTTATGGCCATAAAACGTAAGCCTACACCCTCGTCAAGGGACCTCATGTCTGTAGGTCCCTACACTAAATATAAAAAAAGCAACAATAAGAGGATAATGTCCTCCAAAAATCAAGTATTACTCACAGCAAGTTGGGCTGCAGTGTGTACATCGCCCTGGCCAAAAACTGATGCTCTAGCAGGATACAGCTAAACCCCCACTAAGTGGAGACATCACAGGTGCAGGAGAAGCACATCACACACACACCTTCATGGAATGGAGGGGAGGTGACTGCTAGATGATAAAACTGCACACAAGTGGCTTGCATAGAGCGCTGTTCACATGCAGATGACACAGTCACAAACCCGCAGCCTATTAGGTAACGCCCTTCTATTAGATCAGGCGGGCTGCCAAGCCGTACTCCACTGTATATCATGCACGGACAGACACTCTACAATGCAAGGCCCAACAGAAAGGGGCCTGGCTGTATCCTGTACAAACAAAAAAATATGAGGTTTTTGTTGGTATTTATGGCCATAAAACGTAAGCCTACACCCTCGTCAAGGGACCTCATGTCTGTAGGTCCCTACACTAAATATAAAAAAAGCAACAATAAGAGGATAATGTCCTCCAAAAATCAAGTATTACTCACAGCAAGTTGGGCTGCAGTGTGTACATCGCCCTGGCCAAAAACTGATGCTCTAGCAGGATACAGCTAAACCCCCACTAAGTGGAGACATCACAGGTGCAGGAGAAGCACATCACACACACACCTTCATGGAATGGAGGGGAGGTGACTGCTAGATGATAAAACTGCACACAAGTGGCTTGCATAGAGCGCTGTTCACATGCAGATGACACAGTCACAAACCCGCAGCCTATTAGGTAACGCCCTTCTATTAGATCAGGCGGGCTGCCAAGCCGTACTCCACTGTATATCATGCACGGACAGACACTCTACAATGCAAGGCCCAACAGAAAGGGGCCTGGCTGTATCCTGTACAAACAAAAAAATATGAGGTTTTTGTTGGTATTTATGGCCATAAAACGTAAGCCTACACCCTCGTCAAGGGACCTCATGTCTGTAGGTCCCTACACTAAATATAAAAAAAGCAACAATAAGAGGATAATGTCCTCCAAAAATCAAGTATTACTCACAGCAAGTTGGGCTGCAGTGTGTACATCGCCCTGGCCAAAAACTGATGCTCTAGCAGGATACAGCTAAACCCCCACTAAGTGGAGACATCACAGGTGCAGGAGAAGCACATCACACACACACCTTCATGGAATGGAGGGGAGGTGACTGCTAGATGATAAAACTGCACACAAGTGGCTTGCATAGAGCGCTGTTCACATGCAGATGACACAGTCACAAACCCGCAGCCTATTAGGTAACGCCCTTCTATTAGATCAGGCGGGCTGCCAAGCCGTACTCCACTGTATATCATGCACGGACAGACACTCTACAATGCAAGGCCCAACAGAAAGGGGCCTGGCTGTATCCTGTACAAACAAAAAAATATGAGGTTTTTGTTGGTATTTATGGCCATAAAACGTAAGCCTACACCCTCGTCAAGGGACCTCATGTCTGTAGGTCCCTACACTAAATATAAAAAAAGCAACAATAAGAGGATAATGTCCTCCAAAAATCAAGTATTACTCACAGCAAGTTGGGCTGCAGTGTGTACATCGCCCTGGCCAAAAACTGATGCTCTAGCAGGATACAGCTAAACCCCCACTAAGTGGAGACATCACAGGTGCAGGAGAAGCACATCACACACACACCTTCATGGAATGGAGGGGAGGTGACTGCTAGATGATAAAACTGCACACAAGTGGCTTGCATAGAGCGCTGTTCACATGCAGATGACACAGTCACAAACCCGCAGCCTATTAGGTAACGCCCTTCTATTAGATCAGGCGGGCTGCCAAGCCGTACTCCACTGTATATCATGCACGGACAGACACTCTACAATGCAAGGCCCAACAGACGCTCTATGCAAGCCACTTGTGTGCAGTTTTATCATCTAGCAGTCACCTCCCCTCCATTCCATGAAGGTGTGTGTGTGATGTGCTTCTCCTGCACCTGTGATGTCTCCACTTAGTGGGGGTTTAGCTGTATCCTGCTAGAGCATCAGTTTTTGGCCAGGGCGATGTACACACTGCAGCCCAACTTGCTGTGAGTAATACTTGATTTTTGGAGGACATTATCCTCTTATTGTTGCTTTTTTTATATTTAGTGTAGGGACCTACAGACATGAGGTCCCTTGACGAGGGTGTAGGCTTACGTTTTATGGCCATAAATACCAACAAAAACCTCATATTTTTTTGTTTGTACAGGATACAGCCAGGCCCCTTTCTGTTGGGCCTTGCATTGTAGAGTGTCTGTCCGTGCATGATATACAGTGGAGTACGGCTTGGCAGCCCGCCTGATCTAATAGAAGGGCGTTACCTAATAGGCTGCGGGTTTGTGACTGTGTCATCTGCATGTGAACAGCGCTCTATGCAAGCCACTTGTGTGCAGTTTTATCATCTAGCAGTCACCTCCCCTCCATTCCATGAAGGTGTGTGTGTGATGTGCTTCTCCTGCACCTGTGATGTCTCCACTTAGTGGGGGTTTAGCTGTATCCTGCTAGAGCATCAGTTTTTGGCCAGGGCGATGTACACACTGCAGCCCAACTTGCTGTGAGTAATACTTGATTTTTGGAGGACATTATCCTCTTATTGTTGCTTTTTTTATATTTAGTGTAGGGACCTACAGACATGAGGTCCCTTGACGAGGGTGTAGGCTTACGTTTTATGGCCATAAATACCAACAAAAACCTCATATTTTTTTGTTTGTACAGGATACAGCCAGGCCCCTTTCTGTTGGGCCTTGCATTGTAGAGTGTCTGTCCGTGCATGATATACAGTGGAGTACGGCTTGGCAGCCCGCCTGATCTAATAGAAGGGCGTTACCTAATAGGCTGCGGGTTTGTGACTGTGTCATCTGCATGTGAACAGCGCTCTATGCAAGCCACTTGTGTGCAGTTTTATCATCTAGCAGTCACCTCCCCTCCATTCCATGAAGGTGTGTGTGTGATGTGCTTCTCCTGCACCTGTGATGTCTCCACTTAGTGGGGGTTTAGCTGTATCCTGCTAGAGCATCAGTTTTTGGCCAGGGCGATGTACACACTGCAGCCCAACTTGCTGTGAGTAATACTTGATTTTTGGAGGACATTATCCTCTTATTGTTGCTTTTTTATATTTAGTGTAGGGACCTACAGACATGAGGTCCCTTGACGAGGGTGTAGGCTTACGTTTTATGGCCATAAATACCAACAAAAACCTCATATTTTTTTGTTTGTACAGGATACAGCCAGGCCCCTTTCTGTTGGGCCTTGCATTGTAGAGTGTCTGTCCGTGCATGATATACAGTGGAGTACGGCTTGGCAGCCCGCCTGATCTAATAGAAGGGCGTTACCTAATAGGCTGCGGGTTTGTGACTGTGTCATCTGCATGTGAACAGCGCTCTATGCAAGCCACTTGTGTGCAGTTTTATCATCTAGCAGTCACCTCCCCTCCATTCCATGAAGGTGTGTGTGTGATGTGCTTCTCCTGCACCTGTGATGTCTCCACTTAGTGGGGGTTTAGCTGTATCCTGCTAGAGCATCAGTTTTTGGCCAGGGCGATGTACACACTGCAGCCCAACTTGCTGTGAGTAATACTTGATTTTTGGAGGACATTATCCTCTTATTGTTGCTTTTTTTATATTTAGTGTAGGGACCTACAGACATGAGGTCCCTTGACGAGGGTGTAGGCTTACGTTTTATGGCCATAAATACCAACAAAAACCTCATATTTTTTTGTTTGTACAGGATACAGCCAGGCCCCTTTCTGTTGGGCCTTGCATTGTAGAGTGTCTGTCCGTGCATGATATACAGTGGAGTACGGCTTGGCAGCCCGCCTGATCTAATAGAAGGGCGTTACCTAATAGGCTGCGGGTTTGTGACTGTGTCATCTGCATGTGAACAGCGCTCTATGCAAGCCACTTGTGTGCAGTTTTATCATCTAGCAGTCACCTCCCCTCCATTCCATGAAGGTGTGTGTGTGATGTGCTTCTCCTGCACCTGTGATGTCTCCACTTAGTGGGGGTTTAGCTGTATCCTGCTAGAGCATCAGTTTTTGGCCAGGGCGATGTACACACTGCAGCCCAACTTGCTGTGAGTAATACTTGATTTTTGGAGGACATTATCCTCTTATTGTTGCTTTTTTTATATTTAGTGTAGGGACCTACAGACATGAGGTCCCTTGACGAGGGTGTAGGCTTACGTTTTATGGCCATAAATACCAACAAAAACCTCATATTTTTTTGTTTGTACAGGATACAGCCAGGCCCCTTTCTGTTGGGCCTTGCATTGTAGAGTGTCCGTCCGTGCATGATATACAGTGGAGTACGGCTTGGCAGCCCGCCTGATCTAATAGAAGGGCGTTACCTAATAGGCTGCGGGTTTGTGACTGTGTCATCTGCATGTGAACAGCGCTCTATGCAAGCCACTTGTGTGCAGTTTTATCATCTAGCAGTCACCTCCCCTCCATTCCATGAAGGTGTGTGTGTGATGTGCTTCTCCTGCACCTGTGATGTCTCCACTTAGTGGGGGTTTAGCTGTATCCTGCTAGAGCATCAGTTTTTGGCCAGGGCGATGTACACACTGCAGCCCAACTTGCTGTGAGTAATACTTGATTTTTGGAGGACATTATCCTCTTATTGTTGCTTTTTTTATATTTAGTGTAGGGACCTACAGACATGAGGTCCCTTGACGAGGGTGTAGGCTTACGTTTTATGGCCATAAATACCAACAAAAACCTCATATTTTTTTGTTTGTACAGGATACAGCCAGGCCCCTTTCTGTTGGGCCTTGCATTGTAGAGTGTCTGTCCGTGCATGATATACAGTGGAGTACGGCTTGGCAGCCCGCCTGATCTAATAGAAGGGCGTTACCTAATAGGCTGCGGGTTTGTGACTGTGTCATCTGCATGTGAACAGCGCTCTATGCAAGCCACTTGTGTGCAGTTTTATCATCTAGCAGTCACCTCCCCTCCATTCCATGAAGGTGTGTGTGTGATGTGCTTCTCCTGCACCTGTGATGTCTCCACTTAGTGGGGGTTTAGCTGTATCCTGCTAGAGCATCAGTTTTTGGCCAGGGCGATGTACACACTGCAGCCCAACTTGCTGTGAGTAATACTTGATTTTTGGAGGACATTATCCTCTTATTGTTGCTTTTTTTATATTTAGTGTAGGGACCTACAGACATGAGGTCCCTTGACGAGGGTGTAGGCTTACGTTTTATGGCCATAAATACCAACAAAAACCTCATATTTTTTTGTTTGTACAGGATACAGCCAGGCCCCTTTCTGTTGGGCCTTGCATTGTAGAGTGTCTGTCCGTGCATGATATACAGTGGAGTACGGCTTGGCAGCCCGCCTGATCTAATAGAAGGGCGTTACCTAATAGGCTGCGGGTTTGTGACTGTGTCATCTGCATGTGAACAGCGCTCTATGCAAGCCACTTGTGTGCAGTTTTATCATCTAGCAGTCACCTCCCCTCCATTCCATGAAGGTGTGTGTGTGATGTGCTTCTCCTGCACCTGTGATGTCTCCACTTAGTGGGGGTTTAGCTGTATCCTGCTAGAGCATCAGTTTTTGGCCAGGGCGATGTACACACTGCAGCCCAACTTGCTGTGAGTAATACTTGATTTTTGGAGGACATTATCCTCTTATTGTTGCTTTTTTTATATTTAGTGTAGGGACCTACAGACATGAGGTCCCTTGACGAGGGTGTAGGCTTACGTTTTATGGCCATAAATATCAACAAAAACCTCATATTTTTTTGTTTGCACAGGATACAGCCAGGCCCCTTTCTGTTGGGCCTTGCATTGTAGAGTGTCTGTCCGTGCATGATATACAGTGGAGTACGGCTTGGCAGCCCGCCTGATCTAATAGAAGGGCGTTACCTAATAGGCTGCGGGTTTGTGACTGTGTCATCTGCATGTGAACAGCGCTCTATGCAAGCCACTTGTGTGCAGTTTTATCATCTAGCAGTCACCTCCCCTCCATTCCATGAAGGTGTGTGTGTGATGTGCTTCTCCTGCACCTGTGATGTCTCCACTTAGTGGGGGTTTAGCTGTATCCTGCTAGAGCATCAGTTTTTGGCCAGGGCGATGTACACACTGCAGCCCAACTTGCTGTGAGTAATACTTGATTTTTGGAGGACATTATCCTCTTATTGTTGCTTTTTTTATATTTAGTGTAGGGACCTACAGACATGAGGTCCCTTGACGAGGGTGTAGGCTTACGTTTTATGGCCATAAATACCAACAAAAACCTCATATTTTTTTGTTTGTACAGGATACAGCCAGGCCCCTTTCTGTTGGGCCTTGCATTGTAGAGTGTCTGTCCGTGCATGATATACAGTGGAGTACGGCTTGGCAGCCCGCCTGATCTAATAGAAGGGCGTTACCTAATAGGCTGCGGGTTTGTGACTGTGTCATCTGCATGTGAACAGCGCTCTATGCAAGCCACTTGTGTGCAGTTTTATCATCTAGCAGTCACCTCCCCTCCATTCCATGAAGGTGTGTGTGTGATGTGCTTCTCCTGCACCTGTGATGTCTCCACTTAGTGGGGGTTTAGCTGTATCCTGCTAGAGCATCAGTTTTTGGCCAGGGCGATGTACACACTGCAGCCCAACTTGCTGTGAGTAATACTTGATTTTTGGAGGACATTATCCTCTTATTGTTGCTTTTTTTATATTTAGTGTAGGGACCTACAGACATGAGGTCCCTTGACGAGGGTGTAGGCTTACGTTTTATGGCCATAAATACCAACAAAAACCTCATATTTTTTTGTTTGTACAGGATACAGCCAGGCCCCTTTCTGTTGGGCCTTGCATTGTAGAGTGTCTGTCCGTGCATGATATACAGTGGAGTACGGCTTGGCAGCCCGCCTGATCTAATAGAAGGGCGTTACCTAATAGGCTGCGGGTTTGTGACTGTGTCATCTGCATGTGAACAGCGCTCTATGCAAGCCACTTGTGTGCAGTTTTATCATCTAGCAGTCACCTCCCCTCCATTCCATGAAGGTGTGTGTGTGATGTGCTTCTCCTGCACCTGTGATGTCTCCACTTAGTGGGGGTTTAGCTGTATCCTGCTAGAGCATCAGTTTTTGGCCAGGGCGATGTACACACTGCAGCCCAACTTGCTGTGAGTAATACTTGATTTTTGGAGGACATTATCCTCTTATTGTTGCTTTTTTTATATTTAGTGTAGGGACCTACAGACATGAGGTCCCTTGACGAGGGTGTAGGCTTACGTTTTATGGCCATAAATACCAACAAAAACCTCATATTTTTTTGTTTGTACAGGATACAGCCAGGCCCCTTTCTGTTGGGCCTTGCATTGTAGAGTGTCTGTCCGTGCATGATATACAGTGGAGTACGGCTTGGCAGCCCGCCTGATCTAATAGAAGGGCGTTACCTAATAGGCTGCGGGTTTGTGACTGTGTCATCTGCATGTGAACAGCGCTCTATGCAAGCCACTTGTGTGCAGTTTTATCATCTAGCAGTCACCTCCCCTCCATTCCATGAAGGTGTGTGTGTGATGTGCTTCTCCTGCACCTGTGATGTCTCCACTTAGTGGGGGTTTAGCTGTATCCTGCTAGAGCATCAGTTTTTGGCCAGGGCGATGTACACACTGCAGCCCAACTTGCTGTGAGTAATACTTGATTTTTGGAGGACATTATCCTCTTATTGTTGCTTTTTTTATATTTAGTGTAGGGACCTACAGACATGAGGTCCCTTGACGAGGGTGTAGGCTTACGTTTTATGGCCATAAATACCAACAAAAACCTCATATTTTTTTGTTTGTACAGGATACAGCCAGGCCCCTTTCTGTTGGGCCTTGCATTGTAGAGTGTCTGTCCGTGCATGATATACAGTGGAGTACGGCTTGGCAGCCCGCCTGATCTAATAGAAGGGCGTTACCTAATAGGCTGCGGGTTTGTGACTGTGTCATCTGCATGTGAACAGCGCTCTATGCAAGCCACTTGTGTGCAGTTTTATCATCTAGCAGTCACCTCCCCTCCATTCCATGAAGGTGTGTGTGTGATGTGCTTCTCCTGCACCTGTGATGTCTCCACTTAGTGGGGGTTTAGCTGTATCCTGCTAGAGCATCAGTTTTTGGCCAGGGCGATGTACACACTGCAGCCCAACTTGCTGTGAGTAATACTTGATTTTTGGAGGACATTATCCTCTTATTGTTGCTTTTTTTATATTTAGTGTAGGGACCTACAGACATGAGGTCCCTTGACGAGGGTGTAGGCTTACGTTTTATGGCCATAAATACCAACAAAAACCTCATATTTTTTTGTTTGTACAGGATACAGCCAGGCCCCTTTCTGTTGGGCCTTGCATTGTAGAGTGTCCGTCCGTGCATGATATACAGTGGAGTACGGCTTGGCAGCCCGCCTGATCTAATAGAAGGGCGTTACCTAATAGGCTGCGGGTTTGTGACTGTGTCATCTGCATGTGAACAGCGCTCTATGCAAGCCACTTGTGTGCAGTTTTATCATCTAGCAGTCACCTCCCCTCCATTCCATGAAGGTGTGTGTGTGATGTGCTTCTCCTGCACCTGTGATGTCTCCACTTAGTGGGGGTTTAGCTGTATCCTGCTAGAGCATCAGTTTTTGGCCAGGGCGATGTACACACTGCAGCCCAACTTGCTGTGAGTAATACTTGATTTTTGGAGGACATTATCCTCTTATTGTTGCTTTTTTTATATTTAGTGTAGGGACCTACAGACATGAGGTCCCTTGACGAGGGTGTAGGCTTACGTTTTATGGCCATAAATACCAACAAAAACCTCATATTTTTTTGTTTGTACAGGATACAGCCAGGCCCCTTTCTGTTGGGCCTTGCATTGTAGAGTGTCTGTCCGTGCATGATATACAGTGGAGTACGGCTTGGCAGCCCGCCTGATCTAATAGAAGGGCGTTACCTAATAGGCTGCGGGTTTGTGACTGTGTCATCTGCATGTGAACAGCGCTCTATGCAAGCCACTTGTGTGCAGTTTTATCATCTAGCAGTCACCTCCCCTCCATTCCATGAAGGTGTGTGTGTGATGTGCTTCTCCTGCACCTGTGATGTCTCCACTTAGTGGGGGTTTAGCTGTATCCTGCTAGAGCATCAGTTTTTGGCCAGGGCGATGTACACACTGCAGCCCAACTTGCTGTGAGTAATACTTGATTTTTGGAGGACATTATCCTCTTATTGTTGCTTTTTTTATATTTAGTGTAGGGACCTACAGACATGAGGTCCCTTGACGAGGGTGTAGGCTTACGTTTTATGGCCATAAATACCAACAAAAACCTCATATTTTTTTGTTTGCACAGGATACAGCCAGGCCCCTTTCTGTTGGGCCTTGCATTGTAGAGTGTCTGTCCGTGCATGATATACAGTGGAGTACGGCTTGGCAGCCCGCCTGATCTAATAGAAGGGCGTTACCTAATAGGCTGCGGGTTTGTGACTGTGTCATCTGCATGTGAACAGCGCTCTATGCAAGCCACTTGTGTGCAGTTTTATCATCTAGCAGTCACCTCCCCTCCATTCCATGAAGGTGTGTGTGTGATGTGCTTCTCCTGCACCTGTGATGTCTCCACTTAGTGGGGGTTTAGCTGTATCCTGCTAGAGCATCAGTTTTTGGCCAGGGCGATGTACACACTGCAGCCCAACTTGCTGTGAGTAATACTTGATTTTTGGAGGACATTATCCTCTTATTGTTGCTTTTTTTATATTTAGTGTAGGGACCTACAGACATGAGGTCCCTTGACGAGGGTGTAGGCTTACGTTTTATGGCCATAAATACCAACAAAAACCTCATATTTTTTTGTTTGTACAGGATACAGCCAGGCCCCTTTCTGTTGGGCCTTGCATTGTAGAGTGTCTGTCCGTGCATGATATACAGTGGAGTACGGCTTGGCAGCCCGCCTGATCTAATAGAAGGGCGTTACCTAATAGGCTGCGGGTTTGTGACTGTGTCATCTGCATGTGAACAGCGCTCTATGCAAGCCACTTGTGTGCAGTTTTATCATCTAGCAGTCACCTCCCCTCCATTCCATGAAGGTGTGTGTGTGATGTGCTTCTCCTGCACCTGTGATGTCTCCACTTAGTGGGGGTTTAGCTGTATCCTGCTAGAGCATCAGTTTTTGGCCAGGGCGATGTACACACTGCAGCCCAACTTGCTGTGAGTAATACTTGATTTTTGGAGGACATTATCCTCTTATTGTTGCTTTTTTTATATTTAGTGTAGGGACCTACAGACATGAGGTCCCTTGACGAGGGTGTAGGCTTACGTTTTATGGCCATAAATACCAACAAAAACCTCATATTTTTTTGTTTGTACAGGATACAGCCAGGCCCCTTTCTGTTGGGCCTTGCATTGTAGAGTGTCTGTCCGTGCATGATATACAGTGGAGTACGGCTTGGCAGCCCGCCTGATCTAATAGAAGGGCGTTACCTAATAGGCTGCGGGTTTGTGACTGTGTCATCTGCATGTGAACAGCGCTCTATGCAAGCCACTTGTGTGCAGTTTTATCATCTAGCAGTCACCTCCCCTCCATTCCATGAAGGTGTGTGTGTGATGTGCTTCTCCTGCACCTGTGATGTCTCCACTTAGTGGGGGTTTAGCTGTATCCTGCTAGAGCATCAGTTTTTGGCCAGGGCGATGTACACACTGCAGCCCAACTTGCTGTGAGTAATACTTGATTTTTGGAGGACATTATCCTCTTATTGTTGCTTTTTTTATATTTAGTGTAGGGACCTACAGACATGAGGTCCCTTGACGAGGGTGTAGGCTTACGTTTTATGGCCATAAATACTAACAAAAACCTCATATTTTTTTGTTTGTACAGGATACAGCCAGGCCCCTTTCTGTTGGGCCTTGCATTGTAGAGTGTCTGTCCGTGCATGATATACAGTGGAGTACGGCTTGGCAGCCCGCCTGATCTAATAGAAGGGCGTTACCTAATAGGCTGCGGGTTTGTGACTGTGTCATCTGCATGTGAACAGCGCTCTATGCAAGCCACTTGTGTGCAGTTTTATCATCTAGCAGTCACCTCCCCTCCATTCCATGAAGGTGTGTGTGTGATGTGCTTCTCCTGCACCTGTGATGTCTCCACTTAGTGGGGGTTTAGCTGTATCCTGCTAGAGCATCAGTTTTTGGCCAGGGCGATGTACACACTGCAGCCCAACTTGCTGTGAGTAATACTTGATTTTTGGAGGACATTATCCTCTTATTGTTGCTTTTTTTATATTTAGTGTAGGGACCTACAGACATGAGGTCCCTTGACGAGGGTGTAGGCTTACGTTTTATGGCCATAAATACCAACAAAAACCTCATATTTTTTTGTTTGTACAGGATACAGCCAGGCCCCTTTCTGTTGGGCCTTGCATTGTAGAGTGTCTGTCCGTGCATGATATACAGTGGAGTACGGCTTGGCAGCCCGCCTGATCTAATAGAAGGGCGTTACCTAATAGGCTGCGGGTTTGTGACTGTGTCATCTGCATGTGAACAGCGCTCTATGCAAGCCACTTGTGTGCAGTTTTATCATCTAGCAGTCACCTCCCCTCCATTCCATGAAGGTGTGTGTGTGATGTGCTTCTCCTGCACCTGTGATGTCTCCACTTAGTGGGGGTTTAGCTGTATCCTGCTAGAGCATCAGTTTTTGGCCAGGGCGATGTACACACTGCAGCCCAACTTGCTGTGAGTAATACTTGATTTTTGGAGGACATTATCCTCTTATTGTTGCTTTTTTTATATTTAGTGTAGGGACCTACAGACATGAGGTCCCTTGACGAGGGTGTAGGCTTACGTTTTATGGCCATAAATACCAACAAAAACCTCATATTTTTTTGTTTGTACAGGATACAGCCAGGCCCCTTTCTGTTGGGCCTTGCATTGTAGAGTGTCCGTCCGTGCATGATATACAGTGGAGTACGGCTTGGCAGCCCGCCTGATCTAATAGAAGGGCGTTACCTAATAGGCTGCGGGTTTGTGACTGTGTCATCTGCATGTGAACAGCGCTCTATGCAAGCCACTTGTGTGCAGTTTTATCATCTAGCAGTCACCTCCCCTCCATTCCATGAAGGTGTGTGTGTGATGTGCTTCTCCTGCACCTGTGATGTCTCCACTTAGTGGGGGTTTAGCTGTATCCTGCTAGAGCATCAGTTTTTGGCCAGGGCGATGTACACACTGCAGCCCAACTTGCTGTGAGTAATACTTGATTTTTGGAGGACATTATCCTCTTATTGTTGCTTTTTTTATATTTAGTGTAGGGACCTACAGACATGAGGTCCCTTGACGAGGGTGTAGGCTTACGTTTTATGGCCATAAATACCAACAAAAACCTCATATTTTTTTGTTTGTACAGGATACAGCCAGGCCCCTTTCTGTTGGGCCTTGCATTGTAGAGTGTCTGTCCGTGCATGATATACAGTGGAGTACGGCTTGGCAGCCCGCCTGATCTAATAGAAGGGCGTTACCTAATAGGCTGCGGGTTTGTGACTGTGTCATCTGCATGTGAACAGCGCTCTATGCAAGCCACTTGTGTGCAGTTTTATCATCTAGCAGTCACCTCCCCTCCATTCCATGAAGGTGTGTGTGTGATGTGCTTCTCCTGCACCTGTGATGTCTCCACTTAGTGGGGGTTTAGCTGTATCCTGCTAGAGCATCAGTTTTTGGCCAGGGCGATGTACACACTGCAGCCCAACTTGCTGTGAGTAATACTTGATTTTTGGAGGACATTATCCTCTTATTGTTGCTTTTTTTATATTTAGTGTAGGGACCTACAGACATGAGGTCCCTTGACGAGGGTGTAGGCTTACGTTTTATGGCCATAAATACCAACAAAAACCTCATATTTTTTTGTTTGTACAGGATACAGCCAGGCCCCTTTCTGTTGGGCCTTGCATTGTAGAGTGTCTGTCCGTGCATGATATACAGTGGAGTACGGCTTGGCAGCCCGCCTGATCTAATAGAAGGGCGTTACCTAATAGGCTGCGGGTTTGTGACTGTGTCATCTGCATGTGAACAGCGCTCTATGCAAGCCACTTGTGTGCAGTTTTATCATCTAGCAGTCACCTCCCCTCCATTCCATGAAGGTGTGTGTGTGATGTGCTTCTCCTGCACCTGTGATGTCTCCACTTAGTGGGGGTTTAGCTGTATCCTGCTAGAGCATCAGTTTTTGGCCAGGGCGATGTACACACTGCAGCCCAACTTGCTGTGAGTAATACTTGATTTTTGGAGGACATTATCCTCTTATTGTTGCTTTTTTTATATTTAGTGTAGGGACCTACAGACATGAGGTCCCTTGACGAGGGTGTAGGCTTACGTTTTATGGCCATAAATACCAACAAAAACCTCATATTTTTTTGTTTGCACAGGATACAGCCAGGCCCCTTTCTGTTGGGCCTTGCATTGTAGAGTGTCTGTCCGTGCATGATATACAGTGGAGTACGGCTTGGCAGCCCGCCTGATCTAATAGAAGGGCGTTACCTAATAGGCTGCGGGTTTGTGACTGTGTCATCTGCATGTGAACAGCGCTCTATGCAAGCCACTTGTGTGCAGTTTTATCATCTAGCAGTCACCTCCCCTCCATTCCATGAAGGTGTGTGTGTGATGTGCTTCTCCTGCACCTGTGATGTCTCCACTTAGTGGGGGTTTAGCTGTATCCTGCTAGAGCATCAGTTTTTGGCCAGGGCGATGTACACACTGCAGCCCAACTTGCTGTGAGTAATACTTGATTTTTGGAGGACATTATCCTCTTATTGTTGCTTTTTTTATATTTAGTGTAGGGACCTACAGACATGAGGTCCCTTGACGAGGGTGTAGGCTTACGTTTTATGGCCATAAATACCAACAAAAACCTCATATTTTTTTGTTTGTACAGGATACAGCCAGGCCCCTTTCTGTTGGGCCTTGCATTGTAGAGTGTCTGTCCGTGCATGATATACAGTGGAGTACGGCTTGGCAGCCCGCCTGATCTAATAGAAGGGCGTTACCTAATAGGCTGCGGGTTTGTGACTGTGTCATCTGCATGTGAACAGCGCTCTATGCAAGCCACTTGTGTGCAGTTTTATCATCTAGCAGTCACCTCCCCTCCATTCCATGAAGGTGTGTGTGTGATGTGCTTCTCCTGCACCTGTGATGTCTCCACTTAGTGGGGGTTTAGCTGTATCCTGCTAGAGCATCAGTTTTTGGCCAGGGCGATGTACACACTGCAGCCCAACTTGCTGTGAGTAATACTTGATTTTTGGAGGACATTATCCTCTTATTGTTGCTTTTTTTATATTTAGTGTAGGGACCTACAGACATGAGGTCCCTTGACGAGGGTGTAGGCTTACGTTTTATGGCCATAAATACCAACAAAAACCTCATATTTTTTTGTTTGTACAGGATACAGCCAGGCCCCTTTCTGTTGGGCCTTGCATTGTAGAGTGTCTGTCCGTGCATGATATACAGTGGAGTACGGCTTGGCAGCCCGCCTGATCTAATAGAAGGGCGTTACCTAATAGGCTGCGGGTTTGTGACTGTGTCATCTGCATGTGAACAGCGCTCTATGCAAGCCACTTGTGTGCAGTTTTATCATCTAGCAGTCACCTCCCCTCCATTCCATGAAGGTGTGTGTGTGATGTGCTTCTCCTGCACCTGTGATGTCTCCACTTAGTGGGGGTTTAGCTGTATCCTGCTAGAGCATCAGTTTTTGGCCAGGGCGATGTACACACTGCAGCCCAACTTGCTGTGAGTAATACTTGATTTTTGGAGGACATTATCCTCTTATTGTTGCTTTTTTTATATTTAGTGTAGGGACCTACAGACATGAGGTCCCTTGACGAGGGTGTAGGCTTACGTTTTATGGCCATAAATACCAACAAAAACCTCATATTTTTTTGTTTGTACAGGATACAGCCAGGCCCCTTTCTGTTGGGCCTTGCATTGTAGAGTGTCTGTCCGTGCATGATATACAGTGGAGTACGGCTTGGCAGCCCGCCTGATCTAATAGAAGGGCGTTACCTAATAGGCTGCGGGTTTGTGACTGTGTCATCTGCATGTGAACAGCGCTCTATGCAAGCCACTTGTGTGCAGTTTTATCATCTAGCAGTCACCTCCCCTCCATTCCATGAAGGTGTGTGTGTGATGTGCTTCTCCTGCACCTGTGATGTCTCCACTTAGTGGGGGTTTAGCTGTATCCTGCTAGAGCATCAGTTTTTGGCCAGGGCGATGTACACACTGCAGCCCAACTTGCTGTGAGTAATACTTGATTTTTGGAGGACATTATCCTCTTATTGTTGCTTTTTTTATATTTAGTGTAGGGACCTACAGACATGAGGTCCCTTGACGAGGGTGTAGGCTTACGTTTTATGGCCATAAATACCAACAAAAACCTCATATTTTTTTGTTTGTACAGGATACAGCCAGGCCCCTTTCTGTTGGGCCTTGCATTGTAGAGTGTCCGTCCGTGCATGATATACAGTGGAGTACGGCTTGGCAGCCCGCCTGATCTAATAGAAGGGCGTTACCTAATAGGCTGCGGGTTTGTGACTGTGTCATCTGCATGTGAACAGCGCTCTATGCAAGCCACTTGTGTGCAGTTTTATCATCTAGCAGTCACCTCCCCTCCATTCCATGAAGGTGTGTGTGTGATGTGCTTCTCCTGCACCTGTGATGTCTCCACTTAGTGGGGGTTTAGCTGTATCCTGCTAGAGCATCAGTTTTTGGCCAGGGCGATGTACACACTGCAGCCCAACTTGCTGTGAGTAATACTTGATTTTTGGAGGACATTATCCTCTTATTGTTGCTTTTTTTATATTTAGTGTAGGGACCTACAGACATGAGGTCCCTTGACGAGGGTGTAGGCTTACGTTTTATGGCCATAAATACCAACAAAAACCTCATATTTTTTTGTTTGTACAGGATACAGCCAGGCCCCTTTCTGTTGGGCCTTGCATTGTAGAGTGTCTGTCCGTGCATGATATACAGTGGAGTACGGCTTGGCAGCCCGCCTGATCTAATAGAAGGGCGTTACCTAATAGGCTGCGGGTTTGTGACTGTGTCATCTGCATGTGAACAGCGCTCTATGCAAGCCACTTGTGTGCAGTTTTATCATCTAGCAGTCACCTCCCCTCCATTCCATGAAGGTGTGTGTGTGATGTGCTTCTCCTGCACCTGTGATGTCTCCACTTAGTGGGGGTTTAGCTGTATCCTGCTAGAGCATCAGTTTTTGGCCAGGGCGATGTACACACTGCAGCCCAACTTGCTGTGAGTAATACTTGATTTTTGGAGGACATTATCCTCTTATTGTTGTACAGACATGAGGTCCCTTGACGAGGGTGTAGGCTTACGTTTTATGGCCATAAATACCAACAAAAACCTCATATTTTTTTGTTTGTACAGGATACAGCCAGGCCCCTTTCTGTTGGGCCTTGCATTGTAGAGTGTCTGTCCGTGCATGATATACAGTGGAGTACGGCTTGGCAGCCCGCCTGATCTAATAGAAGGGCGTTACCTAATAGGCTGCGGGTTTGTGACTGTGTCATCTGCATGTGAACAGCGCTCTATGCAAGCCACTTGTGTGCAGTTTTATCATCTAGCAGTCACCTCCCCTCCATTCCATGAAGGTGTGTGTGTGATGTGCTTCTCCTGCACCTGTGATGTCTCCACTTAGTGGGGGTTTAGCTGTATCCTGCTAGAGCATCAGTTTTTGGCCAGGGCGATGTACACACTGCAGCCCAACTTGCTGTGAGTAATACTTGATTTTTGGAGGACATTATCCTCTTATTGTTGCTTTTTTTATATTTAGTGTAGGGACCTACAGACATGAGGTCCCTTGACGAGGGTGTAGGCTTACGTTTTATGGCCATAAATACCAACAAAAACCTCATATTTTTTTGTTTGCACAGGATACAGCCAGGCCCCTTTCTGTTGGGCCTTGCATTGTAGAGTGTCTGTCCGTGCATGATATACAGTGGAGTACGGCTTGGCAGCCCGCCTGATCTAATAGAAGGGCGTTACCTAATAGGCTGCGGGTTTGTGACTGTGTCATCTGCATGTGAACAGCGCTCTATGCAAGCCACTTGTGTGCAGTTTTATCATCTAGCAGTCACCTCCCCTCCATTCCATGAAGGTGTGTGTGTGATGTGCTTCTCCTGCACCTGTGATGTCTCCACTTAGTGGGGGTTTAGCTGTATCCTGCTAGAGCATCAGTTTTTGGCCAGGGCGATGTACACACTGCAGCCCAACTTGCTGTGAGTAATACTTGATTTTTGGAGGACATTATCCTCTTATTGTTGCTTTTTTTATATTTAGTGTAGGGACCTACAGACATGAGGTCCCTTGACGAGGGTGTAGGCTTACGTTTTATGGCCATAAATACCAACAAAAACCTCATATTTTTTTGTTTGTACAGGATACAGCCAGGCCCCTTTCTGTTGGGCCTTGCATTGTAGAGTGTCTGTCCGTGCATGATATACAGTGGAGTACGGCTTGGCAGCCCGCCTGATCTAATAGAAGGGCGTTACCTAATAGGCTGCGGGTTTGTGACTGTGTCATCTGCATGTGAACAGCGCTCTATGCAAGCCACTTGTGTGCAGTTTTATCATCTAGCAGTCACCTCCCCTCCATTCCATGAAGGTGTGTGTGTGATGTGCTTCTCCTGCACCTGTGATGTCTCCACTTAGTGGGGGTTTAGCTGTATCCTGCTAGAGCATCAGTTTTTGGCCAGGGCGATGTACACACTGCAGCCCAACTTGCTGTGAGTAATACTTGATTTTTGGAGGACATTATCCTCTTATTGTTGCTTTTTTTATATTTAGTGTAGGGACCTACAGACATGAGGTCCCTTGACGAGGGTGTAGGCTTACGTTTTATGGCCATAAATACCAACAAAAACCTCATATTTTTTTGTTTGTACAGGATACAGCCAGGCCCCTTTCTGTTGGGCCTTGCATTGTAGAGTGTCTGTCCGTGCATGATATACAGTGGAGTACGGCTTGGCAGCCCGCCTGATCTAATAGAAGGGCGTTACCTAATAGGCTGCGGGTTTGTGACTGTGTCATCTGCATGTGAACAGCGCTCTATGCAAGCCACTTGTGTGCAGTTTTATCATCTAGCAGTCACCTCCCCTCCATTCCATGAAGGTGTGTGTGTGATGTGCTTCTCCTGCACCTGTGATGTCTCCACTTAGTGGGGGTTTAGCTGTATCCTGCTAGAGCATCAGTTTTTGGCCAGGGCGATGTACACACTGCAGCCCAACTTGCTGTGAGTAATACTTGATTTTTGGAGGACATTATCCTCTTATTGTTGCTTTTTTTATATTTAGTGTAGGGACCTACAGACATGAGGTCCCTTGACGAGGGTGTAGGCTTACGTTTTATGGCCATAAATACCAACAAAAACCTCATATTTTTTTGTTTGTACAGGATACAGCCAGGCCCCTTTCTGTTGGGCCTTGCATTGTAGAGTGTCTGTCCGTGCATGATATACAGTGGAGTACGGCTTGGCAGCCCGCCTGATCTAATAGAAGGGCGTTACCTAATAGGCTGCGGGTTTGTGACTGTGTCATCTGCATGTGAACAGCGCTCTATGCAAGCCACTTGTGTGCAGTTTTATCATCTAGCAGTCACCTCCCCTCCATTCCATGAAGGTGTGTGTGTGATGTGCTTCTCCTGCACCTGTGATGTCTCCACTTAGTGGGGGTTTAGCTGTATCCTGCTAGAGCATCAGTTTTTGGCCAGGGCGATGTACACACTGCAGCCCAACTTGCTGTGAGTAATACTTGATTTTTGGAGGACATTATCCTCTTATTGTTGCTTTTTTTATATTTAGTGTAGGGACCTACAGACATGAGGTCCCTTGACGAGGGTGTAGGCTTACGTTTTATGGCCATAAATACCAACAAAAACCTCATATTTTTTTGTTTGTACAGGATACAGCCAGGCCCCTTTCTGTTGGGCCTTGCATTGTAGAGTGTCTGTCCGTGCATGATATACAGTGGAGTACGGCTTGGCAGCCCGCCTGATCTAATAGAAGGGCGTTACCTAATAGGCTGCGGGTTTGTGACTGTGTCATCTGCATGTGAACAGCGCTCTATGCAAGCCACTTGTGTGCAGTTTTATCATCTAGCAGTCACCTCCCCTCCATTCCATGAAGGTGTGTGTGTGATGTGCTTCTCCTGCACCTGTGATGTCTCCACTTAGTGGGGGTTTAGCTGTATCCTGCTAGAGCATCAGTTTTTGGCCAGGGCGATGTACACACTGCAGCCCAACTTGCTGTGAGTAATACTTGATTTTTGGAGGACATTATCCTCTTATTGTTGCTTTTTTATATTTAGTGTAGGGACCTACAGACATGAGGTCCCTTGACGAGGGTGTAGGCTTACGTTTTATGGCCATAAATACCAACAAAAACCTCATATTTTTTTGTTTGTACAGGATACAGCCAGGCCCCTTTCTGTTGGGCCTTGCATTGTAGAGTGTCTGTCCGTGCATGATATACAGTGGAGTACGGCTTGGCAGCCCGCCTGATCTAATAGAAGGGCGTTACCTAATAGGCTGCGGGTTTGTGACTGTGTCATCTGCATGTGAACAGCGCTCTATGCAAGCCACTTGTGTGCAGTTTTATCATCTAGCAGTCACCTCCCCTCCATTCCATGAAGGTGTGTGTGTGATGTGCTTCTCCTGCACCTGTGATGTCTCCACTTAGTGGGGGTTTAGCTGTATCCTGCTAGAGCATCAGTTTTTGGCCAGGGCGATGTACACACTGCAGCCCAACTTGCTGTGAGTAATACTTGATTTTTGGAGGACATTATCCTCTTATTGTTGCTTTTTTTATATTTAGTGTAGGGACCTACAGACATGAGGTCCCTTGACGAGGGTGTAGGCTTACGTTTTATGGCCATAAATACCAACAAAAACCTCATATTTTTTTGTTTGCACAGGATACAGCCAGGCCCCTTTCTGTTGGGCCTTGCATTGTAGAGTGTCTGTCCGTGCATGATATACAGTGGAGTACGGCTTGGCAGCCCGCCTGATCTAATAGAAGGGCGTTACCTAATAGGCTGCGGGTTTGTGACTGTGTCATCTGCATGTGAACAGCGCTCTATGCAAGCCACTTGTGTGCAGTTTTATCATCTAGCAGTCACCTCCCCTCCATTCCATGAAGGTGTGTGTGTGATGTGCTTCTCCTGCACCTGTGATGTCTCCACTTAGTGGGGGTTTAGCTGTATCCTGCTAGAGCATCAGTTTTTGGCCAGGGCGATGTACACACTGCAGCCCAACTTGCTGTGAGTAATACTTGATTTTTGGAGGACATTATCCTCTTATTGTTGCTTTTTTTATATTTAGTGTAGGGACCTACAGACATGAGGTCCCTTGACGAGGGTGTAGGCTTACGTTTTATGGCCATAAATACCAACAAAAACCTCATATTTTTTTGTTTGCACAGGATACAGCCAGGCCCCTTTCTGTTGGGCCTTGCATTGTAGAGTGTCTGTCCGTGCATGATATACAGTGGAGTACGGCTTGGCAGCCCGCCTGATCTAATAGAAGGGCGTTACCTAATAGGCTGCGGGTTTGTGACTGTGTCATCTGCATGTGAACAGCGCTCTATGCAAGCCACTTGTGTGCAGTTTTATCATCTAGCAGTCACCTCCCCTCCATTCCATGAAGGTGTGTGTGTGATGTGCTTCTCCTGCACCTGTGATGTCTCCACTTAGTGGGGGTTTAGCTGTATCCTGCTAGAGCATCAGTTTTTGGCCAGGGCGATGTACACACTGCAGCCCAACTTGCTGTGAGTAATACTTGATTTTTGGAGGACATTATCCTCTTATTGTTGCTTTTTTTATATTTAGTGTAGGGACCTACAGACATGAGGTCCCTTGACGAGGGTGTAGGCTTACGTTTTATGGCCATAAATACCAACAAAAACCTCATATTTTTTTGTTTGTACAGGATACAGCCAGGCCCCTTTCTGTTGGGCCTTGCATTGTAGAGTGTCTGTCCGTGCATGATATACAGTGGAGTACGGCTTGGCAGCCCGCCTGATCTAATAGAAGGGCGTTACCTAATAGGCTGCGGGTTTGTGACTGTGTCATCTGCATGTGAACAGCGCTCTATGCAAGCCACTTGTGTGCAGTTTTATCATCTAGCAGTCACCTCCCCTCCATTCCATGAAGGTGTGTGTGTGATGTGCTTCTCCTGCACCTGTGATGTCTCCACTTAGTGGGGGTTTAGCTGTATCCTGCTAGAGCATCAGTTTTTGGCCAGGGCGATGTACACACTGCAGCCCAACTTGCTGTGAGTAACGCTATTTTAAATTGCAAAAAATCCTGCCAGTTTTAGGGCCATAGTTTCAATGTCAGGGATAGTCAGTGTTGGTTCTTCAGCTGTCAATAAAGCTAGACCACCTCTGCATTGTACACCACCTATCCATTTTTATCTACGACATTTTAAGTGTCCAATCTGGTCACAAATAAAATGAGTGGCAAAAGGACAGATGCTGGTGGAAAGGGGAAAGGGAAAAAACTTTGTCTGTGGAATAGGTGGTAAAGCTACAGTAACATCTGCTGAAGAAAGGCCATCTTCCAGCAAAAG
Organism: Anomaloglossus baeobatrachus; assembly: GCF_048569485.1. NCBI lineage: Eukaryota > Metazoa > Chordata > Amphibia > Anura > Aromobatidae > Anomaloglossus > Anomaloglossus baeobatrachus. The sequence continues at coordinate 172,839,402 of NC_134354.1, read as the reverse complement.
AAAGATGTCTACTAGAGTTGAGCGCGGTTCGTGGTTCGTGGTTCTCCAGTTCGCGGCTCGAGTGATTTTGGGGCATGTTCTAGATCGAACTAGAACTCGAGCTTTTTGCAAAAGCTCGGTAGTTCTAGAAACGTTCGAGAACGGTTCTAGCAGCCAAAAAACAGCTAAATCATAGCTTGGTTTCTGCTGTAATAGTGTAAGTCACTCTGTGAATCAAACTATTATCACATTTCAGTGTATAGTGTGCGTGAACAGCGCCTTCAGATCACTGCTGTTTCTATAATGGCGATCGCCATTTTTTTTTTTTTTTTTTCTTGTCTTCCTTCCCTAAGCGCGCGCGTCTTGTGGGGCGGGCCAGCATGTCAGCCAATCCCAGACACACACACAGCTAAGTGGACTTTGAGCCAGAGAAGCAACGGCATGTGTGATAGGATCTGCATGTCACATGTCCCTGCATTATAAAACCGGACATTTTCTTCACGGACGCCATTATCTGCCTTCTGCGTCTTTGGTGTCAGACATCACTGTCGCAGCTCCGTCTTCCTGAGTCCTATAGCCGATACAGCTGTATGCGCTGCATACACAGCGTTAGACAGCTTAGGGAGAGCACTTTATAGCAGTCCTTTTAAGGGCTCCAACCGGCAGGGTCAGAGAGCCATAGGTGACAGGTCCTGCAAACAGCAACAGCGTCTGTGTAGCCCAGGTCAGGGATTTCCTACCTGCATTTCACCATTAGGAGGGAATAGAAAGGCAGTCTTCCATTCCTCTACCCAGAGCACCACAATCCTGCCACTGTACCCTCTTGTCCTCTGCACACTCCAACTGATAACTAAGCCATTATACTAGCAAACACTCAGTGTACCTAGTGGCATCCTATACGTGGCTATTGGACTTTGCTATAGTCCCACTAGTGCAAAGACATTTGCAGAGCGCGTCTGCCTGCGTTGCACACTACAACTCATTCTAACCAAGCCATTATACTAGCAAACACTCAGTGTACCTAGTGGCATCCTATACGTGGCTATTGGACTTTGCTATAGTCCCACTAGTGCAAAGACATTTGCAGAGCGCGTCTGCCTGCGTTGCACACTACAACTCATTCTAACCAAGCCATTATACTAGCAAACACTCAGTGTACCTAGTGGCATCCTATACGTGGCTATTGGACTTTGCTATAGTCCCACTAGTGCAAAGACATTTGCAGAGCGCGTCTGCCTGCGTTGCACACTACAACTCATTCTAACCAAGCCATTATACTAGCAAACACTCAGTGTACCTAGTGGCATCCTATACGTGGCTATTGGACTTTGCTATAGTCCCACTAGTGCAAAGACATTTGCAGAGCGCGTCTGCCTGCGTTGCACACTACAACTCATTCTAACCAAGCCATTATACTAGCAAACACTCAGTGTACCTAGTGGCATCCTATACGTGGCTATTGGACTTTGCTATAGTCCCACTAGTGCAAAGACATTTGCAGAGCGCGTCTGCCTGCGTTGCACACTACAACTCATTCTAACCAAGCCATTATACTAGCAAACACTCAGTGTACCTAGTGGCATCCTATACGTGGCTATTGGACTTTGCTATAGTCCCACTAGTGCAAAGACATTTGCAGAGCGCGTCTGCCTGCGTTGCACACTACAACTCATTCTAACCAAGCCATTATACTAGCAAACACTCAGTGTACCTAGTGGCATCCTATACGTGGCTATTGGACTTTGCTATAGTCCCACTAGTGCAAAGACATTTGCAGAGCGCGTCTGCCTGCGTTGCACACTACAACTCATTCTAACCAAGCCATTATACTAGCAAACACTCAGTGTACCTAGTGGCATCCTATACGTGGCTATTGGACTTTGCTATAGTCCCACTAGTGCAAAGACATTTGCAGAGCGCGTCTGCCTGCGTTGCACACTACAACTCATTCTAACCAAGCCATTATACTAGCAAACACTCAGTGTACCTAGTGGCATCCTATACGTGGCTATTGGACTTTGCTATAGTCCCACTAGTGCAAAGACATTTGCAGAGCGCGTCTGCCTGCGTTGCACACTACAACTCATTCTAACCAAGCCATTATACTAGCAAACACTCAGTGTACCTAGTGGCATCCTATACGTGGCTATTGGACTTTGCTATAGTCCCACTAGTGCAAAGACATTTGCAGAGCGCGTCTGCCTGCGTTGCACACTACAACTCATTCTAACCAAGCCATTATACTAGCAAACACTCAGTGTACCTAGTGGCATCCTATACGTGGCTATTGGACTTTGCTATAGTCCCACTAGTGCAAAGACATTTGCAGAGCGCGTCTGCCTGCGTTGCACACTACAACTCATTCTAACCAAGCCATTATACTAGCAAACACTCAGTGTACCTAGTGGCATCCTATACGTGGCTATTGGACTTTGCTATAGTCCCACTAGTGCAAAGACATTTGCAGAGCGCGTCTGCCTGCGTTGCACACTACAACTCATTCTAACCAAGCCATTATACTAGCAAACACTCAGTGTACCTAGTGGCATCCTATATGTGGCTATTGGACTTTGCTATAGTCCCACTAGTGCAAAGACATTTGCAGAGCGCGTCTGCCTGCGTTGCACACTACAACTCATTCTAACCAAGCCATTATACTAGCAAACACTCAGTGTACCTAGTGGCATCCTATACGTGGCTATTGGACTTTGCTATAGTCCCACTAGTGCAAAGACATTTGCAGAGCGCGTCTGCCTGCGTTGCACACTACAACTCATTCTAACCAAGCCATTATACTAGCAAACACTCAGTGTACCTAGTGGCATCCTATACGTGGCTATTGGACTTTGCTATAGTCCCACTAGTGCAAAGACATTTGCAGAGCGCGTCTGCCTGCGTTGCACACTACAACTCATTCTAACCAAGCCATTATACTAGCAAACACTCAGTGTACCTAGTGGCATCCTATACGTGGCTATTGGACTTTGCTATAGTCCCACTAGTGCAAAGACATTTGCAGAGCGCGTCTGCCTGCGTTGCACACTACAACTCATTCTAACCAAGCCATTATACTAGCAAACACTCAGTGTACCTAGTGGCATCCTATACGTGGCTATTGGACTTTGCTATAGTCCCACTAGTGCAAAGACATTTGCAGAGCGCGTCTGCCTGCGTTGCACACTACAACTCATTCTAACCAAGCCATTATACTAGCAAACACTCAGTGTACCTAGTGGCATCCTATACGTGGCTATTGGACTTTGCTATAGTCCCACTAGTGCAAAGACATTTGCAGAGCGCGTCTGCCTGCGTTGCACACTACAACTCATTCTAACCAAGCCATTATACTAGCAAACACTCAGTGTACCTAGTGGCATCCTATACGTGGCTATTGGACTTTGCTATAGTCCCACTAGTGCAAAGACATTTGCAGAGCGCGTCTGCCTGCGTTGCACACTACAACTCATTCTAACCAAGCCATTATACTAGCAAACACTCAGTGTACCTAGTGGCATCCTATACGTGGCTATTGGACTTTGCTATAGTCCCACTAGTGCAAAGACATTTGCAGAGCGCGTCTGCCTGCGTTGCACACTACAACTCATTCTAACCAAGCCATTATACTAGCAAACACTCAGTGTACCTAGTGGCATCCTATACGTGGCTATTGGACTTTGCTATAGTCCCACTAGTGCAAAGACATTTGCAGAGCGCGTCTGCCTGCGTTGCACACTACAACTCATTCTAACCAAGCCATTATACTAGCAAACACTCAGTGTACCTAGTGGCATCCTATACGTGGCTATTGGACTTTGCTATAGTCCCACTAGTGCAAAGACATTTGCAGAGCGCGTCTGCCTGCGTTGCACACTACAACTCATTCTAACCAAGCCGTTATACTAGCAAACACTCAGTGTACCTAGTGGCATCCTATACGTGGCTATTGGACTTTGCTATAGTCCCACTAGTGCAAAGACATTTGCAGAGCGCGTCTGCCTGCGTTGCACACTACAACTCATTCTAACCAAGCCATTATACTAGCAAACACTCAGTGTACCTAGTGGCATCCTATACGTGGCTATTGGACTTTGCTATAGTCCCACTAGTGCAAAGACATTTGCAGAGCGCGTCTGCCTGCGTTGCACACTACAACTCATTCTAACCAAGCCATTATACTAGCAAACACTCAGTGTACCTAGTGGCATCCTATACGTGGCTATTGGACTTTGCTATAGTCCCACTAGTGCAAAGACATTTGCAGAGCGCGTCTGCCTGCGTTGCACACTACAACTCATTCTAACCAAGCCATTATACTAGCAAACACTCAGTGTACCTAGTGGCATCCTATACGTGGCTATTGGACTTTGCTATAGTCCCACTAGTGCAAAGACATTTGCAGAGCGCGTCTGCCTGCGTTGCACACTACAACTCATTCTAACCAAGCCATTATACTAGCAAACACTCAGTGTACCTAGTGGCATCCTATACGTGGCTATTGGACTTTGCTATAGTCCCACTAGTGCAAAGACATTTGCAGAGCGCGTCTGCCTGCGTTGCACACTACAACTCATTCTAACCAAGCCATTATACTAGCAAACACTCAGTGTACCTAATGGCATCCTATACGTGGCTATTGGACTTTGCTATAGTCCCACTAGTGCAAAGACATTTGCAGAGCGCGTCTGCCTGCGTTGCACACTACAACTCATTCTAACCAAGCCATTATACTAGCAAACACTCAGTGTACCTAGTGGCATCCTATACGTGGCTATTGGACTTTGCTATAGTCCCACTAGTGCAAAGACATTTGCAGAGCGCGTCTGCCTGCGTTGCACACTACAACTCATTCTAACCAAGCCATTATACTAGCAAACACTCAGTGTACCTAGTGGCATCCTATACGTGGCTATTGGACTTTGCTATAGTCCCACTAGTGCAAAGACATTTGCAGAGCGCGTCTGCCTGCGTTGCACACTACAACTCATTCTAACCAAGCCATTATACTAGCAAACACTCAGTGTACCTAGTGGCATCCTATACGTGGCTATTGGACTTTGCTATAGTCCCACTAGTGCAAAGACATTTGCAGAGCGCGTCTGCCTGCGTTGCACACTACAACTCATTCTAACCAAGCCATTATACTAGCAAACACTCAGTGTACCTAGTGGCATCCTATACGTGGCTATTGGACTTTGCTATAGTCCCACTAGTGCAAAGACATTTGCAGAGCGCGTCTGCCTGCGTTGCACACTACAACTCATTCTAACCAAGCCATTATACTAGCAAACACTCAGTGTACCTAGTGGCATCCTATACGTGGCTATTGGACTTTGCTATAGTCCCACTAGTGCAAAGACATTTGCAGAGCGCGTCTGCCTGCGTTGCACACTACAACTCATTCTAACCAAGCCATTATACTAGCAAACACTCAGTGTACCTAGTGGCATCCTATACGTGGCTATTGGACTTTGCTATAGTCCCACTAGTGCAAAGACATTTGCAGAGCGCGTCTGCCTGCGTTGCACACTACAACTCATTCTAACCAAGCCATTATACTAGCAAACACTCAGTGTACCTAGTGGCATCCTATACGTGGCTATTGGACTTTGCTATAGTCCCACTAGTGCAAAGACATTTGCAGAGCGCGTCTGCCTGCGTTGCACACTACAACTCATTCTAACCAAGCCATTATACTAGCAAACACTCAGTGTACCTAGTGGCATCCTATACGTGGCTATTGGACTTTGCTATAGTCCCACTAGTGCAAAGACATTTGCAGAGCGCGTCTGCCTGCGTTGCACACTACAACTCATTCTAACCAAGCCATTATACTAGCAAACACTCAGTGTACCTAGTGGCATCCTATACGTGGCTATTGGACTTTGCTATAGTCCCACTAGTGCAAAGACATTTGCAGAGCGCGTCTGCCTGCGTTGCACACTACAACTCATTCTAACCAAGCCATTATACTAGCAAACACTCAGTGTACCTAGTGGCATCCTATACGTGGCTATTGGACTTTGCTATAGTCCCACTAGTGCAAAGACATTTGCAGAGCGCGTCTGCCTGCGTTGCACACTACAACTCATTCTAACCAAGCCATTATACTAGCAAACACTCAGTGTACCTAGTGGCATCCTATACGTGGCTATTGGACTTTGCTATAGTCCCACTAGTGCAAAGACATTTGCAGCACGTCTGCCTGCGTTGCACACTCCAACTAATTATAACTAAGTTGCATTGTCAGGGATATTTATTCTTTATTATTCTGCTGTTAATAAAGCTAGACCACCACTGCAATCTTCACCACCTCTCAATTTTTACTACCACATTTTCAGTCCACAATCTTGTCGCAATCAACATGAGTGGCAAAATGACAGATGCTGGTGGAAAGGGGAAGAGGCGTGGTGGAAAAGGCAAAAAAGGTTTTGTCCGTGGGGAAGGTGGCAAAGCTCCATTATCATCTGCTGAAGATAGACCATCTACCAGCAAAAGTAAGATGTCTACTACTTACCGTGGACAATCCGATGTGCTCCCTTTTTTACGGACACGAACAACAGGAAGAAAGGTAGATGATGGGCAAAAAAGGAAAATGCTTGAATGGATCTCAAGTGGTCCAACAAGTGCCCTCTCAGCCACTTCAAGTACCGCATCCAAAAAACACCAGTCCTCTGAGTTGTCATCCCAATCACACTTGATTTCTCCCAGCTCTGAAGTCTCCATCAGCCCTGCACAGTATGGTGGAACTGAGATGGCTGAGTCTGCAGAGCTGTTCAGTCACACTATAGCCTGGGAATCAGAGGTCTGCTCCCAAGCTACAGTGAGTACAGAACAGGAAATGGTCTGCAGTGATGCCCAGAACCTTTGTGACTCAGATTCAGGCCGTGAGGACCAAGTTTCTGAGCATAATGTTGACCCTTTGTCACAAACTGTAACACCTGTGGTTATAGACAATGAGGAACATACTGATGAAGATGAGACGCAGATACCCGATTGGGATGACAACTTAAATATTCCGTCAGGGCAAGAAGAGGCTCGGTCTGAGGGGGAGGGGAGTGCAAACACAACAATTGATGATGACGTTCTAGATCCCACCTACTGTCAACCCCCAGTCAGGCACTCGAGGAGGTCAACAGAGGCGGTGGAGGAGGATGCAACCGACGACGAAGTTACCTTGCGCCTTCCTGGACAGAGTCGGAGCACTGGTAGCACGTCTACAACTGCATCCTCAGCCACCACTCTGCCTATGAGCATTATTCGGGGTGGATCAACAGGTCGCATGGCCTCTAAGCCTTGCCTAGCCTGGTCCTTTTTTCACATCGAAAAAGATCGCCCAACTCATGTGATATGTAACATTTGTCATGATTCTCTTAGTAGAGGTCAAAAGCTCAGCAGTTTGACAACTTCTTCCATGAATCGTCACATGAATAAATATCATAAGTCCCGGTGGGAAGCTCACCGTGCTGCAATGCGGCCTAGCGGAGCGAACCATCCACCGCCCGCCCCTTCCACTGCATCCGCGCGCTCTTCATCTTCTAGGACTGTGGGGACAGCTGCCACACCTGTTTTTCCACGCAAAACTTCCACCACTGTAACCGCAACAGGCAGTTTGCTTGTAAGGTCGTCAGTTGGTTTGGAAGGGGAAACAAGTGAGTGTGTACAGCTCTCTCAGACATCGATAGCACCAACGTTGGATGAAGGCAACATCATGTCTCCGCCTGCACTTTCCTCACAAACCTGCATTTTTCCAGGGACACCCTACTCAACACCGTCTACACACAGCAGCCAGATCTCTGTCCCTCAGATGTGGTCAAATAAAAGGCCACTTCCTCCGACCCATGACAAAGCTAAGAGGTTGACTCTATCCCTCTGTAAGCTGTTGGCTACCGAAATGCTGCCTTTCCGCCTAGTGGACACACAGGATTTTAGAGACCTTATGTCTGTCGCTGTGCCCCAGTACCAGATGCCTAGTCGCCACTACTTCTCTAAGAAAGGTGTGCCCGCGCTACACCAGCATGTCGCACACAACATCACCGCTTCCTTGAGAAACTCTGTGTGTGAACGGGTGCATTTCACCACCGATACTTGGACCAGTAAGCATGGACAGGGACGTTACATGTCGCTGACTGGGCACTGGGTAACTATGGTGATAGATGGTGAAGGGTCTGCTGCACAAGTCTTGCCGTCCCCACGACTTGTGTGTCAATCCTCTGTCTGTCCAAGTTAAGCCACTGCTTCTGCATCCTCCACCTCATCTGGGTCCTCCACCTCCGCCCCAAGCCTGCCTGGTCAGGCCACCAGCGTTCTCACTGCGCAGAAGGAATCACGCACCCCTCATTACTATGCTGGCAGCAGAGCGCAACGGCATCAGGCGGTCTTTAGCTTGACATGTCTTGGTAATAAGAGTCACACAGCTGAGGAGTTGTGGTCAGCTTTGCGGTCCGAGTTTAATAAATGGTTGTCTCCACTCAAACTGCAGCCTGGTAAGGCCGTGTGCGACAATGCTGCAAACCTGGGTGCGGCACTTCGCCTGGGCAAGGTGACACACGTACCTTGTATGGCTCACGTGTTGAACCTTGTCGTGCAGCAATTTTTAACACACTATCCCGGCCTAGATGGCCTTCTGAACAGGGCACGAAAACTGTCAGCTCACTTCCGCCGTTCAAGCGCCGCAGCAGAGCGACTTGCATCGCTCCAGAAGTCTTTCGGCCTGCCGGTTCATCGCCTGAAATGCGATGTGGCGACACGCTGGAATTCAACTCTCCACATGTTACAGCGACTGTGGCAGCACCGCAGAGCCCTGGTGCAATACGTCATGACGTATAGCCTGGGCCAACGAGATGCAGAGGTGGGGCAGATCACCCTGATGGAGTGGTCTCAGATCAAGGACCTATGCACCCTTCTGCACAGTTTCGACATGGCGACGAATATGTTTAGCTCTGACAATGCCATTATCAGCATGACGATTCCAGTCATTTACATGCTGGAGCACACGCTAAACACTATTCGGAGTCAGGGGGTGGGACAACATGAAGGGGAGGAACTACAGGAGGATTCATATGCGCAAGGGACAACAACATCACGAAGGTCCAGACGTTCATCATCACCAACGCAGCAGGCATGGGACCATGGGGGACAGGGATCGACAAGGGCGCATAGTAGCAGGCGAAATGTTGAGCAAGGTGCAGGAGAACATGAAGAAATGGAGGACGAACTGTCCATGGACATGGAAGACTCAGCGGATGAGGGAGACCTTGGTCAAATTTCAGTTGAAAGAGGTTGGGGTCAGATGTCAGAGGAAGAAAGAACGGGTAGCACCTCTATGCCACAAACACAGCATGGACTTGGTCCGCATGGCTGCGCAAGACACATGAGTGCCTTTTTGTTGCACTACCTCCAACATGACAGTCGTATTGTCAAAATTAGAAGTGATGATGACTACTGGATTGCCACACTATTAGATCCCCGGTACAAGTCCAAATTTTGTGACATAATTCCAGCCATAGAAAGGGACGCACGTATGCAGGAGTATCAGCAGAAGCTGTTACTAGATCTTAGCTCGGCTTTTCCACCAAACAACCGTGCAGGTGCAGGGAGTGAATCTCCCAGTTGTAACTTGACAAACATGGGACGGTCTCGTCATCTTCAACAGTCTACCCGTACCAGTAGGACCTTTTCTGGTGCCGGTAACAGCAATTTTATGGAATCTTTTCATAATTTTTTTAGACCCTCTTTTGCAAGGCCACCAGAGACAACAAGTCTGACACATAGTCAACGGCTGGAGAGGATGATACAGGAGTATCTCCAAATGAACATCGATGCCATGACTGTGTAACTGGAGCCTTGCTCCTTTTGGGCTTCAAACCTACAAAAATGGCCAGAGCTCGCAACTTACGCCTTGGAGATTTTGTCGTGTCCAGCTGCCAGCGTTGTCTCTGAACGTGTATTCAGTGCTGCTGGGTGTGTGCTGACAGATAAGCGCACGCGTCTGTCCAGTGACAATGTGGACAGACTGACGTTCATCAAAATGAACAAGTCATGGATCCAGAAGGAATTTACTACCCCTGTGTCATCCTGGGGAGAGTAAATGCTTGTGGATTTGGAATGTGCTTGATGCAAATCAAAACATCCTGTTTGCAACTAGGGCCCAAGTGCTGCCACTGATGGGGTGGGTGTCTGTGTGGCCCAATTTTTGGAAAAAAGGGAGACTCCGCTTGGAGTAACCCTTGCTTGCTGTGTTTTTAAAAGAAGCCAAGATGAACAGAGCTGGGATCAGGAAAGACTTTGCTACCTACCCCGGTGTCATCCTGGGGACGGCTAAGAATAGCGTATTTTTGAATGTGCTTGATGCAAATCAAAACATCCTGTTTGCAACTAGGGCCCAAGTGCTGCCACTGATGGGGTGGGTGTCTGTGTGGCCCAATTTTTGGAAAAAAGGGAGACTCCGCTTGGAGTAACCCTTGCTTACATTGTTTTTAAAAGAAGCCAAGATGAACAAGTCATGGGTCAGCAAAGACTTTGCTACCTACCCCGGTGTCATCCTGGGGACGGCTAAGAATAGCGTATTTTTGAATGTGCTTGATGCAAATCAAAACATCCTGTTTGCAACTAGGGCCCAAGTGCTGCCACTGATGGGGTGGGTGTCTGTGTGGCCCAATTTTTGGAAAAAAGGGAGACTCCGCTTGGAGTAACCCTTGCTTGCTGTGTTTTTAAAAGAAGCCAAGATGAACAGAGCTGGGATCAGGAAAGACTTTGCTACCTACCCCGGTGTCATCCTGGGGACGGATAAGAATGGCGTATTTTTGAATGTGCTTGATGCAAATCTAGCTGTGAAGTGTACAACTGGGGCACAACTGCTGCCACTGAATGGGTGGGTGTGTGTGGGGCCCAATTTTTGGAAAAAAGGGGAGACTCCGCTTGGAGTAACCCTTGCTTACATTGTTTTTAAAAGAAGCCAAGATGAACAAGTCATGGGTCAGCAAAGACTTTGCTACCTACCCCAGTGTCATCCTGGGGACGGCTAAGAATAGCGTATTTTTGAATGTGCTTGATGCAAATCAAAACATCCTGTTTGCAACTAGGGCCCAAGTGCTGCCACTGATGGGGTGGGTGTCTGTGTGGCCCAATTTTTGGAAAAAAGGGAGACTCCGCTTGGAGTAACCCTTGCTTGCTGTGTTTTTAAAAGAAGCCAAGATGAACAGAGCTGGGATCAGGAAAGACTTTGCTACCTACCCCGGTGTCATCCTGGGGACGGATAAGAATGGCGTATTTTTGAATGTGCTTGATGCAAATCAAAACATCCTGTTTGCAACTAGGGCCCAAGTGCTGCCACTGATGGGGTGGGTGTCTGTGTGGCCCAATTTTTGGAAAAAAGGGAGACTCCGCTTGGAGTAACCCTTGCTTACATTGTTTTTAAAAGAAGCCAAGATGAACAAGTCATGGGTCAGCAAAGACTTTGCTACCTACCCCGGTGTCATCCTGGGGACGGCTAAAAATAGCGTATTTTTGAATGTGCTTGATGCAAATCAAAACATCCTGTTTGCAACTAGGGCCCAAGTGCTGCCACTGATGTGGTGGGTGTCTGTGTGGCCCAATTTTTGGAAAAAAGGGAGACTCCGCTTGGAGTAACCCTTGCTTGCTGTGTTTTTAAAAGAAGCCAAGATGAACAGAGCTGGGATCAGGAAAGACTTTGCTACCTACCCCGGTGTCATCCTGGGGACGGCTAAGAATAGCGTATTTTTGAATGTGCTTGATGCAAATCAAAACATCCTGTTTGCAACTAGGGCCCAAGTGCTGCCACTGATGGGGTGGGTGTCTGTGTGGCCCAATTTTTGGAAAAAAGGGAGACTCCGCTTGGAGTAACCCTTGCTTGCTGTGTTTTTAAAAGAAGCCAAGATGAACAGAGCTGGGATCAGGAAAGACTTTGCTACCTACCCCGGTGTCATCCTGTGGACGGCTAAGAATAGCGTATTTTTGAATGTGCTTGATGCAAATCAAAACATCCTGTTTGCAACTAGGGCCCAAGTGCTGCCACTGATGGGGTGGGTGTCTGTGTGGCCCAATTTTTGGAAAAAAGGGAGACTCCGCTTGGAGTAACCCTTGCTTGCTGTGTTTTTAAAAGAAGCCAAGATGAACAGAGCTGGGATCAGGAAAGACTTTGCTACCTACCCCGGTGTCATCCTGGGGACGGCTAAGAATAGCGTATTTTTGAATGTGCTTGATGCAAATCAAAACATCCTGTTTGCAACTAGGGCCCAAGTGCTGCCACTGATGGGGTGGGTGTCTGTGTGGCCCAATTTTTGGAAAAAAGGGAGACTCCGCTTGGAGTAACCCTTGCTTGCTGTGTTTTTAAAAGAAGCCAAGATGAACAGAGCTGGGATCAGGAAAGACTTTGCTACCTACCCCGGTGTCATCCTGGGGACGGATAAGAATGGCGTATTTTTGAATGTGCTTGATGCAAATCTAGCTGTGAAGTGTACAACTGGGGCACAACTGCTGCCACTGAAGGGGTGGGTGTGTGGGGCCCAATTTTTGGAAAAAAGGGAGACTCCGCTTGGAGTCACCTTGCGGTGTTTTACATGACTTTAGAAGGGCGTGCCATGCCTATATCTGTGTGTCCTCCTCTTTTTCCTTGTCCAGCTGTTTTGTTTTCGCATGAGTACATGTCCTTGTCACTTTCCCATGTGTTTGTGTTGTGTTGTGAGTTGTTTGTCACCTTTTGGACACCTTTGAGGGTGTTTTCTAGGTGTTTTACTGTGTTTGTGATTGCCTGCCATTGTTTCCTATGGGCTCGAGTTCGGTTCGTCGAACGTTCGACGAGCCGAACTCGAGCCAGACCCCCCGTTCGGCGAACCGCCTCGAGCCGAACCGGGACCGGTTCGCTCATCTCTAATGTCTACTACTTTCCATGGAAAATCTGATGTGATCCTTTTGAATGGAACCGAACAACTCTAACAAAGGTAGATGATGCACTAAAAAAGAACATGCTTGAATGGAGGTCAAGTGCTCCATCAAGTGGCCTCTTCTCCACCTTAACTTCAACATCCAAAAAAACAACAGTCCTCTGAGTTGTCACCCCAATCGCACTTGCTTTCTACCAGCTCTCAAGTCTCCACCTGCCCTGCAGAGTATGGGGTAACAGAGATGGATGTGTCTGCAGAGCTGTTCAGTCACACTATAGCCTGGGAATCAGAGGTCTGCTCCTAAGCTACAGTTAGTACAGACCAGGAAATGATCTGCAGTGATGGCCAGAAGCTTTGTGAGTCAGATTCAGGCCCTGATGACAAGTTTCTGAGCATAATGTAGACCCTCATTCCCAAACTGTAACACCTGTTGGTGGAGACAATAAGGAACATACTGATGACGATGAGACTCAGATACCTGATTGGAATGACAACTTAACTATTCAGTCAGGGCAGGAAGAGGTTAGGTCTGAGGGTGAGGGGAGTGCAAACACACAGGTTGATGATGAGGTTGTAGATCCCACTTACTGTCAACCCACAGTAAGGCACTCGAGGAGGTCAGCAGAGGCAGTGGAGGAGGATGCGACTGACGATGAGGTTAGCTTATGCCTTCCTGGACAAAGACGGAGTACTGGAAGCACGTCAACAACTGCATCCTCATCCACAACTCTGCCTCTGAGCACAAGTCGGAATGGCTCTGCAGGTCGCATGGGCTATAATAGTTGCCTAGCCTGGTACTTTTTTGACATCACAAAGGATCACCCAACTCATGTGATCTGTAAGATTTGTCGCCAATCTGTAAGTAGAGGCCAAAAACTCACTGGTTTGACTACTTCGTTCATGAACCATCACATGAATAAGAAGCATAAGTCCCAGTGGGAAGCTCATTGTGCTACAATGCGGCCTAGCGGAGCGGCCCAATCACCGTCTGCCCTTTCAAGTACATCCGCGCTCTCTTCATTCTCTATGACTGTGGGGACAGCTGTCTCACATGTTTTTCGACGCAGACCTTCCACCTCTTTAACCGCAACAGGAAGTTTGCTTGGCAGGTCGTTAGTTGTTTTGGAAGGGGAAACAGGTGCTGGTGTAGAGTTCTCTCAGACATCGAGAGCACTAACTTTGGAAGAAGGCAACATCATGTCTCCACCTGCACTTTCCTCACAGACCAGCAGTTTTCCAGGGACATCTTACTCAATGCCGTCTCCACACAGCAGCCAGATCTCGGTCCCTCAGATGTGGACAATTAAAATACCATTTCCTGCGACCCATGACAAAGCTAAGAGGTTGACTTTCAGCCTCTGCAAGCTGTTGGCTACAGAAATGCTGCCTTTCTGCCTGGTGGACACAGAGGATTTTTGAGACCTTATCTCCGTCGCTGTGCCCCAGTACCAGATGCCCAGTCACCACTACTTCTCCAAGAAAGGCATGCCTGTGCTACACTAGCATGTCGCACACAACATCACCGCTTCCTTGAGAAACTCTGTGTGTGACAGGGTGCATTTCACCACCGATACTTGGACCAGTAAGCATGGACAGGGGCGTTACATGTCACTGACTGGGCACTGGGTCACTATGGTGAGAGATGGAGATGGGTCTGCTGTACAAGTCTTGCCGTCTCCACGAGTTGTGCGTCAATCCTCTGTATGTCGAAGTTCCTCCACTGCTTCTGCCTCCTCAACCTCGTCTGGGTCCTCCATCGCCGCCCAAATACTGTCTGGTCAGGCCACCCGCGTTGTAACTGCGCACAAAGAATCCCGCACACCTCCTTACTATGCTGGCAGCAGAGCTCAATGGCATCAGGCTGTCTTTACGTTGAAATGTCTGGGAAATAAGAGTCATACAGCTGAGGAGTTGGGGTCAGCTCTAGAGACCGAGTTTAGTAAATGGTTGTCTCCACTCAACCTGCAGCCTGGGAAGGCCGTGTGCGACAATGCTGCAAACCTGGGTGCGGCCCTTCGCCGGGGAAAGGTGACACACGTGCCTTGTATGGCTCAAGTGTTGAACCTTGTTGTCCAGCAATTTTTAACCCATTATCCCAGTCTAGATGGGCTTCTGCTCAGGGCAATGTCACTCTCTGCTCACTTCCGCCATTCAACCGGCGCAGCTGACTGACTTGCATCACTCCAGAAGTCTTTCAGCCTGCCGGTTCACCGCCTGAAATGCAATGTGGCGACACGCTGGAATTCAACTCTCCACATGTTGCAGTGACTGTGGCAGCACCGTCGAGCCCTGTTGCAATACGTTAAGACATATAGCCTGGGCCAACGAGATGCAGAGGTGGGGAAGATCACGCTGCTGGAGTGGTCTCAGATCAAGGACCTATGCACCTTTCTGCACAGTTTCGACATGGCGACGAATATGTTTAGTGCTGACAATGCCATTATCAGTGACAATTCCAGTTATTTACATGCTGGAGCACACTCAACAGTATTCTGGGTCAGGTGGTGGGACAAGAGGAAGGGGAGGAAACACAGGAGGATTCATATGCGGAAGGGATACCAAGATCTGCAAGGTCCAGATGTTCAGCATCACCAAGGCGGCAGGCATGGGACGGTGGGGGAGAGGGATTAACAAGGGCGCATGGTAGCAGCCAAACTGTTGAGGAAGGTGCAGGAGCTCAGGAAGAAATGGTGGACGAACTGTCAATGGGCATGGAAGACTCAGCAGATGAGGGAGATCTTGGTCAAATTTCGGTTATTCGAGGTTGAGGGAGAGATGTCAGAGGAAGGAAGCACGGTTATCACCTCGCTGACACAAACACAGCAAGGACTTGGTCCACATGGATGCGCAAGACACATGAGCGCCTTCTTGCTGCATTACCTACAACATGACCCTCGGATTGTCCGAATTAGAAGTAATGATGACTCCTGGGTTGCCACACTCTTAGGTCCCCGGTACAAGTCCAAATTTGGCGAAATAATTCCAGCCATAGAAAGGAACGCACGTATGCAGGAGTATCAGCAGAAGTTGTTATGCAATCTTAGCTCGGCTTTTCCACCAAACACCAGTGGTGCACAGAGTGAATCTCCCAGTTGTAACTTGCCAAGCATGGGACTGTCGAGTCATCATCAGTCAAACCGTACCAGCAACACTGTATCTGGTGGTAACAGCAATTTTATGGAATCGTTTCATAATTTTTTTAGACCATCCTTTGCAAAGCCACAAGAGACAAGAAGTCTGACACATCTTCAACGGCTGGAGAGGATGATACAGGAGTATCTCCAAATGAACATTGATGCTATGACTATGCAACTGGAGCCTTGCTCATTTTGGGCTTCCAATCTTGAAAAATGGCCTGAGCTCGCCACTTACACCTTGGAGATCTTATCGTGTACCGCAACAAGCGTTGTCTCGGAACATGTCTTCAGTGCTGCTGGGTGTGTGCTGACAGATAAGCGCACACGTCTGCCCAGTGACAATGTGGTCAGACTAATGTTCATCAAGATGAACAAGTCATGGATCCGCAAGGACTTTTCTACCCCTGTGTCATCCTGGGGAGAGTAAAGGCTGGCATATTTTTGAATGTGCTTGATGCAAATCAACATGTCAAGTTTGCAACTGGGGGACAAGTGATGCCACTTAAGTGGTGTCTGTGGCCCAATTTTTGGAGAAAAGGAAGACTCTGCTTGGAGTCCCCTTGCTGTTTCTTTAAGAATGTTCCAAGATGAACAAGTCATGGTTCAGCAAGGACTTTGCTACCACTATCATCCTGGGGAGAGTAAAGGCTTATGGATTTGGATTGTGCTTCATGCAAATCAACATGTCAAGTTTGCAACTGGGGGACAATTGATGCCACTTAAGTGGTGTCTGTGGCCCAATTTTTTGAAAACATGGAGACTCTTGTTGGAGTCCCCTTGCTGTGTTTTACATGATTTTAGAAGGGCATGACATGCCTATATCTGTGTCCCCTCCTCCTTTTACTCGTCTAGCTCTTTTGTTTTCGCATGAGTATATGTACTTGTCACTTTTCCATGTGTTTGTGGTGTCTTGTGAGTTGTTTGTCACCTTTTGGACACCCAAGGTGTTTTCTATGTGTTTGTATGTATTTGTGTTTGCCTGCCATTGTTTTCAATGGGGTTCGAAGGAGTTCGTCGAACGCAGCCCCCGTTCGACAAACCGAACCGAACTCGAACACTAGGGGGTTTTTCAACACTAATTATGACATAGTGCATAAAAAAAGGACAAGAATTGCCGAATTACTACATATCAAGGGAAAGTGAAAAACATGTCAGCATAGCTGTCAAAAAATAAGCAATCATATGCAGGGACAGAGACAGAGTTAGCCCAGAGATAAAATTACTCACACATAAATCTATATGCCATATAAAGTGCATGTGAGAGCAATGAATATACCGCTTCCTCACGAAGCATCAGCCTACTTACCTCCAGACAGTGTTGGGGAATTTATAGCCAACCCTCAGGTGAATAAGTTAAAACAGCCACTTGTATGTGTTAGATCTGGCCATGATTGCAGCACATGCGCACCTCACTGAGATCGACTGACAGGAGCGCCCGAGATCTGAGTACAACGGTGCATGCGCGGGTGCAGGGACACGTCACCAAGGCACCTGCGTATGCATCGAAGGCAGTTAGTAGTGTGCGCACGCACCATGGCAAAATGATCTCAACTCACAGGGGAGCAGGCAGACACAATTACGGGACATGTGGCATATCTACATCACGCAGAGTGTCACTAGGTAAATCTCAGCAATCATTATGATCTCCATATTTAAGGGCATAATTTATAATTTTGTAAATAACAACAATGTCATTTTGAAGAAGACTTCTAACAACCATTGCATAAAGGTACAAGACATAACAGACGCTAAAATACATGACAGAATCTTATATGATACAGTACAGTTATACAGAATAGATTTGTTGCTCCATGTCCTCCCAAAACTGAGTAACACTTTTTCTTTTCAATCCCTTACTTATCAACAAAAGAAAGCATGGTGATGACCATAGGTAACAGGAATATATATACACAATAAGAGACAGTTAGGCTATGTGCCCACGGGGACATTGTCCTGCGGATATATCCGCAAGACATTCCGCAGGTGCTCCCAGAAATCCACAACAGAACTTTCTCTGTTTCAATGTTGCGGATATACAGCGGAATGTCGTGCGGATATGGTGCGGGCATTCTGCATTGAGGATACAGTACCATGGCTTCGGCACTGCATCCTCAATGCAGAACAAGTGCTGCAGTGATTGGGGTGCTCATACTTACCTCCATCATGCGGCACCTCGCTTTCCGGCGGCCGGGTCACTGTCAGGCAGCGTCTTGTTCACTGTGCTGGAGGTGGGCGGGCCTGAACTAGCTCCGGCTGTCACATGACCGGAGCTCGTGCAGGCCCCACCCACCTTTTCCTTCCTGTACCTGGCTAGATCCACCGCGCTGCTGCCGCTGCCGCTACACCGGACAGAGAAAGTGACTCGGGTCTCTATCAAGGCAGGTAAGTATATGGGACCCTGCGGAGAAATCCGCAACAATAATTGACATGCTGCAGATTTTTCCGCACGAAAATCCGCACGATTTCCGCTGCGGAAAAATCCGCAGCGTGGGCACAGCATTTCCAAAATGCCATAGAAATGGCTGGGGAGTAGCTGTGCTGCAGATTTCTGGAGAATCCGCGGCTTTTCCGCGAGAAATCCGCGGCAAAATCCGCACATTTTCCGCAGCGTAGGCACATAGCCTTAAAATACAAAAAAATTCAAATGTAAATATAAAAAAACCATAAAACATTAACCCCTTCACCCCTGGCTGAATTTCCGTTTTTTGTTTGTTTTTTTTGTTCCCCTTCTTCCGAGAGCTGTAAATTTTTTATTTTTCCATCAATCTTGCAATATGATGGCTTATTTTTTTGCGGGACAAGTTGTATTTTTAACTGAAATCATAAGTTTTACTATATAGTGTATTGGAAAATGTCAAAAACATTCCAAGTGCGGAAAAATTGCAAAACATGTGCGATTGCATGATTGTTTAAGATATTTTATTCACCGTGTTCACTATATGGTAAAACTGATGTGTCGGTGTGATGCCTCAGGTTAGTATGAGTTCATAGGCACCAAACATGTATAGATTTACTTTTATCTAAAAAAAAAATCAGAATTTTGTGCAAAAAAAGTGGAGCAAAAAGCCATTTTCTGCAACACGTAGCATTCTCATTTTCCTGGATCTATGGCTCAGCAATAGCTTATGTTTTGCGACTTGAGCTGATGTTTTTAATGGTATTATTTTTGCACAGATGCTACGCATTCATCACCTGTTATTGCATTTTGCGCAAAATTTGAGATGACTAAAAACATAGCTTTGTCGTTTGGATTTTTTGCCGCTACACAGTTTACCGATCAGATTAATTAAAATTAAATTTTAATAGATTGGGCATTTCTGAACACGGCAACACCAAATATTTTTTAACCCTTTAATTTTCAATGGAGCGAAAAGGGTTATTTGAACTTTTAGGTTTTTTTATTTTTTTAAAACTTTTATTTTACTTTTTTTTATTTTATTAGTGCACTTAGGGGACTATAAGGATCAGCAATCGGATCACTCATTTTTTTCTACTGCTCTCAGCTACACAGCTGAGAACAGCAGAAATACCTTTTGTTACTGAGTTAAACAGGAATTGAGTCTTGTGAGCTACAGGAGTCACCACATGACCCTGTGCTACCATGACAACCATCGCTCACAATGATTACATCACTGCAATGCCAGTGGAGCCGGGTGAGAACAGATTTAGCGTGATCATCATTTAAATGGTGTGGTGACACTTTTACAGGGCCATTGAAGGGGTTAACAGGCACAGATGGAACGTGGATCAACTCATGCATGCAAGGCACACATTTCAGCTGTACAAATCAGCTGACATGTACGTGGATCGCCGACGGCTGCCAGCAGTAGCCGGTGGGGATTACATTATGGTAGCTTAGGACGTAATATTACTGCTTGCAGTCATTAAGGGGTTAAAAGAAGAATAAAAATGGGGCAAAACTGAGTGACTCATCAAGTCTTTTTGGGACCGGAGTGTCAAGAGTGGCATTTCAAGTTGACTCACATTGTGATTGTTTCTTTTTGAGATTACTGCCTCTTATACTCCCATGGATAGAACTAATGCCATGAAATTTCAGGCCCCTGAAATTGCAAGAAATGTATTGCCTAATACATAGGCAATACATTCCTTGCAGCACAACATATTTTGTCTATTCCGCCACATGTCCGTGCTCCTTGATCTATGTGGGCCTCACATCCGGAGAGTTCCACATAAGCGTCAGGGGCACATGAAAGACACAGAGGCTGCCATTACTGTGGATGACGTCACCGTACTGAAAAAATTACCCAGGCATTTTAAATCATGATGAATGATTGACACAGCCTAATAATTGCTATATCCATGGAATCAGGCTCACTTGTCCTATATTATACTGCTATCAGATTAAATAGCAAAAACCTTATAATGGATTCTCTTTCAATAAACCTTACAACAAATGTATTAAAATATTAAACTGGATACATGATTTAAAAGGTGCCGCAGAGCAGAATAAAACATGTTTTCTATTTTTCTGTTTTTACTTCATCTCTATGTTGAAGAGATATTAGCTATCAAGATAGAGAGAAAGAAAACTGAAAGAAAACTGTTAGCTCAACCTGTGCAACCGGCATGCACACCAGGGTTCAGTCCTATCTTGTATCAGAAAAATGTAAGCTCGGAATGTTTGCCTTCAGATGTAGCTGGAACTGTCGGTGACCTTGTGTGGATTACGTCTGACTTGGGTGTTTTGGGGGTAATAAATTGGTGAAAGATGGCGTTTTTTGTATTTTATTTCAAATGAAGTATTTTTTCGGTGTTTGTGTTTATTTCTTTTCACTTACAGATTAGTAATGGGGGAGGTCTAATAGATGCCTCCAATTATTAATCTAGGTCTTAATGGTAGTTATGGACTGTTACTAACTCCTTATTACCCTGATTCCTACCACACCAGGGCAATCGGGAAGAGTTCAGTAGAGTTCCAGGATTTTCACATATAATAAATGGGACAATCTTGGCAACTGCAAGCTGTTATTTTTAGGCTTGGGGTTGAATAAGCATGGGTCCCCCCAAGACTGAGAATACCAGCCCCCAGCTGTAGTGCTTTATCATGGCTGGGTATAAAAATTGAGAGGGACTGCACGTCATTTTTTTTAATTATTTATTTAAATAATTAAAATACAAAACAAAAACGCATGTGGTTACTCCAATTTTATTGCACAACCAAGATAAACACTTGGCTGGGGGCTGCAGCCAGTAGCCATATGCTTAATCTGTACTTTGTATCATAATATGTGGAAACCCTAAGCCAGTTTCTTTTTTATTTTGTTTTACACCATGATAGGGACCCGCAGACAGGGTTTGTGATTGGTTGCAGCCTTACACTCTGTCACTCAGGCTGCGGGTTCATCTGACTGCAACCAATCACAGATGCCAGGACTGATGGTGGTCGGGGGAAGCAGTGAATATGAATGAGAAATAATGAGCAGCCCCGGAAGTCGCTGTAACGACTGAATACCGGTCGTTATGACTATTAAGATACGATGGCACTATGGAAAACCCAGGGACACAAAGATGGTGAATAACAGTTTTCTTTAAAAGTCTAAAAAAATGTTTTACAAAAAAACCCCAGTTCTCTTACAACTTATGGGCCACAACAGCCCGGAATAAACAATAACAGTTTATGCAACATGGAGGACTTCAAGTGTCAGTCTGTAGGGATGAACGTGACTATATTTCCCCCACTATACCGCTCCCTCCCTTATCTATTAATGGGGCTTACCCGGGTGCACTACTACAGATAATGGCACGTGATCCCTCCAAGGGTATAATCTTACAACGACCTCCCCTTATGTTTACAATACAATAAGGGTACCCTGCCACCTTCCCATATACAGTCAGAAACAAGTAAATGTATGTACATGTACCTCTATTAAATATTCTGTACCTCACTGCCCCCAGACAGTGTGATAAAGCAAAGGCAGAATAGTCTGTTATCAGCACAACACAGCTTAACCTCTAATAACTTCAGAGCAAACGCCTCAGAATAAACAAGAAACACAACTCCTTCTCAGTGAATAATCTGTTGAAGAATAATCTTCCTTCTTTATCCTATCTATTTATCTGTCCCTGACTGACTATTATACACCGATCGGTCTTAGGTCAATTGTTACTCACTGAAGTCTTCACCCAAGATGGCGTCCGTCCCCTCAGACTGCTTCTGATTCACTCTTAGATGATTTTATCCAAACAGTTTCTGGAGAAAAATTCACTCAGATGAATTCCCATCATCAGGGGCAGTAGGAGCTCCTAAGAAAAAAACGAGTAAGTAGTCCACAAAAGGAAAAAAAATCCCAGGCAATCCTATAAATCCAAACACGGAAAAACAACAGCCGTCTTTCTATTGCGCAGTCCCTCAGATCTTGACTGAAATTTTCAACCGTCTCTGTGTCTACGTTACCAGGGAAACCTAATGTAACCCCTTACTGTCTAACAGTGTGCCTGCCCTCTAGTGACACCTAGTGGCCATTTAAGTTATAGCATAAATATATATTTATATATTAACAAGCATGCAAGTTTATCTTATGTACATTTTCACCCTGTTACACCGCCACAGGAGCAGTTACAGCTGCACCGGAATCTCGGTAAATATAGCATGCTTACATCAATCCCCCTATTCCTTCTACCACGAACTTTAAGCGCAGGATCCTGGCCCCCGTGGACTTATATGGGGACTGGCAACTGGCCAGATATCTGGGATCAATTCCGTGCCTGGCCTATATTTTTTTTTTTAAATCAATCCCGGTTATCTTCGAGTCTACCCATCACTAGTTAGCATCAGAAAGAGGGAGAAGCAGACACTGCCAGTGAAATCTCTCTGGTAATGACATCTTTTATGAAAGAAAAGCTGTTTAGTTTTTAAATACATTGGCTGATAATATCTTTTCAATAGTGAGGCAAAATAAAAACAATATATATTTTATTCTTCTCATCAGCACAAAATACATTGTGTGTCCAGTTCAATATATCAAATTTGGTGAAAGGTCAATGTTACACATTTTATTAAACACAAAAATAATAGCAATTAAAAATAAATTCAAAGTATTGTGTGTTTATGAATGTTATACTAATTTATAATTAATGTTTAATAATGAAAACATAAAATAGATTGAAATTTTTAAGTTAACTTTGTTATTTCTTGTAAACCACACATTGGAATGACTATTCCCTAAAATAACTCACAAAAAACTCATGACTGTATTTTCTTATGTGAAATCTTAGTTGGTCTAATTTTACCTTATTTACACTCCAATTACTCTATATAGATTGCTAAAAGTAGTGAGAAATAAGAGGTGATAAGAGGGTGTCAATTTCTTCTTAACTAGCACCAGATGCACGTGTAGTCAGAGCAGCTAAAAATAGCACTACATTTTTTTTTCTGCTTTACAGATTACATTTTTGGATTAAAAATTCCCATTATTTAACTGTTGTTTACACATATTTTTGTCTAATGCAAAATAAAACTTCCTTTTTTTGATTTCAGATAGTAAATATCCAATTTAATGCGGTTTATACCAGTTTACAATTAGACCACCACCACTTTTTTTTTATTCCCAACAGGAAGGTTGTTTAATGAACTGTAGATCAGACCAGTGGCACAACTAGAGTCCAATGGGCCTGATGCAAAATTTGGACCTGGGCCCCTACCTGCATGTTGTTCAGATATATGGGCCCTGGAAGCATTCTAGATCCTATAAAGACATTGGAGTTTGCCTCCCCTATAGTAATTTCTTCCATCCTGGCCCCTTCTTTTATTCATGTCTTGCGTCATTGACCCCACTCTGGTCTAAAGTTCTGTCCTTGCCCTTTCCGGTAATCATGTCACCCATCATGGGCCCTATCCTATTAGAAATGTCCCCATGCTGGGTTCCTTCTTATAATAATGATGTCTTCATCAGAAGCTGGTTGGCAAATTATGACCTGCGAGACAAGTACACAGAAGTGGCCCATGGGAAGCGGTCCATCCTTATTGTTTTCAATAGTATGAAATTCTCAGTTGAGATGGGCTTATTACAGTATAGCATAAAAGTGAGTACACCCCTAACCTTTTTGTTAATATTTTATTGTATCTTTTCATGGGACACCACTGAAGACATGACACTGATATAATGTAGCACAGTCATTCTACAGCATGTATAAGGCTATGTTCACACGCTGCCTCTTTTACTGTGTTTCTGGTGCATTTTTGACGTCACAAAGATGCATTTAAATGAATGCATTACCTTCTCCCAGCAAAGTCTATGAAATTTCTATTTTGCCGTCCTCACAGTGCATCTTATTTTGGCTGCATCTTGGCTGTGTTTTTAAAGACGGAGCCAAAATGCAGCATGTCAATTCTTTTTGTATCTTGTCCCTGCTTTTCGGAGGACTGGCAGATCAATCCCCTGCTGACTCAAAGTTGGTGGGAGATTAATCCCTGAGAACTGGTAAAGTCAATGGGGACCAGAATCTGGCACAAACTGGCAAGCGCTTGTTGGTTACCGAATTACCAGCGCGGCTGTCATACTGCTCCCACGGCCGGTCATTCACTTTCCGAGCCCCTCATTACCTTCATGGAATATACAGTGTTTCCCCCACCCACCGGTGGCTGTGATTGGTTGCAGTGAGACGTGCCTCCATGCTGAGTGACAAGTGTCTGACTGCAACCAATCACAGCCGCTGGTGGGCGGGTCTATATTGTACAGTACAATAAATAATAAAACAACGACGTGTGGGTCCCCAATTTTGATACCCAGCCAAGATAAAGCCTCACAACTGAGAGCTGGTATTCTCAGACTGGGGAGACCCACGTTATTGAGAGCCCCCAGCCTAAAAATATCAGCCAGCAGCAGCCTGGAATTGCCAAATGCATTAGATGCGACAGTGCCGGGCCTTTAGCCTGGTCATCCCAATTGCCCCGATGTGGTGGCAGTCAGGGTAATAAGGAGTTAATGGCAGCCCACAGCAGCCACTAAGTCCTAGATTAGTAATGACAGGCGTCTACCCGAGACACCATCCATCACTAATCTTTAAGTGAAATGAAATAAACACAAACACTGAAATAATGCTTTATTTGGAATAAAAGACAAAAAAGCACCCACTTTCAATACTTTAATAACCCTAACACAACTCTACAGGTCCAAATTATCCACACGAGGTCCCACAAAGCTTCCAGCCTGCTACATATCTGAAGCTCACAGCAAGCACCATAGAATAAGACTGCCTGCTGTTCAGGTCGCAACTGAAGTGAGCCATGTGCTCAGCGGTGATCGCGCAGCGCGCAGCTAACTTCAATCACTCAAGTGATTTGTTGTCTCAGGTGGAGGATTCCAGCTGTGGCTGCGGGTAACCTGAGTGACGTCACTGCTTATCGCGCTGCTCACTTCAGTTGCAGCATGGAGCTCATAGCGGGCAGTCTTGTTCTATGGCCGCTCACTGAGATTGTCAGATATAGTAGAGCTAGAAGCGTCGTTGGACCTCGTGTGGATTACGCCGGACCTGGAGGGGTGGTTGGGTTAATAAAGTGGTAAAAGAGGGTGATTTTTTGTCTTTTATTTCAAATAAAGGATATTTTGGGTGTTTGTGTTTATTTACTGATTGATTTTTCTCAGGGAGAGAAACAAAATTATAATTTTGTAGTTGTGATACCTTTTAATGGCTAACTAAACTAAAATAAAATGGTGTTACAAAGCAAGCTTTCGAGACATCTCAGGTCCCTTCTTCAGGCGTGGTATGACAAAATATCTGACAGGTCTGTCAGGTCTCCATAAGGAGAATAGTCTTTCCCGTGGTCCCCATATAGCTTCTCATAACCCAGATCAGATACCCACACTTTGCACTGACGAGGGGCAATCACCCTGAAACACCGTGTCTGCAAATTGAGATTCTGATCTGGCAAATAAATCCTAAGTCTTATGAAAAGGCTTGTTTAAAAAGCCACTTTTGACTTTTAGGATTGCTACTTCCAATAGGTGGTGCTAGAGTTTGTCTCATTCCTCACCTGACGGACAATTTGAATAATTCCCAGAGGGGCATTGCAGCTATAAGTCCCCTTCCTGACAGCCAGACTGATTTGTCAGGTCTCCATAAGGAGAATAGTCTTCCCTGTGGTCCCCATATAGCTTCTCATAAGCCAGATCAGATACCCACCCTTTGCACTGACGAGGGGCAATCACCCCGAAACACCGTGTCTGCAAATTTGGATTCTGATCTGGCAAATAAATCCTAAGTCTTATGAAAAGGCTTGTTTAAAAGCCACTTTTGACTTTTAGGATTGCTACTTCCAATAGTTGGCGCTAGAGTTTGCCTCCTTCCTCACTGGAGAGACAATTTGAAAATATCTGAAGAAAATATATATACAAACAGATCAGAGGGATGGCATAATAAAAGGACATTTAAATAAAAAAACACTGAGCTTAGAGAGTGAAACCTTAATTAGCTTTGATTAGTGGTGTGAAAGGTTTATTGTCCCAATATCCATTTAGGATCAGAGGCATGGTGCCCTAGCAGTCTCTAGAACAGACTCCTCATATTTTGTAATGAGTCATAAATCCTCCTGACAGGATGAGTCCTGTGTCCACAGAGTTAAACATTTTAATGAATTTGTATTCCCAGACCCTTCAATGATTTTGTTATCTGAAGTTGCCTTTTAATATGACGACTTTCATGTGGTTTATGTTGTGTCCTGAAGTACAGAAATGTTTGGCCACAGGTAAATGAGTTTTTTTATCTGTAATTGTGTGCCGGTGAGAGCTCATTCTTTCTCTCAGTCTCTGTAATATTTCTCCAACATGGAGGCCTCCAATTGGACATTTAGTGCACAGGATTAAGTACACCACGTTTGACGAGGAGCATGTGAATGTCCCAGGAATTTTATAGTCCTTCTGTGTGTTAAGGATCTGTATCTGGTCTTTGGTCTCTATATGAGTGCAGGTTTTGCAGCTCTTTACATTGCAGGAATAAGTTCCTCTTGGTGTGTCTGAGAGCATCGAACTCCGGATCATGATGCTCCTTAAATTAGGAGGTTGTCTGTAGCATAGCAATTGAGGATCTTTGAATAATGTTTTTAATCGGTTCTCCTTGTGTATAATGTGGTGAAGTTTCTTGGCCGTTCTTCTCAGTACCTCAAGCTGTGGGTTGTAGGTCACCACCAGAGGTACTCGACTGTTTTCCTTTTTTTATTTGCATTGAAGCAGCTCACTTCTAGGGGGTCCTTGTTGCTCTAATAATCTGATCATCAATAGAGGTGGGGTGGTAGCCTTATTGTCTTGTTTATTTACTTTCACTTACAGATTAGTGATGGGGGTGCCTCATAGACCCCTGCCATCACTAAGCTAGGGCTTAATAGCAGCTGTGGACTGTTATTAACTCCTTATTACCACGACTGCCACCGCACCAGGGCAATGGGAAGAGCGCCAGAATTGGCGCATCTTATGGATGCACCACTTCTGGGACGGCTGTGGGCTGCTACTGTTAGGCTGGAAAGGGCCAAAAACTGAAGGCCCTTCCCACCCTAATAATATCAGCTCACAGTTGTCTGATGTACCTTGGCTGGTTTTTTTTTTCATAAAATGGGGGAACCCACACATCATTTTTTTGAAATAAATAAAATAATATTTTTCATAAAGAGCCAAGGTACAACACACTGCTGAGGCTTGCAGCCTGCAGCTGCTGCTGTTCCTGTGCTGGATATGAAAAATGAGGGGGCCTTCATGGCATTTTTTTTTTTTAATAAATTAAATAATTGAAAAAAAAAGCTTAGGATCCCCTCTATTTTTCATTACCATCCAAGGTACAGCACGCAGCTGAGGGTTGCAGCCTGTGCTGGATATGAAAAATGGGAGGGACCCCACATCATTTTTTGAACAAATTTTTTTTTAAAAAACAGCTGGCCAAGCTAGTATCCCTCTATCAAGCTATTCTGCTATTTCTTTCTATCTGATCTATTTGTTCTTTCTTATTATCTATCTATATTATCTATCTATTATCTATCTTTTATCTGTTATCTATTATCTGCCTATTATCTAGCTATTTATTATCTATCTATCTATTCTCTGTCTATCTATTCTAGTTATCTATCAATTAGCCTATCCTATCAGATTTTGTTTCTCCTTTAAAAAATGCATTAACAAAAATGCGACAAAAACACGGAAAAATGTCATGCGTTTTTTGAGCCGCAGGCTGCATTTTCTGTGACAACAGGAAAAAGATGCAGTCCAGATGCACTCAAGATGCACTCAGAAAAAAGAAGCAGTGTATGAACATAGCCTAACAGTATAAATTTGGTGTGCCCTCTAAATTACTTGTTCTCCCAGTTATGTGGATCAGCCATAAAAGAATAAGCCTCATGTCACAGATGAATGCCATCGACTGAAAGTATAAGGTCACACGCCAGCAGAGTTCAAAGTATAACAAGTGTCCCCGTTTATTAGAGGAGCTTAATACATATTCATACAGTATCTTTTTTGGGCATAGCAAAAAGATAGGATACAAAACTTAAGTATCTTATTAGCTGCATTAACATCTTACTAGAGTTGAGCGCGGTTCGAGGTTCTCCAGTTCGCGGGTCGAGTGATTTTGGGGGCTGTTCTAAATCGAACTAGAACTCGAGCTCTTTGCTAAAGCTCGATAGTTCTAGATACGTTCGAGAACGGTTCTAGCAGCAAAAAAATTCCTAGCTGGATTTCCACTGTAATAGTGTAAGTCACTCTGTGACTCACACTATTATGACATTTCAGTGTATAGTGTGCGGGAACAGCGCATTCAGATCACTGCTGTATGTATAATGGCGATCGCAATTTTTTTTTTTCCCTTGTCTTCCATCCCTAAGCGCGCGCGTGTAGTGGGGCGGGCCAGCATGTCAGCCAATCCCAGACACACACACAGCTAAGTGGACTTTTAGCCAGAGAAGCAACAGCATGTGTGATAGGATGTCCATGT
The DNA here is from genome assembly GCF_048569485.1 of Anomaloglossus baeobatrachus. Taxonomy (NCBI): domain Eukaryota; kingdom Metazoa; phylum Chordata; class Amphibia; order Anura; family Aromobatidae; genus Anomaloglossus; species Anomaloglossus baeobatrachus. The sequence continues at coordinate 172,810,451 of NC_134354.1, read as the reverse complement.
CACATGTCCCTGCATTATAAAACCGGACATTTTCCTCCAGCACGCCATTATCTGCCTTCTGCGTCCTTGGTGTCAGACATCACTGGCGCAGCTCCTATCGCCGATACTGCTGTATACGCTCCATACACAGCGCTGGACAGCTTAGGGATAGCACTTTCTATCAGTCCTTGTAAGGGCTCATACCGGCAGGGTCAGAGCCAGAGGTGACAGGTCTGTGAAAACAGAATTTAACAGCTACACAAGATGACAGCGTCTGTGAAGCTAAGGTCAGGGATTTCCTCGCTGCATTTCCCCATTAGGAGGGATAGAAAGGCAGGCTTCCTTTCCTCTACCCAGAGACCCACAACCCTGCCACTGTACCCTCCTGCCCTTTGCACACTCCAACTCATTGTTACTAAGCCATTATACTAGCAAACACTCAGTGAACTTAGTGGCATCCTAAACGTGGCTGTTGGACTGCTGTATTGCCCCAGTAGTGCAAAGATATTTACAGCACGTCTGCCTGCATTGCACACTCCAACTCATTGTTACTAAGCCATTATACTAGCAAACACTGAGTGAACTTAGTGGCCTCCTAAACGTGGCTGTTGGACTGCTGTATTGCCCCAGTAGTGCAAAGATATTTACAGCACGTCTGCCTGCATTGCACAATCCAACTCATTGTTACTAAGCCATTATACTAGCAAACACTGAGTGAACTTAGTGGCATCCTAAAAGTGGCTGTTGGACTTCTGTATTGTCCCACTAGTGCAAAGATATTTGCAGCACGTCTGCCTGCATTGCACACTCAAACTCATTGTTACTTACTAAGACATTATAATACCAAAAATTTAGTAAACTTAGTGGCATACAAGAAGTGGCTGTTGTACTCCATTAGTGCCCCACTGGTGCAAATCTATGTGCAGCACCTCTGCATGACACCCACCTGCCCTGTTTTTAATAAGCTATAATGATAGCAAAAAATACTGCCATTTAGTGGCATCATAGAACTGGATGTTGTATTTCATTATTGTCCCACTGGTGCCAAGCTATTTCTAGCACCTGTGCAGGACACCCTCCTGCTCTGTTTTTAATAAGCTATAATGATAGCAACAAATATTGCCATTTAGTGGCATCATAGAACTGGATGTTGTATTTCATTATTGTCCCACTGGTGCCAAGCTATTTCTAGCACCTGTGCAGGACACCCTCCTGCTCTGTTTTTAATAAGCTATAATTTTGACGCCCTGGGCAAGCCAGGGGTCACAGGTCACAACACCACACACACCCCACATTCCCTGCAGGTACACCGAGGTCAAAAATAAAATCCTTGTTGCCTTCCTCCAGGGGCTGGTGTCCACACCAGGTGGTGGGCCAGGCGGTTGGCTCCGCCCACCGAGGAGTTCACAGCTCTGGAAGCGGGAAAACCAGGCAGTTGAGTCTAGTGAAGAGTGGAGAGTAGAAGGAAGTGGTAAAGGAGCAAGTGACAGGGTGGAAGTAGAAAGTGAAGAAAGTGACAGTAAGAAGCCTGAAGTTGGTCCGGGTGTGTGCCCCGGACTGAGACAGCAAGGTTGGCAGACGGCGGTGACCGTCTGCAGGAGAGATTGTTCGGAGGTTGCCGAAAGGACCGTGGACGGGTGGTGACCCGGCGGTACCGGAGCGGTATACAAAGAACAGTCAGCACCAGGGCAGGGGCCTTTCGGATCCCGGCAAGGCTAGGAGTCGCCATAATTTGCCAAATCCATCAGTAAAGGGGACGACTGTCTCCCAACAACCAAGTCCCGATTGAAGGCAACAGTCCGACCGTTAAGGGGAGACACCGCCACCGCCAAGGCACCAGTTTCCCAGGGCCAGCGCCTGCGGGCAAGAGTGGGGCTCCTCCGGCCCATATCCAGGCTGGGGAGCGGGTTACCGGTGGGAATCCATCGCTACCAACAGACTACACATAGGTGCAGGGAAGAGACCGTCACCGTCAACTGCAGGGAACATCAGCACCGCAACCATCCGAGGGACCCGTCCAACCAGCCGTTTGTTTACCGAGAACTGTGTCGTGTTTACTGGCTGAGTGAGTACCTCCGTGCCGTGCGGCACTGCGCTGCCCCTGCGCCCCTGCACCTCCACAGGCCCCATAACCCGCCTGTCCACCATCCCAACCCCATCACTGTGCCCCGGGACCACCAATTCCCTACCCATGGAGGGGCGAATCAACAACTGGCTGCTCCATACCACCACTCCCGGGATCCCCAGCCAGAGCAGCGGTGGTGTCCACCTAATCACCACAACCGTGGGTGGCGTCACGGACAATAAACAATCCCAACTACCAATCCCCTTTCACTCATGGGCGAGGAGCGCCGCTAGAGTCCCCGGGATCCGGCCCATCGCTCGAGCCACCGAGCAGCAGCAGGCCGCGGCAGCAGCGGCCGCCGGACCCGAGCAGTGGGAGAGCGTGGCGTCCCCTCCTCCGCCCGCGACATAATGATAGCAAAAAATACTGCCATTTAGTGGCATCATAGAACTGGATGTTGTATTTCATTATTGTCCCACTGGTGCCAAGCTATTTCTAGAACCTATGCAGGACACCCTCCTGCTCTGTTTTTAATAAGCTATAATGATAGCAAAAAATACTGCCATTTAGTAGCATCATAGAACTGGATGTTGTATTTCATTATTGTCCCACTGGTGCCAAGCTATTTCTAGCACCTGTGCAGGACACCCTCCTGCTCTGTTTTTAATAAGCTATAATGATAGCAAAAAATACTGCCATTTAGTGGCATCATAGAACTGGATGTTGTATTTCATTATTGTCCCACTGGTGCCAAGCTATTTCTAGCACCTCTGCATGACACCCTCATGCACATTTTGCTATGCTAATGTTATAGCAAACTCAGGGAATTCATTGCTGCATTTGATAATTCGGAGGGATAGAAAGTGAGGCTTCCTTTAGCTTTTCCTTCTGTTCATAGACAGCATCTCCAAGTCCACACCCGAAGAGCAATTTCTCCTCCACGTGTAAGTGTGGAGAGGCAGCTAGTGCGCATGCGTGTGCCGATTTATCCCAGCTGCAGCCTAACTACAGTGTTTCGCCTAGTGAGTATGCTCAGCCTGACTGTGCCATTCCTGAGGCTAAGTCTTCATTTCGGGATACAGCACATGCTCCCACACTTAGTGTGAAAAGCCTCTTTGCACAGGTACTTGCATTCCGTGCCGGGTCTAAGTGCTGTTTTGTGCCGAGACACCATGCTAAAGCTGATAGTCTTTTTTCAGAGACTCTATTTCATACAACTGACCATGCTCAGGCACTTACTGCATCAGAAACTAGGTCCGGTAATGAACTCTTTGGCCCTGCCCCTGATGTGGGGGGGCCCATATAGACCACAGGGCATCAGGTGTCCTGACGATGTGGCCAGGCCACTCCCAAATGGCTTGCAGAGGCCCGCCCCTATGACTTGTCACCTCATTATTGATGGTCAGACGATGACTGGTGAGGTGTTTGTGTCGTGGCAGCCATGAGGTCATTATTGAAGTTGCGGTTCCAAATAGGACGCTAGTTATGCCACTCATGACGTGTCACTCTGCTTTTGTCTCCAGGAGGTGCATTGTGGTCCACCCTGGTTTGGGGCGGACCCAGGTTATAAAACGGACTGGAGCCAACAAGGAGGTGCGCAGTCTTCTATTATGCTCCGAAAGAGCACACCTCCATGTGTTGAACCCATTGCGGCTTTAGGCCAGAGGTAGGCAGGGATAGGCCATCGATGCAGGACGCCACCACAGTTGGTAACGCAGAACGGTTAAGATCAGCTCCTGTCCTACAAGTCCTGCTTGTGCAGCCCAGTGGCATTAACAGGCCTGATACTGCTGATGCGCCTGCTGTCCACAGGTGTGGCCCCAATGCACACGGTCAGTGTACTCAATGGCCCCTGTGATGTTAAAAGGGAGTTCCTGGGCTGGGTGGGCGTGTGGACCCTGTGACACTAACAGGGCTCCCAGTCTCAAGATCCGAGTGGCGTATAACTCGGTTCAGGCAACTATTAGTTTCATAGCCACACAGATCTGTATCCTCCACCTAACCTTCCAGTTGCCAACCTCTCCTTTTCCATCTGGGAGCACGGTGGACATTGACTGCTGATGGGGATATATACCTTTCTCTTTCTTTTCTTATTAATTTTCGTTATATAGCGGTAACATAGTATATACCACCTTATCCAAATCTGCCAGTCCCACTGTAACAGATGGTGTTTCTTCACAAATGTTACTTTTGCTTAACCAACAAACCCACGGACAAAAACTTTTTTTCCCTTTCCAACACACCTGTTCCCCTTTACACCAGCATTTGTCCTTTTTCAACTCATTTGGTATGTGACCAAAAGTGCAACTCTGCAGGGACACCGCACTCAATGCCATCCCAGCACAGCAGCCAGCCCTCGGTCCCTCAGATGTGGACAAGTAAAAGACCATTTCCTCCTATCCATGACAAAGCGTTGAGATTCACTCTGTGCAGCACTGGTGTTTAGTGGAAAAGCAGATCTAAGATTGCGTACCACCTTCTGCAGATACTCCTGTATACGTGCGTCCCTTTCTATGGCAGGAATTATTTCGCCAAATTTTGTCTTGTACCAGGGATCTAACAGTGTGGTAACCCAGTAGTTAGCATTACTTCGAATTCGTACAATCCGAGGGTCATGTTGTAGGTAGTGCAGCAAGAAGGCGCTCATGTGTCTTGTGCATCCAGGAGGACCAAGTCCTTGGTGTGTTGGTGGCAGAGAGGTGAGAATCGTGCCTCCTTCCTCTGCCCTCTCCCCCCAACCTCGCACAACCGAAATGTGAGCAAGCTCTCACTCATCTGCTGAGTCTTCCATGCCCATCACCAGTTCGTCCTCCATTTCTTCATGGGCTCCTGCACCTTCCTCAACAATGTTTGCTGATTCTATGCGCCCTTATTAATCCCCCTCCCCCACCATGACTGCCGCCTAGGTGCCGCTCACCGTCTGGACCTTGTAGATCTTATTATCCCTTCTCCATATGACTCCTCCTGTACTTCCTCCCCTTCCTCTTGGACCAACACCTGACTCCGAATAATGCATACAGTGTGCTCCATCTTGTAGAGGACCAGAATTGTCAAGCTGAGAATGGCATCGCCAGTGCTAAAGATCTTCGTCGATATTTGTAAACTGTGTAGAAGGGTGCATAGGTCCTTGATCTGACACCACTCCAGCAGCGTGATCTGCACCACCTCTGGATCAAGTTAGCCCAGGGTATACGTCATACCGTATTTCAGCAGGGTTCTGTGGTGCTGCCACAGACGCTGCAACATGTGCAGATTCAAATTCCTGCGTGTCGGAACATCGCATTTCAGGCGTTTAACCGCCAGACCCGAAGACTTCAGGAGCGATGAAAGTTGTTGAGCTGCTGGGTGAGAAGGATGAAAATGAGCACATAGCAGCATGCCCGCTGCACAAGGCCATGTAGGCCGGGATGGTATTTTAAAAATTGCTGGAGAATCAGATTGAACACGTGAGCCATACAAGGCACATGTGTCACATTGCCCTGACGAAGGGCCGCAGACAGGTTTGCATCATTGCCGCACACGGCTGTTAAGTCACCAACGTAGTCCACTCAATCAATTTGTACTCCGGTCGGCAGGTGACAACGTGTTCCTTTCGTGCATAGTGCTGATGATGGGAAAGGAGTCGATGCCTGCGGCGCAAGTGGTCGCAGGTTATGGTCACCCACTGGGTTGCGTTACCTTGACAGATACAGAACCACAGGCTGAATGTAGGTGGTGGGTATCTCACAGATGAAGTACCATCATTCAGCTACAACCAATGGGAAGACACCACACCCTTTTTTAGGCCCCTTCTCTCTGCAGACCACTGCCAGACAAAGCTATGAACCTCTTGTTACTGTTACCCCCAGTTCAGTTTTATGAGTTTGTGTGCTTGTTACCTGACTACTTTTCCTGCTTGCTGTTTATGTACCTCGTTGGCCGATCCGCATTTCACCTCTGCTTGTTTTCTGATTAAGTCCTGGCCATCCCATTCTGTTCCTCTTCCTCAATTAATGTTTTTGACCCTGCATGACTACTATTCTCTGGAACTGCAGCCTTCCACAGGTATTGATCAACTTGGGCCCTGTGTAATTCCAAATCACTGTATAGGGGTTAAAGGGTTTCAGGGTTCTGGATGTCCAGCTTGGTGAGTGGCTTTCCTCTAGCCTATCCTTTACAGCCCATCTGAGTGTGTCGATCCAGGCAGGCGTTACACCGTGCCCTCTGCAGAAGGCCATGTAGGCCGGGATAGTGTTTTAAAAATTGCTGGACAACCAGGTTCAACACGTGAGCCATACAAGGCACGTGTGTCACATTGCCGTGAAGAAGGGTCGCAGACTGGTTTGCATCATTGTCGCACCCGACCTCCCCTGACTGCTGGTTGAGTGTAGACAACCATTGATGAAACTCGGTCTCACTCTCCAGAGCTAACCGTCCACAATTCCTCAGCAGTGTCTCACATTTCCCCTACATTTCAAAGTAAACATTTGACCGCCTGATGGCCTTGAGCTCTGCTGCCAGCATAGTAAGGAGGTGTGTGGGATTCCTTGGGCGCAGTTACAAGGAAGGGTGGCCTGACCACACAGGGTTTGGGCCGAGGTGGAGGACCCACACGAGGTTGAGGAGGCAGAAGCAGTGGAGGAACTTGTACATACAGAGGAAGGATTGACACAGAAGTCGTGGGGACGGCAAGACTTGAACAGCAAACCCTTCTCCATCTCTCACCATAGTTACACAGTGCCCAGTCAGCAACATGTAACTCCCCTGTCCATGCTTACTGGTCCAAGTATCTGTGGTGAAATGCACCTTGTCACACACAGAGTTTCTCAAGGAATCGGTGAGGTTGTGTGCGACCTGCTGTGGTAGCGCGGGCACGCCTTTCTTGGAGAAGGAGTGACGACTGGCCATTGGCTCTTGGGGCACTGCAATGGGCATAAGGTCTCGAAAATCCTCGGTCTCAAAAGGGTGTAAAGGCAGCCTTTCTGTTGCCAACAAGTTGCAGATGATGAAACTCAACCTCTTAGGCATGTCATGCCCTTCGAAAATCATGTAAAACACAGCGAGGGGACTCCAACCACAGTCTCCCTCGTTGCCACTAATTGGGCCACACACACTTGACTGGCATCACTTGACCCCCCTTTTGAAAAAGAAAAAGATGCTTTGCATGAAGCACTCTCAAAAATACGCGTGCCTTTCCCGTCCCCTGGATGACCCAGGGGAAGAAAAGTCCTCTGAGAGCCATGACTTGTTCATCTTGGTTCTTTTAGAAACACAGCGAGGGGACTCCAACCACAGTCTCCCTCGTTGCCACTAATTGGGCCACATACACCCCACTTGACTGGCATCACTTGACCCCCCTTTTGAAAAAGAAAAAGATGCTTTGCATGAAGCACTCTCAAAAATAAGCGTGCCTTTCCCGTCCCCTGGATGACCCAGGGGAAGAAAAGTCCTCTGAGAGCCATGACTTGTTCATTATGGTTCTTTTAGAAACACAGCGAGGGGACTCCAACCACAGTCTCCCTCGTTGCCACTAATTGGGCCACATACACCCCACTTGACTGGCATCACTTGACCCCCCTTTTGAAAAAGAAAAAGATGCTTTGCATGAAGCACTCTCAAAAATACGCGTGCCTTTCCCGTCCCCTGGCTGACCCAGGGGAAGAAAAGTCCTCTGAGAGCCATGACTTGTTCATCTTGGTTCTTTTAGAAACACAGCAAGGGGACTCCAACCACAGTCTTCCTCATTGCCACTAATTGGGCCACACACACCCCACTTGACTGGCATCACTTGACCCCCCTTTTGAAAAAGAAAAAGATGCTTTGCATGAAGCACTCTCAAAAATGCGCGTGCCTTTCCCGTCCCCTGGATGACCCAGGGGAAGAAAAGTCCTCTGAGAGCCATGACTTGTTCATCTTGGTTCTTTTAGAAACACAGCGAGGGGACTCCAACCACAGTCTCCCTCGTTGCCACTAATTGGGCCACACACATCCCACTTGACTGGCATCACTTGACCCCCCTTTTGAAAAAGAAAAAGATGCTTTGCATGAAGCACTCTCAAAAATACGTGTGCCTTTCCCATCCCCTGGATGACCCAGGGGAAGAAAAGTCCTCTGAGAGCCATGACTTGTTTATCTTGGTTCTTTTAGAAACACAGCAAGGGGACTCCAACCACAGTCTCCCTCATTGCCAATAATTGGGCCACACACACCCCTCTTGACTGGCATCACTTGACCCCCCTTTTGAAAAAGAAAAAGATGCTTTGCATGAAGCACTCTCAAAAATACGCGTGCCTTTCCCGTCCCCTGGATGACCCAGGGGAAGAAAAGTCCTCTGAGAGCTATGACTTGTTCATCTTGGTTCTTTTAGAAACACAGCAAGGGGACTCCAACCACAGTCTCCCTCGTTGCCACTAATTGGGCCACACACACCCCACTTGACTGGCATCACTTGACCCCCCTTTTGAAAAAGATAAAGATGCTTTGCATGAAGCACTCTCAAAAATACGCGTGCCTTTCGCCTCCCCTGGCTGACCCAGGGGAAGAAAAGTCCTCTGAGAGCCATGTCCACATTGTCAGTGGACAGACACGTGTGCTTATCTGCCCAGCAGACCCCCAGCAGCACTGAAGACAGGTTCCGAGAGAACGCTGACTGCAGGACACGACAAGATCCCCAAGGCATACGTGGCAAGCTCAGGCAATTTATCCAGATTGGAAGCCTAAAATGAGCAGGGCTCAAGTTGCACAGTAATGGCATCGATGTTTCCTTGCATATACTCATATATCTGTGTCTCCTCCTCTTTTTCCTTGTCCAGCTCTTTTGTTTTCGCATGAGTGTATGTCCTTGTCACTTTTCCATGTGTTTGTGTTGTGTTGTGAGTTGTTTGTCACCTTTTGGACACCTTTGAGGGTGTTTTCTAGGTGTTTTTCTGTGTTTGTGATTGCCTGCCATTGTTTCCTATGCGGTTCGAGTTCGGGACTTCCGTTCGACGAACCGAACTCGAGCCGAACCGCGGCCGGTTCGCTCATCTCTACATCTTACTACTGATATTTCAGTCTTCTATATAATTTGATGTTAATTTCAAACTAATGTGTTTATATGTTACAACTCAAGCCTTTTATTAACATAGTGTGGGCATAATACCACGGGGGTGGGGGTGTGTCTGTACCTCAAACCTTATTTTTGAGAACTGGACATTACATGGTTTCTCAGCATTAAGCTTCAAGTCCTTAGACAAGAGTCTTGGAGGCTAAAACATAATAGTTCTTCAGAGATAGCTTGAATGTCGGTGCGTGCAGGAAATGTATCTTTCAGAAATTCAAATATATAACCATTGTGTGTGTTTAGAACACTATACAGAGGAAGGGATGTCAGTGTTACATTGCAAAATGGATGCCCCCATTATATTTCCCTCCTTTTGTTTGAATTTAAAAATATCCATTTATACCTCATTGTTGTGCATCCCAAATGTCCCTAATTTACATATGCCTAGGTCAGTGAAGCCTAATTTTCAGCTGGTTCTTACCAGAGATGTGTGGACAGGCCACTCAAACAAGGGAATGCGAAGATCCGTCCCCACACAGTTAGTTGCTCACTGTAGCTAACACATGCACTCATGGTTTAGTTTCACTCAGAAGAACACATTCTCTTATTGCTATTCTTGCATGGGTAACTATCTTGAGGTGCACTCCACAACAGGTCAAGGCCAGCGTACAAGGCTGCCGGAACCAGTGGCTCTAACTTTGTTAACATGCCTTTACTATAACAACCTTCTTGCTGTATGTGGAGGACCAGTCCTCCAGTGCAAGGGTAATAACCCAAACTGTTGGGGTGCAACTGTGAGACCCCCTTCTGGAAGTAAAGTCCTCTGCCCATCATTCAATCACAGGGGATTTTTCTTACAGAAAAGAGGGAAAGTTAAGTTAAGCTATCGGACGATTATTTCTGGGGTTACCTTTGAGCCTATATTTTTGGGGCACACAAACAAAGCAGATGTAACATCAATTAAATCCTAAAATGCCTGGTTCTAATCTTGCCAAGCTTAGAGACACAAACATGAGTACTTTGATAAGAAAATAGATACAAATTATTGCGAGTAATATCTTTGTAACTAGGTAAATGACGCCCAGGAGCCATCCTTCCATTACTTTGAACCAGTAGGCTAGGTTAAGCCAGTTGAGCCAAATAGGCCACTGGATGTTCCAGTCCTCTTAGGAATGGAGGTTTCTGAACTCTTCTTTGAGCAATCTGGCAGGCTGGACATCATACATAATCCTTGTTGCACTGGTGTTAGCCACATGTTGGCAGAAGGCAGGCCTCACTATCTGACAAAGCTCTTTGTGGGACACAGTAAGGTAATCTAGAACAGAACAAAAGTGTGTTGGCAAATTACAGTGGTAAGCATGAGCAGCTGGGAAGTAGTAATATTCAAAGCATCAACTATATCTTTAGTAACAATATCAAACAATTCAGCTAAGCTCTCAATATTATGAGCTTTTTGTACCTATAGACCATAGAGGAACTGTGCCACTGCTAACCCAAACTTCTTTGCTACTGGAATATGTATGAGAGTCTTTGCCTTTCCTCCCTCTTATATAATGTATGTTTAGGCATCTGCAGGAGTGGCAAAACCTTCTCGCAAACCAGGTGGCAGTCTGCAATATGGCTAAGCTTAGGGATGGGTGAACCTGACCTCTAAAGTTTGGGGTCCATACCAGACAGATAGTGTCTATGCATTGACTATGAAAAAGGACTTTCTCAGGGAAATCCATGTTATTGTTCAGGTTAAGTCACCCAGATAAGAAGAGATATTAAAAATAAAGGAAAAAGAAAGTGAATAAAGAATAAAGCAAGACAGTTATACTTGCCAACCTTCCCTGCGGCTGTAACACTGTTTCCGGGTCTGATCTTTAGCTGACATACATATTCACTGCTTTCCCCCCATCTGTGATTGGTTGCAGTAAGACCGCACTCTCAAGTTTTCTGACAGCGTCTTTGATTGGTTGCAATCACACACGCTGTCTGCATCCCTATAGGGGTGTAAAAATAAATAAATAAATGGTGCAGGGTCCCCCATATTAAGATATACAGCGCACATAAAGCAGGCAGTTACAGGCTGCAGCCCCCAGCTGTAAGCATTATCTTATTAAAATTATTTAAATAAATAATTTTAAAAAAAGGACTTGAGGTCCCCCTCACTTTAGATACCCAGCCAAGATAAAGCTGACAGCTGTTAGCTGGTATTCTCAGTCTTCGGAGGCCTGGGGAGGCCCATGGTTATTGGACCCCCAATCTAAAATATACAGCCTACAGCTTCCCTGCAATTATCGCATTCCATTAGATGCGACAATTCCGGTGCTTTAACCGGCTCATCCCGATTGCCCTGGTGAGGTGGCAATTTGGGTAATATAAGGGGTTAATGACAGCACAGTGATTTGACAAAAATCATAGCTGACATTAAACCCTGGATTTCTAATGGAGAGGGGTCTATGACACCCTCCCATTATTAACCCTGTAAGTTAAGAGAATTAAACACAAAACAGAGAAAAAAAAAACCAAAACACCCAGCTCTGGCGTGATCCACACCACAATGTCCCACTATAATCCTGGCTTTGCTATATACTAAATTCACAGCGTGGGCACATTAGAGAACATGACCGCTCGCTGCAGTTTCAGGCAGTCACTGAGTGGCGACATCACTGAATTTACGTGTGGTCACAGCTGGAGATTAATACGGCACCCCACCTGTGACTGCAGGTATGCAAACCTCAGATGAACTCTTTGAACTCAGAGACCTCACCTCAGACAAAGCTCATTGAGTTCAATGAGACCTGAGTCTCATGGCAAATAAACTTGATCTTTGTCAAGAGATACAGATTTGGTACTGGAATTTATGCACCGAATTCCTGCACCAAAACTTCATCTCCTGGAAAAAAAATATATGGATTTGATGCAGTGTTAATGCACTTTTTTGCCAGGAGATGCAGATTTGGCATAGCAATTTGGTGTATGAATTCCAGAACCAAATCTGCCTACAAATATACAATGACAACACAGAGAAATACTCCCCTATTCATCCTTTGTCAGGTTCAGAGTGACTTTCTTGCAATAACTGGCGTGCATCCAAAACGGTATTGCTTCTAATTTATCTGCCATAGGTGTGGTCAACTGGACTTAAAGGGGCCGTCACACCTTGGCTAGAGTTGCCTTCTCACATGTCTCTTTACAACTAACCAGTATCAAGGAACTAGCATATTGGTACCTTATAAAGACTTAGGGTCTGGTACGGAAGAAAACACATGTGAATGCACTTTTGATAAGTGATCATGCAGTTCTGTAACATAGTCAGTCAATGAAGAATTGTCTGCCTGGAATTGTTGTGGAAAGTACAAGCCTGTTTTGGAAGCTGTCCCGAAGAGGAATTTAAATAGGCTTAGCTTCAATTTGCCTGTAAGGGTTGTATGAATGGAATACAAGACAACTGTCAAGGCCTCAATCCAACTCATACATTTCTAGGTGTCTAAGAGTTCCTGTAAGTTCAAGTAGATAGATCCATTAAGTTTTTTTATTACTGTTTGTGCATGATATGGGCTGAGGGGTTCCCAAGACATTCATTATGTGGCCTATTATTTTTCAGGAATGTGGATACCCCTAGAAAAAAAGTCAACAGCAACAAGGACATATGTGCCTGCCTTGGGTCGCTGAATGTAATCTGCAGTCTCTGAAATGGGCACAAAAGGTTTAAGGGTGTGTCCACTTGGACTTTTAACAACATTATCTGGATTGTGTCTGGCACAACTGAAACATCTCTGGACATATTTGGCAAGGAGAGCCTGAATCCCTGGTGCAAACCACTGACTGAGGAATAGGGAGAACATAGCTCCCTTTGACAAGTGTGTGGGGCCATGTGCTAATTTGGCCATCATGAGGTACAAGGATTTTGGTAAACAAATCCTGGTTCGTACCATCCAGAGCCTTTCCGCTTCCTTGGCACCCACCTGCAGCCATACCTTTCTGTCCTGAGGCGTTATCTGCAATTGCTTTACGAGCGATAGGTCTAGACTTACAGGTGGAATTGGAAGCAATACGGGCATTAAAGATAAAATAGCAGCTGCCTTTGCTGCTTGCTCAGCTATGAAGTTCCCTATAGATTGTGGAGTGTCAGCTCATGTGTGTACAGGTACCTTGACTATGGTGACTTCTATTAAAAGCAGCTCAGAGACTTCCAACTATTTATCTACAGTGTCAAAGTTCTTAATTGGTCTGCATGAGAAGATCAGAAAACCCCTAGTTTTCCAGATTACTGCAAAATAATGTGCTACTCCAAATGCATATGTACTGTCTGTGTAACAGTTAACTCTTTATCCTTTACCAAATGTACAGTACAAGCATCTGTGAGTGCCTTCAGCTCTGCCTCCGATGCAGATTCACTGGAATGTTATTTGTATGAGTAAAATACCATTTTGGATTACTGCATACCTGGTAACAAAGCATCCTTGTTCTTCTTTCCACCACCTGGAGCCATCTGCAAAATACTCAGCATCAGGGTTGGTTAATGGAATATCAGTAACCGTTCACAGACCTTGTGTTTCAGCAAGCATCATTTCTTTACAGTCATGTGAAGCAGCATTACGAATAGGACAAACGTTGTGGTACATGCCACAAGTTTTGCATTCCTTACATCCTTGTATCTCAGTTCTTTGTTTTCCAAATCCACAGATATGAGGGTTGCTGGATTTAGAATCGGGGAGCGTTGGATTGTGATGTGGGAGCTAGTAGTGTAATCTTGTACTTAGTGATACAAGATTGAGAGAGATGTTTCAGTCTCGTGGAATGAAATAATTTTGAAACAGAGTGTCAGTTGATTCCGTCAGTTGACCGCATCAGCTGATCATCGCCAGGTCTGAGAGAGAGATGAGAGAGAGAAGAGAGAAGAGAGAGAGAAGAGAAAGAGAGAAGAGAGAGAGAAAAAAGAGGGAAGAGAGAGAAAAGAGAGAGGAGAAAGAGGAGAGAGAAGAGAGAGCAATGCAGCCTTATTCCGTGAACTGCTCCGATTTTAGAGGTGTATCCCGTGGCTCAGAGCTGATGTCCGGCTCCTCCTCTCAGTGAAGTATATTTGCAAATTAATAATAATTATAATTTAAATTCGTTACCAGAACGGCCGGGACTCGAACTCGAGAAATAATTCTCTTGAGGTGGCTCTACCCATTGAGCCACTGTATTACAGTAGAGAAGCCAGATGTGGAATATTCTGCTACAAAGAGGAGAGAGAGAGGGAGAAAGAGAGAGAAAGAGAGAAATAGAGAGAAAAAGAGAGAAAAAGAGAGTCAAAAACAGAGAGAAAAAGAGAGAAAGAGAGAGAAAGAGAGAGAAAGAGGAAAAAAGAGAGAAAGAGAAAATGAGAAAGAGAGAGAAAGAAAGAAAGAAAGAAAGAAAGAGAGGGAAAAAGAGAGAAAGAGAAAAAGAGAGAGAAAAGGGGAGAGAGAGAGAAAGAGAGAAAAGCAGAGAAAGAGAGAGAGCGAGCAGAGAGAGAGGAGAGCAATGCAGTCTCATTCCGTGAACTGCTCCGATTTTAGAGGTGTGTCCCGCGGCTCACAGCTGATGCCCGGCTCCTCCCCTCAGTGCATAATAAATTAAATAATAATTATAAATAAATAATAATTATAATTTAAAATGATAAATAAATTAAATTCTTTACCTGGACGGCCGGGAATCAAACTCGTGAACTTATTCTCCTTAGGCGGCAGCTCTACCCATTGAGCCACTGCTTGTAATGAAAAGCATAGGAAGATTTGGTAATCTTGACCTCAGTATTGCAGTAGAGCATCCAGACGTGGATTATTCAGCCACGGAGAGAGAGAGAGAGAGAGAGAGAGAGACCTGGCGATGATCAGCTGATGCGATCACCTGACGGAATCAGCTGACACTATAAGTCGAGCGGTGTGGCCAGCTTTTTACTCTCTCTCTCTCTCTCTCTCATCCACGTCTGGATTCGCTACTGCAATACTGAGGTCAAGATTACCAAATCTTCCTATGTTTTTCATTGCAGGCAGTGGCTCAATGGGTAGAGCTGCCACCTAAGGAGAATAAATTCACGAGTTTGAGAGAGTAGAGAGAGAGGAGAGAGCAATGCAGCCTCATTCCATGAACTGCTCCGATTTTAGAGGAGTGGCTCACAGCTGATGTCCGGCTCCTACCCTCAGTGCATAATTATAATATAGTATATTTTCTCTGCCCCCTCTGAAACACTTTCTTCCCTCTCCTTGTCTGTAGTGTGCTTTCTCAGCCCTCCCTGAAACACTTTCTTCCCTCTCCTTGTCTGTAGTATGTTTTCTCTGCCCTCTCTGAAACACTTTCTTCCCTCTCCTTGTCCATAGTATGTTTTTTCTGCCCTCCCTGAAACACTTTCTTCCCTCTCCTTGTCTGTAGTATGCTTTGTCAGCCCTCCCTGAAACACTTTCTTCCCTCTCCTTGTCCATAGTATGTTTTCTCTGCCCTCCCTGAAACACTTTCTTCCCTCTCCTTGTCTGTAGTATGCTTTCTCAGCCCTCCCTGAAACACTTTCTTCCCTCTCCTTGCCTGTAGTATGTTTTTTTTGCCCTCCCTGAAACACTTTCTTCCCTCTCCTTGTCTGTAGTATGCCTTCTCAGCCCTCCCTGAAACACTTTCTTCCCTCTCCTTGTCTGTAGTATGTTTTCTCTGCCCTCCCTGAAACACTTTCTTCCCTCTCCTTGTCTGTAGTATGTTTTCTCTGCCCTCCCTGAAACACTTTCTTCCCTCTCCTTGTCTGTAGTATGTTTTCTCTGCCCTCCCTGAAACACTTTCTTCCCTCTCCTTGTCTGTAGTATATTTTCTCTGCCCTCCCTGAAACACTTTTTTCCTTCTCCTTGTCTGTAGTAGGCTTTCTCAGCCCTCCCTGAAACACTTTCTTCCCTCTCCTTGGGAGACAGAGAGAAAAAAAGAGAGAGAGAAAGAGAGAGAAAGAGAGAAAGAGAGAGAGAGAAAGAGAGAAAGAGAGAGGAGAGGAGAGAGCAATGCAGCCTCAGTCCGTGAACTGCTCCGATTTTAGAGGTGTGTCCCACGGCTCACAGCTGATGTCCGGCTCCTCCCCTCAGTGCATAATTAAATAAAATTATTATTATCAATATATAATTATAATTTAAAATTAAAAAAAAAATTAAAAAAAAAAATGCTTGATCTGGATTAGAACTCCTGAATGTACCGTATATCTCTACAGCTCTATCCACTAGTCTACTGCCTCTAATGATAAAGCTAGGCAGCTGTGGTAATCTTGACTTCTGCATTGCTGAGGTCTCTGCTGACAGCGCAATTTACTTCATTGCTACGTGGAGCTGATACAGTGCGATCGTGTTCTACGGTGCTGCTGCAGCTTCATGTAGCTGAGCTGACAGTGTCGTGTGAATTACATCAGACCTGGAGGGGTATTTGGTGATTAATAAAGAGGTAAATGAGGGGTTTTTTTGTCTTTTATTCCAAATAAAGGATTTTTCGCTGTGTGTTTATTTACTTTCACTTTAAAAAAAAAAATAATAATTATAATTTAAAATTAAAAAAAAAAAAAAATTCTTTATCGGATCGGGATTAGAATTCCTGAAGTTATGCTCCAAGTGCTCTAGCCACTAGTCTACTGCCTATAATGATAAGGATAGGCAGATTTGGTAATCTTGACTTCTGCATTGCTGAAGTGTCTGGTGACAGCGCAATCATGTTCTATGGTGCTGCTGCAGCTTCATGTAGTCGAGCTGACAGTGTCGTGTGGATTACTTCGGACCTGGATGTGTATTTGGGGGATTAATAAAGGTGTGAAAGAGGATTTTTTTTTGTCTTTTATTTCAAATAAAGAATTTTTCACTGTGTGTGTTTATTTACTTTCACTTTCAGTTTAATCATAGAAGGTGTCTCGGGAAGACGCCTGGCATGATTAAACTCATTATTACCCCGATTGCCACCGCACCAGGGCAATTCGGGATGAGCTGGGTGGAGTCCCCCGGGACTGTCGCATCTAATGGATGGGCAATTCCAGGCGGCTGTTGGGTGATATTGATAGGGTGGTGGGCTCCTCATAACGTGGTGCTCTCCATCCTGACAATACTAGCCTCCAGCTGTGCGGCTTTATCCTGGCTGGTATCAAATATGGGGGAACCGCACTTTTTTTTTATTATTATTTATTTATTTATTTTACTGCACGATATAGACCCGCCCGCCGGCTGCTGTGATTGGTTGCAGTGAGACAGCTGTCACTCAGCTTGGGGGAGTGTCTGACTGCAACCAATCATGGGCACCGGTGGGCGGGGAAAGCACGGAATAACTAATTGACTAATGAAGTGGCAGCCATTTTCTAAAGAGGAAAAGACACCACAGATTTCTGACAGCCGTGCAGCGAGGCGCCCATGATCAGTGAGTAGGAAAGGGAGAGGGATTGTGCTGGGGACGCAGGACACATGCAGATAGCAACATGTGCACATAGCCTTACTGTGCAAAGCCACGTTTATGGTGATCGAACTGTTCTCAAACCTAACTCGAACTGTTGAGCTTTTAGCAAAAAGCTCGAGTTCGAGTTCGAGCATCCCCCAAAATCACTCGAATATGAAATTGGCAAACCTCGAACATCGCTCAACTCTATTTAAAACCCGCTATGAAAGCCCCATGAAAAAGTTGCTTTCCCGCTGGCCCTGTCTCTTCATAGCTAAATCCATGTATCTAAAGCCTGCTTTAGACCAACTATCCAGCATACGATATCGTATGCGTTTGTACCCACCCCCATCGTATGTGCGGCACATTCAATTTGTTGAACGTGTCGCACAAACGAGTAACCCCCTGTCACACGTACTTACCCATCCACGACCTCGATGTGGGCGGCGAACATCCACTTCCTGGAGTGGGAGGGACGTTCGGCGTCACATCAACGTCACGCGGCAGCCGGCCAATAGAAGCGGAGGGGCGGAATTAAGCGGGATGTAAACATCCCACACACTTCCTTCCTTCCGCATTGCCAGCGGGAGCCGCAGGACGCAGGTAAGCTGCAGTTCATCGTTCCCGGGGTGTCACACGGAGCAATGTGTGCTACCCCGGCTACGATGAACAACCTGACGTTCAATTTTTAGGAATTGAACGACGTGCATGCGATGAACGTTTTACCGTTCAATCGCAATCGCACGTAGCTGTTACATGCTACAATGTAACTTACGATGCCGGATGTGCGTCACTTACAACATGACCCTGCCGACACATCGTAAGATATATTGTAGCGTGTAAAGCGCCCTTTAGCCTCTGATTACCCCAGAATTGGTCCACTGTATCTTTTGGTCCTTGAACCACATCTAAAAGGGAATTTGTAGATTCCCACACTCTCTCCTTGCACCATGCATGCAGACCTTTCAGGAAGTATATTCCTGATTCTATAGTGCATGTGTACTGAGTGTCCTGACGGGAACTTAACAGGTGTGGTCTGCCTTTTCTTTCTATGACCTCCATGACTGCCTGCATTCTAGCTTCCCCAATTTTTCCTTTAAGAGCTTGTGCGCACGTTGCGTAAATTCATGCATTTATGCTGTGTTTAGCACTGCAGCGTAAATGCATGCGTCCTTCGTCCCCAGCACAATCGATGTAGATTGTGCATAATCCGTGCGCTCTAGAAAACATAAAGGAACCGTAGGTAACATATAATAGGCAACAGCTCAAAAAATGTTAAATTCATAAATTAAAGAGTCTTTAAATTTACCAAATATGAAAATACCCAACAGACACCGTGATTAAAATGTATAAACATTTTATTTTTAATAAATGCATAGGGTATAACATAAACAATAAACAAGGACCGCCGGTCCCCACGTGTATACCAGGGTAAAATTGGTGATCTGCCAGCTGGGTAAGCTATCTTGCTTTGGTAGGCTATGCATCAAGACTTTGTTTCTCTTTGCTAGCAACTCTTTGCACTTGCATGTGGGCATTTATTTGCTTATCCAAGCATTGGTGCAGATCCTCTGTGAGATCTGACATCCCTCCCTGGGTCACGTGGGGTTTCTTCCCCTTCATCACCTCTCTACTTCGGTTCTATCCTTGTTTATTGTTTATGTTATACCCTATGCATTTATTAAAAATAAAATGTTTATACATTTTAATCACGGTGTCTGTTGGGTATTTTCATATTTGGTAAATTTAAAGACTCTTTAATTTATGAATTTATAATCCGTGCGCTCGTTGCTTTTTTGAACGCAGCGATTTGGATGCTAAAATTTTGACCCAAATCTGTGCGTTCAAAAAAGCAGCATGTCAATTATTCCGTGCACTTTGGATGCAGCTCCCACTCTTTGTATGGGAGAGCCAGCATCCATAGCACATGAAAACGGCATGTAATCTGCTGAAACACTGCATCCATTACTAGAGATGAGCGAACCGGTCCCGGTTCGGCTCGAGGTCGGTTCGCCGAACGGAGGTCCCGTTCGAGTTCGGTTCGTCGAACGTTCGAAGAACCGAACTCGAACCGCATAGGAAACAATGGCAGGCATTCACAAATACATAAAAACACCTAGAAAACACCCTCAAAGGTGTCCAAAAGGTGACAAACAACTCACAACACAACACAAACACATGGGAAAGTGACAAGAACATATACTCATGCGAAAACAAAAGAGCAGGACAAGGAAAAAGAGGAGGACACACAGATAAAGGCATGGCACGCCCTTCTAAAATCATGTAAAACACCGCAAGGTGACTCCAAGCGTAGTCTCCCTTTTTTTCCAAAAATTGGGCCCCACACACACCCACCCATTCAGTGGCAGCAGTTGTGCCCCAGTTGTACACTTCACAGCTAGATTTGCATCAAGCACATTCAAAAATACGCCATAATTAACCGTCCCCAGCATGACACCGGGGTAGGTAGATAAAGTGTTAGCTGAACCATGACTTGTTCATCTTGGCTCCTTTTAAAAAAACACAGCAAGCAAAGGTTACTCCAAGCGGAGTCTCCCTTTTTTTTCAAAAATTGGGCCCCACACACACCCACCCATTCAGTGGCAGCAGTTGTGCCCCAGTTGTACACTTCACAGCTAGATTTGCATCAAGCACATTCAAAAATACGCCATAATTAACCATCCCCAGCTTGACACCGGGGTAGGTAGATAAAGTCTTTCCTGATCCCAGCTCTGTTCATCTTGGCTCCTTTTAAAAACAATGTAAGCAAGGGTTACTCCAAGCGGAGTCTCCCTTTTTTCAAAAAATTGGGCCACACAGACACCCCATCAGTGGCAGCACTTGTGCCCTAGTTGCAAACAGGATGTTTTGATTTGCATCAAGCACATTCCAAATCCACAAGCATTTACTCTCCCCAAGATGACACAGGGGTAGTAAATTCTTTGTGGATCCATGACTTGTTCATTTTGATGAACGTCAGTCTGTCCACATTGTCACTGGACAGACGCGTGCGCTTATCTGTCAGCACACACCCAGCAGCACTGAAGACACGTTCAGAGACAACACTGGCAGCTGGACACGACAAAACCTCAAAGGCGTAAGTTGAGAGCTCTGGCCATTTTTCAAGATTTGAAGCCCAAAATGAGCAAGGCTCCATTTGCAAAGTCATGGCATCGATGTTCATTTGGAGATACTCCTGTATTATCCTCTCCAGCCGTTGACTATGTGTCAGACTTGTTGTCTCTGGTGTCCTTGCAAAGGACGGTCTAAAAAAATTATGAAAAGATTCCATAAAATTGCTGTTACCAGCACCAGATACGTGTCACGCTCCCCGGGCCCTCTGCTCCGCTCCCCGGGTCCTCTGCTCCGCTCCCCGGCTCACCTGCCACGCTCCCCGCTCCCCAGCCTCCAGTGCCCGCGCTTCCCAGGCCTCCTGGTCCCCGCTCCCAGCGCCCGTCGGCTTCCCAGTCCCTGGCCGGCTCTGCTGCGTCCTCCTCTCAGCTTCCTGCCCTGGCTTCTGGCACCCGGGCCGCGCGCATGCGCATTAGGGCGCGCGCGGTCACTGACCCTTTCTTAAAGGGCCAGTGTCCACTGACAGGAAATGATGCATACAGGTACAGGGTATAAAGGGGGTTAATGTCCAAGGGAGCGGGGCCTGTTCTTCGTGTTTTCCCAAGCTAGGAGTCAGGTCTCCTTGTGTTCTGTGAGATACTTACCTCTCTGTCTTCTAGAGCCGATCCTGCATCGCCATCCGGTCCTGCTGTATCTCGAACCCCGAACGCTGCCCATCTGCCATCCTGACAGTCCGTACCATCTCGGTTCCCTGTGGTGACCCGTCATCTCGCTCCAACGGTTCCGGACCCCGCCTGACATCATCACGGCTTCCGAACCTGAGCTCCGTCACCCGGACCACCATCAGTGACCTCGTGGTCCCAGGGACTTCTCCATTGTGTTCCAGTGCACGGACTGCCCTGCTACCTAAAGTGCTCCGGCTACCGGACTCCTTTCCCTCATCGGGGAGTTCGGCCCAGTGGATCCACCTCCCGGGTCTGCCCGTCCATCTGGCCCTAACAGTAAGAACAGGCCATGGATCCCGCTGAAGCACTAGCGGCCTTGCATGAGGAACTCCAACGCCAGCGTGAAGTCCAGACCCGCATGCTGAACTTTATGACCTCCGTGGACGCCCGCTTGAACACGCTACAAGTCTCGGTCACATCTTCAGCGCCCCGGGTCTCCACTAGTCAATCCACGGCCCCCGCTCCCGTGGCAGCCTCCTCGGATGCTTCCAGACTGCGTTTGGCCTCACCACCCCGGTACGCCGGAGATCCCAAGACCTGCAGGGGGTTTATAAACCAATGCTCCCTCCATTTCACGCAGCTGCCACATTTGTTTGCCTCCGACCAAGCCAAGGTCGCCTTCATCATGTCTCACCTAGAGGGCGAGGCACTGGCGTGGATGAACCCCTTGTGGGAGAAGGAGGACCCTATGACCAAGAACCTCCAGGAGTTCCTGCAGGCCTTTCGCAGCACCTTTGACGAACCCGGACGCGCCTCCGCGTCTGCTTCATCTCTTCTCCGGTTACGTCAGGGAACTCTGACGGTGGGTCAATACGCCATCCGTTTCCGCACCTTGGCTTCAGAACTCGGGTGGAATAACGAGGCCCTAACCGCCGCCTTCTGGGAAGGACTCTCGGGTCGAATCAAAGATGAGCTGGCTGGACGTGACGTACCGTCCACCCTGGACGCCCTGATTACCCTAGCGACTCGAGTGGACATACGCTTTCAGGAGCGGTCCAAAGAGGTGTCTCGTGAGAGACGTCCGGTAAGGCATTCCTCTCCTCCACAGAAGCCCGCCGTACTCCAGTCAACGGCCTCTGGTGTCTCCGTCCATGAGCCCATGCAGATCGACCGTGTGCGACAGTCTGAACAATGCCGAGCAGAGCGGCTCGCCAAGGGTCTCTGCTTCTACTGCGGAGAGGGCACACACCTGCTACGCTCCTGTCCAGAGAGGCCGGGAAACTCCAAAGCCTAGGGTTGGTAGGAGAGGCCACCCTAGGTGCTGGGACTCTCTCAGACCCAGTTACATGGACTGTGCAAGTGACAACGGGAGAGACGCGGTTTACGGCTGAGGCGTACCTCGATTCTGGGGCAGCAGGCAATTTCATCCAGCAGGCCACGGTGGACAAGTACCAGGTGCCTGTTACTCCACTCGCCAAACCTCTTGTGATTGCCTCTGTGGATGGGAGACCCCTCTCTGACACCATCTCCTGGATCACCAAGCCGCTTGAACTGCGTATCGGTGCTCTGCACACCGAGAACATCGCTCTCTACGTCCTCCCACATATGTCACATCAAATCCTGCTGGGCCTTCCTTGGTTGCGGACACACGAGCCTTCAGTCAGCTGGGGCACTGGCGATATCACTCGATGGGGGTCTTCTTGCCATGAGAACTGTCTGAAGACCATACAACCTATCCGGCGACCTCCGGTTCCCGAGTCCCTACCGGGACTGCCCTCAGCCTATTAGTCCTTCGTGGACGTCTTTGATAAGAAGGAGTCCGAAGTACTTCCGCCACATCGTCCTTACGATTGTGCCATTGACCTGCTCCCGGGAACTACACCACCTCGAGGACAGATATATCCACTGTCTCCAGCCGAAACAAGGGCCATGTCTACGTACATCACAGAGAGCCTGGCTAAGGGATTCATTCGGAGATCCTCCTCTCCTGCTGGAGCAGGCTTCTTCTTCGTAAAGAAGAAAGAGGGCGACTTACGCCCATGTATAGACTACCGGGGATTGAACCTAATCACCGTAAAAAACAAGTACCCTCTGCCGCTCATCCCCGAATTGTTTGATCGGCTCAGAGGAGCTCGTGTGTTCACCAAGTTGGATCTTCGGGGTGCCTACAACCTGGTCCGTATCCGCTCAGGGGATGAATGGAAGACCGCGTTCAACACTCGCGATGGGCACTATGAATACTGCGTGATGCCCTTCGGCCTGTGTAACGCACCAGCAGTCTTCCAAGAATTAGTGAACGATGTGTTCCGGGACCTTCTCTACGTTTGTGTGGTGGTATATCTGGATGACATCCTTGTCTTCTCTCCGGACCTCCAGACCCACCGAGAGAACGTGCAACTGGTTCTACAAAGACTGAGAGAGAATCGCCTGTACGCCAAGTACGAGAAGTGCGTCTTCGAACAGTCTTCTCTCCCCTTCCTGGGTTACCTCATCACTGATACCGGACTGCAGATGGATCCAAAGAAGGTCTCTTCCGTTCTCAACTGGCCTCCTCCTTCTGGACTGAAGGCAATCCAACGCTTTCTGGGATTCGCCAACTATTACCGCCAGTTTATTCCTCACTTCTCGGCTCTGACTGCTCCTCTTTCCGCCTTGACCAAGAAGGGGGCTAATCCAAAGGACTGGTCACCTGCGGCCGACGCCGCGTTTGGCTCTCTAAAGCGAGCCTTTGCCTCCTCTCCTGTACTCCACCGTCCAGAGTTAAACCGCCAGTTCACCTTGGAGGTGGATGCCTCCTCCTCGGGAGCCGGAGCAGTGCTCATGCAGAAGTCCTCCTCCGGGAAGATGGTGACTTGCAGTTTCTTCTCCAAGAGCTTCTCAGCGCCTGAACGCAACTACACCATCGGTGACCAAGAGCTATTGGCAGTCAAACTGGCTCTGGAGGAATGGCGCTATCTTCTGGAAGGAGCAGTGTACCCCGTCATTATTTACACGGACCACAAAAACCTGGAATACCTGCGGACGGCTCAGCGACTGAACCCCCGGCAAGCCAGGTGGTCCTTGTTCTTTGCCCGGTTCGAGTTCCAGCTCCATTTCCGACCCGCGAACAAGAATGTACGCGCTGATGCCTTATCTAGGTCTTTCATGCCCATGGAGCAGGAGGAAGAGACATTCCAACCCATCATCTGTCCTAGTAAGATCATTCCGGTGGCTCCTGTCACCCTGGCCCAGATACCGCCTGGGAAGACCTATGTCTCTGAGACTGACAGGCAAAAAGTGTTACACTGGGGCCATGCCTCGAAAACAGCCGGTCATGCAGGTCAGAAGAGAACATGGAGTGCGATTCCACGTCATTACTGGTGGCCATCTCTTCGCACGGACGTCGCTTCTTTTGTCTCTGCCTGCTCCTCCTGTGCCAGGAACAAGACTCCCAAACACCTGCCATATGGCCGTCTTCTGCCTCTGCCCATACCCTCAGTTCCCTGGCAACACATAGCAATGGACTTTATTACGGACTTGCCATTGTCCTCCGGACACACAGTCATATGGGTCGTGGTGGATCGGTTCTCTAAAATGGCCCATTTCGTTCCTATGGCTGGACTGCCCTCTGCCCAGGAACTCGCGGACGCCTATATACATCACATCTTCCGCTTGCATGGCTTTCCATCACACATAGTGTCCGACAGAGGAACTCAGTTCACCTCCCGCTTCTGGAGGGCTCTCTGTAAACATCTGGGAGTGACTCTGGACTTTTCTTCGGCCTACCATCCTCAGTCGAACGGCCAAGTGGAACGGGTCAATCAGATATTAACCTCTTTCTTACATCACTACGTCAACGCCCATCATGACGATTGGTCTACGCTTCTTCCTTGGGCTGAATTCTCCCATAACCACCACGTCAGTGAGTCCTCCTCCAGTTCTCCCTTCCATGTTGTCTACGGACTTCAGCCGTCTGTCCCCTTGCCTGTATCCTCTTCCTCGGACATCCCTGCTGCTGATGCAGTACTCCGTGACTTTACAACCATTTGGGACTCAGTTAAGGCCTCCCTTGCACGTGCATCCCTGCGGATGAAGAGACATGCGGACAAGAGACGTCTGGATCCTCCGTGTTTCTCTCCGGGAGATCTCGTCTGGCTTGCTTCCAAATACATCCGACTGAAGATACCATCCTACAAGCTGGGACCTCGCTACATCGGACCATTTAAAGTCCTCGGCAAGATCAATGAGGTCTCCTACAAACTACAGCTCCCGGCCACGATGAGGATACCCAACTCCTTCCACGTGTCTCTGCTCAAGCCGGTTGTCCTTGGTCCCTTCTCCGCTGCCGCCAGTCCGGCTCCTCCTCCTATTGCTGAGGACGACATCTATGCGGTAAGGGATATCGTGGCCATGAAGACCGTACGAGGTCGACAGTTCTTCCTGGTGGACTGGGAAGGGTATGGTCCTGAGGATAGGTCCTGGGAGCCCAGGGAGAACGTGGGCACTCCTCTGATCCGTGCCTTCCTGTCCCAGTTGCGGGGAGGGGGGCGTGGGGGGGGTACTGTCACGCTCCCCGGGTCCTCTGCTCCGCTCCCCGGGTCCTCTGCTCCGCTTCCCGGCTCACCTGCCACGCTCCCCGCTCCCCAGCCTCCAGTGCCCGCGCTTCCCAGGCCTCCTGGTCCCCGCTCCCGGCGCCCGTCGGCTTCCCAGTCCCTGGCCGGCTCTGCTGCGTCCTCCTCTCAGCTTCCTGCCCTGGCTTCTGGCACCCGGGCCGCGCGCATGCGCATGCGCATGTGGATCCACCTCCCGGGTCTGCCCGTCCATCTGGCCCTAAACAATACGGTGCTACTGGTAAGGGTAGACTGTTGAAGATGACGAGACCGTCCCATGTTTGTCAAGTTACAACTGGGAGATTCACTCCCTGCACCTGCACGGTTGTTTGGTGGAAAAGCCGAGCTAAGATCGAGTAACAGCTTTTGCTGATACTCCTGCATACGTGCGTCCCTTTCTATGGCTGGAATTATGTCACAAAATTTGGACTTGTACCGGGGATCTAATAGTGTGGCAAGCCAGTAGTCATCATCACTTCTAATTTTGCCAATACGAGGGTCATGTTGGAGGTAGTGCAGCAAGAAGGCGCTCATGTGTCTTGCGCGGCCATGCGGACCAAGTCCACGCTGTGTTTGTGGCATAGAGGTGCTAACCGTTCTTTCTTCCTCTGACATCTCCCCCCAACCTCTTTCAACTGAAATTTGACCAAGGACTCCCTCATCCGCTGAGTCTTCCATGTCCATGGACAGTTCGTCCCCCATTTCTTCATGTTCTCCTGCACCTTCCTCAACATCTCGCCTGCTACCATGCGCCCTTGTTGATCCCTGTCCCCCATGGTCCCATGCCTGCCACATTGGTGATGATGAACGTCTGAACCTTGGTGATGTTGTTGTGTCTTGCGCATATGAATCCTCCTGTAGTTCATCACCTTCCTGTTGTCCCACCCCCTGACTCCGAATAGTGTTTAGCGTGGGCTCCAGCATGTAAATGACTGGAATTGTCATGCTGATAATGGCATTGTCAGCGCTAAACATATTCGTCGCCATGTCGAAACTCTGCAGAAGGGTGCATAGGTCCCTGATCTGAGACAACTCCATCAGGGTGATCTGCCCCACCTCTGCATCTCGTTGGCCCAGGCTATACGTCATGACGTATTGCACCAGGGCTCGACGGTGCTGCCACAGTCGCTGTAACATGTGGAGAGTCGAATTCCAGCGTGTCGGCACATCGCATTTCAGGCGATGAACCGGCAGGCCGAAAGACTTCTGGAGCGATGCAAGTCGCTCAGCTGCGGCGGTTGAACGGCGGAAGTGAGCAGACAGTTTTCGTGCCCTGGTCAGAAGGCCATTTAGGCCGGGATAGTGTGTTAAGAATTGCTGGACAACAAGGTTCAACACGTGAGCCATACAAGGCACGTGTGTCACCTTGCCCAGGTGAAGGGCCGCACCCAGGTTTGCAGCATTGTTACACACGGCCTTACCAGGCTGCAGGTTCAGTGGAGACAACCATTTATTAAACTCGGACCGCAGAGCTGACCACAACTCCTCAGCGGTGTGACTCTTATTCCCAAGACATGTCAAGCTAAAGACTGCCTGATGCCGTTGCGCTCTGCTGCCAGCATAGTAATGAGGGCTGCATGATTCCTTCTGTGCAGTGAGAACGCTGGTGGCCTGACCAGGCAGGCTTGGGGCGGAGGTGGAGGACACAGATGAGGTGGAGGAGGCAGAAGCAGTGGCGGAACTTGGACAGACAGAGGATTGACACACAAGTCATGGGGACGGCAAGACTTGTGCAGCAGACCCTTCACCATCTATCACCATAGTTACCCAGTGCCCAGTCAGCGACATGTAACATCCCTGTCCATGCTTACTGGTCCAAGTATCGGTGGTGAAATGCACCCGTTGACACACAGAGTTTCTCAAGGAAGCGGTGATGTTGTGTGCGACATGCTGGTGTAGCGCGGGCACACCTTTCTTAGAGAAGTAGTGGCGACTGGGCATCTGGTACTGGGGCACAGCGACAGACATAAGGTCTCTAAAATCCTGTGTGTCCACCAGGCGGAAAGGCAGCATTTCGGTAGCCAAGAGCTTACAGAGGGATAAAGTCAACCTCTTAGCTTTGTCATGGGTCGCAGGAAATGGCCTTTTATTTGTCCACATCTGAGGGACAGAGATCTGGCTGCTGTGTGTAGACGGTGTTGAGTAGGGTGTCCCTGGAAAAATGCAGCTTTGTGAGGAAAGTGCAAACGTAGACATGATGTTGCCTTCATCCAACGTTGGTGCTATCGATGTCTGAGAGAGCTGTACACACGCACTTGTTTCCCCTTCCAAACCAATTGACGACCTACCAAGCAAACTGCCTGTTGCGGTTACAGTGGTGGAAGTTGTGCATGGAAAACCAGGTGTGACAGCTGTCCCCACAGTCCTAGAAGATGAAGAGCGCGCGGATGCACTGGAAGGGGCAGGCGGTGGATGGTTCGCTCCGCTAGGCCGCATTGCAGCACGGTGAGCTTCCCACCGGGACATATGATATTTATTCATGTGACGATTCATGGAAGAAGTTGTCAAACTGCTGAGGTTTTGACCTCTACTAAGAGAACCATGACAAATTTTACATATCACATATTTTGGGCGATCTTTTGCTATGTCAAAAAAGGACCAGGCTAGGCAAGGCTTAGAGGGCATACGACCTGTTGATCCACCCCGACTAGTGCTCATAGGCAGAGTGGTGGCTGAGGATGCAGTTGTAGACGTGCTACCAGTACTCCGACTCTGTCCAGGAAGGCGCAGGGTAACTTCGTCATCAGTTGCATCCTCCTCCACCACCACTGTTGACCTCCTCGAGTGCCTGACTGTGGGTTGACAGTAGGTGGGATCTAGAACTTCCTCATCAATTGTTGTGTTTGCACTCCCCTCACCCTCAGACCGAGCCTCTTCTTGCCCTGACCGAATATTTAAGTTGTCATCCCAATCTGGTATCTGCGTCTCATCGTCATCAGTATGTTCCTCATTGTCTATAACCACAGGTGTTACAGTTTGTGACAAAGGGTCAACATTATGCTCAGAAACTTGGTCCTCACGGCCTGAATCAGAGTCACAAAGGTTCTGGGCATCACTGCAGACCATTTCCTGTTCTGTACTCACTGTAGCTTGGGAGCAGACCTCTGATTCCCAGGCTATAGTGTGACTGAACAGCTCTGCAGACTCAGCCATCTCAGTTCCTCCATACTGTGCAGGGCGGATGGAGACTTCAGAGCTGGGAGAAAGCAAGTTTGATTGGGATGACATCTCAGAGGACTGGTGTCTTTTGGATGCGGTAGTTGAGGTGGCGGAGAGGGCACTTGTTGGACTACTTGAGATCCATTCAAGCATTTTCCTTTTTTGGCCATCATCTACCTTTGTTCCAGTTGTCCGTGTCCGTAAAAAAGGGAGCACATCGGATTGTCCACGGAAAGTAGTAGACATATTACTTTTGCTGGTAGATGGTCTATCTTCAGCAGATGTTAATGGAGCTTTGCCCCCTTCCCCACGGACAACCCCTTTTTTTCCTTTTCCAACACGCCTCTTACCCTTTCCACCAGCATCTGTCATTTTGCCATTCATTTTGATTGCGACAAGATTGTGCACTTAAAATGTGGTAGTAAAAATTGAGAGGTGGTGTAGATTGCAGCGGTGGTCTATCTTTATTAACAGCAGAATAAACAACAATAATTATCACTGACAATGCAACTACGGCCCTTAAACTGGCAGCAGTCTCTGCTAGTATAATGGCTTAGTAACAATGAGTTTGAGTGTGCAATGCAGGCAGACGTGCTGCAAATATCTTTGCACTAGTGGGACTATACAAAAGTCCAATAGCCACGTTTAGGATGCCACTAGGTTCACTCAGTGTTTGCTAGTATAATGGCTTAGTTATAATGAGTTTGAGTGTGCAATGCAGGCAGACGTGCTGCAAATATCTTTGCACTAGTGGGACTATACAAAAGTCCAATAGCCACGTTTAGAATGCCACTAGGTTCAATCAGTGTTTGCTAGTATAATGGCTTAGTAACAATGAGTTTGAGTGTGCAATGCAGGCAGACGTGCTGCAAATATCTTTGCACTAGTGGGACTATACAAAAGTCCAATAGCCACGTTTAGGATGCCACTAGGTTCAATCAGTGTTTGCTAGTATAATGGCTTAGTTATAATGAGTTTGAGTGTGCAATGCAGGCAGACGTGCTGCAAATATCTTTGCACTAGTGGGACTATACAAAAGTCCAATAGCCACGTTTAGGATGCCACTAGGTTCAATCAGTGTTTGCTAGTATAATGGCTTAGTTATAATGAGTTTGAGTGTGCAATGCAGGCAGAGGTGCTGCAAATATCTTTGCACTAGTGGGACTATACAAAAGTCCAATAGCCACGTTTAGGATGCCACTAGGTTCAATCAGTGTTTGCTAGTATAATGGCGTAGTTATAATGAGTTTGAGTGTGCAATGCAGGCAGACGTGCTGCAAATATCTTTGCACTAGTGGGACTATACACAAGTCCAATAGCCACGTTTAGGATGCCACTAGGTTCAATCAGTGTTTGCTAGTATAATGGCTTAGTTATAATGAGTTTGAGTGTGCAATGCAGGCAGAGGTGCTACAAATATCTTTGCACTAGTGGGACTATACACAAGTCCAATAGCCACTTTTAGGATGCCACTAGGTTCAATCAGTGTTTGCTAGTATAATGGCTTAGTTATAATGAGTTTGAGTGTGCAATGCAGGCAGAGGTGCTGCAAATATCTTTGCACTAGTGGGACTATACACAAGTCCAATAGCCACATTTAGGATGCCACTAGGTTCAATCAGTGTTTGCTAGTATAATGGCTTAGTTATAATGAGTTGGAGTGTGCAATGCAGGTAGAGGTGCTGCAAATGTCTTTGCACTAGTGTGACTAGACAACAGTCCAATAGCCACGTTTAGGATGCCACTAGGTACACTGAGTGTTTGCTAGTATAATGGCTTAGTTATAATTATGTAATGAGTTGGAGTGTGCAATGCAGGCAGTGGTGCTGCAAATGCGATCGCCATTATCCATACAGTAGTGATCTGAATGCGCTGTTCCCGCACACTATACACTGAAATGTCATAATAGTGTGAGTCACAGAGTGACTTACACTATTACAGCGGAAAGCCAGCTATGAATTAGCTGTTTTTTTTGCTGCTAGAACCGTTCTCGAACGTATCTAGAACTATCGAGCTTTTGCAAAAAGCTCGAGTTCTAGTTCGATCTAGAACAGCCCCCAAAATCACTCGAGCCTAGAACTGGAGAACCTCGAACCGCGCTCAACTCTATCCATTACGCAGTATTTCTGCAACGATTTGAAGTGCACATGTGCTGTCAAATCGCTGCAGAAATTTCAGCCTAACGTGCGAAGAAGCCCTTAAAATGGATGCTAAATCTGTCCATGTACATGTGTAAGTGTTGTTGAGTCCCACCATCCATCTGTAAAGGGCCATTGGGAGATCAAATGGGTCTGGAGCATCCTTGAGTAATGTCTTTTGGTCATTTGGACCCCATGGTTTGTAATGGGAAAGAGTACTCATTGAAGTCATTGTTCTTGGGGAAATTGTGGTGGATGTTACTTGGGAGGAAGTTCCATGCCTGGAGTACCAGTTTCATCCATGGTTTGGAACTGGGGGTGGCGGTAGTCTCCTTCCTATAGGACAACTAGAGACTCATCCCCCGCCTCATTCCATAAGTATGAGTTTCAGGTTCATGGGTCTCAATCTGGGTAAAAATGACTGGGTAAAGTCCTGTTCTTCTGCATGGTCTTTGTCTGCCACAGACAGCACAATAGTCATGCCAATCAGGATTCTGCTCTCCACACACACAATTCCATCCCTCCAGCCCTGTTAAGACAGTAGCAGTGAGATGGGCTTGACATGGTGAGGGCACTTTTGCCTTCTTTACATATTTTATCCCTTTCGGGGCTTCTTCCTTCATCCAACCACCTTCTCTTTTCATCTCTCTTGCTACCTCAGACCAAATGTTTGCTTGTCTAGCTAATTTGTTATCATTAATCCATACCATGCTTATTACTAGAGCTGTTTCACAAAGTCTGGAGTCTAATGGATCACTTCTCATTCCTAGTCCCGTCAACATTTTTCCTGAATTCTTCACTGCAACTTTGCCTTTTCTTCTTTCCACTATATCACTAGCACCAAAACCCTCATGGCCATCTTGGCTAATTTCATTACCCATTTCTAACTATCTTCCTCTGTTTGCCTTTATCTAGCATGGTACTACCCATTGTCTCCTCCCCTGCCTTTCAACTGGCGTCTACAGCGCCCTTAGGCTATGTGCGCACGTTGCGTAAAAACATGCAGTTACGCTGCGCTTTGTAGCGCAGCGTAACTGCATGCGTCCTGCGTCCCCTGCACAGTCTATGGAGATTGTGCAGGGGCCGTGCGCACGTGGCGTCTAAGAGCGCAGCGCTTCGGCTACTGCCGAAGCGCTGCGCAAAAAGAAGTGACATGTCACTTATTTCCTGCGCTTTGCCGGCAGCTCCTGCTCTGTCTATGGCAGGAGCTGCAGGCAGAGCGCATGGAATCGGCGCTCACTACGGACATTTCTGCAGCGATCTAAAGCGCACATGTGCTCTTCAGATCGCTGCAGAAATATCTGCAGGGCTAGTACGCAACGTGCGCACATAGCCTTAGTCCTACAACTTGCGGTACCTCCAAACTGACTTCAGTGTACTCTACCAGTTTTCAGGTGTGTGGACTCTCAATGTTGAGATTTATGACTTCGCCAATGACTGCACCAACAGTCACTTCACTAAATCCCCTAAGGCCTTGTGGTGAGGGACGGTAGGTACCCTAGACTTGTCTTCTCATATATCTGTACTTATCTTGTATATCAACCAAAGGGTGAAACAGAACAATGTTAGGCAAGCTGGTATCATTAATGCTTCCTCAATCCTTTCTAGTACCATGTAGGATGGTGGGTACATATAAAACAGACAGAGAGCAGAAACACAAAGAAGACAGACTTATCCTCTTATTTAGGGAACCTTCAAAAGGTATCGGAGAGAACTGCAGAGAATCTATCCCAATTCGATCGTTTTTTACACCAAATTCCTATCTGTCCCCAAGAGGAGGCACCACTCCTTGAATGTATACCATTAAGGGCGTCTCCTCACATGAATCTGGGCAAGCCAGTATCACAGGGTGAGGTAAGTCCTCATGGTAGACACCACAAAAGAGCGTCCTGCACCCTCAAGTTAGACTCATACACTTACACGGCAGTCATGCACTAAACATATAATAAAATAGCAGCACATAAAGCTATCCAATCCAATATATACATATCATATATCACTAGGATATTCTATGGTTCTTTGCCAAACAAATGTGGGCAGGATAGAGTAGAAAGACTGACTTTAATATATCGCAAGATCCGGCTACAGGGTGGAAGGCAGTGGCGACACAGAGAGAGAGAGATCTGTAAGAATCTAAGGTTCTTACCTACACTGGTGTTTTGAGTCTGTGTGTCCTCTGGTCCTTCGTCTGCAGGTGTCAGGTCTCAAGTATTCGTGTCTTTCATCTTCTCCTGACCACCCAGGGACGCTAAATTGTTAGGGTGGTCTAAACCTAGACCATTAAGATATATTGGATGGTAGTCAAATTAGGAGGTGAGGCTGCAGCTGTATGCAAACTACCAAACGCAATATTGAGTCTGAGAGACGCAGATACCATTCAATTACTAGCTCCATTTATTGATTACATCGCTTTCATATTTATACACAGAAAGATGTGGATGTCTGAAAACATGTGAGTCAAAATTCATTATGATCTCAAGTTTTCCATAATCCTATCTCTTGAGAACCTGCAGGTGATTTTGTCAACATTCTCAATATTTTTCATCTTATGCGAGTTAATATTTAATATAGCAGTAGTGATGGAAAATTACAACATAGTCTTGTTTCTGCAAGGTTATATTCTGATCATTTTAAGCTGCATTATATATTATTTCTGTGTTAAGCAAAATAAGAGGGTCTTCACTGCCCTATCAATTGTAACCCCCATACTGGCTCTCTCTATACTACACTCCAACTACCCAGTCTCCATGATGTCCTCTCACACTTATTGACCCCATGCTGTACCCTCACACATTCCTATATCACCATACTGTCCCTTCACACTTCCAAAAAATGCTACCCTCTCACACTTTCTGTCCATACTGTCCCCTTATACATCCTTTTATACAGTTTCTTCACACATTTCTTCCCCACACTATACTATCACACATTTATTCCCCATACTGAACCTTCACACATTTATACACCCATATTGTCCCTTCAAGCTACCTGGCCATAATGATCCACCACCCTCTAATAACACTCCTGTTTCTTTGGAGCTATTGGAACATCCACCTTTTCTGTGGTGGAGGGACATCAGCTGTGTTTCAGCTGACTTGATGATGCAGCTGACTTTTCTCTGACCTGGAAGTACTGGTGGTCAGATCTTCAAATATACTCACACTGGCAAACAAGAGTACAATTTAAATTAGGCAGCTGGATGTCAGTTTAACAGCTGAGCAGGAGAACAGTGAATACAAGTCACGGGGGATGGGCAGCAAAAGATAACACCTTGGAGGGCACTCCATACCAGCACCATTGAGAGGCCTGAGAGCTGCACATGAGACAAATACACCCCGCCTTTTCTCCCATAAATATGTCACTGTCCATATGGCAGTTTATAAATAGTTTCTAGTCACCTTGCCAATTGTATGCTGCTCCTGTGCAGACACTTCCCCGGTGCCTGCCAGGTAATGTTGAATTATGTCGAGATTACACTGCTGCAGCCAGCCACTGGCTGTATCAATGATCAGTGAGATGTTAACATGTAACAGCAGTGATTGGTTATTTTGGTCAGATGTAGATATGGCATATCATCAATATAGCTACAGTGGCATGCAAATGTTTCAGTACACCTGGTCAAAATTATTCTTATTGTGAACAATTAAGAAAGTTGAAGATAAAATGATCTCTAAAAGGCATGACGTTAAAGATGACACATTTAATTTGTATTTTAGACAAAAAAAAGGAAAAACTTAATCTTTTACATTTTAAAAATTGCAGAACAGAAAATGGGATGATGCAAAAGTTAGGACTCCCTTGAAGATTTATGTACTCAGATAACTTTGACCAAGGTATCAGACCCTAAGAAGCCTGTTAGAGTTATGACTTGTTCAGCATCATTGTTAGGAAAGACCAGGTGATGCAAGTTTCAATCGTTTATAAAAACCCAGCTTCCTCTAACCTTGTGCCAAAACTCAGCAGTCATGAGTTCTTCTAAGCAGTTGCCTAGCATTCTGAAAATCAAAATGGTGGAGGCCCACAAAGCAGAAGAATGCAATAAGAAAATAGCAAAGTATTTTTAAGTGTCCCTTTCTTCAGTTTGTAATTAAATGTAATTAAGAAATGGTAGTTAACAGAAACAGTGGAGGTCAAGATAAAGTCTGGAAGAGCAAGTAAAATATTTGTGAGAGCTGCTTGTAGGATTGTTAGAGAGGCAAATTAGAATCTCTGCTTGACTGCAAAAGACCTTCAAGAAGATTTTGCAGACTCTGGAGTAGAGATGAGCAATGTTCGAGGTTCGCCAATTTCATGTTCGAGTGATTTTGGGGGGTGTTCGAGTCGGTCGGCGAACTCGAACGATTTGCTAAAAGTTTGGCAGTTCGAGTTACATTCGAGAACGGTTCGATCAACAAAAAGCCTTGCTAGTTACTAGCTGCCTTTTCACTGTAATAGTGTGAGTCACTGTGAATCACGCTATTATCAAAATTCAGCATATAGTGTGCGGGGGGGATGGGGTTTAGATCAGTGCTGCTGCTGAGTGCTGAAAGAATGCCGATCGCCATTTTTTTTTCCTAACCGCACAAACAATGGGGTAGGCAAGGCAATCAGCAAATCACAGAGACACACTGCAAAGTGGATTTTTGCCAGACAAGCAAGGGCAGGTGTCATAGGCTGTGCATGTCCAATGTCTTTGCTCTATAAGATACGGACATTTTCTCCATCGCCGCCATTATCTCTCTGCTGTGGGTGGGTGACAATCATCGCTCCCGCTGCTGCTGCTGCTGCTATGTGTGCTATAGCCATACAGTGGAATCTACACAGCGCTTTAGGGATTAGGGACTCCTTGTAATTTAAGCCATTTTCAGGGCTGCATTACAGCCATTCATAGGCATTGTTGCTAGGCTGGTCCGTGCAAACGCTGTGCAGGGCTTTAGATAGCGTCTGGCTACATCAGCTCTGGCAAGTCCTTGCTGCATTTTTTCATTGGCAGGGATAGAAACTGAGGCTTCCTTTTCTGTCCTGCTACCTACAGCACCTGTGTATTCTACCCTCCTGCCCAATTTTGTAACGCTATTTTTGTAGCAAACAGTGCTGACACTTAGTGGCATACACAAAAGTGTCTGCTATACTAACTTAATGTCCCACTGGTACCAAGCAAGGTCCACCACCTGTGCATTCTACCCTCCTGCCCATTTTTGCCACGCTATTTTTATAGCAAACAGTGCTGACACTTAGTGGCATACAAAAAGTGTCTGCTATACTAACTTAGTGTCTCCCTGGTGCCAAGCAAGGTCCACCACCTCTGCATTCTACCCTGCTGCCCATTTTTGCTACGCTATTTTTATAGCAAACAGTGCTGCCAGTTTTAGGGCCATAGTTGCATTATCAGGGATAGTCAGTGTTGGTTCTTCAGCTGTCAATAAAGCTAGACCACCTCTGCATTGTACACCACCTCTCCATTTTTGCTACGACATTTTAAGTGTCCAATCTGGTCACAAACAAAATGAGTGGCAAAAGGACAGCTGCTGGTGGAAACGGGAACAGGCGTGTTGGAAAGGGAAAAAAAGTTTGTGTCCGTGGGGGAGGTGGTACAGCTACAGTAACATCTGCTAAAGAAAGGCCATCTTCAAGCAAAAGTAAGATGTCTACTACTTTCCGTGGACAATCCGATGTGCTCCCTTTTTTACGGAAAAGAACTACTGTAACAAAGGTAGATGATGCACAAAAAAAGAACATGCTTGAATGGATCGCAAGTGCTCCAACAAGTGGCCTCTCCTCCACCTCAACTTCAACATCCAAAAAACAACAGTCCTCTGAGTTGTCACCCCAATCGCAATTACTTTCTCCCAGCTCTCAAGTATCCAAACGCCCTGCAGAGTATGGTGTAACAGAAATGGGTGAGTCTGTAGAGCTGTTCAGTCCCACTATAGGCTGGGAATCAGAGGTCTGCTCCCAAGCTACAGTGAGTACAGACCAGGAAATGGTCTGCAGTGATGCCCAGAAGCTTTGTGAGTCTGATTCAGGCCCTTATGACCAAGTTTCTGAGCATAATGTAGACCCTCATTCACAAACTGTAACACCCCTTGGTGGAGACAATGAGGAACATACTGATGACGATGAGACTCAGATACCAGATTGGAATGACAACTTAACTATTCAGTCAGGGCAGAAAGAGGTTAGGTCTGAGGGCGAGGGGAGTGCAAACACAACGGTTGATGATGAAGTTCTAGATCCCACTTACTGTCAACCCACAGTCAGGCACTCGAGGAGGTCAGCAGAGGCGGTGGAGGAGGATGAGACTGACAACGAGGTTAGCTTGCGCCTTCCTGGACACAGACGGAGTACTGGCAGCACGTCAACAACTGCATCCTCAGCCACAACTGTGCCTCTGAGTACAAGTCGGGAAGGCTCTGCAGGTCGCATGGGCTCTAATAGTTGCATTGCCTGGTCCTTTTTTTACATCACAAAGAATCACCCAACTCATGTGATCTGTAGGCTTTGTCGGCAATCTGTAAGTAGAGGCCAAAAACTCACTATTTTGACCACTTCGTCCATGAACTGTCACATGAATACTCAACTAGAACCACAAGGTTAATACTAGAGGTAGTAATTATTATCAAGAACCACCAAATTCCACTACTCTCATAAAATTATATTTTATTCAATAAATATTTAAAACAGAACAATTGTAATGTTCTCTCACTTGTCATCAAGACCACATATAGAAAAAAACAAATAGTGCAGGTGTCGACCAGTGTTCGACCCTCGCCAGAGGGTAGCCCAGGACAAATGGTTGTTTATTGAATAAAATATAATTTTATGAGAGTAGTGGAATTTGGTGGTTCTGGCTGTCACATGAATAACAAGCATAAGTCCCAGTGGGAAGCTCACTGTGCTACAATGCGGCCTAGTGGAGCGGACCAACCACCGTCTGCCCCTTCAACTGCATCTGCACGCTTTTCATCCTCTGTGACTGTGGGGACAGCTGTCACACATGTTTTTCTACGCAGACCTTCCACCTCTTTAACCGCAACAGGCAGTTTGCTTGGCAGGTCATCATCAGTTGTTTTGGGAGGGGAAACAGGTGCTGTTGTAGAGCTTCTCAGACATCGAGAGCACCAACGTTGGATGAAGGCAATATCATGTCTCCGCCTGAACTTTCCTCACAGACCAGCAGTTTTCCAGGGACACCCTACTCCACACCGTCTCCGCACAGCAGCCAGATCTCGGTCCCTCAGATGTGGACAATTAAAAGGTCATTTCCTCCGAGCCATGACAAAGCTAAGAGGTTGACTTTCACCCTCTGCAAGCTGTTGGCTACAGAAATGCTTCCGTTCCGCCTGGTTGACACAGAGGATTTTCGAGACCTTATGTCCGTCACAGTGCCCCAGTACCAGATGCCCAGTCGCCACTACTTCTCCAAGAAAGGTGTGCCTGCGCTACACCAGCATGTCGCACACAACATCACCACTTCCTTGAGAAACTCTGTGTGTGAACGGGTGCATTTCACCACCGATACTTGGACCAGTAAGCATCGACAGGGGCGTTGCATGTCACTGACTGGGCACTGGGTAACTATGGTGAGAGATGGAGAAGGATCTGCTGTACAAGTCTTGCCGTCCCCACGACTTGTGCGTCAATCCTCTGTATGTCGAAGTTCCTCCATGGTTTTTGCCTCCTCAACCTCGTCTGGGTCCTCCACCTCCGCCCCAAGCCTGCCTGGTCAGGCCACCCATGTTGTAACTGCGCACAAGGAATCCCGCACACTTCCTTACTATGCTGGCAGCAGAGCTCAACAGCATCAGGCGGGCTTTACCTTGAAATGTCTTGCAAATAAGAGTCACACAGCTGAGGAGTTGTGGTCAGCTCTTGCGAGCAAGTTTAGTAAATGGTTGTCTCCACTCAACCTGCAGCCAGGGAAGGCCATGTGCGACAATGCTGCAAACCTGGGTGCGGCCCTACGCCGGGGCAAGGTGACACACGTGCCTTGTATGGCTCATATGTTGAACCTTGTTGTCCAGAAATTTTTAACCCACTATCCCGGCCTAGATGGGCTTCTGCACAGGGCACGGTCACTCTCTGCTCACTCACTTCTGCCGTTCAACCGGCGCAGCTGACCGACTTGCATCGCTCCAGAAGACTTTCGGCCTGCCAGTTCATCGCCTGAAATGCGATGTTCCGACATGCTGGAATTCGACTCTCCACATGTTGCAGCAACTGTGGCAGCACTGCCGAGCCCTGGTGCAATATGTTATGACATATAGCCTGGGCCAACAAGATGCAGAGTTGGGGCAGATCACGCTGCTGGAGTGGTCTCAGATCAAGGACCTATGCACCCTTCTGCACAGTTTCCACATGGCGACGAATATGTTTAGCGCAGACAATGCCATTATCAGCATGACAATTCTAGTCATTTACATGCTGGAGCACACGCTAAACACTATTCAGAGTCAGGGGGTGGGACAAGAGGAAGGGAAGGAAGTACAGGAGGATTCATATGCGCAAGGGATACCAACATCTACAAGGTCCAGACGTTCAGCATCACCAAGGCGGCAAGCATGGGACGGTGGGGGAGAGAGATTAACAAGGGCGCATGGTAGCAGCCAAAATGTTGAGGAAGGTGCAGGAGATGAGGAAGAAATGGAGAACGAACTCTCGATGGGCATGGAAGACTCAGCAGATGAGGGAGACCTTGGTCAAATTTCGGTTTAACGAGGTTGGGGGGAGATGTCAGAGGAAGAAAGCACGGTTATCACCTCGCCGCCACAAACACAGCAAGGACTTGGTCCGCATGGATGCGCAAGACACATGAGCGCCTTCTTGCTGCACTACCTACAACATGTCTCTCGGATTATCCGAATTAGAAGTAATGATGACTACTGGGTTGCCACACTATTAGATCCTCGGTACAAGTTCAAATTTGGCAAAATAATTCCAGGCATAGAAAGGGACGCACGTATGCAGGAGTATCAACAGAAGCTGTTACTCAATCTTAGCTTGGCTTTTCCACCAAACACCAGTGGTGAACGGAGTGAATCTCCCAGTTATAACTTGCCAAGCATGGGACTGTCTCGTCATTATCAGTCAAACCGTACCAGCAACACTGTATCTGGTGCTGGTAACAGCAATTTTATGGAATCGTTTCATAATTTTTTTAGACCATCCAATGCAAGGCAACAAGAGACAAGAAGTCTGACACATAGTCAACGGCTGGAGAGGATGATACAGGAGAATCTCCAAATGAACATCGATGCCATGACTTTGCAACTGGAGCCTTGCTCATTTTAGGCTCCCAATGTTGAAAAATTGCCTGAGCTCGCCACTTTCGCCTTGGAGATCTTGTCGTGTCCCGCTGCCAGCTTTATCTTGGAACGTGTCTTCAGTGCTGCTGGGTGTGTGCTGACAGATAAGCGCACACGTCTGTCCAGTGACAATGTGGACACACTAACATTCATCAAGTTTAACAAGTCATGGATCCGCAAGGATTTTACTTTACTACCCCTGTGTCATCCTGGGGAGAGTAAAGGCTGGCGTATTTTGGAATGTGCTTCATGCAAATCGACCTGTCAAGTTTGCAACTTGGGCACAAGTGATGCCACTGAAGTGGTGTGTGTGGCCCAATTTTTGAAAAAAAGGGAGACTCTGCTTGGAATCCCCTTGCGGTGTTTTTAAAAATGAGACAAGATGAAGATGAACAAGTCATGGTTCAGCAAAGACTTTGCTACCTACCCCGGTGTCATCCTGGGAACAGTTAATGCTGGTGTATTTTTGAATGTGCTTGATGCTAATCAACCTTTCCAGTTTGCAACTGGGGCACAAGTGATGCCACTGAGGTAGTGTGTGTGGCCCAATTTTTGGAAAAAAAGGAGACTCTGCTTGGAGTCCCCTTGCGGTGTTTTTAAAAATGATCCAAGATGAACAAGTCATGGTTCAGCAAAGACTTTGCTACATACCCTGATATCATCCTGGGGACAGATAATGCTTGCGTATTTTTGAATGTGCTTGATGCTAATCAACACATCCAGTTTGCAACTGGAGCACAAGTGATGCCACTGAAGTGGTGTGTGTGGCCCAATTTTTGGAAAAAAGGGAGACTCTGCTTGGAGTCCCCTAGCGGTGTTTTACATGATTTTAGAAGGGCACGACATGTGAATATCTGTGTCTCCTCCTCTTTTTACTCGTCCAGCTCATTTGTTTTCGCATGAGTATATGTCCTTGTCACTTTCTCATGTGTTTGTGATGTCTTGGGAGTTGCTTGTCACCTTTTGGACACCTTTGAAGGTGTTTTCTATGTGTTTTCTATGTGTTTGTGTTTGCCTCCCATTGTTTTCAATGGGGTTCGAGTGGTTCGTCGAACGGTTCGTCGAACGTTTGTCGAACGGGGCCTCCGAATCGAACTCGAACGCCAGGGAGGTGGCTCATCTCTACTCTGGAGTTGTGGCACTTGTTATACTGTTCAAAGACACCTGAACAAATATAGGCTTCACTTCATGGAAGAGTCATCAGAAAAAGACCTCTCTTGCATCCTCACGTTAAAATACAGTCATAAGTATGCAAAAGAACATCTCATCTAAACGACCCAGGACTCACACAGAAGTGGAAGACGTTTCCAAGAAAAAATGAATGGAAAAATCCTCTAACAAGAATTGAAAGACTCTTGGCTGGCTACAAAAAGCATTCACAAGCTGTGATAATTGCCAAATGGGGTTCTACTAGGTACAGGATGCCCAAACTTTTGAATGGGCCCATTTTTCTTTTTTGTTAATTTAAAAATGTAAAAGATGAAAATATATATATATATTTTGGTAGAGCCACTCTCTCAGCAGTAGGGGATGGATGCAGGAACACCTCACGTGTCGCTTTTCACCTGGTTTATTATCAGCAGCCACAATCCATTGACATGAGGAGAGCACTACTTCCTCCAGCACAGGAAAATACAAAGCAAAACAGAAGACCATGAGTGTGTCCAGAGGCCTGGCTTTTACCTCTGGGACCACACCCCGAGGTGGAAATATGGTTAACAGCCATCCCACCCATCTCTTTAGCTGTCCACAACAAACCCGGCCCCGGTAATACGAATTAACCCTCTCAGCACCTAATGTGCTGGGCTGGAGTACTACATCCGGGTTCACATCACTGATTGCAGCGACACATATCTCCCCTCGTGCACATCACCAGTGATCACATCACATAATAAATAAAAATATATATATTTATATATATATAATTGGGCAGTTCGAATCTCCACCCACATTCAGCCAGCCATAAACAGATCACTTACAGGGGAGGATGAGCAGGGTTTTTCCATTTCTTTTTGTTTGGTGTACACTACATCCGATCACTCTGTTTTTAGTCCCAGTGCTAGCCATTCAAGCACTGCAAGTGGCTCACACTGGGCTGAGCAGCGAGCATACCCGAACATTGTGATGCTTGCTTGAGCGGTTTGCATGCGTAAAGCAGCCAAACTTCGAACCCAAACTCTATTCTTTTTGTAAAGTCTGTGTTTGGTATGAACACTGAACATCGAATCTTGGGTTCACTCATCAGTTAGCACCTGTTCACATTTGCTATATTTAGAGATGTAGTTTTTTGCTTTTTTTTGTAGATAAACAAAGAATGAGGGTCAGGAAAGCATCAGAAAGGGAGTGACAGGAAATTGTACAGGTGACAATTACTCCTTTTGTTATGTTATACCATTTCATGAAGTGGAATGCCTCTTTAAAAATGTATCATCAGCTCTCCTGTCTATTTTATTAAATGCATTTCATATTAAATAAAGATTTTGAAGCATATTCCTCACTTTCCTAACTCTATGTTTGGTTATTCCTCTGATACTTATGGATAAATTAATCAGTGAGTCTTATCAGTTGGCGCTGTGTCCCTATAATGCCTGAGACTATCCACTCAGCGCTGTCTGTGTAGGAA
This sequence comes from Anomaloglossus baeobatrachus, assembly GCF_048569485.1. NCBI lineage: Eukaryota > Metazoa > Chordata > Amphibia > Anura > Aromobatidae > Anomaloglossus > Anomaloglossus baeobatrachus. The sequence continues at coordinate 172,767,468 of NC_134354.1, read as the reverse complement.
CACACACCTTTAACAAGTGGAATGGTAATGTTCAATTTTTGTCAAATTGTGAATAATTTTCTATGAGGAATATATAACTAATGGAAAGACAACGTTACACTAAAACTTAGAGATCCTCTTTCAATTCTATGAAAAAAAAGTGAAAAGAGTTATTTTTTAGAATTTTTCTTTATCTTTACTCCGAAGTAGAGATGAGCCACCCCCGTGGAGTTCGAGTTCGGTTCGGTTTTTCAAACAGTGCTCCGTTCGACGAGCCGTTCGACGAGCGTTCGACGAACCTCTCGAACCCCAATGAAAACAATGGGAGGCAATCACAAACACATAAAAGCACATTATAAATGTACACATACAGTTAATAAACATTGCCTTTACACTTACTGGTGCCTGCGATCCGTCCTGCACTCTGTCTCCCGCCACTTTTCCATTGGTAATCGCTGCATCCTCCCGGTAACCAGCAGTGATGCAGGACCTATCGTGACGTCAAAATAGCCATGTGACCAGTCACATATCTATTATCTCATTGGCTACAGACTGGTCACATGGCTTTTACATCATGCTAGGTCCTGTCATTGCACTCTCCGGTACACGGTGCACGTTTGTTTATGGCCGTGTACCAGCGACATGCTCTGGCACACGGTTCACTCCCCGTTTTGCTTCCCCATTCCATTATTGACCGGCTGACACAGCCAGTAAATAACAAAGATCACCGTTGCCATAGCAACGTTCCTGTTAGCGGTGACAGCACCGCTAACAGCCACAGCGGCATCGGGAATCTCATGATCGAAGCACCGTTGCTATGGCAACCCGTCTGTCAGCGGTGACGGTACCTCTAACAGCCAGCAGCACTGATCACTCACGGAGTGAAAAGCCTGCACGGGGAGCAGCGTCTTTCTCCCATGCAGTGCTGCTGATGGAGCAGAGCTGCATGGGCTGAAGGAGAAAGAAGACAGAAGACCATGGATCGTGGAGGGATAAAAGGGAGTAAAAAACATGGAGTCTCTAAGTGTGTCTGTGTATTTATTTCTATTAAAGTATTTTTCTCTGTGTGGTGTCTTTTTTTTAACCCTTTATTGAAGATTCTTAATGGCCGGGTCAAACTTGCCTGACTTTAAGAATCTCTGGCTTAATACTAGCTAGTAAAACAAAGCTAGTATTAACTCATTATTACCTAGCAAGCCACCATCACCAGGGCAGCTGGAAGAGTTGGAACAGCGCTTCTATGAGAGCGCCATTTTCTGGGGTGGCTGCGGATTGCAATTCGCAGCAGAGGGGCCCAGAAACCTCAGGCTAACCTGTGCTATGGATTCCAATCCCCAGCTGCCTAGTTGTACCCAGCTGGACACAAAAATGGGGCGAAGCCCATGTGTTGTTTTTTTTTTAATCATTTCATGAAATAATTAAACAAAGGGCTTCCCTATATTTTTAGTTCCCAGCCGGGTACAAATAGGTGGCTGGGGGTTGGCGGCAGTCCGTACCTGCCTGCTGTATCTGGCTACCACACAATAATATGACGAAGCTCACGTAATTTTTTTTTTTTTTTAGTTTTTTGGGAAAAAAAAATAAAAAATGCTTCCCTGGACTTTCCATTGACAGTGAAGGTAACACCAAGCAGTGGGGGTTAGCAGCCAGTAGCTGCTTGGATTACCTTTATCTAGCAATACAAAAAATGCAGCGGGAGCCCATATATTTTTTTTTTTATTTATTTAAATAACTAAAAAAAATGGGCTTCCCTGTATTTTGATTGCCTGACATGACAGTGCTGTAAAAATAAATCATTAAAAAAATGACGTAGCGCCCCGAGGTATTTTTGATTCTCAGCGCAGTTAAAGCAGACAGCTATGGGTTGCCTCCCCCATCTGCCTGGCGTTACCTTGGCTGGCATTCAAAATACAGGGAAGCCCATTAATTTTTTTTATTTAAAAAAATTGTTAAAAAAAAAATGACATGGGGTGCCCCCATTTTTGATAGCCAGCTAGGGTAAAGCAGACGGCTGTAGCCTGAAGATCACAGCTGGCAGCTTTACCATGGTTGGGGATCCAATGTGGAGGTCATCCCAGGCTCTTTTTTATAACTATTTTATAAATAATAATAATTACAAAAAAAGTAGGGTCCCCCCCAAATTGGATCACCAGCCAAGGTAAAGCGGACAGCTGTGGTCTGGTATTCTCAGGGTGGGAAGGTCCATAGTTATTGGCACTTCACAGCCTAAAAATAGCAGGCCGCAGGCACCCCAGACGTGGCACATCCACTAGATGCGCCAATCCTGGTGCTTCACCCCAGCTCATCCCGTGTTCCTGGTGTAGTGGCAAACGGGGTAATAAATGGGGTTAATACTAGCTGTAAGGTCACCTGACATCAAGCCCAGCAGTTTGTGATGTCATGGCGTCTATCAGATACCCGACATCACAAACTGTAAGTACTAACAAAAAAAAAGACAAAAAAAATGTATTTTAAAAAACACTCCCCAAAACATTCCCTCTTTCACCAATTCATTGTAAGGAAAAAAAATAAGGGGGTCCCACGATGATTCTGGACCGTCTAGAATATGGGGGGACACGCTCAAGGAACGTATCCCCATTTTATAAGAGTGCAGACCCTCCATGTGAGGAGTATGGGTGCAATGAACCTGCACCCACTCTTCCCAGGTTCAGAGCAGCAGAGTCCATGTCGTAAGTGTTGCTACCAAAGCTGCAATGCCCTGCTCATGAGGTAAGGGCATGCCTAATCAGGAGAACTACTCTACATTTCCAAATATTGGTATTTGCTGATATTATTGCTATTCCACCTACTATATATTGGGGATAGGATCTTGGAGATGGAATACCCCTTTAAGTCCAGTTATCCAGCTAAATGAATACTAAACAACAGAGCTTGCTATTTATACATGTTTTCTTGTGGCGTATAACGGACTCTCATGTTTGGTAGTCGTTCAGCAGGGCAACTATAAAATCAAATACCTGCATTTGGAAATATAGTATAGCTCTCCTGATCAACTATGTTCCTTACCTCATGAGCAGGGCATTGCAGTTGCTTACAGATGCATGGTTACCGCCACTTACTGTGACTGAACACAGGAAGCTGAGGTGACAGCTGCTCTGTGTATGCGGCAGCGTCTATTGTGAAGGAGGGGCCGCGGGGGATCAACGCTGCACAGGTACTGTGGGACACCGGGGAAAACCGGCGGGGTTATAGAGGGTGACCTGGCAGGGCCTGGGGAGGAGTTTTCTGTCACATGTGTCATGGCACATGTGACAGAAATCAGAGGAGCAGGGTGAATGCGTCCGGCACGCTGCTGTGCGCGCGGCTATCTTGGATTTCCGGGAAGGGGTCGGGGGGGCACTTTGGCAACACCGGTGGACCGGACGGGGCCGGGGAGGAGATTTATCTCCCATCTGACATGTTTGCTCATGCCAGATGGGAGATAAAAAATTTTTTACCGGCGCTGTCATTTACTGTAACGTGATCATCAGTATACAGTGTTTACCTGTGATCACGTGAGCGGGGACCGGAAAAACCGGCCTGAATCATGATCTCCAGGGTCTCAGCTATCCCTGAAACCTCGGAGATTTTCTGACGCTGGGGGGGCGCTATTCACTTATTTCTGCCTGCTGTTTATAAACGGCAGATCAGAATAAGGCTACATTCACACGACCGATCCATGTTTGCGGTCCGCAAAAAACGGTCCTTTTTTTTCACGGGTGCATCCATGTGGCATCCGTTTCCGTTCTGTATACGGTCCGTATGTCATGTGTTTGTCATCCATGTGTCTTCCGTTTTTTTTGCGTACTGCAAAAAAACTGAAGGAGGGAAAATTCATAAATTTACCCAGGATTCATAGCTTTAACCTACATGAGACGGTCACATGTTCACTCCAGTGCCATTTTCTACTGCTTTCACAGCGTAGAGCGCTCTGGTGATTTTCTTGTGCTTGTACACTTCATAACAGTCTTTTCTGTCATTATAATGGCAGAAAGACACATAATGTCCCACTCTCCTGCATTTTGTAATTTTGCACCCTTTGGTGCCTTTCATGTGGCCTTAGTGCTTAGCCTTGTATTTACCAAAAAAACAAATTTAAAAAAAAATGACGTGGGGTTCCCCCTATTTTTGTAACCAGCTAGGGTAAAGCAGACAGCTGCAGCCTGCAGACCACAGCTGGCAGCTTCAACTTGGCTGGTAATCCAAAACTGAGGGCACACCACGCTGTTATTTTAAATTAAATAAATAATTAAAAAAAAAACACGTGGGGGTCCCCCCAGAATTGGATCACCAGCCAAGGTAAAGCGAACAGCTGGGGTCTGATATTCTCAGACTAGGGAGGTCCATGGTTATTGGACTCTCCCCAGCCTAAAAATAGCATGCCGCAGCCACCCCACAAGTGGCGCATCCATTAGACGTGCCAATCCTTGTGCTTCGCCCCAGCTCATCCCATGCCCTGGTGCGGTGGCAAACGGGGTAATATATGGGGTTAATACCAGATGTGTAATGCCACCTGGCATCAAGCCCTGGGGTTCGTGAGGTCAGGCGTCTATCAGAAACTCGACATCACCAACCCAGTGGCTGGGAGAGCAATGCAGTGACCTGAGCTAATATCAATAGGTCAGCCCAGGTCACTGCAGGGCATGACAAGTGCTGCTGTCAGGAACGAGGTACATTACCTGCGGTGACGATCTCTTGCACTGCTGATAGCAGAGCTGTCACTGACTTCAATGACCGCCGCATTCACAGCCAAGTATCACGGGAGCCTGTGACGTCACCGCTAGTCACAGTCTCGGGTTGACAGCAAGAGAAAATGTGAAGTGGCGGCCATGGAAGACAGTGACAGCGCTGAGGTCGGGAGGGCAGGACTTCATCACCGCAGGTAAGCCGAGCGGGGCCATGTGTGCCGAGTGCAAGGTGGGTGGAGCTTAGCGGGGTAATGTGTGCAAAGTGCGAGGTGGGAGGAGCCAAGCGGGGCCATGTGTGCGGAGTGCAAGGTGGGTGGAGCAAAGTGGGGTAATGTGTGCAGAGTGCCAGGTGGATGGAGCCAGGTGGGTGGAGCCAAGCGGGGTAATGTGTGCGGAGTGTGAGGTGGGTGGAGCTAAGCGGGGTAATGTGTGCAGAGTGTGAAGTGGGTGGAGCCTAGCAGGGCCATGTGTGCGGGCGGCGGAGTGCGAAGTGGGTGGAGCCTAGCGGGGCCATGTGGCGCTGAGGACGTCAGTGCCGGGGACTGCATGGCTGGGGACAGGTGAGTGTGAGTGTGAATGTGTGTGTGTGTACATGCCGCATGCAGGAGGGGGTGGAGCCCAGCGGGGAAGTGTCGGCTCTCTGAAAACGTACTGTAACTAGGGTAAATATCGGGTTACCAAGCAAAGCGCTTTGCTTGGATACCCGATATTTATCTTGGTTACCAGCTTACCGCAGGCTGCCAGCGTTTGCTCCCTGCACACTGTAGCAGGAAAAAGCCCTGCTTTTGGTGATTGAACCGTTCTCGAATGTAACTCGAACTGTCGAGCTTTTAGCAAAAAGCTCGAGTTCGAGTTCAATCTCGAGCACCCCCAAAATCACTCGAACATGAAATTGGCGAACCTCGAACATCGCTCAACGCTACTCCTAAGTAAACAATTTATTATTCATAATTAAAAATCAATGTATTAAAATATGGTGGAATTAATTATCTTATCTGGAAAATAAACAGGTATGTTTCTCAATTACTAATATATGTATGCATCTCATTTGAATGTCTTGGGTTTGTATGTCTAGACATGGATTCCACAGATGCTTGTCAGGAGAGATAAAGATCCAACATATCCTAATTTGGACTGTTGATCCTATTGTTCTCTAAGAGATGTCTCTGTGTCTTTCACATAAAGCAAACAATTTGCATATTCCACAGAGGAGCATTGTGGCTTAAAGTCTCCTTACTAGAGATGAGCGAACCGGTCGCGGTTCGGCTCGAGGTCGGTTCGCCGAACGGGGGTCTCGTTCGAGTTCAGTTCGTCGAACATTCGACGAACCAAACTCGAACCTATAGGCTATAATGGGAGGCAATCACAAACACATAAAAATGCATTATAAATGTACACAAACAGTTAATAAACATTGCCATAACACTTACCGGTCCTCGCGATCCCTTCTGCACTCTGTCTCCTGCCGCTATTCCATCCGATGATCGCTGAATCCTCCCGGTGACGGCACTGCCAGCAGAGATGCAGGACCTATCGTGACGTCAAAATAGCCATGTGACCAGTCACGTGGCTATTATCTCATTGGCTACAGACTGGTCACATGACTATGACGCGTCATGTAGGACCTGCGAGTGCATCTCTCCGGTACACGGTGCACATATGTGTATCGCCGTGTACCGGCGACATGCTCTAGCACACGGTCGACTCCCCGTTCCGTTAGGGACCGGCTGACAAAGCCGGTCATTAACGGAGATCACCGTTGCCATAGCAACGCAGTTAGTGGTGACGTCACCGCTAACCGCGGCTCCGAGAGCACCGTTGCTATGATAACGCGTCTGTCAGCGTTACCGCTGTTACCGCTGACAGCCAGCACTGATCACTCACGGAGTGAAGGCTGCACGCTGCTTCCCGAATGTAGTGAGGATTGTAGTGAGGATGAGGTTCCCCAGCCCCAAGTGATGAGCTGGTGAACCTCATCCTCACTACAATCGTCACTACTACTACACTAGTGAGGATTGTAGTGAGGATGAGGTTCCCCAGCCCTAAGTGATAAGCTGGTGAACCTCATCCTCACTACAATCGTCACTACTACTACACTAGTGAGGATTGTAGTGAGGATGAGGTTCCCCAGCTCATCAAGTGATGAGCTGGGGAACCTCATCCTCACTACAATCGTCACTACTACTACACTAGAAAGAAAGAAGACAGAAGAGCAGGATCGTGGAGGGCTGACAGGGGGTAATAAAGATGGAGTCTCTAATGTGTCTGTGTATTTATTTCTATTAAAGTATTTTTTCTCTGTGTGGTGTTTTTTTTAACCCTTTATTGGAGATTCTTAATGGCCGGGTCAAACGTGCCTGACATTAAGAATCTCTGGCTTAATACTGGCTAGTAAAACAAAGCCAGTATTAACTCATGATTACCCAACAAGCCACCCGGCTCCAGGGCTGTTGGAAGAGTTGGATACAGCGCCAGATGATGGCGCTTCTATGAGAGCGCCATTTTCTGGGACGGCTGTGGACTGAAATCCGCAGGAGAGGCGCCCAGAAACCTCGGGCTAACCTGTGCTGCGGATTCCAATCCCCAGCTGCCTAGTTGTACCCGGCTGGACACAAAAATGGGGCTTGGAGGCAGCCCGTGGCTGCCTGCTGTACCTGGCTAGCATACAAAAATATGGCGAAGCCCACGTCATTTTTTTGGTGGGCAAAAAAATTCTGCATACAGTCCTGGATGGAGTATGCTGAGCCTTGTAGTTCTGCAGCTGCTGTCTGCTCTTCTCCATACAGACAGACAGCAGCTGCAGAACTACAAGGCTCAGCATACTCCATCCGGGACTGTATGCAGAAGTTTTTTGCCCCCTGAAAAAATTATGTGGGCTTCGCCATATTTTTGTATGCTAGCCAGGTACAGCAGGCAGGTACGGCTGCCCCCAACCCCCAGTTGCCTATTTGTACCCGGCTGGGAACCAAAAATAAAGGGAAGCCCTTTTTTTATTATTTCATGAATTTCATGAAATAATTAGAAAACAAATGACGTAGGCTTCGCCCCATTTTTGTGTCCAGCCAGGTACAACTAGGCAGCTGGGGATTGGAATCCGCAGCACAGGTTGGCCTGAGCTTTCTGGGCCCCACTGCTGCGAATTGCAGTCTGCAGCCGCCTCAGAAAATGGCATTTTCATAGAAGCGCCATCGTCTGGCACTGTATCCAACTCTTCCAGCACCTGCCTGCTATACCTGGCTAGCAAACAAAAATATGGCGAAGCTCACGTCCTTTTTTTGTAGTTTTTTGGCAAAAAAATAAAAAATGCTTCCCTGGATTTTCCATTGCCAGTGAAGGTAACACCAAGCAGTGGGAGTTAGCAGCCAGTAGCTGCTTGGATTACCCTTAGCTAGCAATACAAAAAATGCAGCGGGAGCCCATATATATTTTTTTTAATTATTTATTTAAATAACTAAAAATAAAATGGGCTTCCCTGTATTTTGATTGCTGGACATCACAGTGCTGTAAAAATAAATCTTTAAAAAAATGACGTAGCGCTCCGCGGTATTTTTGATTCTCAGCGCAGATAAAGCAGACAGCTATGGGTTGCCACCCCCATCTGCCTGCCGTTACCTTGGTTGGCAATCAAAATACAGGGAAGACCATTAATTTTTTCTATTAAAAAAATAGTTAAAAAAAAAAATGACGTTGGGTCCCCCCATTTTTGATAGCCAGCTAGGGTAAAGCAGACGGCTGTAGCCTGAAAACCACAGCTGGCAGCTTTACCGTGGTTGGGGATCCAATGTTGAGGTCCCCTCAGGCTCTTTTTTATAATTATTTTATAAATATTAATAATTACACAATAAAAGTAGGGTCCCCCCCAAATTGGATCACCAGCCAAGGTAAAGCGGACAGCTGTGGTCTGGTATTCTCAGGGTGGGAAGGTCCATAGTTATTGGGCCTTTACAGCCTAAAAATAGCAGGCCGCAGGCACCCCAGACGTGGCGCATCCACTAGATGCGCCAATCCTGGCGCTTCACCCCAGCTCATCCCGTGCTCTGGTGCAGTGGCAAATGGGGTAATAAATCGGGTTGATACTAGCTGTAAAGTAACCTGAGATCAAGCCCAGCAGTTTGTGATGTCATGGCGTCTATTAGATACTCAACATCATAAACTGTCAGTACTAACAAAAAAAAAAAAATCGACAAAAGAAATTTATTTGAAAAAACAGTCCCCAAAACATTTCCTCTTTCACCAATTTATTGTAAGAAAAAAAATAAAGGGGTCCCACGACAACTCTGGACCGTCTAGAATATGGGGGGGAGACACTCAGGGAACGTATCCCCCATTTTCTAGGAGTGCGGACCCTTCATGTGAGGAGTGTGGGTGCAATGAATCTGCACTCACTCTCCCCGGGTCCACAGCAGCAGAGTCCATGTCGTAATGGTTGCTACCAAAGCTGCAATGCCCTGCTCATGAGGTAAGGGCATGCCTAAAAAGGAGAACTACTGTAGAGGAAGCTCTGCTCACTGGTATATAGGTGCTCAGAGGTAATAACAGATAAAATTAGTGAGTAACCTCGGCACTCTAAATCTCCCAGACTAAGTCAGTAAGTCACAACGCATAGTAATGCAAAATCACTCTTTATTGGTCCGTATTATGAAAAAAAATTTTTTCATAAGCATATATGTTTTTGTCCAAAACAAGTTACAAATGACGTTTCGGCCTGAGCCTTCGTCAGATTGGACTTATCTGCATGTAATCATGAAAAATGACAATAATCAGTATCACTTAAGAGTGAGAGAACAATAACATAAACTCGAACAATGTAGAGGTACAATTGGGATGCAGCAAAAAAATTGCAACACAGCAAGAAATGAAACACCTGATACAAATGTCATAATACAGTACAAGGACAATACAGTAATGACAAATATGGGGTCAAAGTAGACTTAGACAGCTCTGGTACGAAAGAGATGTCAATCATAAAGTAACATGTGCAATAGGTGTAGAGCTACAGTATGCATGGCAGAGCTAATGGGTAGACCGACCATAGAAAAAGAACGGAGAAAAAGTGGAGAAAAAGTGGAGAAAAAAATGGAGAAAAAAATGGAGAAAAAGTGGAGAAAAAGTGGAGAAAAAGTGGAGAAAAAAAATGGAGAAAAAGTGGAGAAAAAGTGGAGAAAGAGTGGAGAAAAAATGGAGAAAAAAATGGAGAAACAGTGGAGAAAAAGTGGAGAAAAAGTGGAGAAAAAGTGGAGAAAAAGTGGAGAAAAAGTGGAGAAAAAATGGAGAAAGAGTGGAGAAAAAGTGGAGAAAAAAATGGAGAAAAAGTGGAGAAAAAGTGGAGAAAAAAAAGGAGAAAAAATGGAGAAAAAGTGGAGAAAAAGTGGAGAAAAAGTGGAGAAAAAAATGGAGAAAAAGTGGAGAAAAAGTGGAGAAAAAGTGGAGAAAAAAATGGAGAAAAAGTGGAGAAAAAGTGGAGAAAAAGTGGAGAAAAAGTGGAGAAAAAAATGGAGAAAAAGTGGAGAAAAAGTGGAGAAAAAGTGGAGAAAAAAATGGAGAAAAAGTGGAGAAAAAGTGGAGAAAGAGTGGAGAAAAAATGGAGAAAAAAATGGAGAAACAGTGGAGAAAAAGTGGAGAAAAAGTGGAGAAAAAGTGGACAAAAAGTGGAGAAAAAATGGAGAAAGAGTGGAGAAAAAGTGGAGAAAAAAATGGAGAAAAAGTGGAGAAAAAGTGGAGAAAAAAAGGAGAAAAAATGGAGAAAAAGTGGAGAAAAAGTGGAGAAAAAGTGGAGAAAAAAATAGAGAAAAAGTGGAGAAAAAATGGAGAAAAAGTGGAGAAAAAAATGGAGAAAAAGTGGAGAAAAAGTGGAGAAAAAGTGGAGAAAAAAATGGAGAAAAAGTGGAGAAAAAGTGGAGAAAAAGTGGAGAAAAAAATGGAGAAAAAGTGGAGAAAAAGTGGAGAAAAAGTGGAGAAAAAAATGGAGAAAAAGTGGAGAAAAAATGTAGAAAAAGTGTAGAAAAAGTGGAGAAAAAGTGGAGAAAAAAATGGAGGAAAAAGTGGAAAAAAAGTGGAGAAAAAGTGGAGAAAAAAATGGAGAAAAAGTGGAGAAAAAGTGGAGAAAGAGTGGAGAAAAAATGGAGAAAAAAATGGAGAAACAGTGGAGAAAAAGTGGAGAAAAAGTGGAGAAAAAGTGGAGAAAAAGTGGAGAAAAAATGGAGAAAGAGTGGAGAAACAGTGGAGAAAAAGTGGAGAAAAAGTGGAGAAAAAGTGGAGAAAAAGTGGAGAAAAAATGGAGAAAGAGTGGAGAAAAAGTGGAGAAAAAAATGGAGAAAAAGTGGAGAAAAAGTGGAGAAAAAAAGGAGAAAAAATGGAGAAAAAGTGGAGAAAAAGTGGAGAAAAAGTGGAGAAAAAGTGGAGAAAAAAATGGAGAAAAAGTGGAGAAAAAGTGGAGAAAAAGTGGAGAAAAAAATGGAGAAAAAGTGGAGAAAAAAAGGAGAAAAAGTGGAGAAAAAAATGGAGAAAAAGTGGAGAAAAAGTGGAGAAAAAGTGGAGAAAAAAATGGAGAAAAAGTGGAGAAAAAGTGGAGAAAAAGTGGAGAAAAAAATGGAGAAAAAGTGGAGAAAAAGTGGAGAAAAAGTGGAGAAAAAAATGGAGGAAAAAGTGGAGAAAAAATGTAGAAAAAGTGGAAAAAAAGTGGAGAAAAAGTGGAGAAAAAAATGGAGAAAAAGTGGAGAAAAAGTGGAGAAAAAGTGGAGAAAAAAATGGAGAAAAAGTGGAGAAAAAGTGGAGAAAAAATGGAGAAAAAGTGGAGAAAAAGTGGAGAAAAAAATGGAGAAAAAGTGGAGAAAAAGTGGAGAAAAAGTGGGGAAAAAATGGAGAAAAAGTGGAGAAAAAGTGGAGAAAAAAATGTACAAAAAGTGGAGAAAAAATGTAGAAAAAGTGGAGAAAAAGTGGAGAAAAAGTGGAGAAAAAAATGGAGAAAAAGTGGAGAAAAAGTGGAGAAAAAGTGGGAAAAAAATGGAGAAAAAGTGGAGAAAAAGTGGAGAAAAAGTGGAGAAAAAAATGGAGAAAAAGTGGAGAAAAAATGGAGAAAAAAAATGGAGAAAAAGTGGAGAAAAAGTGGAGAAAAAGTGGAGAAAAAGTGGAGAAAAAGTGGAGAAAAAAGTGGAGAAAAAGTGGAGAAAAAGTGGTGAAAAAGTGGAGAAAAAGTGGAGAAAAAAAATGAACAAAAAGTGGAGAAAAAGTGGAGAAAAAGTGGAGAAAAAAGTGGAGAAAAAGTGGAGAAAAAGTGGAGAAAAAAATGAAGAAAAAGTGGAGAAAAAGTGGAGAAAAAGTGGAGAAAAAGTGGAGAAAAAGTGGAGAAAAAATGGAGAAAAAGTGGAGAAACAGTGGAGAAAAAAATGTAGAAAAAGTGGAGAAAAAATGTAGAAAAAGTGGAGAAAAAATGGAGAAAAAGTGGAGCACCCTTTGGTGCCTTTCATGTGGCACTAAGGGGTGCTTAGCTTTGTATTTAGCCAAAAAAATGAAAAAAAAAATGACGCAGGGTTCCCCCTAGTTTTGTAGCCAGCTAGGGTAAAGCAGACGGCTGCAGCCTGCAGACCACAGCTGGCAACCTCACCTTGGCTGGTATTCCAAAACTGAGGGCACCCCACGCTGTTATTTTAAATTAAATAAATAATTAAAAAAAAAACACGTAGGGGTCCCCCAAAATTGGATCACCAGCCAAGGTAAAGCAGACAGCTGGGGCCTGATATTCTCAGACTAGGGAGGTCCATGGTTATTGGACTCTCCCCAGCCTAAAAATAGCAGGCCGCAGCCGCCCCAGAAGTGGCGCATCCATTAGATGCGCCAATCCTGGTGCTTCGCCCTAGCTCATCAAGCCCCCTGGTGCGGTGGCAAACGGGGTAATATATGGAGTTAATACCAGATGTGTAATGTCACCTGACATCAAGCCTTGGGGTTGGTGAGGTCAGGCGTCTATCAGATACCCGACATCACCAACCCAGTCAGTAATAAAAAAAAATAGACGACAACCACATTTTTATTTGAAAAAACACTCCCCAATACATTCCCTCTTTAACCAATTTATTAGAATGAAAAACAAATCCAGGTCTGGTGTAATCCAAGGGGTTGCCATGACGATCCACACTGTCCCAGTCAATGAAGAGCAGGATGTTCCCCATTGGCTGGGAGAGCAGTGAAGTGACCTGAGCTAACATCAATGGGTCAGCCCAGGTCACTGCAGGGCATGACAAGTGCTGCTGTCAGCGAGGTACATTACCTGCGCTGATCTCCTGCACTGCTGACAGCCCCTGTCACTGAGTTCAATGACCGGCGCCTTCACACCAAGTATCGCGAGAGGCCCGTGACGTCACCGCTAGTCAGTCTCGGGTCGGAAGCGAGAGAAGGTGATGTGACAAGCGGCGGCCATGGAGGACAGTGACAGCGCTGAGGTCGGGATGGCAGGACTTCATCATCGCAGGTAAGCCTAGCGGGACCATGTGTGTGTGTGTGTGTGTACGTGTGTACAATACATGCCGCGGGCAGGAGGGGGCGGAGCGAGCTGAGCGGGGAAGTGTGGGCTAGAGATGAGCGAACCGGTCCCGGTTCGGCTCGAGGCGGTTCGCCGAACGGGGGGTCTGGCTCGAGTTCGGCTCGTCGAACGTTCGACGAACCGAACTCGAGCCCATAGGAAACAATGGCAGGCAATCACAAACACAGTAAAACACCTAGAAAACACCCTCAAAGGTGTCCAAAAGGTGACAAACAACTCACAACACAACACAAACACATGGGAAAGTGACAAGGACATGTACTCATGCGAAAACAAAACAGCTGGACAAGGAAAAAGAGGAGGACACACAGATATAGGCATGGCACGCCCTTCTAAAGTCATGTAAAACACCGCAAGGTGACTCCAAGCGGAGTCTCCCTTTTTTCCAAAAATTGGGCCCCACACACCCACCCCTTCAGTGGCAGCAGTTGTGCCCCAGTTGTACACTTCACAGCTAGATTTGCATCAAGCACATTCAAAAATACGCCATTCTTATCCGTCCCCAGGATGACACCGGGGTAGGTAGCAAAGTCTTTCCTGATCCCAGCTCTGTTCATCTTGGCTTCTTTTAAAAACACAGCAAGCAAGGGTTACTCCAAGCGGAGTCTCCCTTTTTTCCAAAAATTGGGCCACACAGACACCCACCCCATCAGTGGCAGCACTTGGGCCCTAGTTGCAAACAGGATGTTTTGATTTGCATCAAGCACATTCAAAAATACGCTATTCTTAGCCGTCCCCAGGATGACACTGGGGTAGGTAGCAAAGTCTTTGCTGACCCATGACTTGTTCATCTTGGCTTCTTTTAAAAACAATGTAAGCAAGGGTTACTCCAAGCGGAGTCTCCCCTTTTTTCCAAAAATTGGGCCCCACACACACCCACCCATTCAGTGGCAGCAGTTGTGCCCCAGTTGTACACTTCACAGCTAGATTTGCATCAAGCACATTCAAAAATACGCCATTCTTATCCGTCCCCAGGATGACACCGGGGTAGGTAGCAAAGTCTTTCCTGATCCCAGCTCTGTTCATCTTGGCTTCTTTTAAAAACACAGCAAGCAAGGGTTACTCCAAGCGGAGTCTCCCTTTTTTCCAAAAATTGGGCCACACAGACACCCACCCCATCAGTGGCAGCACTTCGGCCCTAGTTGCAAACAGGATGTTTTGATTTGCATCAAGCACATTCAAAAATACGCTATTCTTATCCGTCCCCAGGATGACACCGGGGTAGGTAGCAAAGTCTTTCCTGATCCCAGCTCTGTTCATCTTGGCTTCTTTTAAAAACACAGCAAGCAAGGGTTACTCCAAGCGGAGTCTCCCTTTTTTCCAAAAATTGGGCCACACAGACACCCACCCCATCAGTGGCAGCACTTGGGCCCTAGTTGCAAACAGGATGTTTTGATTTGCATCAAGCACATTCAAAAATACGCTATTCTTATCCGTCCCCAGGATGACACCGGGGTAGGTAGCAAAGTCTTTCCTGATCCCAGCTCTGTTCATCTTGGCTTCTTTTAAAAACACAGCAAGCAAGGGTTACTCCAAGCGGAGTCTCCCTTTTTTCCAAAAATTGGGCCACACAGACACCCACCACATCAGTGGCAGCACTTGGGCCCTAGTTGCAAACAGGATGTTTTGATTTGCATCAAGCACATTCAAAAATACGCTATTCTTATCCGTCCCCAGGATGACACCGGGGTAGGTAGCAAAGTCTTTCCTGATCCCAGCTCTGTTCATCTTGGCTTCTTTTAAAAACACAGCAAGCAAGGGTTACTCCAAGCGGAGTCTCCCTTTTTTCCAAAAATTGGGCCACACAGACACCCACCCCATCAGTGGCAGCACTTGGGCCCTAGTTGCAAACAGGATGTTTTGATTTGCATCAAGCACATTCAAAAATACGCTATTCTTAGCCGTCCCCAGGATGACACTGGGGTAGGTAGCAAAGTCTTTGCTGACCCATGACTTGTTCATCTTGGCTTCTTTTAAAAACAATGTAAGCAAGGGTTACTCCAAGCGGAGTCTCCCCTTTTTTCCAAAAATTGGGCCCCACACACACCCACCCATTCAGTGGCAGCAGTTGTGCCCCAGTTGTACACTTCACAGCTAGATTTGCATCAAGCACATTCAAAAATACGCCATTCTTATCCGTCCCCAGGATGACACCGGGGTAGGTAGCAAAGTCTTTCCTGATCCCAGCTCTGTTCATCTTGGCTTCTTTTAAAAACACAGCAAGCAAGGGTTACTCCAAGCGGAGTCTCCCTTTTTTCCAAAAATTGGGCCACACAGACACCCACCCCATCAGTGGCAGCACTTCGGCCCTAGTTGCAAACAGGATGTTTTGATTTGCATCAAGCACATTCAAAAATACGCTATTCTTATCCGTCCCCAGGATGACACCGGGGTAGGTAGCAAAGTCTTTCCTGATCCCAGCTCTGTTCATCTTGGCTTCTTTTAAAAACACAGCAAGCAAGGGTTACTCCAAGCGGAGTCTCCCTTTTTTCCAAAAATTGGGCCACACAGACACCCACCACATCAGTGGCAGCACTTGGGCCCTAGTTGCAAACAGGATGTTTTGATTTGCATCAAGCACATTCCAAATCCACAAGCATTTACTCTCCCCAGGATGACACAGGGGTAGTAAATTCCTTCTGGATCCATGACTTGTTCATTTTGATGAACGTCAGTCTGTCCACATTGTCACTGGACAGACGCGTGCGCTTATCTGTCAGCACACACCCAGCAGCACTGAATACACGTTCAGAGACAACGCTGGCAGCTGGACACGACAAAATCTCCAAGGCGTAACTGGAGAGCTCTGGCCATTTTTCTATGTTTGAAGCCCAAAAGGAGCAAGGCTCCAGTTGCACAGTCATGGCATCGATGTTCATTTGGAGATACTCCTGTATCATCCTCTCCAGCCGTTGAGTATGTGTCAGACTTGTTGTCTCTGGTGGCCTTGCAAAAGAGGGTCTAAAAAAATTATGAAAAGATTCCATAAAATTGCTGTTACCGGCACCAGAAAAGGTCCTACTGGTACGGGTAGACTGTTGAAGATGACGAGACCGTCCCATGTTTGTCAAGTTACAACTGGGAGATTCACTCCCTGCACCTGCACGGTTGTTTGGTGGAAAAGCCGAGCTAAGATCTAGTAACAGCTTCTGCTGATACTCCTGCATACGTGCGTCCCTTTCTATGGCTGGAATTATGTCACAAAATTTGGACTTGTACCGGGGATCTAATAGTGTGGCAATCCAGTAGTCATCATCACTTCTAATTTTGACAATACGACTGTCATGTTGGAGGTAGTGCAACAAAAAGGCACTCATGTGTCTTGCGCAGCCATGCGGACCAAGTCCATGCTGTGTTTGTGGCATAGAGGTGCTACCCGTTCTTTCTTCCTCTGACATCTGACCCCAACCTCTTTCAACTGAAATTTGACCAAGGTCTCCCTCATCCGCTGAGTCTTCCATGTCCATGGACAGTTCGTCCTCCATTTCTTCATGTTCTCCTGCACCTTGCTCAACATTTCGCCTGCTACTATGCGCCCTTGTCGATCCCTGTCCCCCATGGTCCCATGCCTGCTGCGTTGGTGATGATGAACGTCTGGACCTTCGTGATGTTGTTGTCCCTTGCGCATATGAATCCTCCTGTAGTTCCTCCCCTTCATGTTGTCCCACCCCCTGACTCCGAATAGTGTTTAGCGTGTGCTCCAGCATGTAAATGACTGGAATCGTCATGCTGATAATGGCATTGTCAGAGCTAAACATATTCGTCGCCATGTCGAAACTGTGCAGAAGGGTGCATAGGTCCTTGATCTGAGACCACTCCATCAGGGTGATCTGCCCCACCTCTGCATCTCGTTGGCCCAGGCTATACGTCATGACGTATTGCACCAGGGCTCTGCGGTGCTGCCACAGTCGCTGTAACATGTGGAGAGTTGAATTCCAGCGTGTCGCCACATCGCATTTCAGGCGATGAACCGGCAGGCCGAAAGACTTCTGGAGCGATGCAAGTCGCTCTGCTGCGGCGCTTGAACGGCGGAAGTGAGCTGACAGTTTTCGTGCCCTGTTCAGAAGGCCATCTAGGCCGGGATAGTGTGTTAAAAATTGCTGCACGACAAGGTTCAACACGTGAGCCATACAAGGTACGTGTGTCACCTTGCCCAGGCGAAGTGCCGCACCCAGGTTTGCAGCATTGTCGCACACGGCCTTACCAGGCTGCAGTTTGAGTGGAGACAACCATTTATTAAACTCGGACCGCAAAGCTGACCACAACTCCTCAGCTGTGTGACTCTTATTACCAAGACATGTCAAGCTAAAGACCGCCTGATGCCGTTGCGCTCTGCTGCCAGCATAGTAATGAGGGGTGCGTGATTCCTTCTGCGCAGTGAGAACGCTGGTGGCCTGACCAGGCAGGCTTGGGGCGGAGGTGGAGGACCCAGATGAGGTGGAGGATGCAGAAGCAGTGGCGGAACTTGGACAGACAGAGGATTGACACACAAGTCGTGGGGACGGCAAGACTTGTGCAGCAGACCCTTCACCATCTATCACCATAGTTACCCAGTGCCCAGTCAGCGACATGTAACGTCCCTGTCCATGCTTACTGGTCCAAGTATCGGTGGTGAAATGCACCCGTTCACACACAGAGTTTCTCAAGGAAGCGGTGATGTTGTGTGCGACATGCTGGTGTAGCGCGGGCACACCTTTCTTAGAGAAGTAGTGGCGACTAGGCATCTGGTACTGGGGCACAGCGACAGACATAAGGTCTCTAAAATCCTGTGTGTCCACTAGGCGGAAAGGCAGCATTTCGGTAGCCAACAGCTTACAGAGGGATAGAGTCAACCTCTTAGCTTTGTCATGGGTCGGAGGAAGTGGCCTTTTATTTGACCACATCTGAGGGACAGAGATCTGGCTGCTGTGTGTAGACGGTGTTGAGTAGGGTGTCCCTGGAAAAATGCAGGTTTGTGAGGAAAGTGCAGGCGGAGACATGATGTTGCCTTCATCCAACGTTGGTGCTATCGATGTCTGAGAGAGCTGTACACACTCACTTGTTTCCCCTTCCAAACCAACTGACGACCTTACAAGCAAACTGCCTGTTGCGGTTACAGTGGTGGAAGTTTTGCGTGGAAAAACAGGTGTGGCAGCTGTCCCCACAGTCCTAGAAGATGAAGAGCGCGCGGATGCAGTGGAAGGGGCGGGCGGTGGATGGTTCGCTCCACTAGGCCGCATTGCAGCACGGTGAGCTTCCCACCGGGACTTATGATATTTAGTCATGTGACGATTCATGGAAGAAGTTGTCAAACTGCTGAGGTTTTGACCTCTACTAACAGAATCATGACAAATGTTACATATCACATGAGTTGGGCGATCTTTTTCGATGTGAAAAAAGGACCAGGCTAGGCAAGGCTTAGAGGCCATGCGACCTGTTGATCCACCACGAATAATGCTCATAGGCAGAGTGGTGGCTGAGGATGCAGTTGTAGACGTGCTACCAGTGCTCCGACTCTGTCCAGGAAGGCGCAAGGTAACTTCGTCGTCGGTTGCATCCTCCTCCACCGCCTCTGTTGACCTCCTCGAGTGCCTGACTGGGGGTTGACAGTAGGTGGGATCTAGAACGTCATCATCAATTGTTGTGTTTGCACTCCCCTCCCCCTCAGACCGAGCCTCTTCTTGCCCTGAACGAATATTTAAGTTGTCATCCCAATCGGGTATCTGCGTCTCATCTTCATCAGTATGTTCCTCATTGTCTATAACCACAGGTGTTACAGTTTGTGACAAAGGGTCAACATTATGCTCAGAAACTTGGTCCTCACGGCCTGAATCTGAGTCACAAAGGTTCTGGGCATCACTGCAGACCATTTCCTGTTCTGTACTCACTGTAGCTTGGGAGCAGACCTCTGATTCCCAGGCTATAGTGTGACTGAACAGCTCTGCAGACTCAGCCATCTCAGTTCCACCATACTGTGCAGGGCTGATGGAGACTTCAGAGCTGGGAGAAAGCAAGTTTGATTGGGATGACAACTCAGAGGACTGGTGTTTTTTGGATGCGGTACTTGAAGTGGCAGAGAGGGCACTTGTTGGACCACTTGAGATCCATTCAAGCATTTTCCTTTTTTGCCCATCATCTACCTTTGTTCCTGTTGTTCGTGTCCGTAACAAAGGGAGCACATCGGATTGTCCACGGTAAGTAGTAGACATCTTACTTTTGCTGGTAGATGGTCTATCTTCAGCAGATGATAATGGAGCTTTGCCACCTTCCCCACGGACAAAACCTTTTTTGCCTTTTACACCACGCCTCTTCCCCTTTCCACCAGCATCTGTCATTTTGCCACTCATGTTGATTGCGACAAGATTGTGGACTGAAAATGTGGTAGTAAAAATTGAGAGGTGGTGAACATTGCAGTGGTGGTCTAGCTTTATTAACAGCAGAATAATAAAGAATAAATATCCCTGACAATGCAACTTAGTTATAATTAGTTGGAGTGTGCAACGCAGGCAGACGTGCTGCAAATGTCTTTGCACTAGTGGGACTATAGCAAAGTCCAATAGCCACGTATAGGATGCCACTAGGTACACTGAGTGTTTGCTAGTATAATGGCTTGGTTAGAATGAGTTGTAGTGTGCAACGCAGGCAGACGCGCTCTGCAAATGTCTTTGCACTAGTGGGACTATAGCAAAGTCCAATAGCCACGTATAGGATGCCACTAGGTACACTGAGTGTTTGCTAGTATAATGGCTTGGTTAGAATGAGTTGTAGTGTGCAACGCAGGCAGACGCGCTCTGCAAATGTCTTTGCACTAGTGGGACTATAGCAAAGTCCAATAGCCACGTATAGGATGCCACTAGGTACACTGAGTGTTTGCTAGTATAATGGCTTGGTTAGAATGAGTTGTAGTGTGCAACGCAGGCAGACGCGCTCTGCAAATGTCTTTGCACTAGTGGGACTATAGCAAAGTCCAATAGCCACGTATAGGATGCCACTAGGTACACTGAGTGTTTGCTAGTATAATGGCTTGGTTAGAATGAGTTGTAGTGTGCAATGCAGGCAGATGTGCTCTGCTAATGTCTTTGCACTAGTGGGACTATAGCAAAGTCCAATAGCCACGTATAGGATGCCACTAGGTACACTGAGTGTTTGCTAGTATAATGGCTTAGTTAAAATGAGTTTGAGTGTGCAATGCCGGCAGACGCGCTATGCAAATGTCTTTGCACTAGTGGGACTATAGCAAAGTCCAATAGCCACGTATAGGATGCCACTAGGTACACTGAGTGTTTGCTAGTATAATGGCTTGGTTAGAATGAGTTGTAGTGTGCAACGCAGGCAGACGCGCTCTGCAAATGTCTTTGCACTAGTGGGACTATAGCAAAGTCCAATAGCCACGTATAGGATGCCACTAGGTACACTGAGTGTTTGCTAGTATAATGGCTTGGTTAGAATGAGTTGTAGTGTGCAACGCAGGCAGACGCGCTCTGCAAATGTCTTTGCACTAGTGGGACTATAGCAAAGTCCAATAGCCACGTATAGGATGCCACTAGGTACACTGAGTGTTTGCTAGTATAATGGCTTGGTTAGAATGAGTTGTAGTGTGCAACGCAGGCAGACGCGCTCTGCAAATGTCTTTGCACTAGTGGGACTATAGCAAAGTCCAATAGCCACGTATAGGATGCCACTAGGTACACTGAGTGTTTGCTAGTATAATGGCTTGGTTAGAATGAGTTGTAGTGTGCAACGCAGGCAGACGCGCTCTGCAAATGTCTTTGCACTAGTGGGACTATAGCAAAGTCCAATAGCCACGTATAGGATGCCACTAGGTACACTGAGTGTTTGCTAGTATAATGGCTTGGTTAGAATGAGTTGTAGTGTGCAACGCAGGCAGACGCGCTCTGCAAATGTCTTTGCACTAGTGGGACTATAGCAAAGTCCAATAGCCACGTATAGGATGCCACTAGGTACACTGAGTGTTTGCTAGTATAATGGCTTGGTTAGAATGAGTTGTAGTGTGCAACGCAGGCAGACGCGCTCTGCAAATGTCTTTGCACTAGTGGGACTATAGCAAAGTCCAATAGCCACGTATAGGATGCCACTAGGTACACTGAGTGTTTGCTAGTATAATGGCTTGGTTAGAATGAGTTGTAGTGTGCAACGCAGGCAGACGCGCTCTGCAAATGTCTTTGCACTAGTGGGACTATAGCAAAGTCCAATAGCCACGTATAGGATGCCACTAGGTACACTGAGTGTTTGCTAGTATAATGGCTTGGTTAGAATGAGTTGTAGTGTGCAACGCAGGCAGACGCGCTCTGCAAATGTCTTTGCACTAGTGGGACTATAGCAAAGTCCAATAGCCACGTATAGGATGCCACTAGGTACACTGAGTGTTTGCTAGTATAATGGCTTCGTTAGAATGAGTTGTAGTGTGCAACGCAGGCAGACGCGCTCTGCAAATGTCTTTGCACTAGTGGGACTATAGCAAAGTCCAATAGCCACGTATAGGATGCCACTAGGTACACTGAGTGTTTGCTAGTATAATGGCTTGGTTAGAATGAGTTGTAGTGTGCAACGCAGGCAGACGCGCTCTGCAAATGTCTTTGCACTAGTGGGACTATAGCAAAGTCCAATAGCCACGTATAGGATGCCACTAGGTACACTGAGTGTTTGCTAGTATAATGGCTTGGTTAGAATGAGTTGTAGTGTGCAACGCAGGCAGACGCGCTCTGCAAATGTCTTTGCACTAGTGGGACTATAGCAAAGTCCAATAGCCACGTATAGGATGCCACTAGGTACACTGAGTGTTTGCTAGTATAATGGCTTGGTTAGAATGAGTTGTAGTGTGCAACGCAGGCAGACGCGCTCTGCAAATGTCTTTGCACTAGTGGGACTATAGCAAAGTCCAATAGCCACGTATAGGATGCCACTAGGTACACTGAGTGTTTGCTAGTATAATGGCTTGGTTAGAATGAGTTGTAGTGTGCAACGCAGGCAGACGCGCTCTGCAAATGTCTTTGCACTAGTGGGACTATAGCAAAGTCCAATAGCCACGTATAGGATGCCACTAGGTACACTGAGTGTTTGCTAGTATAATGGCTTGGTTAGAATGAGTTGTAGTGTGCAACGCAGGCAGACGCGCTCTGCAAATGTCTTTGCACTAGTGGGACTATAGCAAAGTCCAATAGCCACGTATAGGATGCCACTAGGTACACTGAGTGTTTGCTAGTATAATGGCTTGGTTAGAATGAGTTGTAGTGTGCAACGCAGGCAGACGCGCTCTGCAAATGTCTTTGCACTAGTGGGACTATAGCAAAGTCCAATAGCCACGTATAGGATGCCACTAGGTACACTGAGTGTTTGCTAGTATAATGGCTTGGTTAGAATGAGTTGTAGTGTGCAACGCAGGCAGACGCGCTCTGCAAATGTCTTTGCACTAGTGGGACTATAGCAAAGTCCAATAGCCACGTATAGGATGCCACTAGGTACACTGAGTGTTTGCTAGTATAATGGCTTGGTTAGAATGAGTTGTAGTGTGCAACGCAGGCAGACGCGCTCTGCAAATGTCTTTGCACTAGTGGGACTATAGCAAAGTCCAATAGCCACGTATAGGATGCCACTAGGTACACTGAGTGTTTGCTAGTATAATGGCTTGGTTAGAATGAGTTGTAGTGTGCAACGCAGGCAGACGCGCTCTGCAAATGTCTTTGCACTAGTGGGACTATAGCAAAGTCCAATAGCCACGTATAGGATGCCACTAGGTACACTGAGTGTTTGCTAGTATAATGGCTTGGTTAGAATGAGTTGTAGTGTGCAACGCAGGCAGACGCGCTCTGCAAATGTCTTTGCACTAGTGGGACTATAGCAAAGTCCAATAGCCACGTATAGGATGCCACTAGGTACACTGAGTGTTTGCTAGTATAATGGCTTGGTTAGAATGAGTTGTAGTGTGCAACGCAGGCAGACGCGCTCTGCAAATGTCTTTGCACTAGTGGGACTATAGCAAAGTCCAATAGCCACGTATAGGATGCCACTAGGTACACTGAGTGTTTGCTAGTATAATGGCTTGGTTAGAATGAGTTGTAGTGTGCAACGCAGGCAGACGCGCTCTGCAAATGTCTTTGCACTAGTGGGACTATAGCAAAGTCCAATAGCCACGTATAGGATGCCACTAGGTACACTGAGTGTTTGCTAGTATAATGGCTTGGTTTTAATGAGTTGGAGTGTGCAATGCAGGCAGACGCGCTCTGCAAATGTCTTTGCACTAGTGGGACTATAGCAAAGTCCAATAGCCACGTATAGGATGCCACTAGGTACACTGAGTGTTTGCTAGTATAATGGCTTGGTTAGAATGAGTTGTAGTGTGCAATGCAGGCAGACGCGCTCTGCAAATGTCTTTGCACTAGTGGGACTATAGCAAAGTCCAATAGCCACGTATAGGATGCCACTAGGTACACTGAGTGTTTGCTAGTATAATGGCTTGTTTAGAATGAGTTGTAGTGTGCAATGCAGGCAGACGCGCTCTGCAAATGTCTTTGCACTAGTGGGACTATAGCAAAGTCCAATAGCCATGTATAGGATGCCACTAGGTACACTGAGTGTTTGCTAGTATAATGGCTTAGTTATCAGTTGGAGTGTGCAGAGGACAAGAGGGTACAGTGGCAGGATTGTGGTGCTCTGGGTAGAGGAATGGAAGCCTGCCTTTCTATTCCCTCCTAATGGTGAAATGCAGGTAGGAAATCCCTGACCTGGGCTACACAGACGCTGTTGCTGTTTGCAGGACCTGTCACCTATGGCTCTCTGACCCTGCCGGTTGGAGCCCTTAAAAGGACTGCTATAAAGTGCTCTCCCTAAGCTGTCTAACGCTGTGTATGCAGCGCATACAGCTGTATCGGCTATAGGACTCAGGAAGACGGAGCTGCGACAGTGATGTCTGACACCAAAGACGCAGAAGGCAGATAATGGCGTCCGTGAAGAAAATGTCCGGTTTTATAATGCAGGGACATGTGACATGCAGATCCTATCACACATGCCGTTGCTTCTCTGGCTCAAAGTCCACTTAGCTGTGTGTGTGTCTGGGATTGGCTGACATGCTGGCCCGCCCCACAAGACGCGCGCACTTAGGGAAGGAAGACAAGAAAAAAAAAAAAAAAAAATGGCGATCGCCATTATAGAAACAGCAGTGATCTGAAGGCGCTGTTCACGCACACTATACACTGAAATGTGATAATAGTTTGATTCACAGAGTGACTTACACTATTACAGCAGAAACCAAGCTATGATTTAGCTGTTTTTTGGCTGCTAGAACCGTTCTCGAACGTTTCTAGAACTACCGAGCTTTTGCAAAAAGCTCGAGTTCTAGTTCGATCTAGAACATGCCCCAAAATCACTCGAGCCGCGAACTGGAGAACCACGAACCACGAACCGCGCTCAACTCTAGTGTGGGCTTCCTGCACGTAACTAGGATAAACATCGGGTTACTAACCAAAGCGCTTTGCTTGGATACCCGATGTTTATCTTGGTTACCAGCTTCTGGCAGGCTGCCAGCGATGGCTCCTGCACACTGTAGCTGTAAAAAGCCCTGCTTTTTGCTGCTAGAACCGTTCTCGAACATATCTAGAACTATCGAGCTTTTGCAAAAAGCTCGAGTTCTAGTTCGATCTCGAACAGCCCCCAAAATCACTCGAGCCTAGAACTGGAGAACCTCGAACCTAGAACCGCGCTCAACTCTACTCCTTACTTTAAGCCAGATTGGTGTGTAAGGCTCCACAAAGAGAAAAGCTTTCCTGTTAAGGCCCCTTTACACACTGAGACTTTCTAGTGATCCCATCAGCGATCTCAACCTGGCCGGGATCGCTGGAAAATCTCTAACAGTCGCTGGCGAGCTATCAAACAGGCAGATCTGGCCAACGACGTAGCAGCGATATGGACCTGCAGAACGACCTCGCTGGAAAGGGAACACTAGCTCGCCTATGGGCTGGGTCGCTAACAATGTCGTTGTAATGGTGTCAAACACACCAATACATGCTGCACAGCAGTAAACAAAGGACCAAAAAATGGTTCTGAACGACTTGTAGCGATCAGCGACCTCACAGCAGGGGCCAGGTCGCTGATGCATGTCACACACTGCAATGTTAAAAGAAAAAGGTTTTGGTACTATGTTAGCTAGTTGAAAAATGATTGATTGCTCTCAGTGAGAGAAACAAAATTAAAATTGTGCAGTTGTGATACCTTTTAATGGCTAACTAAAATAAAAATGAAATATGATGTTATAAAGCAAACTTTCGAGACATCTCAGGTCTCTTCCTCAGGAATGGTATGACAAAATATCTGAAGAAACACAAATATATACACAAAACAGGGCATCACTCATCAGTAACACACTACGTCGCCAGGGACACAGATCCTGCAGTGCCAGACATGTTTCCCTGCTTAAACCACTACATGTCCAGGCCCGTCTAAAGTTTGCTAGAGAGCATTTGGAGAATGTCATATGGTCTGATGAAACCAAAGTAGAACTATTTGGTAGAAACACAGCTTATCTGAGTTGCATCCAAAGAACACCATACCTACTGTGAAGCATGGGGGTGGCAACATCATGCTTTTGGGCTGTTTCTCTGCAAAGGTACCAGGACGACTGATCCGTGTACATGAAAGAATGAATGGGGCCATGTATCGTAAGAGTTTGAGTGCAAACCTCCTTCCATCAGCGAGGGCTGGGTCTTTCAGCATGATAATGATCACAAGCACACTGCCAGGCAATGAAGTAGTGGCTTCGTAAGAAGCATATGAAGGTCCTGGAATAGCCTAGCCAGTCTCCAGTTCTCAACCCCATTGAAAACGTTTGAAAGGAGGTGAAAGTCCGTGTTGCCCAGCGACAGGTCCAAAACATCACTGCTGTAGAGGAGATCTGCATGGAGGAATGTGCCCACATACCATCAACAGTGGGTGCCAACCTTATGAAGATTTGCAAATAACGTTTAACCTCATTATCAACAAAGGATATATAGCAAAATAGTGAGATGAACTTTTGTTATTAACCAAATACTTATTTTCCATCATAATTTGCATAAACAAATCTTGCCAAATCAGACAATGTGATTTTCTGGATTTGTTTTCTCATTTTGTTGCTCATAGTTGTGGTCTACCTATGAGGTCAATTACAGGCCTCTCTCATCTTTTTAAGTGGGAGAACTGGTGGCTGACTAAATACTTTATTTTCCCCCACTGTAACTATATTTTATATTACATTTTACTTTACAGTTTGGTGAAAGGATTATTACAATGCAATACTAACTTGTATTATTGATCCTAAAACAGACATATTTTTTTCTGTTTTGATTTATTCTAAAAATATTTTTCAGCCATGAAATAAAAAGGTGATTTTGAAACTAATTATTTTTAAGAAGGTTCAAACACCATGCCTATGATATTGACTCAATTTTATCTTTAGATAGCCTGAGTTAATGAACTAATTAAATAATATCCATGACCTACTTTAGCATTCATAATATTTAACGACACAGAAAAAGAGCCGGAAAAATATCTTAACGTGAAAATTAGGTTGTACTCCAGGGTCATCCTCAATTTCTGAAGTGCACTGAGCACCAATTTTTGTCCTTAGTATTGGGT